>NC_042622.1:248586290-249211290 GCF_901001135.1 Rhinatrema bivittatum | reverse complement strand
CCACTAGACCTCAAGCATGGCCCCAGTCCTTTCGAGGCCAACAGCCTTTCTCAGACTGTACCCACCAAGGTTCCGCTGCCAAGCCCTCGCAATGAGATGCAGCCAGCCCATTCCTCCATTCCACACTTAGGTGGTCAGCTGTCCCTATTTCTTGAGGAATGGGTCAAGATTACTTCAGATCAATGGGGCCTTGAGGTGATCGAAAGAGGTTACGCTTTAGAATTTGCTCGAGATCTCCCAGGCCTCTACTTAACCTCTCCCTGCGGAAGCGGCCGGCGGTCTGTCAGACGCTCGACAGGCTTCTAGCACTCGGAGCCATTGTCCCGGTCCCCCCTCAGGAACAGGGATCCGGCCAGTATTCCATCTACTTCGTCATTCCCAAAAAGGACGGCTCCTTCCGGCCAATCCTGGATCTCAAGAGGGTCAACAGGGCCCTCAAGGTCCCCCACTTTCACATGGAGACTCTGAGGGCAGTCATAGCGCCAGTTCGCACAGGCGAATACCTCTCTTCTCTTGATCTGATGGAGGCCTACCTTCACATTCTGATCTGGCAAGAACACCAAAAGTATCTGGAGCGGTACTATCAGTTTCGGGCGCTTCCGTTCGGTCTAACCACCTCGCCCCGCACATTTACCAAGGTGATGGTGGTGGTAGCTGCTTTCCTCCAGCGGGAGGGAGTCCTAGTTCACCCGTACCTGGACAGCTGGCTCATTTGGGCGAAGTCAGAGGTCCTGTGCCTGGCAGCAGTCAACAGAGTATTGTCGGTCCTCTCTTCCCTCTGATGGATAGTCAACTTCTCCAAGAGCTGCCTCAAGCCCTCCCAGGTCCTCGAATTCTTGGGTGCACGTTTCGACACCCGCGTGGGCAAAGTGTTGTTACCTGAGGCTCGGGCGCTAAAGCTCATGGATCAAGTGCAACATCTGATATCTCTCTCCGTCCCCACGGCTTGGGACTACCTCCAGGTGCTGGGTTCTATGGCTTCAACTATAGATTTTGGTTCCTTGGGCCTTTGCGCATATGCAACCTTTACAGAAGGCTTTGCTGTCCCACTGGAAGCCGGTCTCGGAGGAGTTTCAAACGCCCCTGCCGCTCTCCAAGGTTACCATCGCCGACATACAGTGGTGGCTGTCTCTCGCCCACCTATTGAAGGGGATGCCCCTGGAGACACCTCGGTGGATTATTGTAACGACGGATGCCAGCCTTTCCGGCTGGGGAGTTGTGTGTCAGACTCAATCTACGCAGCGATGCTGGTCTCCTGTTCAATCCCACTGGCACATCAATTGTCTGGAGGTCCGAACAGTCCACCTGGCACTCAAGGTCTTTCCGCCCTTGATCCGTCGCAAAGCGGTGGGGGTTCTTTCTGACAATGCCACCACGGTAGCTTATATCAATCGGCAAGGGGGCACCAGAAGTCGTACAGTGGCCCTGGAAGCCAGCAAACTGCTTGCCTGGGCGGAACGTCACATGGATCAGCTGGCAGCCTCTCACATAGCGGGGAAGGAGAATGTTCAAGCTGACTTCCTCAGTTGGCAACGTCTAGACCCCGGAGAGTGGGAGTTGTCCGAGGCAATGGATCTGATTTGTGCACAGGTGGGGGATCCCTCACTTAGACCTGATGGCCACTCTGAACAATGCAAAGGCTCCCAGATTCTTCAGCCGCAGAAGAGAGCACTTCTGTGAAGGGGTAGATGCTCTGGTTCTTCCTTGGCCTTACGATGTTCTCCTCTACATGTTCCCACCTTGGCCTCTGGTGGGAAAGGTACTCCGAAGGATAGAACTTCACAGGAGACCTGTCATTCTCGTAGCTCCGGAGTGGCCTCGGCGGCCGTGGTTCGTGGATCTGGTGAACCTCGCGACGAACGGTCCACTTCGTCTTGGTCACCTCCCAAATCTGCTCCATCAGGGTCCAGTATTTTTCGATCAGGCGAATCGCTTCTGTCTAGCGGCCTGGCTTTTGAGCGGCGGTGACTGAGGAAGAAGGGCTATAAGGAAGAGGTTATATCTACCCTGTTACGGGCCCATAAGCCTTCTACCTCCCTCTCTTACGTTCAGGTGTGGAGAGTGTTCGAGAACTTGTGTGCCAAGTCCAGCGTGCCGGCGCGCAAGGCTCCGGTGTCCCAGGTCTTCTCCTTTCTACAGAATGGCCTTTCCAAAGTTTTGTCTTTAAATTCTTTGAGAGTACAGGTTTTGGCTCTCTGGTCCCTCTTGGGGAGTATCGATGGTTACACGGTGGCGGCTCACCCGGATGTCGTTTGATTCCTCAAAGAGGCCAAGCATTTTGAAGCCACTTGTCCTTCGTGGAGCCTTAACTTGGTGCTTCGTGTCCTTTGCGAGGCGCCCTTCAAACCCCTCCGGCGGGCCACGCTTAAGGATCTAACTCTTAAAACAGTGTTTCTCATTTCTATTTGCTCCGCCAGGAAGGTGTCCGAGCTCCAAGCGTTGTCTTGTAGGGAGCCTTTTCTTCGCTTTTCTGACTCGGGGGTCTCCCTCAAGACGGTCCCATCTTTCTTGCCAAAGGTCTGTTTTCCTTCCACGTCAATCAGTCTGTGGAACTCCCAGCTTTTTTTCACTGAGGACATTGCAAGCACCTCTGGTGGGGGACCTAAGGCGCCTTGATGTAAAAGAGAATACTGCTGCAGTATTTACAGGTTACAAATGAGTTTCGAGTCTCTGATCATCTCTTTGTCTTATGGAGTGGTCCAAATAAGGGAAACAAGGCTTCTAAAGCTACAATTGATCGCTGGCTAAAGGAGGCAATTTCGTCCACCACCAAATCATGAAATCACCATCTTTAATACAATCAATATACAAATTTGCCTAATATACTGTCCCCCTAGTTTACAGGATCTAAATATATCACCTATGATTGAGTTCCTTACAACACAACTGAATACTTCAAAACCAACTATAGTGTTAGGCGATTTTAATCTGCATATGGATACCCATCCCCCATCTAACACTTGCCAAACCCTAATGGATGCCATGACAGCACTTGAGTTCACACTAATTACAGATAAACCAACACACAGAGCCGGACACTCTCTAGACCTAACTTTTATAAACAATAAATACATCGAACACCTAACAACTAGCTATACTCAAATCCCTTGGTCTGACCATTTCCTGATCCAATCAAACATTAAAATTCGACACCATCAGACCATAATAAAACAAACCCCCATTGAACTTACATATAGACCACCCTACAACTGCGAAGAACTAAAGGACAAATTAGAAGACGAACTAACCAACATACCACCTACAGACTGTTGCTTAGCTACAGACCATTGGTTAGAATCAACAAAAAAAATAGCCAATATGGTAAACCCCTTGAAAACAATACATATCAAAGAAACAAAACAAAATAACCAATGGCACAATACAAAAATAAAGGATGCAAAAAGAAAACTCAGAAAATTCGAAAAAACATGGAGAAAAAACAAAACAATTGAAAACCTAACCAAATTCAGGAAACACCTAGCTTACTACAAACAACTAATCTTAAATGCTAAAAAAGAATACTATAGTAATAAAATAGAAAAATTTGCCAACAACCCAAGGACCCTCTTTGCTATAGTAACAAATCTTACAACCGATAAGCAAGACTCAACTCAAAGCATACCTGAAACTAAATGTAACGAAATAGCCCAATTCTTTAGTGACAAAATATCAAACCTAAGAAATAAGCTCCCAAATAACACCAAACAAGCAATCATAATGCAAAAGAGAGATGTTAACCCATGGTCAGCCTTTGAAGAAATATCACAACTAGAAGTAGAATCAATGATAAAAAATACAAACCCCGCCCCCCATATGATTGATACCATACCCACAACAGAGATAAAAAAGATCACCAAGGTAGTAGCCCCAACCTTAACGAACATCATAAACCTATCCCTAACTGAAGGAAAAATGCCAGACATACTGAAAGGGGCAATCATAAAACCAATAATAAAAAAGAAAAACAGTGACCCCCTAATTCTCAACAACTACCGTCCAGTCTCTAACCTCCCATTAATAGCCAAATTAATAGAAAAAGCAGTACAAAAACAATTAGCTGAACACCTAGATGAAAACAACATACTATACCCTTCGCAACACGGTTTCCGTAAACACTACAGCACTGAAACATTACTCCTCTCATTAACCAACAACATCTTAAGAGGTTTCGATAACAGCAAACATTACATCCTTATAATGCTAGACTTATCCGCAGCTTTTGATACGGTAAACCACCAAAAATTACTCAAAAGACTAGAAGAAATAGGATTATGTGACAAAACGATTAACTGGTTTAAATCTTACCTCAGCAATAGGTTCTTCCAAGTTATGATAAAAAACACTCTTTCAAAAAAACTTAAACTCGAAACTGGAGTACCTCAGGGTTCAGCTCTGTCTGCCACCCTCTTCAATATATATATGCTACCCCTTTGTCATCTATTGGCAGGACTAGGGGTAATTCATTACATTTACGCTGATGACATTCAGCTAATTCTACCAATAGAGGACTCCATTGATAAAACACTAGGATTAGCAAACATGTACCTTGGCATAATAAAACAACTTCTAACCCAAATGGAGCTGGTTATTAACATTGATAAAACAGAATTCCTACACCTTGAACGAAAACAATCTGAAATCGTCAAAACACCAATAATGCTAGGAAATAACCAGAAAATAGAACTGGCCGAAAAAGTAAGAAACCTGGGAGTAATAATGGATCCAGAAATCAATTTAAAACAACACATATCCTTAAAAGTAAGGGAAGATTACGCAAAACTCATGATCCTTAAAAGACTGAAACCATTACTCACACCTGCCCACTTCAGAACAATCCTACAAACACTTGTTTTCGCCAGTACTGATTACTGCAATGCACTCTTACTGGGACTCCCCAGCTCATCAATCAGACCACTGCAAATACTTCAGAACACTGCAGCCAGAATTTTAACAGGAAAAAAAAGAAGGGACAATATAACTGAAACTTTAGCAGAACTACATTGGCTACCAATTGAATACAGGATCAAGTACAAAGCCTTATGCACAATACACAAACTAATATATGATAAAGAAGCTGACTGGCTAAATACAGCTCTAAGAGTCCATGTACCGCAAAGGAACTTTCGTTCGGCTAACAAGGCACTACTAACAATCCCTACAGTAAAATCAGCAAAACTAACCCAAGTAAGAGAAAGGGCTTTATCACTGGCTGGGCCCTTTCTATGGAACACAATGCCCACTGAACTAAGATTACAGAGTGACATCAAATCCTTTAAAAAAAAACCTTAAAGACATGGCTCTTTAAGCAAGCCTTTCCAAAAGAAACAGTGGGGTAGAGAGGGAAAGAGAGAACGAAAAATACAGAAAAACGCAGCCAGAATAAATGGCACCACAATATTATAAATACATAGTACAGTAGAGAAATAGACCGAAATAAAGTACCTCAATAAACCTTCCCAGAACTAATCCATCACTATCCAAAAATGTATCTTTATTAATGATATTGTAACCGTTTTTAGTTGGCACTTGTTAGAATGTACAATACCCACCTATATATACATTATTTGTGCCTATTTGTAAACCGTTGCGATGGTACATAGCTTAGCGACGGTATAGAAAAGTTTTTAAATAAATAAATAAAATAAATAAATATCTGTCGGGGCCGGACGGTTCCAGAGGGCTTAAAGGCCCATTCTTTGCGTTCTCAGGCTACTTCGTGGGCGGAGAGTCAGTCGGTCTCTCCACAGGAAATCTGCAGAGCAGCTACTTGGAAGTCTCTGCATTCTTTTGCTCGTCATTATCACCTTGTTGTACAGGCGCCAGTATTTGGCTCCTTCGGTAGGCAGGTGCTTTGAGCGGGACTGTCTCAGTCCTACCCTATTTAGGGAAGTTTGGGTACATCCCATTGTCTGGACTGATCAGAGTACATACAGGGAAAGGAAAATTAGTTCTTACCTGCTAATTTTCGTTCCTGTAGTACCACGGATCAGTCCAGACTCCCACCCTCACTAAGTCTACTCATGATATGTCCGCTCGAAGTTTTCTTTCACACAATTTTGGATCGGCATACTTCCTACCTGAACTACAAGGCACCGGAGGTACTCATTATATTGTTTTCCATGTAAGAGCAACTACTTACCTGTTGAACCTCTGTGTTCCAATTGACTGTTACAGTTTATTACTTGCTTGATCTGGTTCCCTTTTTCAATTATTTGTCTGCTTTGGTAATGTTTATACTGAAGGGACGCAGAGTGGGCTCTGTCCTGATATAGGATACCCTTTCAGTTTTTCTCGGTCTTCATCTGCTGGACAGGAAGCTTAACCCACTGTCTGGACTGCTCCGTGGTACTACAGGAATGAAAATTAGCAGGTAAGAACCAATTTTCCTGTTCTGCAGTCTGGCGAGTTCTTTAATTTTGTGAGCCTTCCTCCCAGGGCTTTTTGCGTCCTGGAGGATCCTTCCTTGTTTGGTTGAGGTGGATGAGCTGGAGGTCGGGGATCTTTTTGTATGCTCTGTCCATTGTTCTGTGGGGTGTAAAGCTGGTGGTCCAGATCCCTCCCCTTCACGAGGCTGCTTAGGCAGCTGTGGGCTCAGGGCAGCTGGTTCTTTGTTGCTCAGCTTGCCTCTCCTTTTCAAATTTGGCTAATCTTGGGCTGGAGAGCTCTCTTTTCCATCCTGAGGGAAGGTTTGCCAGTTTTGTTTAAAGTTATTAAAGAAAGAAAGAAAGAAACAGTAAGGGGGGAGACCCAGTTCTGAGGTAAGGCATGGGTGATTTCAGGTCTCTGCTGAGGGCTTTCTTCCCTCCGGTCATTGACTGTAGTGGGAGAAGGGCTTCTTTTACCTCTCCTGCTCGCTGCTGCGTTTTGTGTTCGGCAGGGGGGCACTTTCCCGCTGAGTAGACTATGGTGCCTGGCTCGGTGTGCCGCACGTCTAAGCTACCTAAGGCTCTGTCTGGCCTGTATATCAGGGGGAGCGGAACCATCGGAGCCCCCAGAAGCTGCAAAACTTGGGACGCAAGGTGCAGGCTCTCCCACGGTGGCTGTTCCTGCGCACTGGAGGTCGATGTGCATCGGGCCCTTGGCCTCTATTGGTGAGAGAACGGTGGCCATTTTGGATGCTCATGCGCTTAGAGGCGTTGGTGGCATACATGGCGGATGCCTTGTATGACTTGATGAGAACTTTGTCTCATATTATGGGATCCGCGGTATCAGCCAGGCTGTTATTGTGGCTGCATAACTGGTCGGCGGATGTGTCTTCTAAGTCCCAGTTGGGTTCTTTGCCCTTTAAGGAACGCCTTTTGTTTGGAGAGGATCTCTTCCAGATCTTTCATCAAAATGAAAGATCTGGAAGAGAATAAGGTGCACAAGTTGCTGGAAGACAAGCCTAAGGGCGAGCGTTTTTTTAGTCTCCTGTTGCGGTTTTCATGATGTCAAGAGGTCTTGTCATGTGAGGGGAACCTCAGCCTCTCAGAAGCAATTCTCTCCCCGAGGTCAGTCTTGGGGGCAGTCCTTTCGAGGAGGCCAAGGCCCTTCAGAGCCTCCACAGAGGGTGGAGTTACAGGGGCCGAATCTTTGCAATGAGACGAGGCTGATCCACTCCGCCGTTCCTTTTATAGTGAGCCATTTAGCACGGTTTTACAGGGAGTGGGCCAAGATAATCTGGATCAATGGGTCCTCAGCGTAGTAAGAGATGGTTATGTGTTAGAATTTGCTTGGCACGTTTGTGACTTGTTTCTCGTCTCCCCTTGCGGGTCATTAGAAAAGCGACGATCAGTGCAGGAGACGTTAGGTTGCGGATGTTAGGGGCAGTGATTCCAGTTCCCCAGGGCAAGCGAGGCGAGGGAAGGTATTCCATTTACTTCGTCATTCCAAAAAAGGAAAGCACTTTCTGTCCGATTCTGGATCTAAAAAAGATAAACATGGCGCTGAAGATCCCAAGATTCTGGATGGAAACACTGAGGCCGGTGATTGCGGCAGTGCACAAGAAGGAATTTCTGGCTTCCTTGGATCTGATGGAGGCATAACTCCAAATTCCCATTCGTCCGTATCATCAGAGGTATCTGCAGTTTATGGTGCTGGGACAGCATTTCCAGTTTCAGGCTCTTTCGGGTTGGCCACGGCTCCTCACGCATTCACCAAGGTAATGGTGATCATGGTGGCATTTCCTAGCGTGTAGCCAGATGGACTCGGGACCATCAGGTTATGTGCTCTTCTGCTAGCAGATGGGAGACTGAGACAGATTTCAAAGCTGACGTCACTCTAGATATACCCCTGCAGTAACCTCAGCTCTTCAGTATCTCTCCGTCTCCTAGCAGATGCGAACACTATACCACACACTAGAATAGTGTTAACAATTGCAACAAAGAAGAAAAAAAGAAAATGTTACCTTAAAGAAAATAGAGCCCCGCTAACCTAAGGGTCCCTCTCCCAGTTGAGAATTCCTGTTTTTAATGTAAACCAGTCTGATTTGTATCTGATACAAGAATGTTGGTATATAAAAATGCAAAATAAATAAATAAATGATTTCCGATATCCCTCAGAGGTGTGCCTTGGTCCGGTAGTCAGTTCCCGGTGTGGACTTAGCCCCAGAGTGGCTGAAAAGCAGCGGGTGCACAACAGAGCGCAGCGGTGACGGTAAAAGCCCTCTGCCCCCACAGCTGGAGACCGTCCCAGCACTCGATCGGCAAGCACTGAGACCGGGTAAGCAGAACTCCTTTAATTCAGGTCTCCGAGGCTTGGATTGCCGTATCTATTCTCTTCCGGCAAGGTTAAAAGGGAGCATTGTTGAGCAGTCGTAGTTGGGGCTAGGCCCCGATCCAGTGCAGGGGTCCATGTGGAGACCCTTGGAGGCACCATTTTACGCACGGGGGCGTTGGCGCCATCTTCCCTTCTCGACTGGCGGTACGGGCGGGGCAGGCCGGGCGGCCGATGTGCCTAATTTGTGCGCGTCCAATACTGACAGCCGCTCACAACTACACGCGCGCATTAAAGCACATTACCTGTGCACCTAAACATCTCCGTAATGGCTTCTCCACAAGAGGGCACCTCAGGGGCCCCTACTCCAACTCCCCCCTGGGATTAACATGGACCCAGGGACCTTCTCCTGGTTAGAATTTTTCCAAGGGCTGCAAGCCTTCATTCAGGTGCAATCAGCCCCGGCTGCATCCCAGGTTCAACCCCTGCTTGGAAGCACAAGATCCTCCCGGCCCTGCTCGGATGTTTCGAGACATGCCTCACCTAACCAAGAATTTCCCTGACAGGGACCCAGACTCCTCAGATGATGATGGCGTCTCCCTGGAAGAAGGAGAAATGCCTCCAGGCCTGGAACCATACCGAACCATGCTTCGCCTCTTCCACAAGGATGAATTACCAGCCCTTGTCTCCCAAATTCTGAAGACTCTGGGTATTCCAGGCACGGACCCTATGGCGGAACCAAAGAAAAACCCCATCCTGGTGTCCCTTTGTAAAGCCTCATGCTACTTCCCAATGATGGAAGCCATCCAGGAACTGACTGACCTGGAGTGGGATGCCCTGGAGGCCAGCTTCAAAGGTGGTGGGGCCTTGGAGGCCCTATACCCTCTGGAACCAGCGACCAAGGAACGCCTGCGTTTCCCGGAAGTGGACGCCATCTCAAAGCGAACAACCATTCCCATTGAGGGAGGGGCTGCATTGAAGAATACCCAGGATAGACGATTGGAACCCATTCTTAAGCAGGCCTTCAATGCAATAGCAGTGACACTGCAGATTCCTGCTTGTTCCTCTTGAGAGAGGCAAATAACTCCAGAACATATACCGGTGAGACGATGGAACCTGCAGCAGCCTTCCTGACGGACGCAAGCTCAGATCTGGTGCGTTCCTCAGCCAGTGGCAGCCAGAAAACAACTGTGGCTGCGGAATTGGTCTGCTGACGCAACCTCTAAAGCGAATCTCACAAGAATGCCCTTTAAAGGATCTCTCTTGTTTGGAAGCGAATTAGAGAAGTTAGCCAGCAAATGGGGTGAATCCCCAGTGCCTCGGCTACCGGAAGACAGGAAAACCCAAGCGATAATTTGCTGGATCCAACAATCTCGGTCAGAGATGGAGAAAGAGAGATCACAAAGAGGTAGGGAGGAGACAGCCTGCCTGGAGTCAGGGGCAGCATTTTTAGCCAATACCTTTTATATGATCTAATTGGAACGTCACCTAACTAGCAATAGCAGTGATGGCCGGACTGTTATGATTGAGAAGCTGGTAGGCAAATTTGATGTCTAAAGCCAGATTTCCTAGCGTGTAGCAGATGGACTCAGGACCAATGGGTGTAGTGTACTCCTGATAGCAGTTGGAGACTGATCAGATTTCAATCTGACATCAGCCCTAGTACATATACCCCTGCAGGAAGTGCAGCTCTTCAGTATTGTCCTCCATAGCAGTTCGGGACTGTATGCACGCTAGCACAGCGTTAGAGTATTTTAGCAAAGAAAACCAAAACAAGAAGAAATCTTACCTCTACAGACTAGCCCCGCTCTCCTGCGGTGACACCCATTGGGTCCCTCCCCCAGTTGAGAATTCCTGAGGTGATGTCCGCGATTCCTCGGAGGTAAGCCTTGGACCGGCGGCTGACCCTCGGCGGGGACCTAGCCCTCGACATCAGGTGAGGCTGAGAGGCAGTGGGTGCAACTTTGAGCGCGGAACGTATTTTCCCTCTCCCCCCCGCAGCCGGCGACCGCCTGGAACGAGACTGGGAAGCGCCAAGACAAGGTAAGGTAGAAATCTATTTAAAAGTCCCCGGTCTCCGAAGCTCGAAGAGTCGCACAGGTCACCAGTCGGGACAGGTGCCACTGGGTTGATCTGCCCTAGCAGGGCTAAACCCCGGTCAGATCCGAGGGTCCACGTGGAGATCCTCCGAGATGGTCGCCATATTGTCTGCGTGGTCACCGTCACCATTTTGATCTGTCCGCCGCCCCGATCCATGCGCACAGAGGTGAGCCGTGTGCACAAATATCTTGTGCGCACAGTGTCTCACGCCCAAGTACCATGCGCATAAGCAACGTGCATAGCCACGCGCTTACTGTGATGGGCGCATAACTTCGATCTGCGCGCTCATCTCCCTGAGTGCGTACCAATCCTACGTGCACAACTTGGACGTACCAGAGCGCATAACTAAGCCACCCAGGCCCTGTATTTTACGTGCACAAGCCATGACACCACCGGAAAAGAAGTTCAGGGCCTTTGCCCAGCATGCCACATTAGAGCTGCACAGCATGAGGAGGCCACGGCCCTGTGTATATAGTGCAAGGAGGCCCTGCGGGATCCAGCCCATGGCCATCCCCAGCCGGTACCGCGTTCCAGCTTCTCGAACAGTATGCCGGACCTAGCATCTCCTAGTGGGACCCTCTCTCAAATGGGGCTCCCCAGGGACACAGCGCCTCTTAATTTAGACCCAGCATCTATCTCCTGGGTGGAATTCTTCTAAGGCCTGCATACCTTCGTCCACATGCAACCGGGACCTCAGATAATACGGCCACAACCTCTGCCAGAGGACCTCAACATCCCGGGACCCTCTATGCCCAGGGAAGTGATTCCAACGCCCAGAAGCCCCACCTTCAGGGACACGGACAATTCAGATGATGAATCAGAACCACTGGAGGAAGGGGAGCTCCCTCCGGGGACAGAGCCCCACCGAAAAATGAGGCGCTTCTTCACAGAGGACGAGCTTCCAGACCTGGTCACACATAGCTTGAAAGAGCTCGCTATCCCGGGCACAAGTGCCTCGGGGGAACCTAAGACGAATCCCCTACTAGAAGGGACTCCGTCAGACCTCCCATCATTTCCCACTATTACAAGCCATCCAGCAACTAATTGACCTGGAATGGGATGCCCCGGAAACTATGTTCAAAGGGGGGCGGCCATGTACCCTCTGGACCCAGCCGCCAAAGATCTTCTGGAATGTCCGAAAGCGGATGCCATGGTTTGCGCGGTCTCGAAGTACACTACTATCCCAGTTGAGGGAGGAGCAGCACTCAAGGATGCTCAAGACAGAAGTCTGGAATCCATCCTCAAACAGTCTTTTGACGTCTCTGCTATGTCTCTACAGATCGCGGCCTGCTGTGCCGTGGTGACACGCGCCTGCTTATCACAGACCAGGAACAACCCTCCTGAGGAAGCCCTGGAACCAGCAGTATCATTCCTCATGATGCCGCTTCTGATCTGGTGCACACCGCAGCTAGAGGAGTATCCTCAGCAGTAGCAGCCAGAAGACAACTCTGGCTCCGAAACTGGTCGGCCGGCGCATCTTCCAAAACGAGACTCACAAGGATGCCCTTCAAGGAAACCCTCCTGTTCGGAAGCGAACTAGAGAAACTAGCCAACAAATGGGGCGAATCCCCACTACTGCAGCTACCGGAGGACAGGAATAGGAGAAACCGGTGACCCTTCCCCTGAATTTCCAGGGCCAGAGGATCACAGCGCTTCAATCCATACAGAAGCACATATCAAGCGGCTTGCCCCACAGGCAGGAGCCAGTCCTTTCGGAACAAGGACAACAAAAGGGGAGCCGGCTCGGGCCCAGGCCCCAGCCGCACCCCACAATGAAAATCAGCCGACCCGTCCAAAGGAAGAAGCCATAGGGGGCAGACTTGTCCTATTCTACCAAAGACGGGTCGAAATAACTTCGGACAAGTGGGTCCTAGCCATCATTCAAGGGATATTATCTGGATTTCCACCACCTCCCCCCGGACAAGTTTGTGGAATCCCCCTGCCACGACCCTTCCAAGAAGATGGCAGTGGAAGCTACACTAACCAGATTGCTAGCCTTAGAGGCTATAACACCGGTGCCTGCACAACAAATAAATACTGGACATTATTCCATCTATTTTATCATTCCCAAGAAAGAAGGAACATTCAGGCCCATCCTGGACCTCAACGCGGTCAACCGCCACCTGAAGATTCCTCACTTCCGCATGGAAACCCTGTGATCGGTAATAAGGGCGATACAACTGGGAGAGTTCCTTACATCCCTGGATCTGTCGGAAGCCTACCTACACATCCCGATCCATCAAGAGCATCAGCGTTTTCTACGCTTCATGATCCTGGACCGTCACTACCATTTCCAGGCACTACCATTTGGGTTAGCCACAGCACCCCCGGACGTTCCCCAAGATCATGGTGGAAGTGGCAGCAACACTGAGGAAGGAAGGAATCCTCGTACACCCTTATCTAGATGATTGGCTGATCAGGGCGAAATCCCCAGAGGAAAGCCACCAGGCGACCAACAGATTCAAAACTCTACTGGAGAGCCTTGGGTGGGTGGTCAACACAAACCAGAGCTGCCTGAAGCCCTCCCAATCTCTAGAATACTTGGGAGTCCGGTTCGACACCAAACAAGACAAGGTCATCCTGACACCGACAAGGAGATCAAAACTGATGACCCAGTTGCGAACCCTGTTGAGCCCAGCTTCTTCACCGCAGGCAGGAACCTCAGTCCCAGGGAATTGATGCCCTGGTACAGACCTGGCCACAGGAAACTCTATTATACGCCTTCCCACCATGGCCCCTTTTGGGCACAATCATCCACAAGATAGAACACCACAGGGGACCAGTACTTGTAGTGGCACCGGACTGGCCAAGAAGACCATGGTACGCAGACATGTGAAGGCTGCTGACAGGGAGCCCCCTCCTGCTACCTCCGCACAGAGACCTGCTCCAACAAGGACTGATCCTCCATGACGATCCAGCTCAATTCTCTCTTACGTCCTGGCCATTGAGAGGACTCACCTGAGGAAGAGCGGATACTCGGGGGCAGTAATTGACACCCTGCTCCAAGCACGCAAGTTCTCCACATCCCTAACATACATAAGGATTTGGAGATTATTTGAAGCCTGGTGTGAGGACTGCGACATCGTTCCACGCTCAGTCAAAATTCCTGCGATTCTGGAATTCCTGCAGAACGGCCTAAAGAAAGGATTGTCTCTCAATTCCATCAAGGTACAGGTGGCCGCATTGTCATGCTACGGAACCAAGAGCGAGAGCGGCAGCCTAGCCTCTCACCCAGATGTCTCCCGCTTTCTGAAAGGAGACAAGCAGATCCAACCACCCCTAAAGTGGCCAGTGCCTCTTTGGAACCCCAACCTGGTCGTAGATTTCTTAGCAGGAGCCTCCTTCAGACCTCTTTGTGGCCTGTCTTTCTATTAACATTGAAGACAGCCTTCCTGCTGGCAGTCTGTTCGGCCCGTCGTATCTCCAAGCTACAAGCACTGTCCTGCCGGGAGCCATTCCTCAGACTCACCCCGGGAACCATCCAGTTACGCACGGTCCCATCCTTCCTCCCCAAAGTGGTTTTTTCTCACTTCTATCTCGCTACCATTGCCAGATGAGCATAAGAATTCGGAAGAGTCTCACGGTCTACGCCATCTCAACGTCGGCAGACTCCTAGTCCGGTATCTGGAGAGGTCGGAATCCGTACGAAAGATGGACCATCTATTCATCCTTCACAGCAGGTTGAAGTAAGGGGAAGCGGCCTCGCGAGCAACCATAGCCCGCTGGATCAAAGAAGTCATCAAGGCGGCCTATGTAGAAGTAGGCAAGAACATAAGAACATAAGAAAATGCCATACTGGGTCAGACCAAGGGTCCATCAAGCCCAGCATCCTGTTTCCAACAGTGGCCAATCCAGGCCATAAGAACCTGGCAAGTACCCAAAAACTAAGTCTATTCCATGTAACCATTGCTAATGGCAGTGGCTATTCTCTAAGTGAACTTAATAGCAGGTAATGGACTTCTCCTCCAAGAACTTATCCAATCCTTTTTTAAACACAGCTATACTAACTGCACGAACCACGTTCTCTGGCAACAAATTCCAGAGTTTAATTGTGCGTTGAGTAAAAAAGAACTTTCTCCGATTAGTTTTAAATGTGCCCCATGCTAACTTCATGGAGTGTCCCCTAGTCTTTCTACTATCCGAAAGAGTAAATAACCGATTCACATCTACCCGTTCTAGACCTCTCATGATTTTAAACACCTCTATCAGATCCCCCCTCAGTCGTCTCTTCTCCAAGCTGAAAAGTCCTAACTTCTTTAGTCTTTCCTCATAGGGGAGTTGTTCCATTCCCCTTATCATTTTGGTAGCCCTTCTCTGTACCTTCTCCATCGCAATTATATCTTTTTTGAGATGCGGCGACCAGAATTGTACACAGTATTCAAGGTGCGGTCTCACCATGGAGCGATACAGAGGCATTATGACATTTTCCGTTTTATTCATCATTCCTTTTCTAATAATTCCCAACATTCTGTTTGCTTTTTTGACTGCCGCAGCACACTGAACCGACGATTTCAATGTGTTATCCACTATGACACCTAGATCTCTTTCTTGGGTTGTAGCACCTAATATGGAACCCAACATCGTGTAATTATAGCATGGGTTATTTTTCCCTATATGCATCACCTTGCACTTATCCACATTAAATTTCATCTGCCATTTGGATGCCCAATTTTCCAGTCTCACAAGGTCTTCCTGCAATTTATCACAATCTGCTTGTGATTTAACTACTCTGAACAATTTTGTGTCATCTGCAAATTTGATTATCTCACTCGTCGTATTTCTTTCCAGATCATTTATAAATATATTGAACAGTAAGGGTCCCAATACAGATCCCTGAGGCACTCCACTGTCCACTTCCTTCCACTGAGAAAATTGCCCATTTAATCTGGTTTGCAATCCACGAAAGGACATCGCCGCCTTGACTTGTAAAGCCACCGCCTTTACAAGTCAAGGCCCATTCCACTAGAGCCCAGGCAGTGTCCTGGGCAGAAACCAAAATGCTGTCACCCGCCAAGATCTTTCGGGTGGCGACATGGTCCTCCATCCACACCTTCTCCAGGTTTTACCTCCTGGATGTTCAGGCTCGAGAGGACACAGCATTTGCAAGGGCAGTACTAAGTGGGCCACGGGCAGCCTCCCACCCGGTTCGGGAGTAGCTTTTATACATCCCATTGGTCCTGAGTCCATCTGCTACACACTAGGAAATGGAGAAATTACTTACCTGATAATTTCGTTTTCCTTAATGTGGACAGATGGACTCAGCATCCCTCCCACGGCTGCTGTTATTCATGGAATTCTCGAGTGACATCCCTGAGAGCGAGTGATTCACGGGTAAGCCATGCTTTCCTCCAACAAGACCATCCATCCCTACCGGGTGTCGACTTTCTCGGTTGAGGACACTGGCAGTCTCCAGCTGTATCCAATTCAACCAGTTCAAATTAATCAAGTTAACAAAGTTATCAAGTTAACCAAGTTATTCAAATTATTCAGCCATACATATATCCACAATTGCTTTTCGAGGAGAATACTGAAGAGCTGCACTTCTTGCAGGGGTATATGTACTAGGGCTGACGTCGGATTGAAATCTGATCTGTCTCCAACTGCTATCAGGAGTACACTATACCCATTGGTCCTGAGTCCATCTGTCTACACTAAGGAAAATGAAATTATCAGGTAAGTACTTTCTCCATTAAGTATGCTGTGGGCACCTTCTCTTTGGGGAACAGCTAGAAAAAGTGTTGAAGGATTTAGGGGAATCGAAACCCCAGAGGATAGGGCCAGGGCATTGTTAGAGGAAACTTCCCTAGAAATTGCATGAGACACATCAGGTAATACAAGTCAGTAATGTCTAGAGCACAAGACTACTCAGTAAAGGACAGCCTATCAGGAGAATAGATGAGGGGGCTAAGAGGAGGGGTGCAGGGTCCTTTTGGATCCAGGCACCCACAAAGCCACTTCAGAGGGTCACTCTTCCCTTCCACCACTTGGAAGGTGGTTATAACGATATTACACATCACAGAGGACCAATAGGTCTTGGAAGTCATTTGGAGAGGATGCATTCTCGGACTAAGCACACCTATACCAGAAGCATTTGTTTCAATCCCAGCAAAGCAGTTGGCCATTCAAGCAACAATAGACAACTTTGGCTGGAAACAGTGGCACCAGTCCTAGAATCAGAAATAGGAGTCAGGTATGCCATTCATTTTGTGATCCCAAAGAAGGAGAATGTTTCAACCCGTTTTGGATTTAATGAGGATAAATCGTTCCTTGAAGGTGCTAATTTTTTGGATGGAAACTCTGACGTCTGTGATATCGATAAGAATAAGAGTTCTTGTCATCTCTTTGGATTTAATGAGGATAAATCGTTCCTTGAAGGTGCTAATTTTTTGGATGGAAACTCTGACGTCTGTGATATCGATAAGAATAAGAGTTCTTGTCATCTCTAGATTTATCCCAGACATATCTCCATATTCCCATCAGGAAAGAACACCAAAAGTTCCTATGTTTCAAGATACTAGGAAGACATTAGTTCAAAACTCTGCCCTTTGGTTTAACCACTGCATTATGAATGTTCAGAAAGGAAATGGTGGGTAGTGGTGGCCGACCTCTGCAGGGAAGGCATTCTAGCATGCTTTTACTTTGCTAATCAGGGCCAAGTCTTTTCAAGAAAATCTTCAATCAGTTCAGCAAGTCTTGCCTGTTGGAAAATCGAGCTTGGATAGTAAACAAAGCAAAAGTCAGTCACAGCTCTCTTATACATATACCTAGGGGCAAGGTTCACGATAAGCATAGAGAGTACTCTTGACAACAGGATCAGCAAGCTGCAGGAGCAGGTGAAGAAATTCCTGGCCACAAAATCACAGCAAGCTTGATATTATTTACAGGTGGTAAGTTTCATGGCAACAGCCATGGAGTTACTGCTAGGGCAAGGGTCCATATGGGCCCTCCTATTGAGATGGTAGCCAAAGAGTCAGGACTTTGAAGAAACCTTTTCCATCACACAGCAGGCAAGGAAAAGCCTGGAATGGTGGCTGATAAATGCCAACCTAGAGGTAGGAATCAGTCTAGAGCCCTCAAATTGGGTTTTAGTTACAGATGGCGAGTACAACTGGATGGGAAGCTCCAAATGGCAGATGAAATTTAACATGGACAAGTGCAAAGTGAAGCATATAGGGAAAAATAACTCTTGCTGTAGTTACACAATGTAAGGTTCTATCTTAGGAGTTACTGCCCAGGAAAGAGATCTAGGCATCATAGAGGATAATACATTGAAATTGTTGGCTCAGTGTGCTGTGGTGATCAAAAAAGCAAACAGAATGTTAGGGATATTAGAAAGGGAGTGGCAAATAAAATGGAGGATGTCATAATGCCTCTGTATCGCTCCATGGAGAGACCGCACCTTGAATAGTATGTGCAATTCCGGTCACCGCATCTCAAAAAGGATATGGATGCTCTGGAGAAAGTGCAGAGAAGAGTGATCAAAATAAGGGCATGGAACAGCTGCCCGATGAGGAAAGGCTAAAGAAGTTAGGGCTGTTTAGTTTTGAGAAGAGACGACTGAGGGAGGGATATGATTGAAGTCTACAAAATCATGAAAGGACTTGAACAAGTTAATGTAAATCAGTTATTTACTCTCTCGGATAATAGAAGGACCAGGGGGCACTCCATAAAGTTAGCAGTATCTCATTTAAAACATATCAAAGAAAATTATTTCTCACTTAGCGCATAGTGAAGCTCTGGAATTCATTGCCAGAGGATGTGATTACAGCAGTTAGTGTAACTGGGTTTAAAAAAGGTTTGGATAAGTTCCTAGAGGAAAAATCCATAAACTGCTATTACTGTAATTAATAAGCAGTAGTAGCTTGTGATTTATTTAATGTTTAAATACTTGTCTTGGATTGGCCACTGTTGGAAACAGGATACTGGGCTTGATGGACCCTTGGTCTGACCCAGTATGGCATATCTTATGTTCTTGTGCCAGGGTCTGGTAGCGCAATTGCTCTGGTCCAGAACGGAGGTGTCATGGCAGATTTAAACCACCTGCAGACTAGGGCCATTAGGTTGGCTCTAATCAATTTTTTTCCACAGATAAAGGGGAAAGCAGAGTACTTTCTAACAGTGCTACAGCAGTAGCTTATGTGAACAAGTAAGGAGGGACCAGAACCCCACATTTAGTGAGAGAAGCAGATCAGTTAATGGCATAAGCAGAAGCACATCTGCAGGACCTTTCAGCAGCACAAATAGCAGGAACAGACAACATACAGGCAGATTTTTGAGCTAACAGATGCTAGACTTAGAAGAAGGGTACTTTTCAAGGAAGTGTTTGACCAGAGAGTGGTCAGATGAAGCTGTGAGGCACCATCAGATCCTAAGTGAAACATTTTTTCAGTTGAAAAAGGGTATCAGGAGCCAAGGGGCTAGATACACTGGTGCAATAGTAGCTGCTATAACAGCCTCCTGTATGCACAAGACTGAGCCTTCAGCTGGTATGCCCCCTGGATCTGGATTGAGGTTCCTTTACCTGTCCACTAGGAACCAAACTACCTCGCTTTCCAGAAAAAAGCAAGGCATGGCTATTCAGCTTTCCCCAGCCAGCTCATTAGGAATTTGTTTTATTCTACACTTGGTCCTTATACCTATACACTGGCACTCAATGTTAACTACATTAACCATGTTATACCTGTCTTAATTTCTGTAATCAGCTTTGAGATCAAACCTGGCAAAAAGCAGAATATCAAATATTTGTAAATAAATAATCCAGAGGATCGCTGACCATGCTGAAATGTAATTTTAGTAGCTCTAGACTGTGTGAGGCATCCATGGTATGCAGACCTGGTCAGACTCAGGGAAGGGGAACAGCTTAGGTTCACCCAGATAAGGGGGTTTGCCACACCAGGACCCAGTCACCATGGTAAATCCCACTCCATTCTGTTTTAGGGCCTGGCTCTTGAGAGGGAGTGACTGTGCAAGTGAGGATATTCAGGACATGTGATGTCTACTTTACTGAAAGCAAAGGAGAAATCAGCATCCTTGGTTTACATCAGGATATGAAAAACCTTTGAGGCTTGGTGTAAGAGGAAAAATATGTCCCTGTTTAAGGTGTAGCTGCTCCAGTTCTGCAATTCTGCAACTTCTGCAAGAGGGGCTAGACAGGGGATTAGCCCTTAACTTGTTGAGGGTGCAGGCTGTACCCATATCCTGTTATAGGGACTAGTTAGATGCAGCTCACTGACACATTCAAGATATGGTATGCTGCATTAGTGACGTGAAGTGTGTATGGCCATTAATATAGCATGAGACCTGAACCTTATAATGAAAGCCTCATTCAAATAACTGAAAAAAGCCTAACTAAAGATTTTACTCTGAAGACTGTTTTTTTGATAACTATCTGTTCAGCATCTCTGAGCTCCAGGCACTGCCACACAGGGACGTTGGCAAAATAGGTCACCATCAGGCTGGTATCTGCCATTTTGCCTGTGGTATTGGGGTTCCATCTAAACCAGGTCTCCCTGTCCTGCTTCAGCAAGTCAGAATGTGTACTTAAGATGTACAGGAGATACCCATACCAGAAGTTATATTTAAAGGTGATGATTTAGAAGAACTGAAACAAATCTAAATCTGGAAGATGTAATAGGGCAAATTGACAAACTAAAGAGTGGCAAATCATCTGTACCAGATGGTGGATATCTCAGAGTGCTGCAAGAACTGAAATATGAAATTGTAGCCCTCCAATTAGTAATCTGTAACTATCATTAAAATCAACTACAGTGCTGCTTGATTGGAGGGTGGCCAAAATAATGCCAAGTTTTTTTTTTCCGTTTTTTTTCCCCCGTGTGACTTCAGGAAACTACGGATTGGTGCGGCTGACATTAGTGGCTGCCAGAATGGTTGCAAGTATTATAAAGAACAAAATTACTGAACATATAGATACAGTTGACCATAGTTTAATGGGACAAAGCAAACATGGATTTAGCCAAGTGGGGTTTTGCCTCTCCAGTTGGTTACAATTTTTTGAAGGTGTGAAAAAGCATGTGGATAAAGGTGAACCATAAGAATATGCCATAATGGGTCAAACCAAGGGTCCATCAAGCCCAGCATCCTGTTTCCAACAGTGGCCAATCCAGGCCATAAGAACCTGGCAAGTACCAATAACTAAGTCTATCCCATGTTACTGTTGCTAGTAATAGCAGTGGCTATTTTCTAAGTCAACTTAATTAATAGCAGAACTTATCCAATCCTTATCCAAGAACTTATCCAATCCTTTTTTAAACACAGCTGCACTAACCCAATCCCCTGGCAACAAATTCCAGAGTTTAATTGTGCGTTGAGTGAAAAAGAACTTTCTCTGATTAGTTTTAAATGTGCCACATCCTAACTTCATGAGGTGCCCCCAGTCCTATTATCCGAAAGAGTAAATAACCGATTCACATTTTCCTATTCTAGACCTCTCATGATTTTAAACACCTCTATCATATCCCCCCTCAGCCGTCTCTTCTCCAATCTGAAAAGTCCTAACCTCTTTAGTCTTTCAGCATAGGGGAGCTGTTCCATCCCCTTTATCATTTTGGCCGCCCTTCTCTGTACCTTCTCCATTGCAACTATATCTTTTTTGAGATGCGGCGATATAGTTGATATATTCTCTCTGGATTTTCAGAAACCATTTGGCAAAGTAGAGAGACTATTGAGGAAATTAAAAAGTCATGGGATAGGAGGCAATGTCTATTGTGGATTGAGAACTGGTTAAAAGAAAACAGAGAGGAAGTGACATCAACAGACCTAATGGCAGCTTGACTGAGCAGCTCCTTATCCCATTGAACATAATCCCCCTATTATCTCACCATCAAAACTTCATAGCTGTTGATTGATAGCTGGATTGCTGTTGGAAGCAACCGGTTTGTCGACAAAGAAAAAGATCTGTAGACTTGAAGCGGGCTTTTCTTTTGCTAACATGGTGGCAGCATTAGCAGGCGAGAACAGAGCTGAAATGGAGGCAGGTCGCGAGTCCCTGGATGTTCAAACAGGCTGAGACAATTAAAAAAAAATTCAGGTGAAGCTTTGCTGACCTGCAAAGACTTCTAATCCTGGTTTAGTGATCTCCGTAAGGATATGAGGGCCATGAAATCAGAACTTATTGAAATGATGGTGGAGCTCCGAGAGGAACTTTTGGATACTGGCCGCAGAACGGAGGAAGCTGAAAACCAGCTCAATGCACATGTTGAGGAAATTGAACATCTTCAAGGCTCTATATAAGAATGGTGCAGCGATCATCAGATAATATTAGATAAACTGGAGGATCTTGAGAACAGGTCCCGCCGAGGCAACCTCCGATTCAGAGGGTCTCAGAGTCTTCTGAGTGAGTGAATTGTATCTCTGTGGTCACTGCTCTCAGTAAAGTTATCCTTGCTGAATCTGGCCCCTTGGGGACTGAGATGGAGATAAGACACGAAGTGTGTGCGAGGAATGCTGGGTCCCCAAACTGCTAATAGACCCTGAGAGATAGTGGTCTGCTATCACAGTTTTGCGCTGAAGGAAAAAAATATTCTCTCTTGCCAGGAAGATGATATCTTGGCTTATGATTTCGATGTTCCCCAGATTTGGCTCCCGCTTAGCAGAAGACAGGATTTATGGGAAGCATTCAAAGTTATGCAGAAGGAGAACATCCATTATCAGGGGCTGTTCCCATTTGGAATTATGTTTTCTGTCAATGGCATCACTACTAGGGCGAGATCTTGTGACGAGGCTGAGGCTGCACTTAAAGAAGTAGGTTTCTTGGTTCCAGAAAGACTGCCAGTGCTGACACTGGCCAAAGAGCCTGCCAGCAGCACTCATTTGAAATGGCAGAGAGCTGGCAAGGGGGAAATGGTTGTTTAGATAATCTGGTAGTCCCACATCCCCTACTGGGCAAAGTGGTTAACATTTTGAAGTTTCAGCTTTCTGGACAACTAGCTTATTATATCACAGCTACTCTGCTTTTTCCTATTGTAAAAGATAGAGCTGTTTAGGAGATATCTATATATTTTCTATGTCTGCTACTCATGGCATGATGTTTTATTTGCTCTGAGATTAAATTGATGATAAGGTTCAGGGGTGCAGTTTTCAAGGGCTCAAATTTTTCAAGTTTTCAAATTTCTCCTTTTATATCGAATGGACTGATTTTTCATGTTTGACGTTATCTTACTTTCTTTATATAAGGAATGGTTTCGATAGGGTATCGGGGAGGAGAGTGTCTTCCTCTCGAGGGGGCTAGAACTGCATATGGAGTATTGCAGGCAGAACATTGTTTGGGGCGAGGGGTCGAAGGTAGGTGGGTTGGGAAGAGGAGGCTGAGGAGAAGGACAGAACAGTTGGGCAAGTTCTGTGGTGATGGGGAGGCTGGGATGATTAAGGGTTTTAGGAATTGCCTTTTAAATCTTTGTTGGGGGTTGTTGGCTGGGATCTGAGGCTCTTTGCTGATCACTGCACAGCCTGTGATACTGAGATTTATAAAGGACAAATATAGCGCAATTTAGAATTGTTTCTTTAAATGTGAAGGGGTGAACTCTCCACAGAAGTGTAAACTTCCGCTTCAAGAAGCCTCTTGGTTACAAGTAGCAATAGTCCTGGTCCAAGAGACTCATTCTGAGGAAGCGCTTTGAAAGTTTAATGATATCATCACAGCATCCAAAAATGTTTTTGCTGCAAGTACAGACCAGGAGAAATATGCTAGTGTGGGTGTTTTTGTTTTCCAAACATTCCAATGTGAAGTTAACTCTGTTTTTTGAGATCAGAGGGACAGACATAGTGAACTTTTCAGTTGGAAAAGATAACTATACTGTATTTAACTTGAATGCCCCAAACAAAGACCAGGGGTATTCTTTGATTCTCGTCTGAAACCTTATTGACTAAGGTTGAAGGGGGTTGATTATGGGTGAAGATTTGAATTTCTCACAGAACCCAAAACTATATTGTTTTTCAGGGAAACAAACTGTGCTCAATTTAGTATGAACAAAGTTTAAAAACCTGACTGACCACTGGAATTTACTAGATGTGTGGCGATTATTCTTTCTATTCTCAATCCCATGCATCATACTCACGGATTGACTTTCATTTGGTGTGAAAAGAATTAGTGCAAGCAGTAATTAGTACAGAAATAGGTAGAATTACCTGGTTCGATCATGCGCCTATGTAGTTAGATTTTCAAATTGGAGACTGGGATAGGGGGAATAGACTGTCATTAAGCCGCCAGAGTCTATTAGATGATGATGATTTCCGTGCAAATTTGGAATTGGCAATCTGGGATTATTTTTCCTTTAATGACGCGGAAGAATTTCCTTAATGGTCCTATGGGACTGTTTAAAGGCTGTTAGGGGGTAGACTGCTTTTGAGGGCGTTGCATAAAAAAAGAGAAAAGGAGCAGTGCAGGCTCTTCTTACTCAAAGAAATCACTGAACCAGACTTATTGCATAAAAATACTTCTATCTCAGAAGATCTATAAGAAGTTACTGGCCACTCATCAGAATTTTCATTCCCTGGAATTAGAAGTTATTGCCCACTAATTAGACCTGACTAGACAACAGTTTTTTGAGTTTGGGAATAAGGCTAGTAAGCTATTATCCAGTTTACACAATTTACACAATAAGACTTGGTTATTCAAGCAAGCTTTCCCAGACACATTCTAATGACACAATCTAATGACTCCTCAAAACACTCAGCCCTTAACCATGCCTTTTGTATATAGCATTTAATTTGTATTTTGTTTAACCATCTCTATTCTTTCCTCTCTCTTCCTCCTTTCCCCAAGTTCTGCTACCCTTGTTAAATGTAACTGTACCTTCGGTCACCACAGTTCTAGTTTGATGTATATACTGCACTCCCGTTTTATGTAAACCAGCAAGATATGTTTTCATGATTGCCGGTATTAAAAAACCTTAAATAAATAAATAAATACACAATCCCAGGATCTGAAAATGAAGGCTCAATCTGGAGAACTTCTTTTCTCTAATGTAAATATAAGGAATTGTTTTAGACATTCTGTGAGTGCTTTGTATAGTTCTGAAATCTTGATTGATGAGTTAACACCTATTTAGTAGAAGTAGAGTTGACAAAGCTCTCCTCAGAACAGGCTTGGTTGGACAGGGAGATAGCTGGTTGAGGTGCTTCAAATGATAATCTAAAAGTGGGAAAATCCCTGGTCTAGATGACTTTTCTGCAAAGTTTTATATGTTTAGCCTCTAGTTTAGTGAGTCCACTTACTAAACTGTTCAATTATTTAAGATCAGAGGGACATCTCTTTCGAGATGCTAAAACAGCAGGGATAACTGTGATTGCTAAATCAGGGAGGGACCCGGAATTATGTGGTTCTTATCTTATGATTTCCCTTATCAACATTGATTTGAAAATAATAGCTGAAGTCTTTGCAGAGAGGTGTTAAACAAGGTGATCAACTCTTTAATCCATAATGATCAGGCAGGTTTTATCCTAGGCAGAATGGCTGCAGATAATGTTTGAAAATTGCATGATTTAACTTGGTGGGTGCAGAGACAGAACATCCCAACGGTGCTCCTTTCAATTGATGCCTGGAAAGCTTTCGATATGGTGTATTAGTCGTTTTTCTTTAAAACTTTAGTGAAAATGTAGTTTGGGAGCTAATTTTTGAATTGGGATCTACAAGCTATATAAAAGTTCTTTGGCATGCGTTAAAGTGAATGGGGGCTACCTGAGAAGGTTTGGAGTGAAGAGGGCACACGTCAGGGTTGCTCATTGTCTCTTCTCCTCTTTGCAGTTTTCCTCGAACCATTTGCAACCAGAATTTGTTCGGATGCCAGTATATCTGGGATTTCAGTGGGGAGTGAGAACTATAAGATATTACAGACTCATTAACACCTTAAGGGGGTGTCACAACTGAAATGACTACATTTAGTAGTGTGTCAGGGTTTAAAGTCAATGTGGAAAAGTCAGAAGTCCTAGATATTTATTTAACTGGTGAACACATCGCATCATTAAAAAGTAACTTTACTTTCAAATGGGCTAAAAGATAAAATACTTTGGGGTTTATATAGGGAAGGCTAATACAACTCCATTCCAACTGAATTATCTTCCCTTGTTGGAAGCGGTTGGAAAGGCCCTGGATAAATGCCCGCCGGCACCTCCGTCCGCTTCTGATCGGCCCACGCTCCCCGCGATCGGCGGCAGACCCATCAGGGTCAGGAGCACACTACGGCGGCCTTCCACTACCACCCTCGCGCTGTCCTCTGACTAGGCCCGTGCCTCCCTGCCTGCCCAGATGGCCCCTTCGATGACATCACTCACCGGCGACAAACTCGGACTATTTTAGTAAGCCTGCAACCCTAGGCGTCGCACACCAGGCATCGCGTGCCTAAGGAGCACGACCAAGGAGCAGGCCCCTTGGTGTGCGCCCCTTAGTGTCAACCCTAATGCCACTTCTACATCTCCCTCTCTTTTGCCGTTGCCCTTCTTTCCTACCTACCTCTCCACCCAGACTCTCCTCTACCTTCTACCCCCTGCCCCCCCCCACCCTGCAGCTGTCCCCTACTTCACCCACATAACCACTCAACCTCTATTCTCACTCCCCCCTTATACATCTTCTAAACACACCACTACAACATGCTTGAATTCCCAATTCCCATCCAAACACATCACACACCCCCTCACCCATTCTACAAACCAATCCAGACATCTACTACCAATCATGCTCACCCCTCTCACTCAATTCATTGGCCTCACAGCCTTTACCCTCATTCTCTTCAATTCGCAATCCATCGTCAAAAAGACCCCTATACCCAATGACGTTCTTCTAGATGAACAACCTGACATCTGTGCCATTACCAAGACCTGGATCAAGGAAACAGACGCTGTTCTGCTTAACCAACTCCCCAATCACATATATGATTTCTTCGCTATACCTAGACTCAAAAAAAGAGGTGGAGGCCTCCTACTCGCAGCAAAAAAAGACCTTAATCTTACTTCACACACTGTCCCACTGCCCCCAAATTTGAAATTGGTCTCTTCAAATCCCAGCATCTTTAGATCTGCTTAGTCTACAGCCCCCCCCCCCCCCCCCCCGGTCTCCTTGACAAAAATTCATCCCCCCTCATCAGATTTGTATCTCAGAATATAAACATAGACACCCCCGCTATCATACACGGGGACTTCAATATCCACGTTGACTCAGTGCCTCTTTCCCCCACATGTGATACCCTCCTGGCCTCACTTAATGCAATGGGCTTTAAACAAATTTTACCTAGCCTGACGCACAAAGCAGGACAAACTTTGGACTTAGTCTTCATTAACTCTCTTATTGCACCCGACACGCCTACCTATACCCCAGTACCCTGGTCTGATCACTACCTCATCAGATCAAACTTTGATAAAAAACATTGCCCCCCAAAAACATGCAAAATATAATACTATCCATTTCCGCAAACCTTGCTCTAGAGATGACCTTATCCTAGCCCTCAACAATGATCTTCATAAACTCGATCTGACTGACACTAATTCGGCACTCTCATCATGGAACTTACTTACCAGCAACATTGCCAATAAGATCTGCCCAATCCAATCAAAAAAACTAGACCCCACCCACCCCACCAAAAAACCTTTGTACACCCCAGAATTAAAAATGATGAAACGCAACCTTAGAAACCTAGAAAAGAACTGGCGGAAAGACCCCTTGCCCATACAATTGACAAAATTTAAATCCTCACTACACAGCTATCGGGGAAACCATCCTCAAAACCAAGTGAAACTTCCACGCTAAAAGAATCCACAACCTCCAATTCAATGCAAATGCCCTCTTTGCTTACATCTCTGACCTGACTAAAACCGCCCCCCCCCCCTCCCATACCTGATGAAGAAGCTAAAACTAAATGTGATGAATTAGTGCAATTTTTCCATGACAACATATCTAAGATCATGACATGTTTCCCTGCCACCCTAAATACCTTTGAGACCTTTGCCTCCACAGAAATTGAAACCCTCTTTCCTTGGCCACCCCTCAAGCCCTGTGCATCTGGCGCTGACCCGTCGGGGTCCCGGGCTGAATCAGACCATGCAGCCACTTTTGAGCGGCGCCCCGAGCCCCTCCACCTACCCGAGAAGCACCTCCCTCCGGTGACGTCATCTGTGCAACCGACGCGGCTGGGGCCTTTAAACGCAAGTTGCAGGCGCCGCACACCTGGCGTCGCGCACCGAAGGAGCGCAACAATGGGTCCTTCCCCTTTCTGCGTCCCTTAGTGCTGCCACTTATTTGCTACTCTCCCTTCATTCTACTCAACCAAGCCACAACATACTTGCCTGCCTGCAGTACCAAAGACCAGTGGCACCGTTCACCTCCTTCTCAAGACTTCCAGCTGCGCATCTCCTATAGAAACATAGAAATGACAGCAGAAGAAGACCAAACGGTCCATCCAGTCTGCCCAGCAAGCTATGCACTTTATCCTTTTTTTTTTTTTTCCTTTTTCTCTCTCCCACCTGTTACTATTGGCTTCCAGTACTCTCCAGCCCTAATTCCCCTACACCCCACCACCAATGTAGAGAGCAGCGCCGGATCTGCATCCACGTGAACATCCAGCTCAATTAGGGGTAGCAACCGCTGCAACAAGCAGGCCTGCCCCTGCCCCATACTCTTACCCACCCCTTGGTTTTTTTTTTGTTTTGGAGATGGCAGCCCTCCATCCTTCCGCTCCATGAAGGTGGAACACCAACCACTGGCATCCCGCTCCGTGAATGCCTCTGTGGCTACTGCCACTCCTTGCAGTGTTTTGCTGCCTCCTCTTTATTCATGTCCTCTAGACTTGATGGATCCACAGTGTTTATCCCACGCCCCTTTGAAGTCCTTCACAGTTTTAGACTTCACCACTTCCTCCGGAAGGGCATTCCAGGCATCCACCACCCTCTCCGTGAAGAAATACTTCCTGACATTGGTTCTTAGTCTTCCTCCCTGGAGCCTCAGCTCGTGACCTCTGGTTCTGCTGATTTCTCTTACAAGAAGTTTTTTGTTTTGTTTTTTTTTACTAGAAATTGGGAATTGAAGAAGATTTTATTTATTTATTTATTTTATTTATTTTTAATTTTTATATACCGAGGTTCTTATAGAGACTATAAATCACTCCGGTTTACATATAACGATAAACTGCCCAACAGAGATAAGGGGGCTTTACATAGAACAGTGGTACATATGGAACATTATAACTGGATGACAATTTAACATAATGATAATCAATAATATAGAATAGTTTTACTTGTAATTAATAAAATTATGTAATATAAACTGTATAATTTAAATATTTAACTTGGATATAGTGACATATTAACCATGCCAAATATAAATAATAAGATAAAATGAATTTTGAACTTAGAAATTGTAGTCCAGTTGCAGAGGAAAATATAAATAAGATTAATTTTTAGAACTCAAAGATTGTTGTCCAGTTGCAGAGACCTGAAGGTAGGACTTGGTATGGTGACCATAATTAGGGGATACTTCTTATTTGGAAGACTTTCCGTCTTGGTAGGATTGTGAGTCTGGGAAGGCTTGTTGGAAAAGAAGAGTCTTTAGCCTTTTTTTGAACTCTTGATGATTGGGTTCAAGTCTTAGATTTGGGGGGAGCATGTTCCACTGGTGGGGGCCTGCTAAGGATAGCGCTCTTTTGCTCAGAGATGATTTTACTTGTTGGGCATGCAGTGATCCTTTGTAAGCGCTTCTGATAGGTCTGGAAGATGTGTGCGGTTGGAGTTGAAAGCTTAACGTGATGGGAGCTATTTTGTTTGTCGCTTTGTGGATGATTGTGAGTACCTTATAGAGTATCCTTTGTTTAATGGGAAGCCAATGTAGATTACTAAGGATTGGGGTGATGTGATCTTTTTTGTTAGTGCTTGTTAGAATTCTGGCAGCAGAATTCTGTACCATCTGTAATGGTTTGATCGTGTTGTTGGGTAGACCTAGTAGCAGGGAGATGATGGTAAGGATAGTGAGGCCGAGGAGCTGTGTAAATGGGGAAATCATAATTGGTATCAGAGATTTGCAATGAGTGATAGGGTTGGTAATGTGTTGAGTTATGTGTCGGTGGGTGGGGTGTTTGATACAGGGGATAGGGAATGTTGTTGTGGAGTGTTCTGCTGAAGGGAGACTTCAGCAGAACACTCCACAACAACATTCCCTATCCCCTGTATCAAACACCCTGTATCTTGTAGGAGATACAAGAGAGACTTCAACTGCCTCCCCAAACAGCAACTTCCATCTCACCAGAGACTTTCGCAAACGCCCTGACACCTGTTGCCCTTACTAGCCCATCGCCCTATCTGGAATAACTCCCACATTTTTTCTCTTACTCCCTGCATCCGTTTTACCCTCTCTCCTGTGACACCACTTCTAAACTTATCTCTTCCAAGAACTACCACTACCCCCCGCCCTATCATTCGTACAGATAATTCTCTCTTCTCAAACCCCGCCCCCAACCTCTACCCAATAATACCCTCCAATCTGTGCCTTCCAGAACCACCCTTTTTCACAAGGTACCTCCACCTTTGACTAAATCTTCCTTCAACCCCCATCTGACTGTTTGTCCCTTTTTACTCTGAAACCCCTGGTTCTCCGCTGGCGCACTCCTCAACGTGTTATACCGCAACTCTTTACCCTCCCCTGTAAGACTATACACCTTGAGTATACTCCTGCACTGCTCTAACACCCCCTCCACCTTCCAAAAAACCCTTATAAAACAACAAGCCTGCCCCTCTCCCCTCCCATCTAATCTGCTCCAACTCACCAATGCAGCCCTCCACAACAACATTTCCTATCCCCTGTATCAAACACCCCACCCACTGACACATAGCTCAACACATTACCAACCCTATCACTCATTGCAAATCTCTGATACCAATTATGATTTCCCCATTTACACAGCTCCTTGTCCTCACTATCCTTACCATCATCTTCTTCAATTCCCAATTTCTAGTAAAAAAAAAAAACCAAAAACCAAAAAACAAAAACCCCATTCTAAATGACCTCCTTATCGACTGCAAACCAGACATCTGTACCATCACAGAAACCTGGCTTAAACACTCAGACACAGTTCTCCTGAACCAGCTCCCTACTCAATCATATAAGTTATTCTCCCTACCTAGACCTAAAAAAAGAGGCGGGGGTCTACTTCTAGTGGCCAAAAAAGACCTCAAACTAAGAGCCATAAACACCAACACCCCCCCTAAATTCTAAATTGGCCTTTTTAAATCACCGCACCCCCCCCCCCCCCCGGTCTACTCGATCATAATCCTTCTCCCCTCATTGAATTTATAACCGATAATTTAAACATAGATACTCCTGCCATCATACTGGGAGACTTCAACCTCCATGTAGACGCCATTCCCCCCCCCCCCCCTTCCACCTCCTGTGAGTCCCTGCTTAAAGCCATAAGCGCCCTAGGCTTCAACCAAATCATCTCCTCTCCTACACACAAAGCTGGACACACGCTTGAATTAATCTTTGTCAACTCATGCATACACTCCCGTCCTCCACCCCTGTCCGTGGTACGACCACACCCTTATAAAAGCACATCTATCCTTAAAGCAAACACCCACCCCTCGCACAGCAACATCATACATTTTAGAAAACCCTGCAACAAAGAAGATCTCATCACTTCACTCACCAACTCTACTGACATACTAGACCTATCAAGCCCTGATTCTGTCCTCTCCAGTTGGAACATCATCACTAATAATATTGCCAACAAGCTCTGCCCCCTGACCATCAGAGAGATAAATCACTCATGCAGTGCCAAAAAACCCTGGTACACCCCTCAACTAAAGAAACTTAAACGTGACCTTAGAACAAAAGAGAGACTAATGCATAAAAAAACCTCACACAACCATTTGGCCTCATACAAATTCTCCCTACACTCTTACAGATCCACCATCCTCAATACAAAATGCGACTACTATGCAACCAAAATCCAAGACTACCAATATAACCCCAAAGCCCTATTTTGCTATGTAGCCAGCCTCACAAAATCTATACCCCCCCCCCCCATCTCTGACAAAGAGTCCAAAAACAAATGCGAAGAGCTTGCCCACTTTTTTAATGAAAAAATTGCAAAAATCCTCCTACGATTCCCTTCCTGTATCCCCATACAAACGTCCTCTCAAAAACCCCTAATGCCATCCTAGACTCACTTGACAACACCTCCCCCTCTGAAATCGAAGCCATCCTAAAGAAAACAAACCCCTCTTCTCACCCTGCTGACGCTATCCCCTCCAAATCCCTTTTAGCCATCCCAGACACAATTGCCGCTCCTTTAGCAGAGATTCTCTCTCTCGTGGCAAAGTCCCCGACTGCTTAAAACAGGCCGTAGCCAAGCCCATCCTTAAAAAAACCCTCTCTCGATCCCTCGGACCCAACAAATTATAGGCCCATATCAAACCTCCCCCTCCTTGCAAAAATCATGAAGAGGGTTGTTAACACACAACTCACAGATCACCTAGAAGACCATAATATTTTATTCCCCTCACAATTTGGATTCCATAAGTTATCCAGTACAGAAACCCTCCTAATCTTACTTACAGACACCCTCCTCAAAGGCCTAGACCATGGTCACTCCTACATCCTCGCCATGCTTGACATTTCCGCCGCCTTAGATGCCATAAGCCACAACAACCTAATTAACCACCTTACGGAAATCGGCATCACAGGTACAGCCCTACTATGGTTCATATCCTACCTCTAAAACAGATCCTACAAAGTCACAATTGGAAATACGGAATCCACACCAATCAGACAAACACAAGGCATTCCCCAAGGATCCTCCCTCTCTTCTACCTCGGCCTCCCTCACTTCATCTAATAACATAAGAACATAAGAAAATGCTATACTGGGTCAGACCAAGGGTCCATCAAGCCCAGCATCCTGTTTCCAACAGTGGCCAATCCAGGCCATAAGAACCTGGCAAGTACCCAAAAACTAAGTCTATTCCATGTTACCATTGCTAATGGCAGTGGCTATTCTCTAAGTGAACTTAATAGCAGGTAATGGACTTCTCCTCCAAGAACTTATCCAATCCTTTTTTAAACACAGCTATACTAACTGCACTGACCACATCCTCTGGTAACAAATTCCAGAGTTTAATTGTGCATTGAGTAAAAAAGAACTTTCTCCGATTAGTTTTAAATGTACCCCATGCTAACTTCATGGAGTGCCCCCTAGTCTTTCTACTATCCGAAAAAGTAAATAACCGATTCACATCTACCCGTTCTAGACCTCTCATGATTTTAAACATCTCTATCATATCCCCCCTCAGTCGTCTCATCTATGCGGATGATGTCCAAATACTCATCCCCATATAAGAATCCTTCTCCAAGGCCATCCAAACCTGGGAAAACTGCCTCACCGCCATTAACTTCCTCCTCACAAACTTACACCTGGCCCTTAACACATCAAAAACCGAACTTCTCATCATTTCCACTGACCCTAACTTAGTGCCTGCCCCCATAAATATCACCCCACCCCAATACCATGTCACTCTCACAGAACGTCCAAGACTGCAGCGTCACCATTGATAATCTAAATCTAAAAAAATTCGTTAACGCAACAATAAAAGATGGATTTTTTAAACTTCATGTCCTTAAAAAAACTAAAACCCCTCCTCCATTTAAATGACTTCCGGACAGTGCTCCAAGCCACCATCCTCTCTAAAATAGACTATTGCAACGCTCTATTCCTTGGCCTCCCCACCTCCACCATCAAACCTTTCCAAATTTTGCAGAATGCCTCCGCCAGAATCTTGACCAACACCTGCAAAACCGACCACATTACACTGGTCCTTAAGGAACTCCACTGGCTTCCAATATCTTTCTGCATCCTCTATAAAAACCTCTCTCTTATACACAAAGCACTACATAACCCCAAAATACACTAGCTAGAAGACTCCCTCCGGTTCTTCACCCCCAACCGACCCACAAGAGCACTTTACACCGCCTCCTAAGGGTAACCCATCTCAAATCCACAAAAGACCGAGCATTATCGATTGCTGGACCCTCCCTCTGGAACTCTATGCCCCCTGACCTCCGTTAAGAACACTGCTCCCAGAAATTTAAAAAAAAAACTCAAGACCTGGCTCTTCAAAAAGGCCTTTCCACAATAACTCTTACTACCCTTCTACATCCTCCGCACCTTCTCCCTTTAACCTTTCCTCCCTTCAAACAAGCTGCCCCTGTAAATAACCCTCCCCACCTTTCTCCTCCCCTTGTAACTATCCTTTTTCCTCTTTCCACTCATTCCTTGTTCCTTATAATTTTTTGTGTCGTTATAACAATGTATTATATTATACCCGTTGCATCCTTCCTATGTATTACTCTTTCTCTCTGCAATTATCGGTTACAAATTACTTTTTGTTTTGCAGCAACTTCTGTTCAGTTGACAACCCTTCTCCAAGTTTCTCTTATCCCTGTTCCATGTAATTTCATTTTCACTATGTTCCATGTAAACCAATATGATGTATCCATGAATACCGGTATATAAAATCTGTTAAATAAAATAAATACATAAAATAAAATGAAGCCCTTTCCACACCCATATGACACTATTTCCACCAAATCCCTCCTGACCATCCCCAAAATAATAGCACAACCCCTCGCCAACATCATCAACTGCTCAATCACACTTGGTGAAGTCCCCACACCTCTCACAGATCGATACTCTAAGGCCGCGGTAGAAACAGTGCGGCAGTGTCAGGCGCACCCTCGTTCCCCGCACGCACAGTTCTCTTCACCTACTGCTCGATACTCTCTTCAAATTGCATGCAAATGCATGCCGCGGCTGCGAAGCCTTAGGCAAGCGTTAGGCCCGCGCAACCCATTTTACTGTATAGAGCGCCTATACAGTATCCTAGGTTCGTGGGCCTAACGCTTCACGGCCGCGCTGGTATCTGTCATTTCAAATGACATTTGAAATGACAGGTACCAGGAAGTGGACAGTTATGTTCCCCGATGCTCGGCAAACTTTCCCCCAGCCCCCGCTCACCTGCCCTGGCCCCGTCCAGTCTCCGGTGCAGCCCCAGTCCTGTCCCCTCCTCCCGAAGCAAAAAAAAACCCGAAAAAGTAGCAAGGCTCAGGCCTGCTACGGTAGTCCCTTCTCCCTTCTCCTCTCCTCCCGATTTCGGCGCTCAAGGCGGCCGGGTGGGCGTGCATTCATCCAGGCAGAGGGAGCCGGCGGCGAAAGCGGCCTCCGGCTCCCTCTGCCTGGATGAATGCACGGCCCCCGCCGGCAGTGAATGAATGCCCGTGCGATTTCGGCGCTCAAGGCAGTCACATGACGTGACGTCACGCCTTGAGCGCCGAAATCGCACGGGCAGCCGCCGCCAGCTCCCTCTGCGTGGATGAATGCACGGCCCCCGCCGGCAGTGAATGAATGCCCGTGCGATTTCGGCGCTCAAGGCGTGACGTCACGTCATGTGACTGCCTTGAGCGCCGAAATCGCACGGGCATTCATTCACTGCCGGCAGGGGCCGTGCATTTCATCCACGCAGAGGGAGCCGGAGGCCGCTTTCGCCGCCGGCTCCCTCTGCCTGGATGAATGCACGCCCACCCGGCCGCCTTGAGCGCCGAAATCGGGAGGAGAGGAGAAGGGAGAAGGGACTACCGTAGCAGGCCCGAGCCTTGCTACTTTTTTTTTTTTTTGCTTCGGGAGGAGGGGACAGGACTGAGGCTGCACCGGAGACCGGATGGGGCCTTGAGCACCGAAATCGCCCCCATTTTTTACACTTTATTCCCGTTTTAATTTTCGAACACCACACTAACACCACACTAACACCAAGTAGAGGGTAGGCGGTAAACTAACAGGTTAAGGACGCGGCAAAATAGCGGGTTACAAAGGAGATAATCTGTGCGCGCGTCACAGTATCGGAGGGGAATAGCTAATTCCTTCATTATACAGCTAATTCGTTCATTTACATATCATATACATGCTGCGTGCGGAAAGGGTTATGCGTCTGTTTTAAGAAGCGCTAAGGACGCGTGAAACTGGAGACTGTATCGCTGGATCGCCTTACGCGTCCGAATTGTGCGCTCCCAGCACGTTACAGACGGGAAATCTTCAACCGCACGTTACAGTATCGACCTGTCAAACAGGCTATTGTCAAACCTATTCTTAAAAAAACAAAACTCAATCCTACAGAACTAACCAACTATCGCCCCATCTCCAACCTACACTTCCTATCCAAAATACTGGAAAAACAGTAAACAAACAACTCTCTGACTTTCTAGAAAGACACACTATCCTATTCCCCTCGCAATTCGGCTTCCGTAAGCACTTCAGCACAGAGACCCTTCTGATTTCACTTACAAACTCCCTCCTCAAAGGATTGGATAAAGGTCATTCTTACATGCTTGCCTTGCTTGATATTTCCGCCGCTTTCGACACCATAAGCTACAACATTCTTCTCAACCGCCTACAGGAAATTGGTATCTCAGGTATCCCCCTCCGCTGTTTCGAATCCTACCTAAACAGCAGACAATATAAAGTCAAAATAGGCAACATGGAATCACAAGCCATCAACCTCTCGCGTGATGTCCCCCAAGGCTCCTCCTTATCCTTAACTCTCTTCAACATCTACATACTTACACTCTGCCACCTCCTCTCTGAACTGGGTCTTACGCACTTCATATATGCCGACGACGTTCAAATCATCATCCCTATTACAGATTCCTTACACAACTCCATCAAAATCTGGGAATCCGCCCTCACCGCCATCAATACACTACTCATTAACCTTAATCTTGCTCTCAACACAGACAAAACTGAAATCATGGTCATATCACCCCCACAAAATCACATTGCATGCTCCTTACCCATCGCCCCCCCCCCCTCCATCACTCCCTCACAATATGTACGAGACCTTGGTGTCGTCATTGACAACCAACTTAACCTAAAAAAATTTATAAACACTACGATGAAGGATTGCTATTTCAAACTCCACACTTTAAAAAAAAAAATAAAAAAATTAAAACCCCTCCTCCATTTCAGCGACTTTCGCACTGTACTACAATCCTTGATCCTTACAAAAATTGATTACTGCAATGCCCTCCTCCTAGGCCTCCCCAAAAACGCAATCACCCCATTCCAATTGCCGCAAAACGTAGCCGCCTGTATTCTTACCAACACTCGCAAAAGTGAACACATCTCCCCTATTCTCAAAGAATTACACTGGCTCCCTATTGCCTCTCATATACACTTAAAACCTTATCCATCATACACAAAACCCTATATACCCACAATATGCACTGGCTTAATGACTCCCTGTATTGCCGTTCATCCAATAGACGCACTAGATCTCACTATGCAGCTGACACACACACACTCACATGCTCACACTATCCATTGCAGGGCCAGCAATCTGTAATACCATGCCCACAGACGTATGACAAGAAATCTGCCCAAAAACATTAAAAACCTGGCTATTTAAACAAGCTTTCTTATAACTTTCTCTATAATACACTGATACTCTAGTACTCCCCCTATGTTATGTAATGTTAGTACTATATATTGTACCTTACTTCGCTGTAATTTTACAATGTCTCAATGTAGAGATAGAATGACCTGTTATCACACTATCTCACTAAATATTATGTAAACCGATGTGATACCCCTGGGTGAATGTCGGTATATGAAAACAAATAAATAAATATTGTCGTATTATCTTCAGTTTCCAATATGTAGTTTTTGTTATCAGTTAGCCTTATGTATCTATGTCTTCAGTTATCTGTAAAGCACCATTGCATATTGCATATTCAGTTCCTTGTAAACCGATGTGATGTTCCTAACGAATGTCGGACTATAAAAGCTCTTAAATAAATAAATATGACCTGTCCAGGTTTGGCAGAATTGCTTCCGTTAAAATGAATTTTCTTCCCTGATTCTATTTATTTTACACACTGCCAATTCATGTCTCCAGTCAACTACTTAAACAATGGCAAAAGCTTATTTTTTATTTTATTTGGAAGGCGCCAGCCCCCTAGAATTTCCAGAGCGGTAACGTACCAACAGAGAACTAGAAGTGGGTTAAGTGTCCCAAATCTTAGCTGATATTATATGGCAGCCCAGTTGAAGACTATCATTTGGCATCAACCGCAAGAGAAGAGGCAATAGATGGTCTTGGATCAGTTCTTTATTGAGATGCCACTGTGGGCGCTACCTTGGCAGCTTAGGTGAACATGGAGACCTATTACAGATTGCTCTCCTTGTACGTTACAGTTCGAGTTAGGAAACAATGGCAAGCTTGATTAGTAGGCAACAGAGAATATTTTTTTTTAGCTCTGCCTTGCTGCATAATCAGGATTTTCCCCCAGATGGGCCAGAGGAAGGCATATAGGTTTACATTGACTGGAGCAGATTTGGGACAGAGGAGGACCTATGCCATTTGATTGTTTTTTTTAATAGATATGACAGCTCACCGCAAGGCAAATATTTTTAAATACAAATATGGCATTTCCTAGCGTGTAGACAGATGGACTCAGGATCTGTGGGTTTATGCTTCCCTGCCAGCAGATGGAGACAGAGCTAGCTGATGTCCCAGTATATTTTTATTTTATTTATTAACTTTTCTACACCGACATTCATGGGAAACATCACGCTGGTTTACATAATAACTGAAGAAAGGCGGAAAATTACAATAAACGGGAGCGGGGGAGGGGAGCAGGGAGGAAGATAGAGAGAGAAACAGCAGTGAAATAAAGGCAGCAGGAAGTCAATAGGAACAGTACCAGGGGGTGGTACAGGCAGAGTTATAATTGGGCACAGTGATGCTAACTTTTATTTACAGGGCATGAAGGCATCATATTATGTACAGGGAGAAGACCGAAATGCAACAGGGGAAAAACAATTTTTACATGTATTAAATTTTACAGGTATTGCATTTTACAGGTATTGCATTTTATAGGTGTTAAGATTTACAAGCATTTACAGGTGTTAAGATTTACAGGCATTAAGTCTTAGACAGGTGATAAATTAGAGGTTAGGGAAACGCAAAGGAGGGGTGGACGAAGGAACAGATTTATGAAACAATTTTTAAAATGAGCTGAATGACACAAAATCACAAAATATTCTGTGCAGAGAGAAACTCATTTTTACATGAAGTGCATCAGGGAATTTGGAGGAGGCAAGATAATGAAGAAGACAATAATTGAGCTGAAAACCATAACAGGGGAGGGGTACAGGGATACAGGAAATGGGCACAATATGTTTGATCAGTGTCTGGGTAGGCTAATTTGAAAAGCCAGGTCTTAATCCCTTTTTTGAATTTGCGCAGACATGGTTCTAGACGAAGTGCAATGGGCAGGGTGTTCCAGAGGGAGGGGCCTGCTATGGAAATGGTTCTTTCTCTGATGGCAGCATGTTGTGCGGCCTTAAGGGTGGGAGTATAGAGAGTTCCTGCCAGGGAAGATCTGGTGGGGCGATTGGAGGAACGGAAGCGTGGAGCCTCTTCGATCCAGGAGTGATTAAGATTGTACAAGGAGTTGTGGAGGATAGTGAGGGTCTTGTATTTATATATAACCCTGCAGTGACTCTAGCCTGCCAGTATTCTCCATCTCCAGCAGAGGGTGGACGTGCATCTCCCTATGGGGATTGCTTTGAGCTTTTTGAAAGGAGAAATTTGAAATTCTAAATTCAGGAAAAGAAAGCCCTGCTCTCCTGTGGAGATACCTAAAAGACCCTCCCCCAGTTGAGAATTCTGAGGCGATTTCTGTGGTCCCTCAGAGGTGTGCTTTTGGTCTGGTAGCTGGGTTTCGCAGCATGGACTTAGTTGCTAATTCAGCTGAAAGGCAGCAGGAGGCAGTGCGTGGCGGTGATTGCAGCTGCCCCCCACAGCCGGACATAGTCTTTATACTTAGTCGGTAAGTGCTGAGCTCAGGTAAGGTTTAAAAAAAAGGTTTTACCTGAAACCGAGACAGTTAAGAGGGGTTTCAGGACTTCCTCTGGTCTCCGTTCTCGGCGCACCTTGCTGACATTCATTCACATTGGGGAACTGGGCAGCCTGGTGGGATGAGCAGCCCAAGGTGGGCTAGGCCCCGCACTTAGGATTTTTTCTTGCACGCCACATATTAGGCTATGGTGGCTATTTTTGCAGGCTCCTGCGCGTGTTGTTCTGTCCTCTACAGGCCGTCAGTGTGCACAATGCGTCAGCTCTGCATATGAGCACTTGGATTTTGAGCACACTTTTTACAGCACAAACTTTTTTACACGCTTAACTTGGCGCACAGGTTGTGCATGCGACTTGGTGCACTTTCTTCAAGACACTTATTTTTTGGGCGCATTTCATTTTTGACCGCGAGCCGTCCAACACACATTTACTGCAGCTATGGCGCAAGAAGCCTAAGCATCTTCCTATTTATGTTGCCTGACCTGATTTCTAACCTGTCTCAGCACTGCTCAGATGCTCAGGGAGAGTTGTCTTCCTCGGATTTTGCTAAGCCTGGTTCCTCCCATTCTGATGGGTTGGCCACGGCCTTGACTGGGGGGACGCCAGATCTTGGTTCTCCCTTGACTGACTTCTCTGCTGACGAGGGCACTTCTGTGGGACCAGCTCTAGTTCCTTCTGGGCTTGGTCTGGACCTGGCTGCTTTTTCTTGGGTGGAATTTTTTCAAGGCTTATAAGCCTTTCTTCAGGCACAGACCTCAGTTTTCCCCTTTTCTTTCCGGTCGGACCCTCAGCCGGTGGCTCCTCCCTCTTCCAGTCCTATGCTTAAGTGCAGGGGCTCGTCCCTGCGGGTGTTCCTAACAGGAATCCGGTTGGCATTGATGAGGTTGATCCAGATTCCATGGAAGATTGGGAAATTCCTCCAGGGCTGGAACCATATCGGACCATGTTGCAGTTCTTTCATATAGATAAACTGCTGGCCCTGATTTCCCAGACCTTGAAACAGCTGGGTGTTCCTGGTTCGGATGCTATGTCAGAGCCAAGGAAGAATCCCATTTTGGTTTCCTTACGTAAAGCCTCTTGTTTTTTTTCGGTGATGGATGCCATCCAGGAATCAATTGATCTGGAATGGGATGCCCCAGAGACACATTTTAAAGGGGGTCGGACATTGGAAGGCCTGTACCCCCTGGATCCAGCTGTGAGAGAGCATTTGCGATTTCCTAAAGTGGATTCTCTGGTATGTGCCATGTCTAAGCAGACGACTATCCCTGTAGAGGGAGGAGCAGCCTTGAAAGGATGTACATGATAGAAGGATTGAGGCTATTCACAGACGCAACCACAGCAACTACCTCATGGACACAGACGCAACCACAGCAACTACCTCATGGATCAATCTCAACAATAAAATTGCAGATCAAATCTGCCCAACGTCAACCAAAACCATACATCCCACATCAGACAACAGAAAACCCTGGTTTACCCCGGAACTTAAATCTCTCAAGCAAACACTAAGGAATAAAGAACAAAGCTGGAGAAAAAACCCCACCACTTCGACACACGCAATATACAAATCCCTCCTCAACACTTACAGGAACGCTATACTCAGGACAAAGAAAGACTTTTATGCAAAAAAAATTCACAACTTCATTTTTGACTCAAAGGCACTTTTCTCATACGTCTCCTCATTAACTAAACCATCTCCTCCCTCCATCCCAGACCACCAAGCACTCAATAAAGCCAACGAACTTGCCAATTATTTCAAGACAAAAATCACCAACCTCACCTACTCTCTCACAACCAACAATATTCCCCCAACCTACCATCTCATATCCCCACCTCAACAAAACGCTAGTCTTGTTTCTTTTGAACCTACCTCTTCACTGGAGATAGAAATTACCCTCAAGAAAATCAAACCATCATCCCACCCATCGGATCCATTACCAACAAACCTGCTCATCTCCATACCGAACACAATCTCAAAACCAATTTCTGATATAATTAACACATCACTTTCTCAAGGCCAAGTCCCCAACCAGTTAAAATTGGCCATTCTCAAACCACTACTAAAAAAAACAAACGCCTCTCCATCAGACCCAGCGAACTTTCGACCAATCGCAAACCTACCTCTCATAGCCAAATTAATGGAGAAAACTGTTAACAAGCAACTGTCAGATTATCTGGAAGATCATAACATTCTGTCCCCGGCACAATACGGATTCCGAAAACTCTTAAACACCGAATCTCTCTTACTATCACTTACGGACACAATCCTCGTCAACCTAGAGAAAAAACAATCCTACCTCCTTATTCTTCTAGATCTATCCGCTGCCTTTGATACGGTAAAACACACCATACTTATAGACCAACTAGCCAACATAGGTATCAAAGGCTCAGCTCTCAGCTGGTTTCAGTCCTTCCTAAGCAACAGATTCTATAAAGTCAGGATAAACAACAAGGAATCGCTTCCAGTTCTTTCAGATCAAGGAGTCCCTCAAGGATCTTCACTCTCACCCACCCTCTTCAATATCTATCTCCTCCCTCTTTGCCACCTGCTCTCAAACCTCAAGCTTATCCATTACCTCTACGCAGATGACATCCAAATCCTTATCCCGATTTCAGAATCCCTTCAAAAAACGATCAGCTACTGGAATGACTGACTACAGCCAATTAAAGACTTACTCTCAAGCCTCAATTTAGTATTGAATGCCAACAAAACCGAAATGCTCATTATCTCCCAAGATCCCCTCACCATCTCTTCAAGCTCCTCTCAACCAAACTCAATTAGCAAGTTCTCACCAGACGTCAGGGATCTTGGAGCCTGGCTAGACAACAATCTAAACCTAAAAAAGTTTGTAAACAATACCGCAAAGGACTGCTTTTACAAACTGCAAGTCCTCAGAAAGCTAAAACCCCTCCTTCACTTCTGACTTCCGGCTAGTACTTCAATCCATCATACTATCTAAGCTCGATTATTGCAACTCCCTCCTTCTCGGTCTACCCTCAAATACCATCAAACCCTTACAAATGGTTCAAAACGCCGCTGCCAGAATACTTACAAACTCTAATAAAAGAGATCACATCACTCCAATCCTTCGTAACCTACATTGGCTTCCTATTAACCACAGGATCCTCTATAAAGTGCTCACAATTATTCACAAAGCAACATACAATCTTGCTCCGATCATGTTAAGCACCCAACTCCAACCTCATACTTCATCCAGACCAATTAGAAGCGCATACAAAGGCACATTGCAAGCCCCACAGGTAAAATCATCACTGAGCAAAAGAGCACTATCTTCAGGAGGCCCCCACCAATGGAATGCGCTCCCCCCAGATCTAAGACTAGAACCAAGTCATCAGGAGTTCAAAAAAAAGCTAAAAACATGGCTTTTCCGTCAAGCCTTCCCAGACATCTAATGCTACCTAATCAAGTCTTTTAACCCAAATCATGGGTTATCTCACTGTTTTTCCTATTATGATTTTTTTCAACTGTACCTTAATTTTTGAGCTCTTTCATCTTTTGTATTTATACTGTACTCACACTCCATTTACTCTATCTCTTTTATATTTATTTTCTATATAATATTTATTACTACATTACTATGTTTAATTGGTTATCTATTCTATTTGTTCCATCATTATTGTTATTGTTCTATTGTTACCTGTTTTATTGTTCAACTGTTCTATGTAAAGCCCACTACTCTTTTTGGGCATTTAAAAGTTGTATGTAAACCGGATTGATTTGTAGTTCCTACAAGAACTTCGGTCTATAAAAATTAAAAATAAATAAATAAATATAAATATTCTTAACAAGCCTTTGAGGCAGTGGTGACGAATTTACAGATTGCTTCCTGTTACGCCCTAGTGGTGAGATCTTGTCTGCTTCTCACTCAGGAGGTTGAGTCTGAAGGGAATTCCAGAGCGGTTTTGGAGCCTGCTGCCGCTTTTTTAGCAGACTCAGGCTGTGATTTGGTCTGGACCTCTGTCAGAGGAGTGGCTTCCGTAGTAGTGGCCAAGCATCAATTCTGGTTGTGAAATTGGTCAGCTGACACAGCTTCCAAAGCCAGTCTTACCAAGATGCCCTTTAAAGGCTCGCTCTTGTTTTGAGAGCGAGTTGGATAAACTGGCCAGTAAGTGGGGAAAGTTTCTGGTTCCTCAATTGCCGGAAGATGATAAAACTGTTGCAGTGCCCCTTTGGTATGAGAGGCTGTTTCTGGGGTTCCAGGTGTTTTCGTCCTTAGAGAGGCGGAACGACCTTCAGCGGACTCATCCTTTCAGTAGGTCTCTGTCCTTTTGTACCTGGCAGCCCAAGAGAGGAGTGAGCTCAGGTGGTAGACCTACCCGAGCTTCCCAATGAAAGTTTGCTGACCCACCTTTTGGAACAGGAAATAGGGGGATATCTCTCTTAGAAGAAGCAGGCAGTGGAGTTCACGCTTCAAAGGCTCCTCAGACTGAGGGCTGTAGTTCTGGTGCCCATGTCTGGGGGCGATATTTCATTTTTTTGTTGTGCCCAAGAAGGAGGGCTCCTTTCATCCCATCTTGGATCTCAAGAGGGTCAACAATCACTTGAAGGTGACTCATTTTTTAGTGTAAATCTTACTCTTCTCTAATACTATAGGTGCAGTTGGGGCAATTTCTGACCTCCTTGGATCTGTCAGAGGCTTACCTTCATATTCGCATCAAATTGGAACACCAACTCTTTCTACGCTTTGTGGTGTTGGGGCGCCATTATCAGTTTATGGCGCTGCCTTTTGGTCTCGCCAACACTCCCAGAACATTTTCCAAGATTATGGTGGTGGTAGCAGCAGCCTTGTGAAAAGAAGGAATCCTGGTGCACCCGTATTTGGACTCTGTGTGCTGCGGCAGTCAAAAAAGCAAACAGAATGTTGGAAATTATTAGAAAGGGAATGGTGAATAAAATGGAAAATGTCATAATGCCTCTGTTTCACTCCATGGTGAGACTGCACCTTGAATACTGTGTACGATTCTGGTCACTGCATCTCAAAAAAGATGTAGTTGCAATGGAGAAGGTACAGAGAAGGGTGACCAAAATGATAAAGGGGATGGAATAGCTCTCCTATGAGGAAAGACTAAAGAGGTTAGGACTGTTCAGCTTGGAGAAGAGACGGCTGAGGGGGGATATGATAGAGGTGTTTAAAATCATGAGAGGTCTAGAAAGGGTAAATGTGAATCTTTCAGATAATAGAAAGACTAGGGGGCACTCCATGAAGTTAGCATGTGGCACATTTAAAACTAATCGGAGAAAGTTCTTTTTCACTCAGCGCACAACTAAACTCTGGAATTTGTTGCCAGGGAATGTGGTTAGTGCAGTTAATGTGGCTGGTTTTAAAAAAGGATTGGATAAGTTCTTGGAGAGAAGTCCATTATATGCTATTAATCAAGTTGACTTAGAAAATAGCCACTGCTATTACTAGCATCAGTAGCAAGGGATCTACTTAGTTTTTGGGTACTTGCTAGGTACTTGTAGCCTGGATTGGCCACTGTTGGAAACAGGATGCTAGGCTTGATGGACCTTTGGTGTGACCCGGTATGGCAATTTCTTATGCTGTTATGACTGGCTGATTCGAGCCAAGTCTCAGGAAGCGAGCCGCCTGGTGACACACAAGGTGATCTCCTTATTGAAGGAGCTCGGGTGGTGAACCTGACCAAGAGCAATCTTCAACCATCCCAGTCGGCGGAGTATCTGGGGGTCCAGTTTGACACGGGACAGGACAGAGTTTTCCTACTAGAAGTTAGGATCCAGAGATTGATGTCTGTTGCATCTGTTGATGAACACCGTATGCCTGACAGTGTGGTCCTACCTACAGGTACTCTGCTTGATGGCAGCTACCCTGGAAGTGGTGCCGTGGGCAAGGGCGCTTATGCGTCCTCTTCAGAGCTCTCTGCTATCTTGTTGGTACTCGCAGTCTAAGGATTATGCGGTTCAGCTCCTTGCCGATGGAAATCTGCTCCCACCTCCAGTGGTGGTTGCAGGAGGATCATCTGAGAAAGGGAGATGGCTGTGCCTTAGTTTTCTCAGTCATTGAGAGATGCCTTCCTGAAGTCCTCTTGTTTCTCTTTATAAAAGAAAAGAGCCCTAAAGACAACACTGGAGCATCTTCAATTGACAATTTATTTTGTGTTTCCAAAGAAAGAAAGCATGTTCAGACCCATTCTAGACCTCAAACAGGTAAACAAACCCTTGAAGATACCTCATTTCTGCATGGAAACTCCTTGGTGATTGTAGCAGTGAGGAAAGGGAATTTCTAACAACCCCTGGATCTTTCCAAAGCATATCCCTTACTATCAATACATCCATCAGATCAGAATGTACCTCAGGTTTCCGTTCCTGGGTGGCGGTGAAGGGGCGGGTGAGTTATCATTCCCAACGATACCCTTTGGCTTGGAAACTGTATCAAGGCTTTTTCCAAGGTGATAGTAGTGGTGGTGGTAGGCTTACACAAGGAAGGCGTATTTAGACAATTGGCTGATTGGGGCAAGGTTAGAAGAGGAAGCTTCATATTCGCTAGCAATAGTGCTACAGCTTTTACAGGATCTGGTTACATCTGATGCTTTTTCAGACCGTGGAGTACTTAGGGATGCACTTTGTACTCAGAAGGCCATGGTGTTCATGACATAAGATAATCAGGCTTAGGTTGCAGATTAGGAATATTTAGAGGTCAAAATCACCCAGGGTATGGGATTAACTGCAGGTTCTGGGTTCCATGGTGGCGACGTTGGACTGTGTTCTGTGGACAAGGGCTCATATGTGGCTATTGCGGAAGTTACTATTGACAAGATGGAATGCAAGTCATAAGACTTTTGAGGTGAGGTTAGACTCTATGGCGGAAGCCAAAGACTACCTAGGATGGTGGCTTTCTATCTGGTCAGAGGGAATACCCTTTGAATTCCCAGACTGGGTAATTGCCTTGATGGATTGGCCACTGTTGGAGACAGGATGCTGGGCTTGATGGACCCTTGGTCTTGACCCAGTATGGCATGTTCTTACGGATGCCAGTCTGAAGGAATAGGGTGCCCATTATTAGAGCAGATTGACTTGGGGAGATCTATAACATGACTGAGGTGTCATGGTCCATCAATTACCTAGAAACAAAAGCCATAAAGAGAGCCCTTTTGATTAAGGGCAGATTGGTCCAAATGTTTTCAGACAATGCAATGATAGTAACCTAAATAAATTATCAAGGGGACATGAGAAGTTGCCCAGTGGCAGCAGAAACAGAGCTCTTGTTCAGGTGGGCAGAGTAATATCTCCAAGCGCTTTCAGCCTCTCATATCGCTGGAGTAAAAACCTTCATGTGGACTATTTGAGTTGCCATGCCCTGGACCTGGGAAAGCCTTGTCACATAGAGATCCATGTATAAAATTCTTAGACGCTGGAGTTTCCATTCAGTCCCTTCCTTTTTGCCTAAGATGGTCTCACAGTTTCATTTAAAGCAGTTGGTGAAATAGCCATCGTTCAAGAGGATTCAAAAGAAGAATTTAAGGATCTTTATTTTTCAGATGTTAAGAGCAACTTGTTCAGATACTTGAAAGTGACCAATTATTTTTTGGGGTTTGCTGCCTTTGCTTGACAGAAGAAAGGGGATGCAGCCTCGAAAGCCACCATAGTCAGGTAGATTAAAGAGGCTATTGGTTTGGCTTATAATTGCTAAGGGGTTATCAGTTTTCAAGGGTTTAAGGGGTCAGGCGACGATGTGGGCTTAGTTGCATTCATTGGAGATGATATGCAGAGCAGCCACATGGGCATTCTTGCATGCTTTCAAGCACTACTGGTTAGATGTGCAGGGTAGGGATGTGACTTCCTTTGGGGCAAGTGTCCTGAGGGCAGGTTTGTCGGGCTCCCTCCCACACTAAGGGAGGCTTGGGTATATTCCATGCATTCTAGACTGGTCTGGTGGGATGATGAGGAATTTGTGCAGACATCCTACTGTGTAATTTCTTTCTCAGAATGGAAATAGATAATAGTTGAGGCCCTTGCTTGTTGGAGGTTCCATTTTGTGATTCCCCTGCTGGTAGGGGGGGAAAGTTTTGATGTTTTGCTTTGATACAGTTATGTTGGAGTGCTGCAAGCTTTACAGTGCCCTATAAGGGATGACGTCTGCAAGTCAGTTGTTCTGTCGCTATCTGCTGGCAGAAGGGCTATATCCATGTATTCTGTACTGGTCTAGTTGGACTCAAGGAAAGAAAATTAGCAAGTAAGAAATTTAATTTTTCCTTTGTATATGTTACAGAGACAACAGAGGACTTCTATGTGCTGAAGGAGGAGGTTTTGGCAAACCTAGATGACCTTAAGCAACATAAAAATAAACTGCTGAGCATGGAGCCAATTAAAGCAAAACTAGATCGCCAGCCTTGTGTATTCCAGCCCTCTCCGCAAGCTTCCCAGTTTGAACTGCCCAGTGACTTCTATAATCTCACCATTGATGATATAAAACGGGAACAGAAGCAAAGGTAGGTCAGCCATACAAGCTTAGCAGAAATGAAACTTGCCAGCACATTGGTAGTAAATCTTGAAACAGACTCTTTAGGAAATAAATCCTACAGCTTGAAGGAAAACGTGTCTTGGGAATATGCAAGGTAGGCAGTGAGCTATGAAATGCCTGAAGAAACAGTGTGGGCTACAATTATTCCACCACTGTTTTTGGCTAGATAGTGTGGGTGTTTGTTTTTTTTTAAACATACATTGTAGATGACAGCAGAAAAAGGCTGGATGAAACTATTGGTCTATGAAACTATTCCTCTCCACACTGTTAAGGATATATTCCACCTGACAGGCAGAGCATGACCACTTGTAAGATCTCTCCGTATTCCAGGGTTTTTGTTTTAGAAGGTTGAAGCCATTGCATGGTAATAAAGATTTGGTGCTGATTTCCAGGAGGTGCAGAACTGTTCTGAAAGGCCTGCATACAGGTTTCACTAAACTATATTTCATGTCTTCTCTGATCTCTTTTTCCAAAGGACGGAAGTAGCAGAGAGGCACGCTATGCTACGGACTAAAGCCATGCGAGAGAGAGAGGAACAGAGAGAAATGCGAAAATACAACTACACTCTCCTACGAATTCGGCTTCCGGATGGATACATTTTACAAGGTTTACAAAAAAAAAGCTGCTCATTCATGTCCTGGTGATCTCCCACAGCTAGTGAGGTTTTCAGGATATCCACATGAATATATATGATGCATGCATATTCATTATGTCTGGTCTGAGCCAGCCAGTGTTCTTCTTCTATCTGTCTCACAGACATTAAATGGCTGAACTCTTAAGTCGAGCCGCCACCAGAGTGGGGAAGAAGAAAGCTACTGGATGATCTTATCTGTGCCAAAGGGGGGGGGGGGGGGGGGTGTGTGTTTAAGCTACGCTATACTTCTGCTGCCCTAGTTTCATTGCCCAAACTACGCCAGAGCACATTCTTAATGAGATCAAGTGCTTAACTACCCCTTTGGAAACTGTGTTGGGAAGACGATTCAAAGCCTGGTTATAGTTGATAGGTTTGTTACGAAGTTATGGGATTTTTTAAGGAGTGGGAGGGAGAGCAGAGTTGCTTACCTGCAATTAGTGTTCGCCATAGACACAGGTTTAACAGCCCCACATGTGGGTGATGTCATTGCGGGCACCATATACAGAGTATGTCGACTTACTGGCTAAAAGTCTAGAAGTTTGCATGTGTGCAGTAGGCACTACACCAAGCATCCCTCAATGAAGCATCCAGTCTATGTGAAAGTTTGTTTGTTTGTTTATTTATTTATTTATTTATTTATTTAAAAACTCTTCTATACCGTCGTTAAGTTGGAGAAACATCACAACGGTTTACATATAGGCACGATAACAACTATGAGTTGAGTTTACAGCATGTAGTGTAAAGAGGTGATTACATTTTATGGAGAAGAAATGTGGTACTATTAATTCTGTTAATCACAGATACCCCAGTTACATGTTAGCAACTTTGCTTTCTCTTCTTACAAGCAGGGTGAACATTGCCACATGTAGGGGCTCCACACTAAGTGTTGTTTTGTTCACCCCTTGGACAACCTGCTGTTTGAGCAATTTGTGGGAGGAGTCTGATCTCCTATATTTTAAATAGATTTTTCAGAATTGACTGATTGAGCCTAGTGTTCTGACAGAAGTCAGCCTAGGTAGTAGTGGTAGGACCTAGTGTGTGGCTACCTTACAAATTTCTTGGAGAGGTTGATGCAGTGTATGCTGGGGAAATAACCATTGCCCTGACCTGATAAGCATGTACATGGTCCTGTGATGAGTGATCTACTTTTTAATATCAAATGGACCTGCAGTTAAAGATCCAATTAATTGTACTTTTGTTCACAGACCTTTCCAGTCTGTTTGGGTCATAGGAGAAAAAAAGCTATATATTTTATATATATATATATATATATATATATATATATATATTTATTTATTTAAGGTTTTTTTTTTATGTACAGAACATTTGTGTTAACCTCACGTCAGTTTACTATAAGGATAAACCATTATTCTTTGTCCAGTTAAACATGTTAAGTTAATTATACTAAAAATAATGTAAAATAAAATAGATAAAAAACAAAAATATAAATGTTAGCAACATTTGAAAAATTAAGAAAATTGCCCTTTAAAGTTACTAAATAAAATAAAATTTAAAATCGAATCTATTGTAAGCTATAAAAAATTAGAAAATAATAAAATACAATTATTAAATTCAAAAAACATGATATACATTAATTTAAAAAAACTCCTTATCACCCAGCTATTTACATTCTTAATATCAAATCTCCCACTAAGACCATCGCCCTAACCCTCTTCCCCCCCCCCGGGCAATAGCCCTGGGAGGCACATCTTCAGTGCAAGAGAACAATGCATCACCTGGAGAGCATGTCCTTTCTACAGGTTCACTTCCTGCTCCACCAGGATGATGCTCTCCAACCAGGAGACCTTCTCCTTCAAGGCAGCACCAGAGCTGCCAGACTGGAGTTGGGACTTGGCTACTATGTCCCTGAAGGTCTCATCTGTAAACCTCTGTTCTAATTTCCTTTGTCCTGTCCAAATAGGTCAAAGGTCTTTCACCATCAGGTTTATGTAATGCTATCTCTTTCTGTAGCATATGCGCTTAGGATACGGGAGCAGGATAATTTCCTGATTTAAATAAAAATTTAGGACTACTTAGTTTTGTATACTCATTCCACGTATTTGGCTATTTTGTTGGGAAGAACACTGTATATGGAGGGTAGGTAACCATAAGAACGTAAACGTGAGCTTACAGTTTGTGTATTTGTTATAAAAAGCTAGCCAAAAGGTAAGAAAAAGTTTAGAGTTTGTGTGTTTCTTTCCTTCCCACCCCTAGCTCATCCTTTGATTTATAGGCAGGAGACACTTTAACATTAAAAAATCAATCAGCCTTGTATCTAAAACACAGAATTGCCCCAGCCCGTATCAAGAGTTTAATTATCCCGTTGCAGGTCCCCTACCAGATTAATCGTGAATATACCAATAAATTTTAAAGGACTCTTATTTACACATTCCTATCCCATAGCAACTTACACTTAGCTAAGAACACAACAAAATTTAAAATGTCACAAATGTGATTTCTTTTTTTTTTTCTTACCTGCCGAAGAAAGGTTGTATGTGTGCACCCAGTGCAAAGAGCTCCTAGCTTTCGGAGAACAAGTCTGATCTCTGGAGGCTAGAATGGTAGATTTGGAGGAACTGAAGCAGACAGAGGTTTACAGATGAGACCTTTAGGGACATAGTAGCCAAGTCCCAACTCCAGTCTGGCAGCTCTGTTGCTGCCTTGAAGGAGAAGGTCTCCTGGTTGGAGAGCATCATCCTGGTGGAGCAGAAAGTGAACCTGTAGAAAGGACCTGCTCTCCAGGTGATGCATTGTTCTCTTGCACTGAAGATGTACCTCCCAGGGGGAAAGGGTTAGGTCGACGGTCATAGTGGGAGATTTGATATTAAGAATATAAATAGCTGGGTGACTGGGCCTGAGGATCGCCTGATAACATGCCTGGCTGGTGCAAAGATGGCGGACGTCACGCATCACCTAGATAGGATTTTAGACAGTGCTGGGGAGGAGCTGGCTGTCATGGTACATGTGGGCACCAATGACAAAGGAAAATGCGGGAGGGAGGTTCTGAAAGCCAAATCTAGGCTCTTGTAGAAAGCTGAAATATAGAACATCCAGGGTAGCATTCTCTGACATGCTCCCTGTTCCACGTGCAGGTCCCCAGAGGCAGGCAGAGCTCTGGAGTCTCAATGCATGGATGAGACAATGGTGCAAGGAAGAGGATTCAGTTTTGTAAGGAACTAGGAAACGTTTTGCAGAAGGGGGAGTCTCTTCTGAAAGAATGGGCTCCACCTTAACCAGGGTGGAACCAGGCTGCTGGCATTACCCTTGAAAAAGGAGTTCCTGTTATTACCCCAGATCAGTCCAGACAAGTGGGCTTTGCATCCCTACTAGCAAATGGAGGCAGAGAACTAAAACCTTTGAGGTACTGCTACATAAGAGTTCTACCTGCAGTCCTTCATTATTACTGTCTCCAGCAGATTATAGAGGTACAAACCTGCAGTTAAAGAAGGAGAGAACAGAGAAAAGAAGTTAGAAGATGCTTCCTGAGGTGTTAGGATCCTTCATGGGCCATAGCTCAGGTTGAGCCGGGTAAGTGGGGGGTTTGTAATCCCTGATCAGCTTAAGCCCACAGCAGATCCAGGGGTCTGACAACCCAGGGCTCCTGTTTCCCTCTTATCCCTTGAAGGCTCCTTCCCAGAGGTGTTGCCAGCAGCAGGGAAGTATTCCTTTTTTTTGCTTGAATTTCTTCCTTTGCTGAGGCTGCTGTTTCTTTAAAGAAAAAAAAATGTTTTCACGTAGATAAGCAGCTGAATTAGCCATGCTGTCTGGGTACGTCTTCCGTGCCACTAGGTGGCGGAGCTCTCTAAGTATAGCAAAGTCTTGTAGCTGGATGCTCCCTCTTATATCCTCTCTGATTCACCTCAGGCTTCTCAGTCAGTTTTTTTCCACGTGGCAGTTGGCACGCGGAGCTCTGCTCTCCTGTGAGAGAAACTTCTGTGTAGTAAAAAAAAACCGAAAGAAACCAGTGAAAGTCAGCAGCACTTCTTGAATTTAACAATAGAGAGAAGAATGCCACGTCCTGGTTTCAAATTTTGCTCTTGTGGCAAAATTATGTCTGCAACCGATGGCCACAAATCCTGTTACTTGTGTCTGGGTCCCTCCCATGACCAAGTAAATTGTGAGGACTGTGGAGTATGTCTCCACGAGCCCAGCGTCAGCAGGGCAGCCAGGATACAGGATCTTCAAGCCAGGGCTTTGGGTTCCTATACCCCATCTGAGTCCTCGGTAAGGTCTTCACCAGGCCCAAAGAGAAGGAAAAGGTCTCCCTCATCGAGGAGAGCCTCCTCAGTAAGACCCCCTGGGGTCAGAACACCCACCGCTGCTTACCCGTGAAAAATCGGGGCACGGTGCTGAGGATGCATCGGTGGGATCACAGACGCGCGCAGCGCATAGAAGATCAACAGACGCACCGACGCAACCCAGAAATTACAAAGCGTCGACGCACCAGAGGGACGCGGGGCCTTAACTTCACCACATCAGCCATCCACTTCGCGACGACCATATTCTACCTCGTCGTCATACAGAAGACCCCCTTTAGGTCATTTAGACCATTTTCATATAACAAACCTCAGCATTATCAACCTTCAAGGCAACAACCGTACCAGCTTCCAGCGCCTCGCCAAAGGGCAAGGGCCCCTCGCCCTCCTCGACAACAAGTGGACCCTCAACCCGCCAAAACTCGGCTCTGCAATCTTCCCTTTAAAGGAAGGAAAATTGCTGTTTGAAGTCCTGAAACAATTGATGAAGGTTTTGGGGGAGTCTAAAGGGAATAAGCTGCTAGAGTGTAAGATGGCAGTCAGGAAGTCTTTTCTGCCTCGCTCTAGGTTTTGGGAGGTGTGTTAGTTTTCGTCCCAATAAGGGTTCTGCACTGTCTTCGGGGCAGAACGAGGGTTCCAGTAGGCAGTGGTCCTTTTTGAGGCATCCATAGAATTCCCTGAGAGGGCTCCGATCAGGGGGTCAGCGGTGGTGGGGCTTCACAATGAAGCCAGGCTGGTTCACTCTCTCAAGATGGAGGTGGAAGGCAGTCTATTACAGTTTTACGAAAAGAGGACCAGGATTACCTTGGACCAATGGGTCCTAGAGGGTAGGGGATGGCTAGGTTTTAGAATTTTTTATCTGGCCTCACTGGACTTGATGGAAGCCTATCTACACACACCCATTCAGGAAGAACATAAGTTTCTTCATGTTATGGTTCTGGGGTAACTTTTCCAGTCTTGTTGATTTGGTGACTGCACCTCGCACGTTCACAAAGGTGATGGTAGTGGTGGCAGCAGCTCTCCGCAGGGAGGGGATCCTAGTTCGTACTTATCTGGACGGCTGGCTTATCCAAGGAAAATCTGAGGAGGTATGCCGGCAGCTTGTGCATGGTGATGGATATGTTGTGGTCATTGAGCTGGGTGGTGAATTTGGCGAAGTATGCTGGAATACTTGGGGCGAAGTTCGATACTCAGCTCAGCAGAATGTTTCTCACCTCGGAGAGGATTCGGAAGTTACAATCCCAGTTGGTGCGGATTTTGCGGATGCCAATGCCCAGGGTTTGGGATTATCTTCAGGTCCTGGGTTCAATGGCATCTGCGTTGCATTTGGATATGGGCTTTTGCCCACATGCACCCTCCACAAGTGTCGTTGCTGTTGCGCTGGAATCTGTTGGAGGAGTTTCATCGGCCTTTAGCGCTGCAGGGTACTTCCAGGTCCAGTCTCTCGTAGTGGCTGTGTCGGCCCAATTTAGAGAAAGGGATGGGCCTGGAGGATCTGGACTGGGTTATAGGGATCATGGATGCCAACTTCAAGAGTTGGGGGGCGATCTGTCAAGAATGGATGGCACAAGGACTATGGTCGCCAGTGGAAGCATCCTGGTCTATCAGTTGCTTGGAAACGAGAGCAGTGTGCAGGGTGTTGGTGGAATTTCTTCCATGAGGTCAAATGGTCAGAGTGTTTTTGGACAATGTGACAATGGTGGCCTATATCAATCAGCAAGGGGGAACGAAGAATCACTCTGTTGCCCATGATGCCCAGGACCTTTTTGTCTGGTCGGAGCGACATTTGCAGGGGATAGCTGCTGCACATGTTGCAGGAGTGGACAATGTGCAAGCAGACTATCTCAGCAAACAACAGTTGGACCCGGGAGAATGGAGCTGTCATAGGAGGCCTTCAGCCTTATCCAGTCTTGTTGAAGCAGTCCTCGCCTGGATCTGAGGGCATTAAGGAGCAATGCCAAGGCAGCAAGTTTTTTCAGCCGCAGATGATAGATTGCAGCCGAGGGCATTGACGCTCTGGTTCTTCCAAGGCCAACAAGGATCCTGCTGTATGTGTTCCCTCTGTGACCATTAATAGGGCGTGTGTTTAGGCGCATCGAGAAGCATCTGGGCAGGTGGTACTGGTGATGCTGGAGAGGCTGCATTGTCCGTGGTTCACAGATCTGGTTCAGCACACAAATGACGGATCCCTGAGATTGGTTCATTTGCAGGGGCTGTTAAGACAAGGTCCTATTTTCTCGGATCGGGTGGATCACTTTTGTCTCATGACTTGACTTTTGAGAGCAGGTGCTTGCGACAAAAAGGATACTCTGAGCCCATGATTTTCAAGAGCTTAGTTTACATTTCCTTGCGAGTTCAGGTGGCAGCCTCGGGGTGTTTCAGAGCTGTACTCCAGGGAAAAAATTGTTGGCCTTACATCTGGATATTGTGAGGTTTTTGAAGGAGGTTCAAGCATCTTAGGCTGCTGGTGCATAGATTGGGTCCAGCGTGGAGTTTAAACTTGTTCTTGCAGGTGCCTTGAGGGCCTCAGTTTTGAGCCGTTGAGAAAGGCGTCGTTAAAGGACCTCACGCTGCAGGCTTTATCCTGTTTGGAACCATTTCTGAAGATTTCAGATGGGGGGTGTCTTTGCGTGCGGTACCCTCGTTCCTATCTAAGGTGGTATCTTAGTTTCACCTGAATCGGACTGTGGAGCTCCTGCCTTCCCGAATTGGTCTGCTGAGTTGCCGGAGACAACAGTCACAAACTGTTTTCAGCGGTCAAATTATTTGTTTGTATTGTTTGGAGATGCCAGAAATAGATGCAAGGCTTCCAAGGGCATGATAGGCCGAAACAATAACTTCCTTCAGCCAACGCACTACCTTCGTAATCAGAGAAGAATTGCAGAGGGGTTGCGTGCGCACCCTACTAGAGAGCACACAGCATTGTGAGCTGAGTGTCCGTATCGCCACAGGAGATTTGTAGAGCGGTGACATGGTTTTCTCCTATTACTTTATCTTGCCATTATCGCTTTTAGATGTTCAGGCTCCAGGAGAGCCGACCTTTGGCGAAAGTGTGTGGAGAGGGGGTCTTTCACATGCCCGCCCAGTGTAGGGGACCTTTGGTATATCCCACTTGTCTGGATTGATCTGGGGTACAAACAGGAAAGGAAAATTGGTTCTTACCTGCTAATTTTCATTCCTGAAGTACCACAGATCAGTCCAGAGACCCAGCCCCTTAATGTTCTCAAGACCGTTACGACAAGTCCGTGTTCTGGCATATTTACTGGAAAGAACTGTCAGAATGTATATATACAGAACCTAAAGAAATTTTCCAGGTTGTGGTTAGCCTCTTGGGTTGACTTGTGGTTTGAAATCCTAAGAAAAATTAGGGAAGCTAACCAAATTTATAATGCAGTAATAATGGGAGGTTTCAGTTACCCCAATATGGACTGGGTAAAATGTAAAATCAGGACATGCTAGACCAGGGATTGGGAACCTTTTTGGCTGAGAGAGCCATGAACGCCACATATTTTAAAATGTAATTCCGTGAGAGCCATACTAACTACAACCCCCCACCCTCCTGACTCCCCCAAGACCTACCAAATTAATTTACTACAACCCCCTACTCTCCTGACGCCCCCAAGACCTGCCAAATTAATTTACTACAACCCCCCATCCTCCTAACCCCCCCCACCAAGACCTGCCAAAAGTCCCTGGTGGTCCAGCAGGGGTCTGGGAGCGATCTCCTGGACTTGGGCTGTCGGCTGCCAGTAGTCAAAATGGCGCCGACGGCCCTTTGCCCTCACTATGTCACTGGGCCGTCGACGCCATTTTGATTACTGGCAGCAGACAGCCCTTTGCCCTTACTATGTCACAGAGGCTACCGCCGCCATTGGTCGACCCCAGTGACATAGTAAGGGCAAAGGGCCGTCGGCGCCATTTTGACTAATGGCAGCCGACAGCCCAAGTCCAGGAGATCGCTCCCGGACCCCCGCTGGACCACCAGGGACTTTTGGCAGGTCTTGGTGGGGGTTGTAGTAAATTAATTTTGGAGGTCTTGAGGGACATCAGGAGGGTGGGGGATTTTGTTAGATTTTTACTTTTTTATTAAAGATTTGTCTGCGAGCCAGATGCAGCCATCAAAAGAGCCATAGGTTCCTGACCCCTGTGCTAGACAGATAAAGTTCCTGGATGGAATAAGTGAGCTTTATGGTTCAGGAACTGCCGAGAGGGGGAGCTATTTTAGATCTAATTCTTAGTGGAGTGCAGGATATGGTGAGAGAGGTAACTGTGGTGGGGCCGCTTGACAATAGTGATCATAACATAATAAAATTTGAATTGATTAGAAGGGGGACAATAAGTAAACCCATGGCTCTAGCACTAAACTTTCAAAACTTTGATCAAATGAGAAAAATAGAAAAAACTAACAGGTGTAGCTACAAAGGTTGAGTGTATGGCAAATATGGACATTGTTTAAAAAAAAATCTTAGAAGCACAGTACAGATGTATTCCACGCATTAAGAAAGGTGAAAGGAAGGCCAAATGCTTGCCAATATGGTTAAAAGGTGAGGTGAAAGACTATTTTAGCCAAAATATCTTCCTTCAAAAATTGGAGAGAGGATCTATCTGATGAAAACAGGAAAAAATCATAAGCATTGGCAAGTCAAATGTAAAACAGTGATAAGACAGGCTAAAATAGAATTCAGAAAGAAGTTGGCCATACAGGCAAAAACTTAAAAGCTTTTAAAAATATATCTGAAGCAGGAAGCCTGTGAGGGAATTAGACTGTTAGGTGATTGAGGAGTTAAAGGGGCAATTAGGGAAGATAAGACCATGGCAGAAAGACTAAACAAATTCTTTGTTTCTGTGTTTACTGAGTAGGATATTAGGGAGATATCTGTTCCGGAGATGGTTTTCAAGAGTGACGATTCAGATGAATTGACCCAAATCATGTTGAACCTAGAAGATGTAATAGGCCAGATTGACACATGGAAGAGTAGCAAATCACCTTGACTGGATGGTATACATATCCCAGGGGTCTGAAAAAACTCTAATGAAATTTCAGACCTATTGCAAGTAATTTGTAACCTAATGAAGTTGGCCATAGAAGCAAAAACTCATAATAAAATATTTTTTTAACTATATCCGAAACAAGAAATCTATGAAGGAGTCGGTTGGACCATTAGATGACCGAGGGGTTAAAGGGTCTCTTAGGGATGATAAGGTCATTGCAGAAAGACTAAATTAATTCTTTGCTTCCGTGTTTACTAATGAGGATGTTGGGGAGATACCTGTTCCGGAGATGGTTTTCAGGGGTGATGTCAGACGAACTGAACAAAATCACTGTGAACCTGGAAGATGTAGTAGGCCAGATTGACAAACTAAAGAGTAGCAAATCACCTGGACCGGATGGTATGCATCCTAGGGTATTGAAGGAACTAAAAAATGAAATTTCTGATCTATTAGTTAAAATTTGTAACCTATCATTAAAATCATCCATTGTATCTGAAGACTGGAGGATGTCCAATGTAACCCCAATATTTAAAAAAGGCTCCAGGGGCGATCCGGGTAACTATAGACCAGTGAGCCTGACTTCAGTGCCGGGAAAAATAGTGGAAACTATTCTCAAGATCAAAATCGTAGAGCATATAGAAAGACATGGTTTATTGGAACACAGTCAACATGGATTTACCCAAGGGAAGTCTTGCCTATCAAATCTGCTTCATTTTTTTGAAGGGGTTAGCGAGAGCAACAGGCTGATCTCCGCACGGCTGTGCTACAACAGTTTTGCTTTTACTTTCACTTTGCCTCCAGCACGGCTGTGCTGTAAGAGGAGCAGATCAGCTATAGGAGCAGGAACGATTTCTTTGATTACATCATTGGATTTATGGGTACTAAGCCGAATGCAAATATTGGGATCTCTCGGGTTTGGCAGTGAAAAGGAGAGAAGAGGAATTGCCAAGCTTTTACATTTTTTGTAGCTTCCGAGCTGGTTGACATTTTATGGGTTTCAGCCCTACCGGGAGAAGAGGCAACTCGGAAAGTCATGAATTATGATTCATGTCGTCTGTTGTAGTACCATGGCATTCAATCCATGATCTGTCCTTAGTATCTGTTATAGCAGATAAAACTGGAATTGTAATTGGTTTGCCGAGGGAAAAAAAATCATATCATACAACCATTGGAAAATACAGCTTGTGGATATCATGTGAAGGTGGGAGTCACTCTGGTTTTCTGATTGCATACCGGGTGTGGATCTACTGGAGAAAATTCCCATGCTTTAGATTATGGGATTCTGGTGAACTTCTGCCTGCTCTCCCTACACACCCTACCCTACCCACCAAAATCAATAGTAATCAGCTGGTGCCTTTGTCGAAGATCTAGGTTATTGCAATCACTTGGCCTTTTTAGTTGGATTTGATTCAACAGCAGCACATCAGTTTTTCAGTCCTTCAGAGAATTTTTGGAAGATATAAACCTTCCGTAAGAGCCTCAAACTTTCAAATTACTCACCATGGCTGGTATTATTAAACAAGGGGCCTTCATACTGTGGATGGCCTTAATGTTGGGTTGCTTGGTAGACCTTAGTTATGGCTTGGAGTTTCCTGGAGCTGAAGGGCAATGGACACGATTCCCCAAGTGGAATGCTTGCTGTGAGAGTGAGATGAGCTTCAACATGAAGACTAAGAGCTCCAGTGGGCTGGTAGTCTATTTTGATGATGAAGGTTTCTGTGACTTCTTGGAGCTTATCCTCCATGAAGGAAAACTCCGACTCAGCTTCTCCATCTTCTGTGCTGAGCCTGCCACGCTGATGACGGACACCTCTGTGAATGACAATGTCTGGCACTCTGTAGTCATAAGGAGGAACTTCAAGAATACGTCTCTTATCTTGGACAAGGAGACCAAATGGGTAGAAGTCAAGTCCAAGCGCCGGGACCTGACAGTCTTCAGTGACCTTTTTATAGGCGGGATTCCGCCGGAGCTACGATCAGCTACCTTAAAATTAACGTTTTCAGCTGTCAAGGATCACGATCCGTTTGAAGGCTGGATAACAGCTGTCCGGGTCAATTATAATGACACATCTCCTTTACAGAGCAATCAAGTGAAACTGGAGGACAAGGGGGACCCGTGTGCCAAAGAAAAAGTGTGTCTGAACGGCGGGACCTGCATTGTGGTGAATGATGAAGCCCTGTGTGACTGCTCCCACACAGGTTTCCAGGGCAAGGATTGCAGTGAAGCAGGCCCTGTCCTCTGGAACAGACTATCGACTGACCTAAGACTGGAACCTTGCCTTCATACCTTTCGAAGAAAACTGAAGACGTGGCTTTTCCTCCAAGCCTTCCCCTAGTCAAAATGACACTTCGGACTCAGCCCAAGGAATGAGATAATTACTAATCTCATAACCCGTTTTATTTTTATTTTTGTTTATTGTGAACCGATGCGATGTGCGAACGGATATCGGTATAAAAGAGATGTTAAATAAATAAGATAAAATAAATATTATTTATTTGTTGCTAATTCCGCTCTACCTTTCTTCCTGGCTACTTTAGCCCCCAAGTTCAATGCCCTTGTTTTATGTAACTTTGCTTGTTTCAGCCTTCTTGTTTGGTTACACTTGTTTATCCCCTAAGTTCCATGTAAACCGGCCTGATGTGAATTCTATTCGTGAAGTCCGGTATAGAAATAAATATTAAATAAATAAATAAATGTGGATAAAGGTGAACTGGTAGATGTAGTGTATTTGGATTTTCAGAAGGCGCTTGACAAAGTCCCTCATGAGAGGCTTTTAAGAAAACTAAAAAGTCATGGGATAGGAGGCGATGTCCTTTCGTGGATTATAGACTGATTAAAAGACAGGAAACTGAGTAGGATTAAATAGTCAATTTTCTCAGTGGAAAAGGGTAAACAGTGATCTGTACTTGAACCGGTGCTTTTCAATATATATATAAATGATCTGGAAAGGAATACGAAGAGTAAGGTTATCAAATTTGCAGACGATATAAAATTATTCAGAGTAGTTAAATCACAAGCGGATGGTGATATATTACAGGAGGACCTTGCAAGACTGGAAGATTGGACATCCAAATGGCAGATGAAATTTAATGTGGACAAGTACAAGGTGTTGCATATAGGGAAAAATAACCCTTGCTGTAGTTACATGATGTTAGGGTCCATATTAGGAGCTACCACCCAGGAAAAAGATCCAGGCATCATAGTGGCTAATACTTTAAAATTATCTGCTCAGTGTGCTGCAGCAGTCAAACAAGCAAACAGAATGTTAGGAATTATTAGGAAGGGAATGGTTAATAAAATGGAAAATGTCATAATGCCTCTATATCGTTCCATGGTGAGACCACACCTTGAATACTGTGTACATTTCTGGTTGCGGCATCTCAAAAAAGATATAGTTGCGATGGAGAAGGAACAGAGAAGGGCAACCAAAATGATAAAGGGGATGGAACAGCTCCCCTATGAGGAAAGGCTGAAGAGGTTAGGGCTGTTCAGCTTGGAGAAGAGATGGCTGAGGGGGGATATGATAGAGGTCTTTAAGATCATGAGAGGTCTTGAACGAGTAGATGTGACTCGGTTATTTACACTTTCAAATAATAGAAGGACTAGGGGGCATTCCATGAAGTTAGCAAGTAGCACATTTAAGACTAATCAGAGAAAATTATTTTTCACTCAACTCACAATAAAGCTCTGGAATTTGTTGCCAGGGGATGTGGTTAGTGTGGCTGGGTTCAAAAAAGGTTTGGATAAGTTCTTGGAGGAGAAGTCCATTAACGGCTATTAATCAAGTTGACTTAGGGAATAGTCACTGCTATTAATTGCATTAGTGTGTGATGTACTGGGAAAAATCGTGGAAACTCTCATAAAGAATAAAATCACAGAACATATAGATAGGATGATTTAAGGGGACACAGCCAGTATGGATTTACCCAAGGGAAGTCTTGCCTCACAAAACTGCTACATTTTTTTGAAGGGATGAATAAAAATATGGATAAAGGTGAATCAGTAAATGTGGCATATTTGCATTTTCAGAAGGCATTTGTTAGTCTCTCATGAGAGGCTTCTAAAAAAACAAAACTAAAGTCATTGGATAGGAGGAGATTTCTTTTTGTGGATTGCAAACTGGTTAAAAGACAGAAAACAGATTAGGAATAAATGGTCAGTTTTCACGGTGGAAAAGGTAAGCAGTGGAGTGCCTCAGGGATCTGTACTTGGACAAGTGCTTTTTAATATATTTATAAATGATTTGGAAAGAGGTACAATGAGTGAGGTGATCAAATTTGTGGATGACACAAAATTATTCAGAGTAGTTAAATCACAAGGTCCTCCTGCAATTGTGATAAATTACAGGAGGACCTTGTGAGACTGGAAGATTGAGCATCAATTTGGCAGATGAAATTATAATGTGGACAAGTGCATGGTGACTCATATAGGGAAAAATAACCCATGCTGTAGCTACTCAATGTTGGGTTCCATTTTAGGAGTTACCACCCGGGAAAAAGATCTGGGCATCATAGTTATTGCATTGAAATTGTGAGTTCAATGTGCTGTGGCAGTGAAAAAAATTAACAGAATGTTAGGAATTATCAGGAAGGAAATGGCAAATAAAATGGAGGCCGCATTAATGCATCTGTATCACTCAGTGGTTAGACTGCGCCTTGAATACTGTGTGCAGTTCTGGTCAGAACATCTCAAAGATATAGTTGCAGTGAAGACAGTACAAAGAAGGGTGGCCAAAATGATAAAGGGGATGGAACAGCTCACCTATAAGGAAAGGTTAAAGAGGTTAGGGCTGTTCAGCTTGGACAAGAGACAGCTGGGGGGGATATGATAGGGGATAAAATCATGAAAGGACTCGAACGGATAAATGTGAAGTGGTTATTTACTCTTTTGAATAATACAAGGACTAGGGGGCACTCCATGAAGTTAGCAAGTAACACATTTAACAGTTTATTGCCAGAGGATGTGGTCAAGGCAACTAGTGTAGCTGGGTTTAAGAAAGATTTGGAGAAGCTCCTGGAGGAGAAGTTCATAAACTGCTATTGATTAATAGGGAATAGTCGCTGCTTGTTGCCGGCATTAGTAGACTGGGATCTGTTTAATGTTTGGGTATTTGTCACGTACTTGTGACTTGGACTGGCCACTGTTGGAGACAGGATACAGGTCTTTATGGACCCTTGGTCTGACCCAGTATGGCATATCTTATGTTCTTAGGTGATAATTGGGTCAGACCAAATGTCTATGAAGCCCAGCATCCTATCTCTCTGATAGTGGGCAATTCAGCTCACAAGTATTTGGTAGAATCCCAAAAAATAGGTACAATACTTTTTTTGCTCAGGTATAACAAGTGGCTGTTCCAAGTCTACATATTGATTTATTTATATTGATTTATGGCCTTGTCCTCCATGAACTTGACTAGATCTTTTATAAACCTAGCTACACTAACTTCTTTCACCATATCCTCTGCCTACAAATTCCACAGTTTAATTGGGCACTGAGTGAAAAAATACTTTTTTTATATTTATTTAAAAAATGCTAGCTTATTAGCTTTATGAAGTGTTCCCTAGTCCTAATACTTACTGGAAAGGGTAAATAACCATTCCCTATTTAGCTGTTCCATTCAACTCATGATTTTATAGACTGCTATTATATCACCTCTTAGCTGTCACTTCTCCAGGCTGAAGAGCTCTAACCTCTTTAGCCTTTCCTCATAGAGGAGCCATTCTGGTTGCCTTTCTCTGTATCTTTTCTAGTTCCACTATCTTTTTTTTTTTTTTTTTTCAGATGGGTGACCAGAATTGCACAAACTACTCAAGGTGTGGCCACACCTAAGGGTTGATAGAGAGGTATTATGAAATCTTCAATTTTATTCTCCATTCCTTTCCTTTTAATACCTAACATTCAGGCCTATACAGTACAATGCGCTCCGACGGAGCGCACTGTTAGCCGGCATTTGGACCCGTGTTTTAGCACCCAAAGGTAGGCGCTAATTTCTCCGGGCACCGGGAAAGTGCACAGAAAAGCAGTAAAAACTGCTTTTCTGTGCACCCTCCGACTTAATATCATGGCGATGTTAAGTCGGAGGTCCTGAAGTTTAAAAAAGTTAAAAAAAAAAAAAAAAAAAAAAAAAAAAAAAATTTTGAAATAGGCCCACGGCTCACAGGTTGAAAACCGGACGCTCAATTTTGCCGGCATCTGGTTTCCGAACCCTTGGCTGTCAGCAGGCTCGAGAACAGACACCAGCAAAATTGAGCGTCTGCTGTCAAACCCGCTGACAGCTGCCTCTCCAGTCCGAAAAGAGGCTCTAGGGACGCGCTAGTGTCCCTAGTGCCTCTTTTTACCGCCGGGCCTAATTTAAATACATTTTTTTACTGTACCGCGCACACAGGAGAGCGGGCGCTTTTTTTACTGTATTGGCCCGATTCTATTTTCTTTTTGACCACTGCTGCACACTGAACTGAGGATTTCAAACTATTGTACCAAATGAGTCCAAGATCCATTCTTGGGTGGTGACACATAATATGGAGCCCAAGGTTGTGTAACTAGAGTTTGGATTATTCTTTCCTATATGCCTCACTTTGCAATTGTCCACATTAAATTTATTTGCCATTTAGATACTTAATCCCCCATTCCTGTTCATACCTCCTGGGTTTTGCCTCCCTGTCAGAAGATAGTGACAGAGAAGAAAAGTTTTACTGACACTGTTACTTAACCTACTGTGCCACTTGCCGTCCCCCAGTATTTCTCTGTCTTCAGCAGATGGTAGAGGTGTAAAACCTGCAGTCTGGAGTTAAAAATAAATGTAAAAATAAATTAATTTTAAAAAAGGAGGGGGGGGGAAGAGATTTCTTCTAGAGGCTTACTCCTAGGTGATTGTTAGTTCCCTGTTGGGGGCTATCCTCCCTGGTTGAGGTGGAGAAGCAGGGGTTTGGTAACCCTTGATGGTGGCTCATCCCTGTATGCTGAGGGGGTTTTGATTAGCTGGTGGTCCAGTTCTCTCGATCTCCTGGAGAGCCCTCGAAGGAGGGGGGGGGGAGGGCAGCCACTTTGCAGCATTCAGAAAAGTACTTTTTTTTTTTTTTATGGCGGTAAAGTTTAAAAAAACAAACAAACCTGTTTAAAGGTGGCTTGAAGAGGGTTCTCGGCACCAGCTGGCCCTGTGAGAGTGGATAGTGATCACATCAGATGCAGGTGAGAGCTGACAGTAGATGGGGGTGCCAGCATTGATGAGACTGCTGCAGTGAGAGTCTAAGGGAGCACATGTGGGACACATGGCACCAGCCAAGGATCGTGGTAGGAGCTGCCATTCATTCGGGGATCCATGCGTGCACACTGTGCCTCTGGGAGAGAAGGCAGCTTGGGCGGTGCAGGATCCTTTTTGGCGGGTAAAAGTCCTGGCTCTGTTTCGGCGCGTAAAAGAGCAACGACGTTATCGGGAGCCACATCAGTTTTTTTTCCTGTGAGCATGGGAACAGTGGTCATTTTGAAATGCAGTTGCTCAAGAGGCTCCCAGGGTGGTAGGGGATTCCTCTCCTCCTTTATCACCGGCTGTGTAGTGTCCCGTGGAGAGGCAGGAAACCTCTGAAGATGAGGAGGCCTTGATGCAGGATGATTCTGAAGATTCTCAGACCTTTTCCTCAGATTTTGTTACTTCTCCACAGTGTACCTACTTGGCTAGAAAGGCAGCAGAGGAGAAGCGCCCTCATACCCAGGGTTAGCCTGCAAAAATGCCAAGGTAACCACCAAAAGGCATCTTCTGACATTTGGAGGGTGCTTGGCTTGGCTGGGCAGCCAGGCGGCCCCATGGAAAAGTCCGAGGATTCCGAAGACAATGCTGGTCCGCTGGATGGTTCTTCAGATCTGGATCCAGAGGAGGTGCCAGTGACCGAAGGGGACGACCCTAAGGTGGTCAGTCTGTTTCACAGGGAAGAGCTGTAGCCCTTGATTTCCCCATGTGCTTAAAGAACTAGGCATCAAACTTCCTAAAGAGGCTGACCAGGAAGTAGTGGACCAAATCATGGACGGCTTGAGAGGTCCAGCTAAAGCTTTTCCCTTCCACAAGTTGATGAAGTTGAGACCGGTCTAAGAGTTGTAAGCATAATGGCGAAGCTGTACCCATTATTGGAGGAGACACTCAAGCTTTTGATGCTTCTGAAGGTAGATGCTTCAATTTAGTCAGTGACCAAGAAAACCACCATGCTGGTGGTAGGGTCCGCCACGCTGAAAGATGTGCAGGACCAGAAACTGGAAGTTCACCTCAAGAGAATTTTTTAGGATTCTGCTTTGGATATCCAGGCTGCGATATGCAGCAGTTTTATGCAGAGAACGCATTTGTGCAGAGTTCGTTAGTTGCAGGCGAAGGAGATATCTTTATTGTCCTTTAGGAAACAAGCGGTGTCTGGAAGCTGCAGTAGCCTATGTGGTGGATTCCTTATATTTATTTATTTATTTACTTAATTTTCTATACCGATGTTGGTATATACCTTCACATCGGTTTACAATGTTTCGTAATTAAAAATCATAAAATACAATAAAAAATTTTAAACCAATCAAACAGATAACTATACGTCACTCATTCTTAAATTAATATAAAAGAAACAAATCATGAAATAAAATAAGATGTAAAAAGTAAATAATTACATTAAAACATGCCTATTAACATAAAAAATTTAACAGAAAGCATCAGCATATGAAAACAATAAAAATTACTGGCTGACTTCTACTTGGAATGCTTGTACATACAGCCACGTTTTTAGTGCTTTCTTAAATTCTTTTAAATCTCTCTGGAGCCTTAATTCTACGGGTAATAAGTTCCATAGACCTGGACCGGCTAATGAAACAGCTCTTTCCCTGACAGAGGTAAGTTTATCAGTGGCAATAGAAGGAATTGTAAGAAGTCCTTTACCTGCTGAACGCAGATTTCGTTGAGGGGTGTGTATGCGTATAACTGCATTCATCCAGTCTACTTGTTCTGCATAGATTGCTTTATGTATCAAACATAAAGTCTTAAATTTAATTCTATACCTGACTGGTAGCCAATGTAATGCAGAAAGAACTTAATTAGGACATTCTCTAGAATTGTGATGCCTGTAGTTTTGGCCAGGCGATTGCTATGGTTAAAGAAACTGATCTGTAAATGTTTGGTCGAAGTCTTAGCTAGGGGTCCTCCAGTTAAAAGGCAAGCTATTCTTTGGAGAAGATTTAGAGCAGTTGGTGAAGCTTCTGGGAGAGTCCAAGGGGCCGAAGGGGGGAATTAATTCCTTTCCTGTTCATGTTTGAGATTATAGACGATATCGGCAGAACAGAGGCCCTTCGGCATTACAGAGGCAAAGTGCAGGCAAGACCCAGTCCTTTTGAGGTGGGTGAAAACTGACCCGAGATACCCCTGGTCAAGGAACCAGGGGAGCTACATCTTCACAATGAAGCAAGGCTGGTCCATTCTTCTCTTGATTTGAAACCCGGATTGGTAAGGTGTTTCTCACGGAGGACATGATGGTGAAGCTGCAGAGTCAGGTTTGCCTCATGGTGCCCAGAATTTGGGATTATTTGCAGGTCCTGGGGTCTATGGCATCATCGCTAGAACTAGTTGTTCCCTGGGCGTTCATGCATATGCATCCCCTTCAAAGCGCGTTTCTCTCCCATTGGAACCCGTTATCGGAAGAGTTTCAAATTCATCTTCCCCTCGGGGGAGTCCAGGTTCAGTCTAGCTTGGTGGCTCGGTCGGGTCACTCTGGTACAAGGGATGGAGTTAGAAATCGTGGATTGAATGATAGTGACTACTGACATTAGCCTCTCTGGTTGAGGAGCGGTATGTCAGGGACAGACCATGCAGTATCAATAGTCTGAGGAGGCATCGTGGTCTATCAGTTGGTTAGAGACTAGAGCCGTGCACTTAGCCTTGCTTTCCTTTCTGCCATGGTTGCAAGGTTGGGCAGTATGAGTTTTATCAGACAACGCAACGATGGTGGCTTATATCAACTGACAGGGAGGGACAAAAAGTTGGATGTATGGTTGTTCACTGGACAGAGCAGCACCTGGCAGCGTCTCATATAGCTGGGGTGGACAACGTGCAGGCGGATTTTCTCAGTAGGCAAAGGTTAGACCCCGGAGAATTTGAGCCGGCAGAGGAAGCAATGCTTGTTTGGGCCAGGTGGGGAATGCATTACATGGACTGGATAATGTCGAGACAAAACGCCAAGGTGGTGCATTTTTACAGTCGCAGGCGAGAACCCAGAGCAGAATGAATCAATGCTCTGCTACTACTGTGGCCACCAGGGATTCTTTACAACTTTCTTCCATAGCCATTGGTGGGTAAGGTGGTACGATACATAAAGAGACACAAGAATATAAGAATTGCCATATTGGGTCAGACCAAGGGTCCATTAAGCCCATTATCCTGTTTCCAAAGTGGTCAGACCAAGTCACAAATACTTGGCAAGTACCCAAATATTAAATAAATCTCAAGCTACTATTGCTTATTAATTAATAGCAGTTTATGGATTTTTCCTCTAGGAACTTATCCAAACCTTTTTTAAACCCAGTTACACTAACTGCTGTAACCACATCCTTTGGCAATGAATTCCAGAGCTTAACTATGCACTGAGTGAAAAAGAATTTTCTTTGATTCAATTTAAATGAGCTACTTGCTAACTTCATGGAGTGCCTCCTAGTCCTTCTATTATTTGACAGAGTAAATAACTGATTTACATGAACCTTTTCAAGTCCTTTCATGATTTTGTAGTCCTCTATCATATCCCCCCTCAGTTGTCTCTTCTCCAAACTGAACAGCCCTAACTTCCTTAGAATTACCTCATAGCCCTCGTAGCCATTTATAGCCACAAGTGATTCTTGTGGCTCTGGAGTGTCCACATCGGCCGTGGTTCATGGACCTAGTAAATTTGGTGGTAGACAGTCCATTAAGATTTGGTCACCGTCCAAGACACTTGCACAAAGGTCCCATATTTTCGGATCAGGCAGATCGCTTCTGTCTCGCAGCTTGGCTTTTGAGAGGAAACACTTGAGATAAGATATTCTGAAGATGTCATTGCCACTTTACTGCAGGCTAGATGGCCATCCAAATCCTTGCCTTATGTTAGGTGTAGAGGATTTTTGAGACTTGGTGTGTTGAACAGGGCATGCAGACTGCTTGGGCTTCAATTTCCCATATCTTGACATTTGTGCAAAAAGGTCTAGAGAAGGGTCTAGCCTATAATTCCCTTCAGGTACAGATGGCAGCTTTGTGTCTTTGGGGTAAGGTGCAGGGATTGTCCCTGGCCTTACATCCGGATACGATTTATTTTCTTCAAGGGGCAAAACACTTCCATCCCCCAATGCGGAAGGTGTATCCCTCGTGGAATCTTAATTTGGTGCTGAGGATGTTGTGTGAGGCTCTATTCAAGCTATTGCGGAGGATGATTCTAAAGGATTTAACCCTGAATGTATGTTTTTGGTAGCTATTTGTTCGGCTAGAAGAATTTTAGAGCTTCAGGCGTTGTCTTATAGATCCTTTTCTTCAATTTACAGAGAATGGGATGTCCTTGCAAATGGTGGCCTTAATTTCTGCTGAAGGTTGTTTTCGCCTTTCATCTTAGTCAAATAGTGCAACTTCCTGCCTTTTCAAATTTGGTTGAATCTGTACCGCATACAGAACTCCGGGGTATATACCATCTGGTCCCAGTGATTTTGTTAGTCCTTAGTTTGTCAGTTTGCTCTATTACATCTTCCCTGGTTCACTGTGATTTGCTTCAATTCCTTTTGAATCATCACCATCAGAGAATGTATTTGGTATAGGTATGTCCCTGCATTCTCCTTGGTAAGGACCGAAGCAAAGAATTTATTTGGGTTTTCTGCTATGACTGCGTCTTCCTTGAGTGCTCCTCTTACCCTTAGTCATATAGCGGCCCACTGACTCCCTCACAGGCTTCTTGCTGTATTTATTTGGGTTTATGTCTCTCTGGAAGCTTCTTTTCAAAATCTTTTGGGCCTGCTTTATTAATGCTTACATTTAACCTTGCCAGGTGCATGTGCTTTTTCCTATTTTCTTATTTAGATTCACCTTTCTAGTTTTTGAAAGATATCCTTTTGGTTTTAATAGCCTCTTTCATCTTGCCATTTTAACCATGCTGGCAATGGAATGATCTCCTTTTACCTTTTTGAATGCGTGGAATATATCTTGTCTGGGCTTCCAAGATGCTGTTTTTTAAATAGCAACCATGCCATCATGCAAACTTTTAACCCTTGCAAACTGCTCCTTTTTAGGTTTTTTTTCCTTATTTCCCTTATTTTATCATAGTCTCCTTGTTTAAGGTTAAATGCTACCATAGTTGTTTACCTTAATTCCTCCTTTTAATGATTATGGCAAAATTAATTCTTATCTGATAATTTATTTTCCTTGAATCCAGCTATACCAGTCCATATGCATAGGTTTTCGCTTCCCAACTAGCAGGCTTGTTAGTCACCCCAGATAGGCAGAGGTCAGCATGGGAGCCTGACAGTATTCTATATAACAAGCTAAGATAAACATTTTTTCCCCAAACATTTTTATTAACAGAAAAAATGCAATACGCTAACACAGATATCACTCCAATTTTTTCCCATTTTTCACCTTCACTCACACCCACCCTTCCACATTGAAACAAATACAATAGAGCAAAGAAACTAATCACAAAAGCAATAGTATACAGAGTTGCTAGGATCGATGTAACTGAGACAATTTATCTGAAGCATACTTTCTCATAATGCAGAAGAATGTGGTATCTGGGATTATGTCAAAGGATATACAGACTGAGTGTCCTCTGACAATGTCTTATGAAAAGAACCCCAAATATTCTGAAAGTCTGAGTATTTTCTCTGATTTAGTCCAATACATTGTATGTTCCATTGTGAATAATCAGAGCATTTGTATTCTCCATATTGCAAGCATAGGAGGTTGCTCTGATAAACCATCGAATCGCAATACACTTCACAATGCAGCATGATTTGATCAAAATTGACTAAAATATTTCCCCCAAAATTGTTCAGGTTGTCCTGTAAACTAATAAAGCAAATGCAGGGGTCAAAGAAAAGATTTGTTAGACATCAAAAAACATTAATATTTTCCAAAAATCGTGAGATCTTGGAACAAGACCATAAACAATGAAACATATTGGCCCCCTGTTACAAAACATTATGACATTGAGATAAGGTAATAATCCCTATGTGACATTGCTTGAAGTGTTTCTATGTGCTATTCTGTATTGAAAGCTCTCTAAAATTAACATTAATTGGAGCGACAAACACTTGAGAGAGAGAATCCAAAAGAAGATTTTTGTCCAGACTATATCTAAATGTGGCAATTTGATACCCTGAGTATAAATGAGAAACTTGTATAAATGCGACAGCAACCCTTTAACACATTTAAAGAGACATAGTAAAAACTACAAATGAAGGTGACAATATTGGTAAACATGGTTGGTCCTAATAAGTGGTTTGTAAAAATGTTGAATTTGAAGATATAACAAATGGTCTTATGGCCTGAAACCAAGTTGATCCACACACTGTTGAAAGGACAACAATTAAGAACATAAGAACATAAGAAAATGCCATACTGGGTCAGACCAAGGGTCCATCAAGCCCAGCATCCTGTTTCCAACAGTGGCCAATCCAGGCCATAAGAACCTGGCAAGTACCCAAAACTAGTCTAATTCCATGTAACCATTGCTAATGGCAGTGGCTATTCTCTAAGTGAACTTAATAGCAGGTAATGGACTTCTCCTCCAAGAACTTATCCAATCCTTTTTTAAACACAGCTATACTAACTGCACGAACCACATTCTGTGGCAACAAATTCCAGAGTTTAATTGTGCGTTGAGTAAAAAAGAACTTTCTCCGATTAGTTTTAAATGTGCCCCATGCTAACTTCATGGAGTGTCCCCTAGTCCTTCTACTATCCGAAAGAGTAAATAACCGATTCACATCTACCCGTTCTAGAGTATCTTGTCTGGGTTCTAGTGTATCTGCGGCGATAAAAGCTCACATTGCTTTAATTGGAAATCAAGTTGAAGTATCCTAGCATTTATCAGTTTATGCTTAAAATAGACATAATTGTTTCACCCCTTAAGACTGCCTTCACAATTTTCCAGAAAAACATAGGATTGTTTATATGTTGGGCATTTGCCTGGGCAAATAGTCGCCACTTGGCCCGGTGAAATTCATCTTGAGATAGTTCTGGGAGCATGCACGATGGCTTTAAATGGCACTCTCTTTGAATCCAGTTCAACAAGCAGAACACAGGAGTATGATCCAAAATTACCACGTTTTCTATTGTGGCCTGAGTTATCAATAGAAACAATTTATCTGAAAGAATATAATCTATATGAGTAGATGTAGACTATGCATGTGCATAATGTGTATAGCCTTTTTGTCGAAGGGTTCAGCAACCTCCATACATCTACTGTATTCAAATGCTTGCATAGAAAGGGTATCCCCTTCCTATTACTCATTGGTGTCTTAAACTAGCTGGGTATCTGTCACACATGGGGTCTACAATACAGTTTAAATCTTCACCTAGAAAGATAGAATTGCCCAATTCCACCAGTTTAGCCACTATAGTAGAGAAAAAAACATGTTCATAAGAATTAGGTGCATAAATAGAGGCCAGAATAGCTTTTTTTTTTTTTTTTACCCATTAGGGAACCTAAAAAAATTATAAACTTACCTCCCTGGGTCCTTAATCTCTTTGTGCAGTTGAAAATCTATAGCTTTGTTAATGAGGATTGCAAAACCTTAACTTTTAGAGGAGCCCAAGGCATAGAATACTTTCCCCACCCACTTATGACATAATTTAAGATGATCTGAGTTAGGTAAGTGGGTCTCTTTTAAGCATTCAGTATTTCCCTTTAGTCTATGGAGATGAGAGAAAACTTTCTCCCTTTTCACAAGTGTCCCTAATCCAGCCACATTCCATGTGAGAAATTTAATCTGAAATACTAGTAATAGAGTATCCGGATACATATTACAACTCTACATGCCTGTCCTATTCCAAGAAGCAGGACTCCAAGAACTGTTGTCTCAGTTAATTGAATTAATAGAACAAAGAAAATGATGATCCTAATAGCCATAGAAAGAAAACTTATGCCTCCTCCACTCCCATATCCATCTTTTTCCCTGCCTACTCTTATACAAGAACCGAACCATAATCTATAGCTGTATCTAGAGCCCAGAGGTCACAAGCACATTTGGGTGCCCTTTACTCCAGCGCATATTACAGTAGGGGTTTTTTTTTCCTCTTGTCACTTTCTGTAAAGAATCAGCAGTAGAATGTGAATATGAAAACCAGCGAGATTGAACAGTAAATATGACATTGCCCCTCCTCATGATTTTGCTGACTAGATCACTCTTCCAGATCATACTGTGTTGTTCTTAGAAGACTGAACATGATAAAGTCCTTCTGAAATTCAACCATCAACAGATGTAGATGCAGGAAGATCTTTCAAAATCTTCTGCTTCAGCCGGGGAATCTGTGTGTAAAATTTTGCCATTCATCCAAACTTGTAAGCGGGCTGGAAAGAATAAAGAGAAATGAATGTTCTTTCACACTAACTCTGAACATGTAGTTGAGAAGGCCCGGCATCGATATGCTTGCAGGAGCTGAAATTTATGAGCATAATTCAGAAGCCGTGCTATTACAACGCTCGGCTGGCATTGCTATGGTAGCTTCGAGCCTATATGGTGAGCATGTTCAACTACAATCTTGCCTGCTAAGGATTCACCAGTCACCATCTGAGGCAGAAATGTTTCAGAAATGGTCTCTGGGAGGCCCACAAAACATATTATTCTTCCTTGAACAATTTTCAAGATCATCAATTTTCTCAGCTGGTTGGGTGACTAATAGGTGGGCTTCTTGCAACTGTGTCACCAGTTCTTTATTACCATCTTATTTATTTATTTGGTGCTTTTCTATACCGGCATGCATCTTCTAGCACTGAGATCCTATTCTCCGTTTTGGTGGCTCTTTTTCCAACATCCAGCAGTGAGGATTTAACTTTGTTGAGATTTTCATCAATTTTATTGAATTGATTATCCAGTGCTGAAACTTCTACAGTAAGCTCAGCAATCAAAGTATCTGGTGTTTCTCTGCCATCTTCCTCACCTGTGTCAGCCATTTTGTCCTTAGACTTTTTAGATTTTTCCTTTAATTTGTTTAACCGTGTTGCCATCATCGGCAGAGGCTGCGGCACCATATATTTGTCCAAAGAATCCTGTACCACCACACTATCTTTAGAAGGTATAGGATGAGGAAGGGCTATAAAAATTCTCTGAAAAGCAGGGATAGCACCTGGAGTTCCTGGAGAAGATGTCCTCCTGTGTTCACCACATCACGTGACCCCCAGATAAATATTTTTAATACACTAAATCTTTCCTTCATCCCCTGTGCAAAAACCAGAGGGCTTCCAAGAGAGAATAAACAGAAAACAAGAAATAGAACATAAATATCATGCATTTCGTGATAAGGTTTATTACCTTAATATCTATCGCACTGACTAGCGCACACAAGCAGTTAATTTGAAAAAGTAAATCAGAAGAATAATAGACTTGGCAGAACAGGGAGGGTTCTGAACTGAACTGAATGGACTAAAGGAAAGGAAATTATCAGGTAGGAATTCTTCATCTGACCAGACCAAACGCATGGAATATACCCAAGCTATTCCTCTACAGGGTGAGTCACTGCCAAGTTCCCTCTCAAGACTTCTGAACTAAATAAAGACTCTTCCCTGGCACAAAGATTGAGATGATAGTGCTTCGAAAAAGTATGCAAGGTCGCCGCTCTGTAGATTTCCAAAGGTGACACCAGGTGAAGTTCTACCCATGAAGCCACCTGCATCCTGGTAGAATATACCCTCAGTTTCCTGGGAAATAGCAATCCTTTGGATATATAAGCCTTCTCTATCAGTTCCTTAATCCAACTAGCTGTCGAAGCTTTAGAATCTGCTCTTCCCTTTCAGTGGAGTACCTCAGGGATCTGTACTTGGAACGGTGCTTTTCAATATATATATATAAATGATCTGGAAAGGAATACGATGAGTGAGGTTTTCAAATTTGCAGATGATACAAAATTATTCAGAGTAGTTAAATCACAAGCAGACTATGATACATTACAGGAGGACCTTGCAAGACTTGAAGATTGGGCATCCAAATGGCAGATGAAATTTAATGTGGACAAGTGCAAGGTGTTGCATATAGGGAAAAATAACCCTTGCTGTAGTTACACGATGTTAGGTTCCATATTAGGAGCTACCACCCAGGAAAAAGATCTAGGCATCATAGTGGATAATACTTTAAAATCGTCAGCTCAGTGTGCTGCAGCAGTCAAAAAAGCAAATAGAATGTTAGGAATTATTAGGAAGGGAATGGTTAATAGAACGGAAAATGTCATAATGCCTCTATATCGCTCCATGGTGAGACCACACCTTGAATACTGTGTACAATTCTGGTCGCCGCATCTCAAAAAAGATATAGTTGCGACGGAGAAGGTATAGAGAAGGGCAACCAAAATGATAAAGGGGATGGAACAGCTTCCCTATGAGGAAAGGCTGAAGAGGTTAGGGCTGTTCAGCTTGGAGAAGAGACGGCTGAGGGGGGATATGATAGAGGTCTTTAAGATCATGAGAGGTCTTGAACGAGTAGATGTGACTCGGTTATTTTCACTTTCGAATAATAGAAGGACTAGGGGGCATTCCATGAAGTTAGCAAGTAGCACATTTAAGACTAATAGGAGAAAATTCTTTTTCACTCAACGCACAATAAAGCTCTGGAATTTGTTGCCAGAGGATGTGGTTAGTGCAGTTAGTGTAGCTGGGTTCAAAAAAGGTTTGGATAAGTTCTTGGAGGAGAAGTCCATTAATGGCTATTAATCAATTTTACTTAGGGAATAGCCTCTGCTATTAATTGCATCAGTTCATCAACCAACCTCTTCCCTTCAATAATAATTCTATAACATATACCAATACAAGGGATGCTTGTGTCCTGGTATTACTTATGTACGGTGGCTATTGTTCAAGGACAGCCAATTTTATGGGTGTCCTTCTTTTTAGCCCCGTCTATTAATCTTTATTATCCAAAATTCAATGTAGATTTTCTATTTTGTCTTTTTCTTTTTTATCTAAAAGATCCCCTTATCTCCCCGTTCTATGAGGCGACCCGCTACTTGTTTGTCAATACTTATCAGGACATCCGTCTCAATTGCTTCTCGCGGGGATCGCGTCTGCCTGCCCGACATGGGCCATGTTTCGGCACTCTTGTGCCTGCTTCAGGGGCTACGGGGGGGGTTGTGCTCAACCCCCCCCCCGTAGCCCCTGAAGCAGGCACAAGAGTGCCGAAACATGGCCCATGTCGGGCAGGCAGACGCGATCCCCGCGAGAAGCAATTGAGACGGATGTCCTGATAAGTATTGACAAACAAGTAGCGGGTCGCCTCATAGAACGGGGAGATAAGGGGATCTTTTTAGATAAAAAAGAAAAAGACAAAATAGAAAATCTACATTGAATTTTGGATAATAAAGATTAATAGACGGGGCTAAAAAGAAGGACACCCATAAAATTGGCTGTCCTTGAACAATAGCCACCGTACATAAGTAATACCAGGACACAAGCATCCCTTGTATTGGTATATGTTATAGAATTAATTGCATCAGTAGCATGGGATCTTCTTAGTGTTTGGGTAATTGCCAGGTTCTTGTGGCCTGGTTTTGGCCTCTGTTGGAAACAGGATGCTGGGCTTGATGGACCCTTGGTCTGACCCAGCATGGCAATTTCTTATGTTCTTATGTAACAGAACAAAGTGACCTGTGAATATTACAGAAGAACTCTTCTAACATCTAAACAACAAAGTTGAGGTTACGCTTCTCCACCTTTGAAAGGAAAGGAGACATTCATCCGGTTAAGATGAAAAGAGTGAAACCACCATAGAAAGGAATGCAAGAACCATGTGAATCTTCAGCACCTCATCTGGAAAAACTAAAAAAAATAAAATAAAAAAAGACTCTCGACACCATAGAGCAGGGGTCAGGAGCCTATGGCTCGGGAGCCAGATATGGCTCTTTTGATGGCTGCATCTGGCTCGCAGACAAATCTTTAATAAAAAAGTAAAAATCTAACAAAATCCCCCACCCTCCTGACGCCCCTCAAGACCTCCAAAATTAATTTACTACAACCCCCCCCAAGACCTGCCAAAAGTCCCTGGTGGTCCAGCGGGGGTCCGGGAGTGATCTCCTGGACTTGGGCTGTCGGCTGCCAGTAGTCAAAATGGCGCCGATGGCCCTTTGCCCTCACTATGTCACTGGGGTTGACCAATGGCGGCGGTAGCCCCTGTGACATAGTAAGGGCAAAGGGCCATCGGCGCCATTTTGACTACTGGCAGCCAACAGCCCAAGTCCAGGAGATCGCTCCCGGACCCCTGCTGGACCACCAGGGACTTTTGGCAGGTCTTGGGGAGGTCAGGAGGGTGGGGGTTGTAGTAAATTAATTTTGGAGGTCTTGGGGGGCGTCAGGAGGGTGGGGGGTTTTGTTAGATTTTTACTTTTTTATTAAAGATTTGTCTGCGAGCCCTGGACCCCCGCTGGATCACTAGGGACTTTTGGCAGGTCTTGTGGGGGGGGGGTTAGGAGGGTGGGGGGTTGTAGTTAGTATGGCTCTCACGGAATTACATTTTAAAATATGTGGCGTTCATGGCTCTCTCAGCCAAAAGGTTTCCGACCCCTGCCATAGAGCTTGCTGCTCTGAAATTCATCTGGTGGAACAGACTGCTACTAAAAAAACACTGCTTTTAGAGTAAGCTGCTTAATTGACACCTTGATCACAGGTATAAAAGGATGACCAACCTAGTATGTCCACGCCAAATTCAGAATCCTGGCCAGTTCTGAACACTCACCAGAGACTGAATATGCTTCACTCCCTGAAGGAAACGAGGCACATCCGGAAGAGTCTATAAAGGTTTTCCTATCAACCAGTTTGTGTAAAAGGCAATACCTGCTACATGTACCTTTTAAGAAGGGCTGACCCTTATCCAATCCCCCCCCCCTGCAGAAATTCTAAGATAGACAGGACTGAAGCTTCTCTTACCAAGATCTTCCTAACTGAGCACCAAACCTCAACAATGTGTAGATTGCTACATACACCAAGCATAGTTCCCTCTAAGCTGAGCGATCGCTCATACGTTTTAGAGCATTGCTTACAAGTTTTACATGGCCAATTACATGCATTTTTCTTTGTGTTTTATATTCAGAAAAGCAATGCTAATACTGATGCTTAAAAATTGTTGCTCACATGAAAAAGCATTGGCACACCTAGTGACTCCTTGGAGGGAACATTGATGCCAAGGATGTGGAAACGTAAAGTACCACAAAAGGGTATTTAAAACCTTCTAAGAATATCTCTTCTCAGACAGATGAGCCCTCTCAATTGCCAAGCATAAGACAAAACCAAGATAGATCATCCTGAGCCACCAGTGCCTGAACAGTAGGTTCTTATCCTGAGTTAATAATAATGGATCCCGTCCAGCATCCTCATTAGATCTGTAGACCAGTAATACCTTGGATAATCAGGACCTACCACTAACACTTGTCCCTGATCCCGGGAATCTTCCACTAGACTCTGCACACTGGAGGCCATCGAGGGAACAACTAAAGAAGACCCTCAACCAGCCAGTCTTGAATTAGTGTATCCAAACCGGATAGTCCTCTTACCTTTCTTCAGCTGAAAAATCTTTATTGCTGACCGTCAAGTCTACCACTGGTTCTTCCTAATGTATTTATTTGTTTCATTTGTATACTGCCTCCACTGAAGCCAGAGGTGGCTCACACCAAAATAATTTGGGCACAACTTGGGAGAATGCCTCCTGGCGCAGACTCTGTGCTCCAGGGACTAGCCTGTTGCAACTGAGGAAGTCCGCTTGTGCATTCTCTATTCCTGCTATAGAGTGGTGGAGGGTCCTTTTACATGCTTCTCTATCCAGTCTAACAGCAGAATTTCTCTCTTCCACCACTTTCCAACACCTCGTCTCCCCACGGGAAAACACATGCCAAAGTCTTGGCTGACAAGATCCTATCCACTGATTCTGAAGATTTGAAGCAAATTGATGGACTGTTTGTTTTCTTTTGGATTCCACGTGCCTTGAGCCAGCCAAATCATCCCCTTGGAGAAAATTCTTGGCGCAGTGGCCAACCCAAAAGGCAAAGCCACCCTCCCCATCACAGCAAATTGAAGATAATTCTGAAGCCCTTCTTTTAGTAGGAAATGTAGATATTCCTGTCAGATCTAATGATATTAAAAATTCTTCTTGTCACACTGCAACTATAACTTCAGAGTCTCCATCTTGAAGCAGAACACCTTCAGAACCCTGTTGACCTGTGATGAAAGGTACCCTCCCCAAAATAAATTGAGTACAGACCTTGACACCTCCCTCCCACCACCAAAGAGGACAGGACCACAGCCCCTGTTTGAAGCAATTACAAGCACATTGTCTTGTACGGATTCCTTTTCTGAACAAAGCAACGAGAGAAAACCATAAAATGGCGCCTAGGTAGAGCTGGCCATGATGTCCTCCTAAGACTTGTCTTCTGTCAATCTGGGAAATTTGGTTTCTTCCCTGCCCACTCTCCTCCTCCCCCCCACCCCTGTGGTTTCACCAGCTTTCTTAGATCTTCTCCAAAAAGATGATTTCCCTTGAAGGAACTTTTGGCCCACCGTGTCTTAGAAACTGAATCTAGTTACCAGTTAGGTATCCACAGCAAATGACAGACAACTGCAATAGAAGCTATATTCCTCGCCGAAGCTTAGACCAAATCACAGGAGGCATCTCCGAAAAAGGACGTGCCTGGTTATATCTGAGCTGCATCCTCTAAGACCATCCCCCATATTCCAAAGAACTTTTCTGTATGCGTCGAGACAAACACAATCCTGGGCTCACAACAATACCGCTGCCTGCAGCACCAAACCAGCAGCCTCGGATGTCTGCTTAAGCACAGCCTCTGTCTTCCTATCTTGAGCATCCTTCCACAGGAATAGTAATCCTCCTAGAGGCAGCACAAACTAGCATGTTCACCTTAGGAATAATCAGCTTTTCCTTTCCTGAACCAGGAGGAGATACAGCCTAGCCACCTTTAAAATGTATCTCTTGGGTATACATTACATATGGGCCGATACAGTAAAAAACGCGGGAGAGCGGGCAAGCGCCCGCTCTCCTGTGCGCGCAATACAGTAAGTTAATTTATTTAAATTTAGGCCCGGTGGTAAAAAGAGGCGCTAGGGACACTAGCGCGTCCCTAGCGCCTCTTTTTGGACAGGAGCGGTGGCTGTCAGCGGGTTTGATAGCCGACGCTCAATTTTGTCTGTGTCTGTTCTCGAGCCCGCTGACAACCACGGGCTCGGAAACCGGAAAAGCAGTTTTTACTGCTTTTCTGTGCACTTTCCCGGTGCCGGAAGAAATTAGCACCTACCTTTGGGTAGGCGCTAATTTCTTAGAGTAAAATGTGCGGCTTGGCTGCACATTTTACTTACTGTATCCCGCGCGCATACCTAATAGGGCCATCAACATGCATTTGCATGTTGAGGGCGCTATTAAGTGCCGTGGGTTGGACGCGCGTTTTCCTCCCCTTACTGAATAAGGGGTAAGGGAAAACGCGCGTCCAAGAGCAGGCTAACAGTGCGCTCCATTGGAGCGCACTGTACTGTATCGGCCTGATAGAGATTAAATCTTTAATCTATGCCACAGAAATGCTTTGGATGGTTTCCTCAAACTCATCATTATATGATCTTCTTTGGAGTTAAACTTTTTCCTCGGCTACATTCAGCATCCTTAGAGACTGAAATTATGGAAGAAAGTTCCTTTGTGGAATTACTGAACCTTAACATCATCTTCCCAAAGGACCTGATTTTCCAAAGCATTTACACATTTAAAAATGGGTTTTACCTGTGTAAATGTACTTTACCAGTGTAAGTGGCTTTTGAAAATGTTATGATTGTTACATTTACATGCGTAACTCCTTGAAAATTCACCTGTAAGGGAATAATCCTCCTCTTCCAACACTTCCTTCCTGCTACTTACCCTTAAGAACATAAGAAAATGCCATACTGGGTCAGACCAAGGGTCCATCAAGCCCAGCATCCTGTTTCCAACAGTGGCCAATCCAGGCCATAAGAACCTGGCAAGTACCCAAAAACTAAGTCTATTCCATGTAACCATTGCTAATGGCAGTGGCTATTCTCTAAGTGAACTTAATAGCAGGTAATGGACTTCTCCTCCAAGAACTTATCCAATCCTTTTTTAAACACAGCTATACTAACTGCACGAACCACATTCTCTGGCAACAAATTCCAGAGTTTAATTGTGCGTTGAGTAAAAAAGAACTTTCTCCGATTAGTTTTAAATGTGCCCCATGCTAACTTCATGGAGTGTCCCCTAGTCTTTCTGCTATCCGAAAGAGTAAATAACAGATTCACATCTACCCGTTCTAGACCTCTCATGATTTTAAACACCTCTATCATATCCCCCCCTCAGTCGTCTCTTCTCCAAGCTGAAAAGTCCTAACCTCTTAGTCTTTCCTCATAGGGGAGTTGTTCCATTCCCTTATCATTTTGGTAGCCCTTCTCTGTACCTTCTCCATCGCAATTATATCTTTTTTGAGATGCGGCGACCAGAATTGTACACAGTATTCAAGGTGCGGTCTCACCATGGAGCGATACAGAGGCATTATGACATTTTCCGTTTTATTCATCATTCCTTTTCTAATAATTCCCAACATTCTGTTTGCTTTTTTGACTGCCGCAGCACACTGAACCGACGATTTCAATGTGTTATCCACTATGACACCTAGATCTCTTTCTTGGGTTGTAGCACCTAATATGGAACCCAACATCGTGTAATTATAGCATGGGTTATTTTTCCCTATATGCATCACCTTGCACTCATCCACATTAAATTTCATCTGCCATTTGGATACCCAATTTTCCAGTCTCACAAGGTCTTCCTGCAATTTATCACAATCTGCTTGTGATTTAACTACTCTGAACAATTTTGTGTCATCTGCAAATTTGATTATCTCACTCGTCGTATTTCTTTCCAGATCATTTATAAATATATTGAACAGTAAGGGTCCCAATACAGATCCCTGAGGCACTCCACTGTCCACTCCCTTCCACTGAGAAAATTGCCCATTTAATCCTACTCTCTGTTTCCTGTCTTTTAGCCAGTTTGCAATCCACGAAAGGACATCGCCACCTATCCCATGACTTTTTACTTTTCCTAGAAGCCTCTCATGAGGAACTTTGTCAAACGCCTTCTGAAAATCCAAGTATACTATATCTACCGGTTCACCTTTATCCACATGTTTATTAACTCCTTCAAAAAGTGAAGCAGATTTGTGAGGCAAGACTTGCCCTGGGTAAAGCCATGCTGACTTTGTTCCATTAAACCATGTCTTTCTATATGTGCTGTGATTTTGATGTTTAGAACACTTTCCACTATTTTTCCTGGCACTGAAGTCAGGCTAACCGGTCTGTAGTTTCCCGGATCGCCCCTGGAGCCCTTTTTAAATATTGGGGTTACATTTGCTATCCTCCAGTCTTCAGGTACAATGGATGATTTTAATGATAAGTTACAAATTTTTACTAATAGGTCTGAAATTTCATTTTTTAGTTCCTTCAGAACTCTGGGGTGTATACCATCCGGTCCAGGTGATTTACTACTCTTCAGTTTGTCAATCAGGCCTACCACATCTTCTAGGTTCACCGTGATTTGATTCACTCCATCTGAATCATTACCCATGAAAACCTTCTCCATTACGGGTACCTCCCCAACATCCTCTTCAGTAAACACCAAAGCAAAGAAATCATTTAATCTTTCCGCGATGGCCTTATCTTCTCTAAGTGCCCCTTTAACCCCTCGATCATCTAACGGTCCAACTGACTCCCTCACAGGCTTTCTGCTTCGGATATATTTAAAAAAGTTTTTACTGTGAGTTTTTGCCTCTACAGCCAACTTCTTTTCAAATTCTCTCTTAGCCTGTCTTATCAATGTCTTACATTTAACTTGCCAATGTTTATGCTTTATCCTATTTTCTTCTGTTGGATCCTTCTTCCAATTTTTGAATGAAGATCTTTTGGCTAAAATAGCTTCTTTCACCTCCCCTTTTAACCATGCCGGTTAAAATCATCCTCTCTTCTGCTCTGGATTTCCAGGAGTTCTGGGGAGCTATTCCCACTGGAGAGAAACCCAGAGCTGCACTCAGACCTATAGATGAACATTTCACAACTTCTTACAAACAGAGGCCCAGGAAGAGGAAAGAATTGCATCTCCAGGTTAAGGAAAAGCAGCTGCTTATCATGGCATTCCTCCCAGAGGACCTGTGGACCAGATCACTGCAGCATCTGAGACCATTGGAACCAATGTAGGAGGCCCTCACTCTAAACTGCTCTTTCGCACGGCTCCAATATGTTTGCTGTTCCTGCCACAAGCAGCAGCAAGCATGTCCCTGCGACAGATGGTTCCACATGTTGCCTTCTCTACCCACAAAATTTACAGAGGCTTCCCCTCCTAGTGCCTGACAGCACGATCCATACGTGCTGCAAACTGAGCGTATCCCATGCTTTGAAGGTACACCACCAGCTCCTCTCCTCGGCCCATGGTCCCTGACCACACCATTGAGGGGTAAAAACCCCTATAACTAAAACTCGCCCTCAGATGGCAAACCGTTCTTCCTTTTTTTTTTTTTTCTTTTTTTTTTTAAACAGATACAAGCAGAAACCAGGCACAGCCATAGGGCTCAAAGAAGGGAGGAAAAGATAGTGAAGGAATCCTTATTTAGTTTTATTTTTTTTAAAGGAGGAGATTGTAGAAGAGAGAAAAAAATGGGGAGAGGGAGGGAGGGGGAAGAGAGGTAAGTCCAGTGACTGTAGCCATGAAGAACCCTATTCCAATAACTGGAAGCCCCCTGGTTCACTGGCTGTGCTCAAACAATGGAAAGGGAATACAAGACTTTCAACTCAGGAGATGCTCATCCACATTTTTGTCATCTTCACCAGGCCTCCAGCTTACAACATGAGATGCTTGCCTGCCATCTACTGGAGGCAGACAGAATGGGATGTTTGACTGGCAGGCTGAGGTCAACACGGGAACCTATTAGGGATGTGCTGGGGAAAAAAGTTTCATTTTTTAATTTCTTTATTGGGGAGTTTTTTGTTTTCTAAAGTTTGCAAAAACAAAAAACCCCCAAAAGCAAAATTAAAAAAGAAAAGAAAAAGGGATCTTTTGAGGCCTCCCTAAAGCACATCCCTCCCACCTGTAAAATGCTGGCGCCAGGATTCTCCCCGGCCCCTACTTACTCGGTCTGGAGGGGAAATCCGATTGGCAAGACCTAGGGCCTAGGCTGAAGCCTTGGCCTTGCTTAGGCCTAGGACCCAGGAGGATGACGTAACCCGTGCCTAGGCCCCATGTTAAGGCCTGGCTTGGAGATCTGGTCCTGATACCAAAGCTTAAGGCTTCAGCTGTTGCCTAGGACCAGGCCTGAAGCCAGAATGCCAACCCAGAGCCAGGCCGTGAAGATTCTCTTCTTTCTTCTTCTCTTCTTAAAATGATGTCTGCTGGGATGCACTGAAGTAACTTAACTCTGCCTTCCTCCTCAGCAGAAGGCACATTTTGATTTATGGCAGTCCCCAGCAGATGACATTTTAAGAGAAGAAAGAAGCAGACCTTTGCGGCCTGGTCTCCAGCTTCTGGATCCGGGCCAAGGCCCAGTGTCAGGACCTGGTCTCCAGGCCAGGTACCAGTATCATGCTTGGGCCCAGGCGTCATGACCCGGTCTTGGCCTAGGCCCCGGCATCTTTACTGGGTCTGGGCATCAGGACCTGGCATCGGGCCTGTTGGGGATAGGCCCAGACCACAGTATTCTTGCCCCCACCTCTGGGGACAGCTTTTGGGCCTAGGCATCTGAGCTGGGCTGTGGCATTGGAATCATGATGAATGCGGTGAGTGCCGGCAAATTTCCTGATCCTGGAAAACTTTATTTCTGAGCCTGGGCCTTTGCTTGGGTCTCGGCTTGGTGTCTAGCTCAGGCCTAGGCTAAGAACCTGACATCGTGCCCAGGCCTAGGCCAGGGCCCCTACGTCAGGTCTGGGCCTATGCTTAGGCAAGGTCTCTAGCCTAGACTGAGGCACCAGCATTGCATTCAGGGGTATGCTGCAGCCTCTGCTTTGGGCTTAGGCGAGGCTCCACTGCTGACTTCTAGCTTGGGCCTAGGCCTGACGGGTGACCTTTTTTTCAAAACAAAATATGAAAACCAATGAAACTTTGTCAGATTTTCAATTGTTATGCTTTGAAAACAAAATAGGAAATATTTCCTATTTAGTTTTAAACAAATACACATCCCTAGAGCTTATACAAGTTGATATCTGTAAGTTAGGCTGGCTGAAGAGGAAATAAGTTAGGCTGGCTGAAGAGGAAATAAAGCTTGGGAATTTTTTTTACTTCACGTTGTCAGATAAGGTAAAGGTGCCAATATGCTTGTTTGGTTTTGTACTAGTGGGGGTTATAAGAATTTTATATCTATCTGTACTGTTCATTTAAAATTTTCTCCTTTTATTTGGTTTCAGGGACTTTCTATGCCCGTGAGAGAGTGTCTGCACTCTTTGACTTTGTTAGGGAAGCACTACAGAACTACTGGTTGCCTTTTGAGGTGCTAGCCCCAGGTGGACATAGACTGGCTGATGAGACTGTGGCATTCAATGAATGTGGACTAGTAAGTGAAATGCGATTATGACAGTGAAAAGAAAATAATCTGTCATAAATTGGTTAGTAACTGACTTACAGCTTCCTCCTCCTCCTTAGAAATAAGTTTGATCTGTTTGCAACAGGGGGCAGCTCAAGGCAATCTGCTGCCTGAGGCAAGGGACGAGATGGTGCCCCGTCTTGCTCTGTTCCTCCTCCCTTCAATTGCTGCCGGTATACCACCTCCCTCCTCCATGCCGCTGGCCTGGCCTCTGGCGGCAGTGAGGGCATCCTTCCTCCTTTCCTTCTCCAGCGGCGGCCCGTGGCAGCGATCCTCCTCTTTTCTGCCTCCGCCGGCCTGGGTCAGCAGCTGCGGCAGGAGCAGGCAGGGTGAGGTGGACACCACAGTGGCGTTTTGAGAGGGACATTTTTTGCTGCCTCAAAATTCTGCCACCTGAAGCTGCCGCCTCACCCTGCCTCATTATAGAACTGATCTGACTCGCAAAAATTTTTGAGTATGCACACTTTGTCTCCAATCATGTTACTGGCTGAAATGGAGAATGGTGCCTCAGTAAACTACAGCTGCTACCTGAGCCAGCTGAATCTCCAGATTTGCACAGAAATAAATTAATCCTGTAGTAGCCTATTACTACTCACTTTTATTGCACTCAGCATAAGATATAGTCCCTGCTCAGTAGAGCTTACACTCTAATCAAGGCAAACATACAGGGCAAAAGAGTCTTTAGGAATTTAGTTTTATTAAGAAAATGGTTAATATCAAGGCAATCGACTAACGAAGGTTTAATATTTAAAAATAGCTTCAAAACTGTGAGTTTTTAGACTGGATTTTAAATAAGGCCAGAGAAGGAGCATGATGCACCAACTCAGGAAGATTGTTCCAAGCATAGGGTGCATGAAGATGGAATGTACAGAGTTGGCAGTGGAGGAGAAGGGAGTAGGTAGCAAAGTTTCTTACCTGTAACAGGTGTTCTCACAGGACAAGCAGGATGGTAGTCCTCACATATGGGTGACATCACAGGATGGAGCCCAATCACAGAACACCTTTGTCAAAGTTTCTAGAACTTTGACTGGCCCCTACTGGGCATGCCCAGCATGGCATAAACCCTGCAGCCAGCATGGGGTCTCTCTTCAGTCTTCTTTTTTCCGCGCAGCAGTTGCCACGCAGTTAAGGAGCTCTGCAAGTATTCCTGACAGGAATTTTCCTCACGGAATTATTTAAAGTTAAATTGCCCCACAGGGGTCCCTCAGTTAACTTTTTTCAGTCCGCGGTACTCCGGTAAGTTTTTACCTGTTTTCTGTCGATTACCGTTTAATTTGGCCCTCGCGGCCTACTGACCATCGACTGTACCGCGGCTCGATTTCTTTCTATGGCCATGGCGTCAGGGTTCCGTCGGTGTCTGGACTGTACTTGTACCATGTCCATTACAGACCCGCATAAAGTCTGTGTAATGTGTCTTGGACGAGAGCACGATGTCTTGACCTGTACCAAATGTGCCCTAATGACATCAAAAGGTCGCAAGGCCAGAATGGAGAAGATGGGACTTCTCTTCCGTGCTCAAACCCCGACTCCGTCCATTGCATTGACGTCATCGGAACCGGCACTGTAATTGTCGCGCCAGCATCGTCCACTGACCGGTGACCGCCCGGCATTGATCACTTTCTGGCCTTCGACACCCTCTTCTCCCCCTTAGGACCAAGGGGATCTTAAGGAGAAACATCGCCATCGGCACCGAAAGTCTTGGACCATCGAGGCATTGAAGCCATCGTCCGAGCCGCCGCCGAAGAAACCCCGTCCAGAAAAGGCACCGACCTTTTCCGCGACCGGGTCACCGAGGCAATCTTCACCCGACAGGGCGTCAGGAGCCGCGACTCCGCCTTTAACAGTGGTCCCTCCGGCTATGCCTCTGCCTCCTTCTTCTGTTCCGGAGCCAGGGCTGCGTGCTTCAGGTCTCAGAGAAGAACTGGACCGGATGGTTCAGGAGGCCATCGACAAGGCGGTGCATCGACTCCAAGTTCCCCCCAGCACCGATATCGGTACCGATAGTGGAACTGAGCATCGACCTGATTCCAATAGCATTGGCACCGCTGCTATTGAGGATGGAAGTGCTTATTGCACCGGTAGATCCCGGGTCACCAATAGCTCCGGTACCCTCCCCGTTGACTTTATCATCGGGAGGAGAAACACAGTTACGCATCCCTCCTTCGGGAGTACTGTCTCAGCCATCGAGATCGATATCGATGCCCCCATTGGCACCATCGAGCCATCCACCGATGCCCTCTATGCCTGCGCCAGGACCTTCATTGCCTTCATCGGTGCCTCCGGTTATTCCTTCGATGCCTTCGGAGCCTAAACTGGGGCCTTCCCCGTCCCTCTACAGTCCCTAGAGACACAGGTGCGGATCCTTATGATACCTGGACCGATGATTCTTCACCAGACACAGTTGATTTACCCTCACCACCTTCACCTACTGAAAGTAGAAAGCGTTCTCCTCCAGAGGACCTTTCTTTCATAAACTTTGTGAAGGACATGTCTGGATTGGTCCCTTTCCAGTTACTAATGGAACAGGACGACAGACATCAGATGATGGAGTTGCTTCAATTCCTGGATGCGCCCAAGGAAATCACCTCCATCCCCATCCATCAAGTTCTTCTTGACCTTCTCAAAAAGAACTGGGAACATCCTGGCTCCGTTGCACCAGTCCACAGAAAAACTGAATCTACCTACTTGGTACAGTCGGCTCCAGGTTTTCAAAAGCCTCAATTGGATCACCAATCAGTGATGGTTGAATCTGCGCAAAAGAAAGCAAAAAGGTCCAAAACTCATACTTCCTTTCCCCCTGGCAAGGAACAGAAGTTTTTGGATACCATAGGTCGCAGAGTCTTTCAAGGATCAATGCTAATTCTCAGAATTGCTGCTTACCAACTATATATGACCCAATATAATAGTCATTTTTAAGCAACTTCAAGACCTGACAACCTCCATGCCTCAATCACTTCCAGATAAGCTCCACACCCTACTTAATAAGGGTTTGGAGGCAGGCAAACATTAGATTAGATCATGTTACGATATCTTTGACACTGCAACCAGAGTGTCTGCAGCAGCTATTTCAGCAAGACGATGGGCTTGGCTTAAGTCTTCCGACCTTCGTCCAGAAGTGCAAGAGCGGTTGTCCGACCTCCCCTGCATTGGAGACAATCTTTTTGGCGAGCAGATTCAATAGACGGTGGCTGAACTAAAGGACCATCATGAGACTCTCAGACAGTGCTCTCTGTTCCCTTCTGAATATCCTTCTAAACAGCCTTTCCGGAAGGACTCTAAAAAGCCTTTTTATAGACCAAAGAAGTCCTACCCACCAGCAGCTAGATGCTGCTCTGCGAGACCATTCCTCAAATCACAGTCTCGTCAAACTCGAAAGCAAAAGCCACAGACAGCCCCCCAACCGGGCCCTGCCTCTGGGTTTTGACTTTCACATAGAGAGCAGCAGCCAGGTTCCATTACCAGATGTCCCAGTGGGAGGCCGCTTGTGCCATTTCAACAACATATGGCAATCAATCACCTCAGACCACTGGTTCATAACAATCATTGCTCAAGGCTATCATCTCAACTTTCCCTCCATCCCGCCGGATTCCCCACCTCTAATGACGTGGAGAACATCTGACCATTCATTGCTCCTGGAACAGGAGGCGTCCCTCCTACTCCAGTCCAAAGCAATAGAACCAGTACCATCACATCAGCAAGGCCTCGGATTCTATTCCCGGTACTTTCTAATCCCCAAAAGATCGGGAGGCGTTCGTCCAATTCTGGATTTACGAGCCCTCAACAAGTACCTCCAGAGAGAAAAGTTCAAGATGGTAACCTTGGGCTCCCTGCTTCCTCTTCTTCAAAGAGGAGACTGGCTCTGCTCTCTCGACCTTCAGGACGCATACACACATATTGCGATAACTCCATCTCATCGCAATTTCCTGAGATTCCTCGTAGGCCACAAGCACTATCAATACCGAGTGCTTCCATTCGGCCTAGCATCTGCACCGCGAGTGTTTTCAAAATGCCTCGTCGTAGTTGCCGCCTTCCTCAGGATTCAAGGTGTCCATGTCTTACCCCTATCTGGACGACTGGTTAATCAGGGCTCCAACTCAGCAAGCCGCTTTGTCCTCCCTACATCGCACCTTACACACTCTCACTTCACTCTAATTTCTCATCAATTATGACAAATTCTCCTTAGTCCCATCTCAAACCTTATCGTTCATTGGGGCAGACTTGGACACCTTACAGGCAAAGGCTTTCCTGCCTCGACAACGAGCCCTCACTCTCGTGTCTCTGGCACAACAGCTGCAGTCTCAACACTCGATGACTGCACATCGTTTTCTCATCCTTCTAGGACACATGGCATCCTCAGTTCAGGTCACACCAATGGCCCATCTGGCCATGAGAGTTATGCAGTGGACTCTAAGGTCGCAATGGACACAGTCCCTTCAGCCCCTGTCGACCATTGTCCATGTCACCAACTCACTCTGTCTCTCGCCTGGTGGACGAACCACATCAATCTTCTACAGGGCTTGCCCTTTCAGGTGCCAAACCCTCAAATAACTAACCACCGATGTTTCCAACTTCAGGTGGGGAGCCCATGTGGCCGATCTCCAGACACAAGGTTCCTGGGTCTCCAGAGGAAGCCAAACACCAAATAAATTTCCTGGAGCTTCAAGCAATAAGATACGCTCTCAGAGTATTTCAGGATCGCCTATCCAATCAAGTCATCCTGATCCAGACGGACAACCAGGTGGCCATGTGGTACATCAACAATCAGGGAGGGGCGGGGATCCTACCTTCTGTGTCAGGAAGCTGCACAGATATGGGCGGAGGCCCTCTCCCACTCAGTGTACCTCAGGGCTACCTACTTGCCAGGAGTGGATAACATGTTGGCAGACAAGTTGAGTCGCAACTTTCAACCGCACGAGTGGTCTCTGAACCCCTTAGTTGCGAACTCCATCTTCCTACAATGGGGTCATCCTCACATAGACCTCTTTGCGTCACCCCAGAATCGCAAAGTAGGCAATTTGTGCTCTCTCACTCGCAGCCAACATTATCCACCAAGAGACGCGTTCTCCCTATCGTGGTCAACCGCTCACCTATACGCAATCCCTCCCCTTCCACTTTCTCGAAGACTCTCGTGAAGTTACGTCAGGACAAGGGAACCATGATCCTAATAGCACCTCACTGGCCCCGCCAAGTGTGGTTTCCAATCCTTCAGGATCTTTCCATTCGCAGGCACATTCCTCTGGGAACAGACCCACTTCTAATAACTCAAAACGATGGATGTCTTCGCCACCCTAATCTTCATGGATGTTGAAAGGTTAATCCTTCAGCCGCTTAACCTTTCTGATCCAGTCTCCCTTGTCTTGATTGCTTCATGGAAGCCTTCCATGAGAAAATCGTATTCCTACAAATGGAACAGGTTCACATCATGGTGCTCTTCTCAGGCCCTTGATCCTTTTACCTGTCCCATCCCGAAGTTTCTAGACTATCTCTGGCACTTGTCAGTCAGGTCTCAAAACTTCCTCCATTAGAATGATATGTCAGTGCGGTAGCCGCCTTCCATAAAGGTATCGGGGATGTCCCTATCTCAGTGCAACCCCTTGTAAGATGCTTCTTGAAGGGCTTGCTACACCTCAAGCCTCCACTGCGTCCTCCGGCCCCTTCCTGGGACCTCAACCTGGTTTTGGGTCGGCTCATGAAACCACCATTTGAGCCTCTCCAATCCTGTGAACTTCGCTTTCTCACATGGAAAGTGATTTTCCTTCTGGCAATCACTTCAGCTCGCAGAGTTAGTGAGTTGCAGGCCCTAATTACCTATCCGCCTTACACTAAACTCCTGCAAGACCGGGCGGTACTTCGCATTCACCCTAAATTCTTACCTAAGGTAGTATCAGAGTTTCATCTCAATCAATCCATTATACTACCTACCTTCTTTCCCAGGCCCCATTCTAATCCAGGTGAGCAGGCTCTGCATACCCTTGACTGCAAATGGGCTCTAGCTTTCTACCTAGACCGTACAGCTGCCCACAGGAAGAGCACTCAATTATTTGTATCTTTCCATTCTAACAAATTGGGGCAGCTAGCGGACTGCATATCCTTTTGCTATCAGCAAGTGGGCATTCCACTCCAAGACTGTGTTAAAGCACACTTTGTGAGGGCTATGGCAACTTCTGTAGCAACACCTACGATCAGTGCCGCTTCCTGACATTTGCAGGGCTGCCACTTGGAGTTCTCTCCATACTTTTACAGCCCACTATTGCTTAGACAAAGCCGGAAGACAAGATTCCATCTTCGGCCAGTCTGTCTTGCGTAACGTATTTACGACATGACGTACCAACACCCTTCTGCCTGCCCGGTGGGGTTCAGGATGCCCTCTACCAAATTCTGCCCCAGTTGTTGTGCCTGTTGCACGCCTTTGGCTACATTTGGTGCATGTTCGGACATCCTCACAGGACAGCAGGATGTTAGTCCTCACGAAACCTGCCCGCCACCCCACTGTGTTGGGTTCGTTTTATTATTTTCTTTGTCGGCACTGCCTGTAGCTTTTAAATAAGACTGAAGAGGGACCCCTGCTGGCTGCAGGGTTAAGTGCCATGCTGGGCATGCCCAGTAGGGGCCAGTCAAAGTTCTAGAAACTTTGACAAAAGTGTTCTGTGATTGGGCTCCATCCTGTGATGTCACCCATATGTGAGGACTAACATCCTCTGTCCTGTGAGAACACCTGTTACAGGTAGGCAACATTTGCTTTCTCTGTGGACAGCATAACAAACAGCCCCATAAGATGGGTGACCTCATCCAAAGGCACAGAGTCAGATCCTTTCTCTCTCCTCGCTCAAAGTTTCAACAGCACCTTTTGAGTATGTGCATGAATTCCCAGGTTAGTGCCTCTCTTCAATCTTTTTCAAAGCTTTGTCAATTTCTTGGGGAGGAGGGGGGATTTGTGTTGGTTGTTTGTTTGCCATCCATGGGGAACATATTACAGGTTTGCAGTTTTGATTTCTCTGTGGACCAGTACAACAATACAGCCTGCAATGAAAAAAGTTTACCGAGGATAACGGAGATAGTGTATTTCTAATGATCAAAAGCCTTTATTTCTTACGCGCATAAGGAAGTCAGCTCCTAAGTTTGAGAGACTGACTTAATCAGGCATCCAAATGACTGGACTTAAATACAAGTTTGCCCTAGTGATTAGTACAACACTCCTTTGATTTAGGATCACAAGGTAAAAAAAAACATTTGCTTACATTAACATTCCTAAGTGTCCTGGGAACACTAGCTAACCTTGAAGACATGCATCTTTTATCACTCTTCATTGTGGTGTCTAAAACTACAAAGAGATACATTTATTTTTTCTGTTATCTAAGTGTGAGACAGTTTCAGAGAGGGCCTCAAGACCTAGCAGTGCCTCCTGGAACCCTTCTGGTAAATTTCCTCTACACAGATGCCTACAATAAATTTTATTATCACAGTCCCTCCTTTGTTCCAGGCGGCAGTGCTAGTCTTAGATGTCTATTACATTTTCACTCATAGTGCATAATCTATTAAATTCTTCATCTGAGGTTACATTCTGGGGCACTGCAAGTGTTGCTGAGACCATTATCTTAGGAATACATTTTTTACATAACATAACAATGCATTGAACGGATACACATAAAATAAGAAGGAATACTATTATTGTTATAACTATCATCAGTAATCTTTGTTTTAGGAAGGATGCTAGGACTTTGGGGCCAAAGACATCCCATGAGGGGTTTTAAGTGTTAGTGAAATGAGAAAGGTGTGACAGTAGAGTCTCTATAGCTTGCATGTGATTTCTAATACTACCATCATTAGCAATATAGGAACAACAAGAAGAATTAATAAATTGACAAAACCCCTCCTTTGTCGGCAAGCAACATATCTAGCGCCATACGATTATCTAAAACTACTACTTTAAGAGACTTGATCTCATGTTGCATGAGTCCCATAATCTTCATTGTCTCACTCATTGTGACTTCCACAGTGGCAGAAAGATTCTTTAAAGCACTTTAAAGTTCAAAAAGTCCTCTAAACACGATAAAAGGGATCACGGTCCATCTGGAAATCAAATAGTGACCTGTACCTTCTCTTAGGGGTAAACCAGTTCTGGTGGTGCTTGTTTAGAGAAAACAATGGTACAATGTATCCAAAGTAAAACTGAGCAGTAGTATTAAAGGAAACAGTCTTTACTGCTCCCCATGGTGCAAAGAACCATAGTCCTGAGGTATTATAAACAGATAGTCTCCTGTCATTTACTCTTACCTCAGAGGTGGTGAAGTAGATTTTTGATATGTTCCCTCCAGTAACAACAGGAAGGCCCAACACAGAACAGCCTTGCACTTCAATATAAGCTTTGGCCAGCAGAAACATGGGAAGAAGGGGTGTACTCATCATGTGTATAGTTCCCAGTACACCTGAGGTTGCATCCCTAACCAGTAGGGCAGGTTCCCTGGAACCTTTTCTCAGCCTCCATAGGGCACAGCTGGTGAATCGCATGGACTGACTGGTTGCTTCTGCTGTAGTCACGAGGTAAAGTCCTGTTGAAGCATGGGGGATAGGTGGGGCATTTATGCTTATAGTCTCCGCATATTAAGGATGTGCCCTGGGGAGAGCCACCACCTTGTTATTGACCTTGTACAGATGAACAGTCATGTTTAGTTCATGGCCAAAGCATTCATGCACATACCTCCATCATGCAGACAAACGATATTTCACCACACAGTAGTAAACCACCTTATAGGTGATGGTCATAGTATCGGTACAGTTTGCCCAAGGTGTGGCACCCTCCGGCTGAAAACACTACCCTGCCTGTTTGGTGCGCAGGGGTAGGGCATAAGGGTTAGCGTGGGGAAGAGAGACAGCAGTAGGTGCAATATAAGTATCTCGATTTAGGATGGAGGATTCATTAAAAGGTACAGGAACAAACCCAGAGCCATCCGGCTGTAGATGATAACATAGCCAGCAATCCGAAAGATTTTAAAGATTCCTGCAGTGTTTTAGTATAGGCCAGATAAGTCTGTACATGGGGCCCCAGACAGGGCCATGCCTCTGCGGAATACAAACGAATCAGAAGCAAAAGCAGGATCATGTCTGTTCCACAGCCTCTTAAGAGAGAGTTCTATATTCAGGAGCTTCCTGTAGTTGTAGTACTGTAAGCCATTTTACAGTGGGAAAGATGTACCCAAGTAGGGTGTCCTTCCAATTTTATTGCAGAATGTGAGGTTAAAAGTACCTGATAGGGGCCCCTTCACCTGGGGGCCAAGGAGTTCTTTCGTCGGAAAATCCTCAGAAAAACAAAATCACCTGGTTGCACACTCTCAGTAGACGCAGGGTCCACTGAGGAAAAGATGCTTGTACTTTCTGCCAGTGTGATGTCAGAACTTTCTGCAACATAAATAATGGTTTAAATATTCTCCCTGGAAAAATGTGAGGACAGTGGAGGGTTTCGGTATTGGACCAATAGCCATTGGTCATCCAGTGACTATCTCAAATGGGGTAAGCCCTTTCTTGGAATGAGGTGATGCCCACAGGGCCATTAGTGCTAAAGAGAGAACCCGAAGTCAAGTTAAATTTATTGCAGCCATGATAATGCCCAGTTTAGTTTTTAATAAAAAATCTGGCCCCTTACACAGTGATATACAATCAACAATATATCCAAAAAGGGAACCAACGGGTTCACTCACTGTGAAAATATATATTTCTATGTGCAAACACAGTGTTTTCTCTCCTATTTTACAAGTGTTTATACAAATTTTCATAACCCTCACGTCAAGTGGGATTATGGTATCTCAATGCTCAAAGAACATTTTTTTAGGGAGTTGGTTGGGGTTTCATATAATCGTGGAGGCAACCCTGCCTCTTTTGAGCATGTTATAATCATATACCTACCAACCTCCTCCTGGTTTTTTTTATATATATATATGTGGAACAGAAATTTTTTTTAGTAAATGTTTTTAACAGTTTTTTTTCATTCAAAATATATGGGACATCCAACAAAATATGTAGACCTAAAAAAGTCTTTGGCGATACTCCAAAAAAGTTCCCGAGCCATTTTGAGATGTCACTTCACCACCGCTCCCACACTATTGGGTGTGGTATAAATCTCATGTATATACTTGAAGTCACGTTCTTTCAACATGATAAAAACTATATCCGTTCTATCACACCTCAAAATATACTAAAATCCCAACATGTACATGTTTCAGACGACCAACTTCCTTCCTCAGGGGGTGTACCGGCAAGTATGTTGGTATTAAAGTTTCAATTACTTCCCTTGAAGTTACACGACTGTGTCTCTGTCACAAAAGATTTTCCATGGTTGGTTTGTCTACTTCTTGAATGACTTCAAAATGTGCGTGTTCCACGGCGAATTGCTGTTGTCTTTACCTTTACCTCGTCTGGATGTCAGCTCGGGAACTTTTTTGGAGTATCGCCGAAGACTTTTTTTAGGTCTACATATTTTGCTGGATGTCCCATGTATTTTGAATGAAAAAAAACTGTTAAAAACATTTACTAAAAAAAATTTCTGTCCCACATATAACAGGAGGAGGTTGGTAGGTTTATGATTATAACATGCCCAAAAGAGGCAGGGTTGCCTTACACGATTATATGAAACCCCAACCAACTCCCTAAAAAAACTTTCTTTGAGCATTGAGATACCATAATCCCACTTGACGTGTAGGTTATGAAAATTTGTATAAACACCCATAAAATAGGAGAGAAAACACTGTGTTTGCACATAGAAATATATATTTTCACAGTGAGTGAACCCGTTGGTTCCAGTTTAGTTTTTAGCCTGCCATTGAAGTTTTTCTATGAGGGCAGAGGCTTGGGGTCTGTAAAGGGTGTGGAACCTGAGAGAGATGCCTAACGCCTTACTTAACGATACTACTATATCTTTAACAAAGTGTGTCCCTTGATCACTATCAATTGACTCTGGAATTCCATATCTTGGAATAAATTCTCTCAGCAGAATCTTAGCTACTGAGATAGCGTCTGCCTTCTCTACTGGGAAAGCCTCTCCCCACCCTGAGAAACAGCAAATCATTGTAATTTTGACATAAAGGCAATTCGATAAAATCAATTTGGATTTGCAAGAAAGGGCCCAGGGGGCGCTTTAGGTGTGCAGGTGTTATGACCAAGCCTTTGGAAGCTTTGTACAAATTTGCATTGCATACACTGAGAGCATATGGTAATAGCCAGAGCCCTGATTACGGAGACCAACCCCTACCAATGATGAAAGAACATGACCACTAATGCTGCAGGGGCTGCATGGGGTGCCTGGTGTAAAGAAAGTAAGATATGGGGCAGTATATGTCGGGGGGCTACTACTTTGCCATTTGGGCCCAACCATATTTGATCTTGTCCCTGATTTTGGATAGTGGCCCCTCCCTTTTACCCACAGCTTCCAATAATCATTATCCTGTGCCTGCCACTGAATCAAATTTTTAATATTAAAGTCTTTGTTTTCTCTATGTGGTGTATGTTAACAAGTGGCATCCCACAATTCCCACAGTATTGTTGGTCAGAGCTGCATATTTGGCTGCCTGATCTGCCAAGTTATTCCCTTTGGCTACAGTCGAATCTTCCTTGCTATGCCCTGCACATTTAATGACTGCCAGCTCAAGAGGCAACAAAATAGCTTCTAGCAGTGCTTTAACAAAGTACCCATTCTTAATCATTTCTCCATTTGCTGTTAAAAACCCTCTCATTTTCCACAATGCCCTGTAAACATGGACCACCCCAAAGGCATAACGAGAATCAGTGTAAACAGTGAGACGCAATCCCTTTCCTCTAAAGCAAGCCCGAGTAAGGGCTACCAATTCTGCAGTCTGTGCTGAACGTGCATGAATGAGTGGTCCAGCCTCTAGCACTTCCCACTGGGTGCATACAGCATATCCAACCTTCAGTGAACCTGTATCATCATGGAGAGCAGAGCCATCTACAAAATAAAGTGCGTCAACATTAGAAAGAGGGATATCTTTTAAACCTTCCCGAGGCTGCAGTTTACATTCCATTAGCATTGCACAATCATGGTCCGGAGTTTCTAAGTCAGTTATTTCTGGTAGCAAAGTAGTAGGGGTGAGAGCAGAACAGTGAGGAAAGATAATTTTCCCTGATAGTCCAAGGAGCTCATACCTTGTCATGCATTCCAAAGTGAATACCTGGGTCTTTGCATTGTTTAAAACTGTGAACAAAGCGTGGTGCAGAATCAATGATTGAGATCTTTCTACCATCAGGGCTGCTGCGGCGACAGCCCTTAGGCAAACAGGAAAGGCAGATGCCACCGAGTCTAACTGAGCTGAATAATACCCAGTAGGTTTCTTTTTCCCTCTGTGGTCCTGGGTTACCACTCCAGCTGCTACGGCTGCAACCTCATGACACATTAAATAAAAAATCCTTTCCATAGTCTGGAAGCCCTAATGCTGGGGCATTAGATAAGACGGCTTTCAGAGACTGTCCACTCTGAAGCATGTATTTGTCCTTGTAATCTGGTTTAGCTAGAGAAGAAAAATCAGGAATCCACATTCTACAAAAATTTACCATGCCAAGGAATGCTCATAACATTTTCAATGTCCCAGGGACCTGTTCCTTCAAAACAACCTCAATTCTTTCAGTAGTCATTTTCTTCTCTCCCTTTGATAGCAAGAGACCTAAAAACGTCAGCCTTGTCAATTACAAGTGAAGTATTCTTTTTTTTATACCTTAAAACCCAATGAATGCAGGAAGCACAGCTCTACTTCAGTGTGGCCTAAGCAAAACTAGGTGAGACAATACAGGAAGATAATTAACATACTGAAGTATCTTAACTCTTTGGGATAACTGTTAGATGAGGTAGAATGCATGAAACTATAAATGCTATAAGTCATGTTTAATTCTGAATCCTTAGATTTAATACTGGACTGGATTTATTTTCGTGTTATTAACTCTAATTATAGACACTTAGAAAAGCAGGGGTGTTATGCATCTGGTATCATTAGGATATGACAATTTTTAATTGACAAATACTTTAGCATTGAATATATATATATATATATATATTCATATAATTAACATTACCATGCCATAACTTACTCCATCAGTTACATTTACTCGCACCTTCAAAAACTTACAGTAGTAACACCATGTTCAAACAAACAAAACTCTTTCCAAAAAGGAAGAGCTCATTCAATTCTGTATTCCCTGTACTGACAAGATACAGATTTCCATTCATTGTAAACTAAATTAAACATTCTTGCTAAATCTGTTTTTAAACTAACTGAAAGATTACCGTATTTTTCGCTCCATAAGACGCACTTTTTTTCCCCCAAAGGTGGGGGGAAAATGTATGTGCGTCTTATGGAGCGAATATAAAAAAAAAACCAAACAAAAATCTAACAAACACCCCCCCCCGACTCCCCCAAGACCTGCCGACTTAATTTCCTACAACCCCCCCAAGACCTGACAAATTAATTTCCTGCAACCCCCCACCCTCCTGACCCCCCCAAGACCTGCCAAACGTCCCTGGTGGTCCAGCGGGGGTCCGGGAATGATTTCCTGGGCGTGGGCCGTCGGCTGCCAGTAAACAAAATGGCGCCGACGGCCCTATGCCCTCACTATGTCACTGAGACCGACCGCTGCTATTGGTCGGTCTCAGTGACATAGTGAGGGCATAGGGCCGTCGGCGCCATTTTGTTTACTGGCAGCCGACGGCCCTATGCTCTCACTATGTCACTGAGACCGATCGCTGCTATTGGTCGGTCTCAGTGACATAGTGAGGGCATAGGGCCGTCGGCTGCCAGTAAACAAAATGGCGCCGACGGCCCTATGCCCTCACTATGTCACTGAGACCGACCAATAGCAGCGGTCGGTCTCAGTGACATAGTGAGGGCATAGGGCCGTCGGCGCCATTTTGTTTACTGGCAGCCGACGGCTCACGCCCAGGAGATCGTTCCCGGACCGCTCCTGGACCCCCGCTGGACCACCAGGGACGTTTGGCAGGTCTTGGGGGGGTCAGGAGGGTGGGGGGTTGCAGGAAATTAATTCGGCAGGTCTTGGGGGGGTCAGGAGGGTGGGGGGTTGCAGGAAATTAATTCGGCAGGTCTTGGGGGGGTCAGGGGGGTGGAGGTTGTTAATTTAAAGGGTTGGGATGGGGGGGGGGGGGTTTTGGGGGTTCCCACAGAAAGAAAAATTTTCTGATCTGGGGAGTGGACCGAAATGGCCCTCCCCAGACCCGAAAACAAAATGGGGAGAAAAAAAAAAACTATGCACTCCCCTAATTTGCTCCATAAGACGCCCAGACGCAGAGCCGGTTTAGCACAATTTTATTTTTTTTTTATTTTCCCCCTCTGAATCTTAGGTGCGTCTTATGGTCAGGTGCGTCTTATGGAGCGAAAAATACGGTAATTCATTGAATGGAGTTTTCTCCTCCATTTGTGTCTTCTCCTGAGAAACACTTTCCTGCATTCCCCTCTCGCCCCCGTTTTCTCTGCTGCTAACCCCTTAACTGCCTTGTCCTTTCAAGTTTTAAACTTTAACATTAGTAATTGCTTTTTCAGCAATCAAACTGTCAATATCCCCAATAGAGGAGCCCCCCATATTCCCCAAACAGTTCCTGACATTTGCCACCCTTCTCTGGAAAAGACAGTTAGTGATCTCTGTAATCAAATCAGAATTTCCTAGCGTGTAGCAGATGGACTCAAAACAAGTGGGTATAGTGTGCTCGTGCTAGCAGTTGGAGACGGATCTGACGTCAGCACGAGTACATATACCCCCACAGGAAGTGTAGCAATTCAGTAATTTCCGTCTCCAAAGCAGTTTGGAGCTACCTCACGCTCGCTGAGCGTGTGTCCAAATTCTGAACAACTAAATTCCTAGAAGAAACCTACTGAACACGAGCCCCGCACTCCTGTGGTGATACCATTCGGTCCCTCACCCAGTTGAGTTTCCCGAGCTGACTTCCGTGGTCCCTCGGAAGTAGCCTCGGTCCGGTGGCTAACTCGTGGCAGGGACCTAGCCCCCGAGTGAGAAGGGCTCGGGTGCGGCGTAGAGGCAGCCTCGGTCCTGGCGAGGACTTGGCCCCCGAGTGAGACGAGTTCGGGCGCGGCCTAGAGGCAGCGGGTGCACTTTCTCGAGCACGGCGGTGAAGGTACTCACCCTCTCCCCCAGCAGCCGGAGACCGCCCGGGTCGCAGCCGGGAAGCCCCGAAGGTGTACATCTTTACTGTGGTCTCCGAGGAAGTGAGGATTCGCGGGGCCTGCCTCTGTGGCAGCCCGCCGAGGAGGTCGCCATTTTACCTGCCTACTCACCTTCGCTACCTTAGACGCATGTTGCTGTGCGCACGCTGAGATAGGCGCACGTCGCTAAGCGCACGCGGATAGGCGCAAGCTGGCTAGGCGCACGCCAATAGCATAGGCGCATGTTCATAGGCGCGCATTTATAGGCGCACATTCATAGGCGCATATTCATAAGACACCGTTGGTAGGCGCACATTCATAGGCACACGTTCCTAAGATGCCGTTGGTAGGCACACGTTCATAGGCGCACGCTCATAACGTGTGCCTATGGCGCACGTTATAGGTGCACGTTCATAAGACGCCATTGATAGGCGCACGATCATAAGACGCCTGTTGGTAGGCGCACGTTCCTAAGACGCCCATTCATAGGCGCATGCAGCTAAGCGCAGGTTGATAGGCGCACACTCATAAGATAAGCGCATATTAGTAGGCGATACATATTGCAAAGCGTATGGAGCATCAGAGAGCCCATACGTCCGTAGAGCCGGCACCTCCAGAATCGGGCATAAGAGCTCTAAGCCTCTGCTCAGCATGCAACCTCAGAGCCACACAGAGCGAGGAAGCAGACTCACTATGTGCCCAATGTGAGGAGGCCATGGTAGTTCCAGGACAGGACCGGTCCCAGCCCAGCGGTTCCTCAGGGAACACTCCGGACTTAGCAAGCCGCGGTGAACAGCCAGGGAACCCGAGAGACCTGGTGCCCCTAAGGCCAGATCCGGCTTCACTCTCCTGGGTGGAATTATTCAAAGGGATCCACGCCTTTGTCCAGATGCAGTCTGCTCCTCGAATGGGCCTTTCTGTTCCGGATGATCCAGCCCCTGGACCCTCGAGACCTAGGCACGGCCACTCGCCACCCGGAAGCCCCACTTATGGGGATTCGGATTGCTCCGAGGAAGATGTGGAGCCCCCCGAGGAGGGAGAACTTCCCTCGGAGATAGAACCATATCGGACCATGAGATGCTTCTTTCGGAAGGAGGATCTTCCAGGCCTGGTCTCACAATGCCTATCAGAACTGGCTATTCCGGGCCAGGACACCCCAGGACACCCTAAAATGAACCCCCTGTTAGAGGGCCTGCGCCAAACAGCTCACCATTTTCCCCTCCTACAAGCAGCACAGCAGCTAATCGATCTGGAATGGAATGCGCCGGAGGCCTCATTCAGAGGGGGTCGGGCCTTGTCAGGCTTCTTCGGCGTTCTCGGCCACTGGGGAGGACCTGCGCGATCGGCGCCGAGCCCCACCGGGGGAAGGTCAGTAAAGCACGCTCCCCACCCGGAGGGCCTCAGCGCCGACAGCGCGATCAAAATAACAGCAGAACCTGCAAAGAAAAACGAAAAACGCGCCGAGACACAGGACCCGCCCACCACCCAGCGCAGCCAATCAGAGCGAGCCCTGCTAGGGCTTTAAATTCCTGCTCTGCCCGGCGCCATCTCCTTTCTTCGGCGTTCTCGGCCACTGGGGAGGACCTGCGCGATCGGCGCCGAGCCCCACCGGGGGAAGGTCAGTAAAGCACGCTCCCCACCCGGAGGGCCTCAGCGCAGACAGCGCGATCAAAATAACAGCAGAACCTGCAAAGAAAAACGAAAAATGCGCCGAGACACAGGACCCGCCCACCACCCAGCGCAGCCAATCAGAGCGAGCCCTGCTAGGGCTTTAAATTCCTGCTCTGCCCGGCGCCATCTCCTTTCTTCGGCGTTCTCGGCCACTAGGGAGGACCTGCGCGATCGGCACCGAGCCCCACCGGGGGAAGGTCAGTAAAGCACGCTCCCCACCCGGAGGGCCTCAGCGCCGACAGCGCGATCAAAATAACAGCAGAACCTGCAAAGAAAAACGAAAAACGTGCCGAGACACAGGACCCGCCCACCACCCAGCGCAGCCAATCAGAGCGAGCCCTGCTAGGGCTTTAAATTCCTGCTCTGCCCGGCGCCGCGCGCCGAAGGAGCGCAACAAAGGGGCAGGCCCCTTTGTTCGCCCCTTCGTGCAGCCCCGAGGGAGCCCCGACCCACACCCACGGAGGCAATTACATCCATAATACGGTAGCCGCCAGCAAAAATACTGAGCCAAACAGACTTCACTGCCTGGTATAAATCCAGCACCTACTACAGCCACTTCAGCATTCAACCAACCGCTCCTGCTTCCACTCCTGCTGCTCCAGCATCCACTCCAGCTTCCACTCAATTCCAGCCTCAATTCCAGCCGCTCCAGCTTCCACTCCACTCCAGCCGCTCCAGCATCCACTCTACTCCAGCCTCAATTCCAGCCGCTCCAGCATCCACTCCACTCCAGCATCCACTCCACTCCAGCCTCAATTCCAGCCGCTCCAGCTTCCACTCCACTCCAGCCGCTCCAGCATCCACTCAATTCCAGCCGCTCCAGTATCCACTCCACTCCAGCCGCTCCAGCATCCACTCCACTCCAGCCTCAATTCCAGCCGCTCCAGCTTCCACTCCGCTCCAGCTTCCACTCCGCTCCAGCATCCACTCCAGCATCCACTCAATTCCAGCCTCAATTCCAGCCGCTCCAGCATCCACTCCACTCCAGCCGCTCCAGCATCCACTCCACTACACCTGCTCCAGCATCCACTCCACTCCAGCCGCTCCAGCATCCACTCCACTCCAGCCTCAATTCCAGCCGCTCCAGCATCCACTCCACTCCAGCCGCTCCAGCATCCACTCAATTCCAGCCTCAATTCCAGCCGCTCCAGCATCCACTCCACTCCAGCCGCTCCAGCATCCACTCCACTACACCTGCTCCAGCATCCACTCCACTACACCTGCTCCAGCATCCACTCCACTCCAGCCACTCCAGCTTCCACTCAATTCAAGCCGCTCCAGCTTCCACTCCAGCCGCCCCAGCTTCCACTCAATTCCAGCCGCTCCAGCTTCCACTCCAGCAATCTGGGAAGAATGTCTCCATCATTCCCAATCCCAATCCTCCCACACTGTCCATCTTCCAAAGGACATTCAACTCGACACGCCCATCACCACAACCTTAAATCCCTCTCTCCAATCATGATCACTCCCATTACCCAACTGCTAGGCCTCACACTATTCTCATTAACACTGTTCAATGCTCAATCCCTAACTAAGAAAGCAGTAATACTAAACGACTATCTCATCGATGTGAAACCGGATATATGCGCAATTACTGAGACATGGCTCAAACCTTCAGACACTGCAATAATCAACCAATTACCCACAGAGACATACAACTTCTTCTCCATCCCACGCCAGGGAAAAAAGAAAGGAGGAGGAATCCTCCTAGCTACAAAAAAGGACCTCAGATTCACTCAGCACTCCACCAATACCGACTCGAAACTCGAATTTGGCTTCTTCTCGTCAGACAAACTCCAAATTCTACTTGTCTATGCTCCTCCAGGTGTACTGGAAAAAGACGCCTCTCCTCTGGTCGAAATAACTACTTCCCTTATCAATCTAGATGCCCCAGCTATAATCTTAGGTGACTTCAACCTGCACGTTGACAACTCCATATTATCACCTAACTGCGAAGCCTTACTCACAGCATACTCCGCTTTAGGTTTCACTCAACTAGTTAACAAATCCACTCACAAAGCCGGACACACATTAGACCTTATCTTCGTCAATACTGCAATCAAACTGGTACAGCACCCCACCTGCACGAAGGTACCATGGTCAGATCACTCCCTCATAACTTCCTCATTCTCAATAAAAGATACCATTCCATCTCGCATACCCTCACATTGCTTCACTTACAGAAAAACATGCACCATAGAAGATCTTAGCAACCACTTATCACATCTCACCCAAATAGACTGCACCAATCCGAACTCAGCGCTTCGTTCTTGGAACAACATCACGGAATCAATAGCCAACAAGTTATGCCCTCTGACAACAAAAAAACCTCACCCCAATTCTTCCAAAAGACAACCATGGTTTACCCTAGAGCTAAGAAAGCTTAAACTACTGCTAAGACAAAATGAGGCCAAATGGCGTAAAAACCCATGCACCATCACCCTATCTACCTATAAATCAACTCTTCACCAATATAAATCCAATACATTAAGATCCAAGAGGAACTACTACGCATCCAAGATCCACCATCTAATCTTCGACGCTAAAGCCCTCTTTAGCTACGTCTCTCTAACCTCACACAAATAAACCCATCAGAAATCGCTCTCAACCAAGCCAAATCTAAAGCGGAAGAACTAGCGCTATTTTTCAACAACAAAATAAGCAAACTACTAACTCAGCTGCCCCATAACATCACATCTACTTCAACACCACCTCAGACCGCCTTCAAAAATACCCGCTTAGAAGAACTGGAACTCACCTCTTCCATTGAGATCCAAGGTATACTACGGAAAATGAAACCATCTTCTCACCCTTCGGATCACATCCCCTCGAAATTGCTTCTATCAATTCCTGACTCCATCGCCAAATCCCTGTCAGACATCATAAATTGCTCAATAACACAAGGATCTTACCCAGATGACCTAAAATTGGCCTCTCTCAAACCACTACTCAAGAAACCTAATCTAGATCCTAATGACCCAAACAACTACAGACCGATCGCCTTCATAGCCAAGATTATGGAGAAATTGGTGAACACCCGACTCTCAAACTACATTGAAGAAAATAACCTCCTATCCCCATCACAATACGGATTCCGCAAAACACTAAGCACGGAGTCCCTCCTCATCTCCTTAACAGATTACCTCATCCTGGGCCTCGATAAAGGTCAAGCCTTCTTATTGATCCTACTGGACCTTTCTTCAGCCTTTGACACCGTCAATCATTCCCTACTCATTAACCAGTTAACCTCCATAGGCATCTCAGGCACAGCACTATCTTGGTTCATATCCTTTCTCAGCAACAGAGGATATAAGGTCAAGATCCAGAACAAAGAATCCTCTCTACACCCGTCGTCAGTAGGAGTCCCACAAGGGTCCTCCCTGTCTCCTACTTTATTTAACATTTACCTTATACCATTATGCCAACTACTCACAGACCTCAACCTCAAACACTTCCTTTATGCGGACGATATCCAGGTCCTGATACCCATTAAGGATTCCTTCGCAAAAACTCTGGCTTACTGGGATACATGCCTTCAAAAAATTAAACTCCTCCTCACCAGCCTAAACCTGGTATTAAATTCCGGCAAAACTGAACTACTGCTCATTGCCTCAGAGAACAACTCCATTACCTCTGCACAGCAAGCCACGCCAACAATCACACAAGTGAGAGACCTAGGAGTCCTAGTTGATAATTGCCTGAATTTCAAAGCCACTATTAACAAAACCACCAAAGACTGTTTCTATCAACTACAAGTTCTGAAAAGAATTAGACCTCTTTTCCATGCCCAAGATTTCAGAACCATTCTGCAAGCAATCATTTTTTCAAAATTAGACTATTGTAACACCATCCTACTTGGCCTTCCCGCTTCATACACCAAACCGCTTCAGATGGTGCAAAATGCAGCTGCACGAATTCTGACAAATACCAGGAGAAGGGACCACATAACCCCCATTCTAAAGAACCTCCATTGGCTACCTATACACTTTAGAATAATATACAAGGCCATTCTCACCACATACAAAAACATCCACCAACTGGCTCCCATTGACCTACAGATCCCTCTCCGACTACACAATTCGTCAAGACCGACAAGAGATGCATACAAGGGTTCGCTACAGGTACCACCACCCAAATCTACCAGACACAGCACACTAAGAGACCGAGCTTTCTCTACAGCCATCCCACCGTTATGGAACTCCATACCCTCAAATCTCAGAATAGAACCATGCATCTCAACCTTCAAAAAAAGACTAAAGACCTGGATATTCATACAAGCCTTCCCAGACGTCAATTGATCTAATACTTCCAAGCCACCCCTAATCTCCATCTACACCATGGTCGACCTTATCTCCTATCGTTTACTTGTGTAAATTAATAACCTGTCCTTTCTCTTCCTCTAAGCCAAGTTCTTATCACCTTGTTATATGTAACTGCCTTTTCAGCACCATTGTTATTGTTATGTTTACTTTGCACCCCTGTTTTATGTGAACCAGCATGATGTGACTGCTGTCTCGAATGCCGGTATATAAAAATCTAAAATAAATAAATAAATAAATAATAAAATGTACCCTCTGGACCCGGCGTCCAAGGAGCTGCTGGTGTGCCCCAGGGTAGACGCCATAGTTTTTGTGTTTTGTTTTTTTTTCATTTTACTCTTTATTAAATTTTCATAATACTACAAAGCTTTAAATCTTTGCACAGAAATATTCAGAAACAAATAATAAACGATCAATCTGATCATTAACAATAGTAGGAAAAAGAAATAAATATGTTATACAGTCCACAAAATATATTTGGGGGGGCAGATGTCAGAAAGAATTTAGGTGAAGCCAATCATACACACAAAAAAAATAACATAAAGAAATTGCCAATAGCTTGCTACAAACTCTCGTTGCATTTATCTATTGCTGAGAAATTGGACTGACCATAGGTGATGATTGTCTCATCACCCAATTTTGAGAATCGAGCCACACTTTAAGGTGTTCAGGATTAAGGAAAACATATGTATTGTTGTTAAATTTCACGCTACATCTACATGGGTACCTTAGCTGGAAAGTGGCACCCAGTAGACCGGTATCTTGCCTTAAAGCCAAGAATCCCTTCCTCCTCATTTGTGTGGCTTTCGCCAGATCAGGAAAGATCTGGACTTTTTGGCCCATAAACTGTGTGCTTATATTCTGAAAGTAACTTTTCATGATCACCCCCATATCTTTCTCATATATAAAAGAAATTAACAAGGTGGCTCTTCCCACAATCTCTGCTTCGGAAGATTCTAAAAAAGCTGTCAAGTTCCCCAAATCCATTTGATTCTGATTACCATCTCCTTGTAAACGAGAAAAAGGAAGAAAATAAACTTTGTTAAATGCTGGTATCTCTTCTGGGGCAATATGCAACACCTCTATCAGATATCTACGTAAAGTCACTCTGGGCAACTCTCCCATTACTTTGGGGAAATTTAGCAGCCTTAGATTTAGCCTCCGAAAGCGGTTTTCCAGAAATTCAGTCTTTTTGTTTAAAGCAATATTATCTTGAACAATAGCCGTCTGTAATTTCTGGATCTCTTTAATGTTTATTTCAATCTGCTGTACTTTATTCTTTTGCTCCACTATTTGCAGGTTGTGGTCTTGTGTCACCAAGTCCAGTCGTGAGGAAATTTGGGTGATTTGAATCATAGTCCCCTGAATTGCCAAGTTTTGCTGGGCCAACAATTCCCATATCGCGTCCAAAGTTACCACAGGGGGTTTAGGAGGCATAGCTAGCCCTTGCTGTATCTTCCGGGTAATATCCTCCGATGCTGACAAATCAGGGCTAATAACTGAGGTAAAACAAAGCTTACCACGTTTTTGATGATTTTCCTCCGGATTCAAGGCACTACTCGGGCCCGCCATGGCTCCTTGAGGTGTCTCACTTCCGAGTGTCTCACCCGCTGCTGCTCCCTCCATGGTTTTCGCTGAACCCAGTAGGTTCCCGGATTCCATAGCAGATTCTTGCGGGGACAACAAGGAAATCACCTGGGGTAATCTCGGCGTTGGAGGGCTCAGTGTGAGTTCCCCTGGCAAGACGGCGGCTTCTCCTCCATTCTCTGCAGCGGGGACTGGCTCCTCCTGCTTGGCAACGAGTGGAGTGCACTCGGTGATTTTCCTTTGTCCTGACGGGAGCGAGGACATTGGAGGGTAAGTCCTGAGCTTCCCCTTACGTTTCGGAGGCATATTAGATCGAAAAAATTCTTCATTAGCAAGAAAACCTCAGGAGCTCAGTCGAGCACTCGTAGCAAACGGCCATCTTGACTCCGCCCCCTTCCGGTAGACGCCATAGTTAACGCAGTTGTGAAGCGCACCACCATTCCGGTTGAGGGGGGAGCGGCCCTCAAGGATACACATGACCGGTGCATGGACACCATTCTGAAACAAGCCTTTGAGGTAGCAGCCATGTCCCTACGAATCGCGACCTGCTGCACCGTGGTGACACGTTCCTGTTTATCACAAGCTAGAAACAACACCCCGGGAGAAGACATGGAATCAGCTCTCGCATTCCTCACTGACGCAGCCTCCGATCTAGTCCGTACGGCAGCCAAGGGAGTGTCGTCCTCAGTGGCAGCCAGGAGGCAGCTTTGCCTACGTAATTGGGCAGCCGACTCTTCCTCCAAGACACGCCTCACAAGAATGTCCTTTAAGGGTTCCCTACTGTTCGGCAGCGATCTCAAGAAATTGGCTAATAAATGGGGGGCCTCTCCATTACCCCGTCTACCAGAAGACAGGTTGAGGAGGAGCCAGCGTTCTTTTTCTAGACCATCCAGAGGTAGAAACTCTCAGCGCTTCAACCCTTACAGGGCTCGCTATCAAGCACCTCGTTCTCAGGCCAGGAACCAGCCCTTTCGGGCTAAGCACAACAAGAGGAGAACTGGCTCGGGGTCTGGTCCCGGCCGCAACCCACAATGACAATCAGCCGACCCATCCGGGGGTAGCAGCTAACCCTCTTCTACCGCAGGCTAACCCTCTTCTACCGCAGGTGGGTCGAGATTACTTCGGACCAGTGGGTCCTCGCCATCATCCGAGAAGGATATTACCTGGATTTTCTTCGGCTCCCGCCGGACAAGTTTGTGGAATCTTCTTGTTCACCTCTCAAGAAGGCGGCACTAGAAGTTACCTTGCAGAGGCTCCTGGCCCTAAAAGCCATAATCCCAGTACCTGCAGGGGAGATAAATTCTTGGCATTATTCCATTTATTTCATAGTACCCAAGAAGGAGGGCACTTTCAGGCCCGTCCTGGACCTCAAGTCAGTCAACAGACACCTACGGGTCCCCAGTTTTCGCATGGAAACTCTACGGTCTGTCAAGAATGCAGTACAGCCAGGGGAGTTTCTCACCTCCCTAGATCTGTCAGAAGCCTATTTGCATATCCCAATCCATCGGGATCACCAGCGTTATTTACACTTCAAAGTCCTGAATCAACACTTCCAGTTCCGAGCTTTACCCTTCGGGTTAGCCACCGTGCCGCGGATCTTTACCAAGGTCATAGTAGTAGTGGTGGCAGCACTCAGGAAGGAAGGAATTCTCGTCCATCCCTACCTGGACAATTGGCTGATCAGGGCAAAGTCACCGGAGGAGAGCCACTGGGCAACCAACAGAGTTATAGCTCTTCTGGAAAGCCTAGGATGGGTAGTCAACATAAACAAGAGTTCCCTACAGCCGTCCCAGTCGCTGGAATACCTAGGGGTTCAGTTCGACACCCAGGAAGACAAGGTCAGCCTGACCTCCAAGAGAAAGTCAAAACTCCGGAATCATCTGCAGGTCCTGCTGAGCGCCAGCTGGCCCACAGCTTGAGATTACCTACAGGTACTCGGCCTCATGGCATCCACTCTGGAGGTGGTACCATGGGCACGGGCTCATATGAGACCATTGCAACGCGCCCTCCTATCTCGGTGGAGCCCACAATCACAGAATTACACCATACACCTACCTCTACCAGCCAGAGTGCGGAATCAGCTACGGTGGTGGTTGCAGCCCGGCCACATGAGCCGGGGGTCAAGAATGTCCTCCCCAACCTGGACCCTGCTCACTACAGATGCCAGCCTGAACGGATGGGGAGCACACTGCGAAGAACTCACCGCCCAAGGGCGGTGGAGCAGAGAAGAGTCAAGGTGGAACATCAACCGACTAGAAGCGAGGGCGGTCAGGCTCGCATGCCTGCGGTTTGCCCACAGACTTCGAAACAGAGAGGTCAGTGTGATGTTGGACAACGCCACCACAGTGGCATATATCAACCGAAAGGGCGGAACCAGAAGCCAACAAGTGTCCCTAGAAATAACTCCCCTGATGATTTGTGCAGAAGCAAATCTCCAGGACATCTCCGCCATCCACATCGCCGGGAAGGACAATACCACGGCAGACTTCCTCAGCAGAGAAAGCCTAAACCCGCCCACAGCCTTTCAGATAATTGTGGATCAGTGGGGGATGCCGGCCATGGACCTACTAGCGGACAGGTCCAACGCTCAAGTACCCAGATATTTCAGCCGCAGGCGGGATCCTCGAGCCCAGGGGATCGATGCCCTGGTACAGCCATGGCCTCAGGAGATCCTGCTATATGCCTTTCCTCCATGGCCCCTGCTGGGCGCCATTATACACAAGATTCAACGGCACAGAGGCCTAGTTCTTCTAGTGGCCCTGGACTGGCCAAGAAGACCCTGGTACGCAGACATGAGAAGACTACTGGCAGGGAACCCTCTACCTCTGCCTCCATACAGGGACCTGCTGCGGCAAGGTCCCATCCTCCACGAGGATCCAGCTCAATTCTCTTACGGTCTGGCCATTGAGAGGGCTAGACTGAAGAACAGAGGATACTCTGAGCCGGTAATAGATACACTCCTCCGAGCACGCAAGTTCTCCACATCACTGACATATATCAGGATCTGGAGAGTTTTTGAAGCCTGGTGCGACTCTCACAGCACCAATTCACATGCCGCTAAGATCCCTATCATTTTGGACTTCCTACAAGATGGACTTCAGAAGGGTCTGTCCCTCAGCTCCATCAAGGTTCAGGTAGCAGCGCTGTCTTGCTACGGTCCCAGGAGTGACGGCAACACCATTGCCAAACACCCAGACGTCTCACGTTTCCTGAAAGGAGTCAAACACATTCGCCCGCCACTGAAGTGGCCAGTGCCCTTGTGGAACCTCAACCTAGTGTTGGAATTTCTAGCGGGATCCGCCTTCAGGCCCCTTCGAGGCCTGTCTCTCCGTTTGTTAACCTTGAAGATGGTGTTCTTGCTGGCTGTGTGTTCAGCACGCCGCATCTCAGAGCTACAAGCACTGTCATGCCGTGATCTGTTTCTCAGAATCACTCCAGAAGCTATCCATCTTCGCACGGTTCCTTCCTTCTTACCCAAAGTAGTCTCACACTTTCACCTCAACCAAACCATATCCTTGCCATCTATGGAAGGTTTGAAGAAGTCAGAAGAAGGTCGAATACTGCGTCATCTCGACATCGGCAGAATGCTGGCCAGATACTTGGAAATGTCAGAAGCAGTACGAAAGATGGACCACCTGTTCGTCCTTCACAGCGGGAAGAAGCAAGGGGAAGCGGCCTCACGGCCAACCATCGCCCGCTGGATCAAAGAAGTTATCAAGGCAGCCTATGTAGAGGCAGGAAAGCCACCGCCTCTACAGGTCAAGGCTCACTCTACCAGAGCACAATCGGCCTCTTGGGCAGAAACTAGGATGCTGTCGCGTGCAGAAATATGTAAAGCGGCGACGTGGTCCTCCCTCCATACCTTCTCTAGATTCTACCGTCTGGACGTCCAGGCCAGGGAGGACACAGCATTTGCGAGGGCAATCCTAAACGGTCCTCAGGCAGCCTCCCGCCCAGTCCGGGAGTAGCTTTTGTACATCCCACTTGTTTTGAGTCCATCTGCTACATGCTAGGAAATGTAGAGATTACTTACCTGATAATCTCCTTTTCCTTAGTGTATGCAGATGGAATCAGCATCCCGCCTGGCTGCCCGGTATACATGGGGATTCGCCGACTCACGGTAAGCCATGTTTTGCTTATATAGGGCCTCCACCCTGCCGGGTGTCGACGCCTTCCAGTTGAGAACACTGGCGGTCTCCAGCTACCATCAATTGGTCAGGGTAATCCTGTTTATTTAATCGATCGGTCAGTCACAAATATATCCATAAAGCTTTTGCAAGGAAGATTACTGAATTGCTACACTTCCTGTGGGGGTATATGTACCCGTGCTGACGTCCGATCTGTCTCCAACTGCTAGCACGAGCATACTATACCCACTTGTTTTGAGTCCATCTGCATACACTAAGGAAAAGAAGAGTATCAGGTAAGTAATCTCTACATTTTATCCTAATGTTATAAGTTCCCTTAAATCTACAGTGTTTATTTGGTTCAGTAACTGTGCTAGAACATTAAACTGTTAGAAACTAGCCCATTCAGACATGTTATCAAAGCCTGGTCACCAGGACTAGTGCTAGACTTACATATGATCCCAGCTTTAACAGCAATAGGACACATTCATTTTTTTTTTTTTTTGGTCACTTTCTGAATAAGAACATAAGAAAATGCCATACTGAGTCAGACCAAGGGTCCATCAAGCCCAGCATCCTGTTTCCAACAGTGGCCAATCCAGGCCATAAGAACCTGGCAAGTACCCAAAAACTAAGTTTATTCCATGTAACCATTACTAATGGCAGTGGCTATTCTCTAAGTGAACTTAATAGCAGGTAATGGACTTCTCCTCCAAGAACTTATCCAATCCTTTTTTAAACACAGCTATACTAACTGCACTAACCACATTCTCTGGCAACAAATTCCAGAGTTTAATTGTGCGTTGATTAAAAAAGAACTTTCTCCGATTAGTTTTAAATGTGCCCCATGCTAACTTCATGGAGTGCCCCCTAGTCTTTCTACTATCCGAAAGAGTAAATAACCGATTCACATCTACCCGTTCTAGACCTCTCATGATTTTAAACACCTCTATCATATCCCCCCTCAGTCGTCTCTTCTCCAAGCTGAAAAGTCCTAACCTCTTTAGTCTTTCCTCATAGGGGAGTTGTTCCATTCCCCTTATCATTTTGGTAGCCCTTCTCTGTACCTTCTCCATCGCAATTATATCTTTTTTGAGATGCGGCGACCAGAATTGTACACAGTATTCAAGGTGCGGTCTCACCATGGAGCGATACAGAGGCATTATGACATTTTCCGTTTTATTCATCATTCCTTTTCTAATAATTCCCAACATTCTGTTTGCTTTTTTGACTGCCGCAGCACACTGCACCGACGATTTCAATGTGTTATCCACTATGACACCTAGATCTCTTTCTTGGGTTGTAGCACCTAATATGGAACCCAACATTGTGTAATTATAGCATGGGTTATTTTTCCCTATATGCATCACCTTGCACTTATCCACATTAAATTTCATCTGCCATTTGGATGCCCAATTTTCCAGTCTAGAAAACCATCAGTCATTCTCTTCCCTAGGAATTCTGAAACAAGGAAAAGCAATATATCCTTTTCTGATAATAAATTAAATACTCATAGCCTTTCTAAATCTAATTGTTATATGAAAATAACTTCAGATGAGTACATTTTGCACAAACATGTCTCACAATTCTATAGTGCAGAGAGCAGGAAGCAGGAATGCCAATAGATAATATCCAGCATAAAGGCAATTTCCTAGCATGTAGCAGATGGACTCAGGACCAATGGGTATAGTGTGCTTCTGTTAGCAGTTGGAGATGGATCAGATTTCAATCTGACGTCAGTCCCTAGTACATATACCCCTGCAGGAAGTGCAGCTCTTCAGTATTTTCCGTCTCCATAGCAGTTAGGGACTATCTGCATGCTCTCACAGCGTTAGAACCAAATTCAAAGAAGAAAATCCAAATTTAAAGAAGCCCCACCTATGGGGACTCGGATATCTCTGAGGAGGAAGCCGAACCCTTAGAAGAGGGGGAGCTCCCCCCGGGGACAGAGCCTCACCGAACCATGAGACGCTTCTTCACAAAGGATGAGCTCCCAGACCTGGTCAACCAATGCCTGACGGAGCTCGTTATCCCGGGCCCAGGTACTTCGGGGAACCTAAACCGAACCCCCTGCTGGAGGGTCTTCGACAGACTTCTCGCCATTTCCCTCTGTTACAAGCAGCACAGCAGCTGACTGACCTGGAATGGAATGCTCCAGAGTCCACATTCAAGGGCAGACGAGCTTTGGCAGCCCTGTACCCACTGGACCCGGCAACCAAAGATCTGCTTGCATGCCCAGGAGTTGATGCCATGGTCTGCGCGGTCTCCAAGTGCACTACCATCCCAGTGGAGGGAGGAGCTGCACTCAAGGATGCACATGACCTGCGGCTGGAGTCCATCCTCAAACAATCATTTGACGTAGCCGCTATGTCACTACAAATTGTGGCCTGCTGCACTGTGGTGACATGTGCCTGCTTATCACAAACCAGGAGCAACACCCCGGGAGAAGACATGGAACCAGCAGTATCATTCGTCGCAGACGCTGCCTCCGACCTAGTACGCACCGCGGCCAGAGGAGTATCCTCTGCGGTGGCGGCCAGGAGGCACCTCTGGCTCCGAAGCTGGTCGGCCGACGCTTCTTCCAAAACGCGCCTCACGAGGATGCCCTTCAAAGGATCCCTCCTGTTCAGCAGCGAACTAGAGAAACTGGCCGACAAATGGGGTTAGTCCCCATTGCCGCGCCTACCGGAGGATAAGACAAAGAGAAACCAGCGACCCTTCCCCAGTTCCTCCAGGGGCAGAAGTTCACAGCGCTTCAATCCTTACAGGAGCAACTATCAAGCCCCCTGCCCTACGGGTAGGAACCAGTCCTTTTGGACCAAGTACAACAAGAGGGGAACCAGCTCGGGTATAGGCCCCAGCCACACCCCACAATGAGATTCAGCCAACCCATCCAAGGGAAGAAGCCATAGGGGGCAGACTAGCCCTATTCTACCACAGATGGGTCGAGATAACTTAGGACAAGTGGGTCCTAGCCATCATTTGGGAGGGGTACTACCTGAATTTCCCACGAATCCCTCCGGACAAGTTCGTGGAGTCCCCCCTGCCATGACCTTTCCAAGAGGGCGGCAGTGGAAGCTACACAGTCCAGGCTACTGACCCTCGAGGCCATAACCCCAGTGCCTCCAAAAGAAATATGTACTGGGCATTATTCCATTTATTTTATCGTCTCCAAGAAAGAGGGAACATTCAGGCCCATCCTGGACTTCAAATCGGTCAACCGCCACCTGAGGATTCCCCGCTTCCGCATGGAAACCCTACGATCCGTAATAAGAGCGATACAACCGGAAGAGTTTCTCACATCCCTGGATCTTTCGGAGGCCTATCTACACATCCCAATTCATCAGGAACACCAGCATTACCTACGCTTCAAAGTCTTGAACCGTCACTACCAGTTCACAGCACCCCGGATGTTCACCAAGGTAATAGCAGTGGTGGCGGCAACACTAAGGAAGGAATCCTCGTTCACCCTTACCTGAATGACTGGCTGATCAGGGCAAAGTCACCGGAGGAAAGCCGCCAAGCAACCAGCAGAGTCATAACTCTACTGGAGAGCCTAGGATGGGTGGTCAACACAAACAAAAGTTCCCTACAGCCCTCACAGTCACTGGAATACCTTGGAGTCCGATTCGACACCAAAGAGGACAAGGTCAGCCTGACTCCCAGAAGGAGTTCAAAATTGTGGAACTGGCTGCAAACCTTGCTGAACGATCCTCGTCCCACAACATGGGATTACCTGCAAGTCCTCGGGCTGATGGCATCCACCATGGAAGTTGTGCCATGGGCGCGAACCCACATGAGGCCCTACAGCGCTCCCTCCTATCACAGTGGAGCCCACGGTCCCAGAACTATACCATACGTCTATCACTCCCGGGCAGAGTTCGGACCCAACTATGGTGGTGGCTGGCTGCATGCCAGCCACATGAGCCGGGGATCAAGACTATTCTCCCCAACCTGGACCTTACTTACCACAGATGCCAGTCTACGAGGATGGGGAGCACACTACGAGGAGGTAACCGCCCAAGGGCAGTGGAACTATCGCCCGCTGGGTCAAGGAAGTCATCAAGGCGGCCTTCATAGAAGCTGGCAAGCCACCACCTGTACAGATCAAGGCCCATTCTACCAGAGCCCAGGCAGTATCCTGGGCAGAAACTAGAATGCTGTCACCTACCGAGATCTGCAGGGCGGCTACATGGTCCTCCATCCATACTTTCTCCAGATTCTACCGTCTGGACGTTCAGGCTCGGGAGGACACGGCATTTGCAAGGGCAATACTGAGTGGATCACGGGCAGCCTCCCACCCGGTTCGGGAGTAACTTTTATACATCCCATTGGTCCTGAGTCCATCTGCTACACGCTAGGAAATGGAGAAATTATTTACCTGATAATTTCGTTTTCCTTAGTGTAGACAGATGGACTCAGCATCCCACCCTTGGCTGCCGTCATGCATGGTTTTTCAAATAATTCAAGGGTAAGCCATGCTTTCATTTACCTAGGGCATCCACCCTGCTGGGTGTCGACGCTTTCCGGTTGAGTACTCTGGCGGTCTCCAGCTATAGTCAATCAGCCAGTTCACGTTAATCAAGTTAAGCAAGTTTGAACGTTTAACCAGGTTATGAAGTTATTCAAGTTAACCAAATTATTAAGTTAATCAGTCAGTCACACATATCCACAATGCTTTTCGAGGAGAATACTGAAGAGCTGCACTTCCTGCAGGGGTATATGTACTAGGGGCTGACGTCAGATTGAAATCTGATCCGTCTCCAACTGCTAACAGGAGTACACTATACCCATTGGTCCCGAGTCCATCTGTCTACACTAAAGAAAACGAAATTATCAGGTAAGTAATTTCTCCAATAGTAAAAACTCTTTCTTACTGCAGAAGCAACTCTAGAATTTCTAATAGATGAAACATATTTCACTTTATTTACAGGCATAACACTTTTGTAATTGATATATAAGCAGTTCTCAAAAATACCCTGCATCATAATAGACACCTTTTCCCTGTATGCAGGAGCTGTAGCTAATGCAGAGATTGAACGAACCATCTAACAGAAAAAAAACCTCTTGATTGTTACAGCTTTTTTGGTGAAAGTGAATTTTGTAACAGTGTGTAGAGTGTAACTTTGTCTTATCTGCTTCGGCAACCTTTTTTATTTAAAACTAAAAATTCTTTAGCTGCCGTAATTTTTCTAAATTAAAGGTACCTTCAGCTGAAAATACCCCCTTAGTGGCATGATGCCATTCAAACATATATCGGACTGCTTCTGGCCCATTATGTTTCCACATATAATGGGCAGGGTTTTTTAATGGTGGTTCTGGTATTTCTTTACTGGGTAAATCTCCCATTTCCTAGCGTGTAGCAGATGGACTCAAAACAAATGGGTATTGTGTGCTCGTGCTAGCAGTTGGAGACGGATCTGATGTCAGCACGGGTACATATACCCCCACAGGAAGTGAAGCAATTCAGTAATTTCCGTCGCCAAAGCAGTTTGGAACTACCCCACGCTCGCTGAGTGTGTGTCCAAATTCTAACGACTAAATTACTAGAAGAAACCTATTGAAGTCAAGCCCCGCACTCCTGCAGTGATACCTGGAGCTCACTCACCCAGTTGAGTTTCCCGAACGGACTTCCGTGGTCCTTCGGAGGTAAGAGCCTCGGTCCGGTGGCTGGTTTGCGGCAGGGACCTAGTCCCCGAGTGAGAAGGGCTCGGGCGCGGCTTGGCCCCCGAGCGAGACGAGTTCGGGCGTGGCCTAGAGGCAGCCTCGGTCCCGGCGTGGACTTGGCCCCCGAGTGAGAAGGGCTCGGGCGCGGCTTGGCCCCCGAGCGAGACGAGTCGGGAGCGGCCTAGAGGCAGCGGGCGCACTTCCTTATGCGTGGCGGTTGAAGGTACTCTCCCCCCGCAGCCGGAGACCGCCCGGGTCACAGCCGGGAAGCGCCGAAGACAAGGTAAGGCGCATATCTTGACTTGGTCTCCGAGGAAGTGTGGATAGCTGGGCCTGCCTACGAGGCAGCACGCCAAGGAGGTCGCCATTCTGCCTGCCTACTCTCCTTCGCCACTAGGCGCTTGTTATTGGCGCATGTTTTTAGCGCATGCGATAGGCGCACGTTGTTAGCGCACGCGATAGGCGCACGTTCGCACATTGCTAAGACGCCCGTAGAGAGGCGCACATTGCTAAGACGCGGATAGGCGCACGTTTATAAGACGCCCGTTCTAGGCACATGCTGTTAAACGCACATCATTGGGCGATACCGCATTTCAGGCGAATGGAGCATAAGAGAGCCCATGTGGCCGCAGAGCCGGCACCTCCAGAATCGAGCATGAAAGCTCTAAGCCTCTGCTCAGCATGAAACCTCAGAGCTACACAGAGCGAGGAAGCAGACTCACTATGTGCCCAATGTGAGGAGGCCATGGGAGTTCCAGCACAGGACCGGCCCCAGCCCAGCGGTTCCTCAGGGAGCACACCGGACTTAGCGGGCCGCGGTGAGCAACCAGGGAACCCGAGAGACCTGGTGCCCCTACGGCCAGATCCGGCTTCGCTTTCCTGGGTGGAATTGTTTAAGGGGATTCACGCCTTTGTCCAGATGCAGTCTGCTCCTCGAAAGGGTCTCCCCGTTCTAGCTGATCCGGTCCCTGGACCCTCGAGACCTAGGCGCAGCCACTCACCACCCGACAGCCCCGCTTATGGGGATTCGGATTGCTCCCAGGTAAGTGAGGAACCCCCCGAGGAGGGTGAACTTCCCTCGGAGATAGAGCCATATCAGACCATGAGGCACTTCTTTCAGAGAGAAGATCTTTCAGGCCTGGTCTCGCAATGCCTATTGGAGCTGGCCATTCCAGGCCAGGATACCCCAGGGGACCCTAAAATGAACCCACTGTTAGAGGGCCTGCGCCAGCCGGCTCACCATTTTCCCCTCCTACAAAGTAGCACAGCAGCTAATCGATCTGGAATGGAAGGCACCGGAGCCCTCATTCAAAGGGGGTCGGGCCTTGACAGGCATGTACCCTCTGGATCTGGCGTCCAAGGAGCTGCTAGCATGCCCCAAGGTAGACGCCATGGTTAACGCAATAGTGAAGCACACCTCCATTCCGGTTGAGGGGGGAGCAGCCCTCAAAGATACGCATGACCGGCGCATGGACACCATTCTGAAACAAGCTTTTCAGGTAGCAGCCATGTCCCTACGAATCACGACTTGCTGCACCGTGGTGACGCGCTCCTGTTTATCACAGGCGAGAAACACCACCCAGGGAGCAGACATGGAATCAGCTCTCGCATTTCTCACTGACGCGGCCTCTGACCTCGTCCGTACGGCAGCCAAGGGAGTCTCCTCTTCAGTGGCAGCCAGGAGGCAGCTTTGGCTACGTCATTGGGCGGCCGACTCGTCCTCCAAGACACGACTCACAAGAATGCCCTTTAAGGGTTCCCTACTGTTCGGCAGTGATCTCGAGAACTGGGCTACTAAATGGGGTGCCTCTCCATTACCCTGTCTACCAGAAGACAGGTCAAGGAGGAGCCAGCGTTCTGTTTCTAGACCATCCAGAAGTAGAAACTCTTAGCGCTTCAACCCCTACAGGACTCACTATCAAACACCTCGTTCTCAGGCCAGGAACCAGCCCTTTCGGACCAAGCACAACAAGAAGAGAACCGGCCCGGGTTCTGGCCCCGGCCGTAACCCACAATGACAATCAGCCGACCCATCCGAGGGTAGCAGCCATAGGGGGCAGGCTAACCCTCTTCTACCGCAGGTGGGTCGAGATCACTTCGGACCAGTGGGTCCTCGCCATCATCTGGGAAGGATATTACCTGGATTTTCTTCGGCTTCCACCGAACAAGTTTGTGGAATCTCCTTGCTCACCGACCAAGGCAGTGGCACTAGAAGTAACCTTACAGAGGCTCCTGGCCCTAAAAGCCATAATCCCAGTACCTGAGGAAGAGGTAACTTCTGGGCATTATTCCATTTATTTCATAGTACCCAAGAAGGAGGGCACTTTCAGGCCCGTCCTGGACCTCAAGTCAGTCAACCGACACCTACGGGTCCCCAGCTTTCGCATGGAAACTTTACGGTCGGTCAAGAATTCAGTACAGCCAGGCGAGTTTCTCACCTCCCTAGATCTGTCGGAAGCCTACCTGCATATCCCAATCCATCGGGATCACCAGCGCTATTTACGCTTCACCAAGGTAATAGTAGTAGTGGCAGTGGCACTCAGGAAGGAAGGGATTTTTGTCCATCCCTACCTGGACGATTGGCTGATCAGGGCAAAGTCACCGGAGGAGAGCCACCGGGCAACCAACAGAGTTATAGCTGTTCTGGAAGGCCTCGGATGGGTAGTCAACATAACCAAGAGTTCCCTACAGCCGTCCCAGTCGCTGGAATACCTAGGGGTCCGATTAGACACCTGAGAAGACAAGGTCAGCCTGACCTCCAAGAGAAAAACAAAACTCCAGAGTCATCTGCAGGCCCTGCTGAGCGCCAGCCGGCCCACAGCTCGAGATTACCTACAGGTCCTCGGCCTCATGGCATCCACTCTGGAGGTGGTGCCATGGGCGCGGGCTCATATGAGAACGTTGCAAAGCGCCCTTCTATCTCGATGGAGCCCACGATCACAGAACTACACCGTACGCCTACCTCTACCGGCCGGAGTGCGGTATCAGCTACAGTGGTGGTTGCAGCCCAGCCACACGAGCCAGGGGTCAAGAATGTCCTCCCCAACCTGGATTCTGCTCTCCACAGATGCCAGCCTGAATGGATGGGAAGCACACTGCGAGGAACTCACCGCCCAAGGGCGGTGGACCAGAGAAGAGTCGAGGTGGAACATCAACCGACTAGAGGCACGGGCAGTCCGGCTAGCGTGCCTGCAATTTGCCCACAGACTGCGCGACAGAGCGGTCAGAGTGATGTCAGACAATGCCACCACGGTGGCTTACATCAATCGTCAGGGCGGCACCAGAAGCCAACAAGTGTCCCTAGAAATAGCTCCCCTGATGATTTGGGCAGAAGCAAATCTCCAGGACATCTCCGCTGTCCACATTGCCGGGAAGGACAACACGACGGCAGACTTCCTCAGCAGAGAAAGCCTAAACCCAGGGGAGTGGCAGCTGTCACCCACAGCCTTTCAGATGATTGTGGATCAATGGGGGACGCCAGCCATGGACCTCTTAGCAGACAGGTCCAATGCTCAAGTACCCAGATATTTCAGCCGCAGGCGAAATCCTCGGGCTCAGGGGATCGATGCCCTGGTACAGCCATGGCCTCAGGGAATTCTGCTATGCGCCTTTCCTCCGTGGCCCCTGCTGGGCGCCATTGTACACAGGATTCAGCGACACAGAGGCCTAGTTCTTCTAGTGGCCCCGGACTGGCCAAGAAGACCCTGGTACGCAGACATGAGAAGATTACTGGCAGGGAATCCGCTACGCCTGCCTCCGCACAGGGACCTGCTGCGGCAAGGTCCCATCCTCCACGAGGATCCGGCTCAATTCTCTCTTACGGTCTGGCCATTGAGAGGGCTCGACTGAAGAAAAGGGGATACTCGGAGCCGGTTATAGATACACTCCTCCGAGCACGCAAGTTCTCCACATCACTAACATATATCAGGATCTGGAGAGTTTTTGATGCCTGGTGCGACTCTCACGGCACCAATTCACATACCGCGAAGATTCCTATCATTTTGGACTTCCTACAAGATGGACTTCAGAAGGGTCTGTCCCTCAGTTCCATCAAGGTTCAGGTAGCAGCGCTGTTTTGCTACGGTCCCAGGAGTAATGGCAACTCCATTGCAAAACACCCAGACGTTTCACGCTTCCTGAAAGGAGTCAAACACATTCGTCCGCCACTGAAGTGGCCAGTGCCTTTGTGGAACCTCAACCTAGTATTGGAATTTCTAGCGGGATCCGCATTCAGGCCCCTTCGAGGCCTGTCCCTCCGTTTACTAACCTTGAAGGTAGTGTTCTTGCTGGCTGTGTGTTCAGCACGCCGCATCTCAGAGCTATAAGCACTATCCTGTCGTGATCCATTTCTCAGAATCACTCCAGAGGCTATCCATCTTCGCACAGTTCCATCCTTTTTACCCAAACTGGTCTCACACTTTCATCTCAACCAAACCATATCCTTGCCTACCACGGAAGGTTTGAAGAAATCAGAGGAAGGTCGAATGCTACGCCATCTCGACATCAGCAGACTGCTGTCCAGATACCTGGAAATGTCAGAAGCAGTACGAAAGACGGACCACCTGTTCGTCCTTCACTGCGGGAAGAAGCAAGGGGAAGCGGCCTCACGGCCAACCATCGCCTGCTGGATTAAAGAAGTTATCAAGGCAGCCTATGTAGAGGCGGGAAAACCACCGCCTCTACAGGTCAAGGCTCATTCTACCAGAGCACAATCGGCCTCTTGGGCAGAAGCTAAGCTGCTGTCGCCTGCGGTGATATGTAAAGTGGCGACGTGGTCCTCCTTCCATACCTTCTCCAGATTCTACAGTCTGGACGTCCAGGCCAGGGAGGACACAGCATTTGCGAGGGCGATCCTACAAGGTCCTCAGGCAGCCTCCCGCCCAGTCCGGGAGTAGCTTTTGTACATCCCATTTGTTTTGAGTCTATCTGCTACACGCTAGGAAATGTTGAGATTACTTACCTGATAATCTCCTTTTTCTTAGTGTATGCAGATGGACTCAGCATCCCGCCCGGCTGCCGGTATACATGGGGATTCGCCGACTCACGGTAAGCCATGTTTTGCTTATAAGAGGGCTTCCACCTCCGCCTTCGGGTTGTGATCACTGGCGGTTTCCAGCTACTATCAATCGGTCAGGGTAATCCTGTTCATTTAAACGATCGGTCAGCTACAGCTTTGCAAGGAAGATTACTGAATTGCTTCACTTCCTGTGGGGGTATATGTACCCGTGCTGACGTCAGATCCGTCTCCAACTGCTAGCACGAGCACACAATACCCATTTGTTTTGAGTCCATCTGCATACACTAAGGAAAAGGAGATTATCAGGTAAGTAATCTCAACATTTTTTTTTCTCTATGAGCAATCCTTTGTCTGATTACAGATACTCTCTTTTTCATGTCAAATACTCCGTGTATTCAAGATTTCCCAAGAAATCTGGTATCCCCTTTTCTATTCTAGCGTTTACTTTTTATGGTGTTCTTTTATTGTCTTTTTGGTCCCCTTTTTCTCTTTTTTCTTTTTCTGTTTTTTATACCATAAGCAGGGGTGCACTTCCCATTCTTATCCTAGCCTTTTCCTAGGCTGTATTCCCAGGGAATTCATCTCCCTGTATTCCAGTTCTAGACTTTCCCAGAAAATTTGTCTCCCTGATTTTGGTCAGTCTAGACTGCCCCAGCCTATTTACCTTAGGCTGTATACCCAGGGATTTCACCTCCCTGTAATCCACCGGGCCCGGTATTTTTCCCTGGAGTCTAACTCCCTAAATTTCTTTTCCTGGAGCCATGCTCCCTGTATTAATCCGCCGGCTATGTCAGACCATTACCTTGCAATTCTGACTGCTTTGTAATTCAAAGGAACATACTAGTCTCCACATAATAGTGCAAAAACAATAAGTAAGCACATTTCCCTTAAAGGTCTCAATGTTATTTATTTATAACTTTTCTATACCGAAGTTCAAATAACAGAGTTAATTATCACTCCGGTTTACATTGCAACCATAAAAACAGTGACAAAGTTGTCTTACATAGAACAGGAGGAGAGAAAAACTTGGATACAGCTTAAGCATGGGGAGTAACGTGTCAAAACTAGTAAGAACTGATAAGAGTTGGCTTTTTGGGGTAACAAGGTATTCCGAGGGAGGGGGTAGGAATGAGGGATTGGAAGGGGGGTTGGAAGGTGGGGGGGGGGGGGAGGGTAGCGGAGGGTTACCATAGATTTAATGAAACTAATATACATATATTAATATATATATATAATTAATATTATTATTATTAATTATTATTAATATTAATAATATAATATTATAATATTATATAATATATTATATATTATAATATATATTATAATAATATATATAATATATTATAATATATTATATAATATTATAATATTAATACATATTATTAATATATATATATTATTATGTTAGTGCAATACAAATGGTACAGCACAAAAAAAGGAGAAAAGGATTAAAAATACCTTCATTTATCTTGTGTCCTGTATTCCTTTCGAATCGAGAGAAGGGCTCTCGGGCTGTGCTGTCCTGCTTCACGTCAGCAGGCGTCCTCTCTCCGGCTGCCCTGCTTCAGGCCAGCATCCTTTCTTCGATTCCCGGAACAATGCACCATCTGCAATGAAAAAAGTTTACCAAGGACACGAGGACAACGGAGACTGTATTTCTAATGTTCAAAAGCCTTTTTTCTTATGCGCAGAAGGAAGTCAGCTCCTAAGTTTGAGAGGCTGACTAACAGGCCGATACAGTAAAGCGCGGCTGCGGTTGCGCGTTTTTTAACCCGCATTAGATGCACGTTTTAAGCGCGTAAGCCGGACGCCCGATTCGGTATCTGCTTTTACGCATCCTTAGTGTGTGCCAAAAAAGATGCCTGCAGCATGTATATGGTATGTTAATGATTGGTTTAGCTATTCCCCTCAATACAGTAACGTGCGCCCAAAGTATCGTGTCTTTAACCTGCATATTTACCGCGACTTTAAACTCTATATTTACCGCCTACCCTGACCCTGGCATTAGTGTGGTGTTCAGTCAACTTCGGACCGGACAGCAACATGGACAACATGTATATATTTGCTTTGGCGATCTTTTTCATTCGGTTGAGAAGCAGAATAAGAAATGCTCAGCAAGTGAATTCTAGATGGCTGATTGGAGAACCCAGCAGCAAGGAGAACCCAGTCAACAGGAGAACCCAGCAGCAAGACAGGAGGAGGTATGTGTTCTTTTTTGTGAGTATCCAATGGTACCATCCATCTCAGGTGTCTCTGAGGCTCCAGGGGTGCAGCGGAGACATGGATGCCTCTACGGACGCCAGAGAGAAGGAAGCTGCGCCAGGCCTTCCTCCGGCGTCTAGGCGTCCTGAGGTTCCGCGGGTACAGCGGAGACATGGACGCTTCTACGAATGCCTTCCTCTGGCGTCTAGAATTAGGCATCCCTGAGGCTACTGATTGTAGTAAAAGCTTAAATAAGAATGCATTGCTCATCTGAGAATACAAACTTTAGTTAAACTATGTACACCAGAGAATCCACAGTATAGCATATCCATGTATGTACTGTGAAACTAATTATATGTCCTGAGCTGCTATTAATTAGATTTTCTTGTGTTTGCCTCTGTTTTGCATGCAGGCACAGGACCAGGCCATTGGCAGACCAGGACGTATCATTCGCCCATGGACATCTCTCTTTGGCATGTGTGAGCGAGATGTTGTCTGAACCTACCGGCTGAGCTCACGGGCAATCCTGTTCCTCTATGAAGATCTGCGCTTCGACCTTGACCCCTTGGCCAATTGCCACCATGCTGTGCCAGAGTTGACGAAACTTCTTGGTGCCTTAAATGTTTTTGGTACCGGAAGTTTTCAAAACCCTGTGAGTGTCATTGCAGGTATGACACAGGCCTCCATTTCACGGCATTTGGCAGAGGTCTTGAAGGCCATGATGAAGCGGATGAGGAAATACATTGTCTATCCTATGGATCCAGTAGAGCTGCAACAGATCCGCAGTGGGTTCATGGGTATTGCAGGGATGCCGAACATGTTGGGTGCTATCGACTGCACCCATATTGCGTTAACCCCCAGGTCAGAGGAAGAGAGTTCGTTCCGGAATCGCAAGCACTTCCATTCAATGAATGTTCAAGTCGTTTGCGATACACATTTTCGAATTCTAAATGATGTAGCGAAGTTTCCTGGGAGCTGCCATGATGCCTACATTCTGGCACATTCATCTCTGGGGACCCATTTCCCTGAGGGGAAGTACGGTGAAGACTGGCTACTTGGTAAGTGACAATGGCTATTGCCTGTGATTCTATCTGTCATGTGTGCAGGTCTGGGATGTTAGGTATACAATTATGTTTATGATGTTAAGCACTGTGAAGATTTTTTTGATGCATTCCAGATTATTCCACTTGTAGGTGATGGCGGCTATGGCTGTAAGCCCTGGTTGCTAACTCCACTCCAGTCCCCATTCACTGCGGCCAAAAAAACGCTACAATGAGGTTCATGGCAGCACCAGAAACGTGATCGAGTGGACGTTTGGAGTTCTGAAGGGACATTTCCGATGTCTGGATTGCTCTGGGGGAGCCCTGCAGTACAGTGCAGAAAAGGTGGTGAGCATAATTGTTGCCTGCTGCATGCTACACAACATTTGTCTGAGATTTGATGTGGATGCAGAGGTAGCAGAAAACTTGCCACCAGATCCGCCTATGGAACCGGCAGCTGAAGTGGACAACACTGCACGGGGGCATGATGCCTGACGAAGGATCATCGAAACTTATTTCTCTTGTAAGTTCTTAACTGTTATACATTAATTTCTCCATACTGATCTTCTTGTGTCTTGAGGCACCACTCCTGTCTCCAGGGTCCCATACTGATGTGGCGCTTTAATTGTAGTACATAGCTCTGCTAAATTTGAGATATTAATCCTTTCGATGCCTGTACAGTATGTTTACTCTTGGGTTTTTTTCAAGAGCTGTGATCCATCCATCTAACAATCCATCCATCAGAACATTTTCCAGCAAGCTGATCCCTCCATCAAACCCTTTCCCAGCAAGCACAAAATTATTCATTGTCTTCTGTTTTTAATAGTTTCATTTATATTTCTTGAAGTCTAAAATCAGTAAACTGTCTACCCATTTTAACCTAAATTTCTTTCTTTCCTTGTATTTTCTACTCTTGCACGTGGAATGCCATCACCTGCGTCCATGCCCGGCCGGCCATTTGTTTTTATTGCGTTCCAGATATCTGAAGATGCCGCCGTCTCTCCAGCCACCATCTCTCCAGCCCCCATCTCTCTTGCCCCTCCAGTGCCAAAGATTCCCCCCCCCCCCCCCCCCGTCTCTCCTGCCCTATCTCTCCTGCCATACCAGACATAGGGGATGAGGATGACATCGTCATTGACGTTCTCAACCCGGTCTCTCCAGACCAACTGCAATGACGATGATCCTCCTCTTCCCCCATGGCATGGTCCCTTCCCTTGCTGAACCCATCCCATATCTATCTATCTATCTATCTATCTTTTCATATAGAAAATACTATTTGTAAATTTTTTGAAAATATATATTTTTAATTAAATATTGACTGAGTTTGATTACTTTACATTTGTTTTTAAATGAAAATGAAATGAGGGGTGAGACGTCACATAAAATGATACTATAAGAAAAAAGTGGAAATCAAAAAAAGAAAAAGAGTGATCAAATACTGTCAGTTTACCCCTCATGAGCCCTAAAGTTTACATGCAATGCAAAGAAGATATATGTTAATGCATAACTTCACTTGCTCCTGTGTCAGCGCTGAACTGGGTGTGCACACCGACCACGACCTCCAGCCTCACAGTTCGGAGAACCAGCTCCTCCACTGGTGTTAGCACTATATGACACTGTGGCCCTCCATCGGTCCTCTTTGCCGATGCGTCAATTTTTGAGGCCTTCTCTTTTTCTGGTGTGCGCGCCACCGGTGCTGTACCTGTTTATCATCCAAAAGGGAGCTCACATCCTGTGCGATATTTTCCCAAATCCGTTTCTTTGTGGAGCACGAAACCTTGGACTGGAATAGAACTTTATATTTGTGACAGCACGGCACAGTAACTTCTTTTCTTCATCCGTGAAGCAAGCGTTACGGGTTCGCTTTTTGGATGGCTGGCTAGAAGTACTGCCTTCCTGTTGTTGATGATCAATGGACTGTTCCTCGACCTCCACAATTGTACGTTTTCCAGGCATGTTAATACCTGAACGGGGAAAAAAAAAAGAATGGTGATTAATGAATGGAGAGACAGTTAAAGAGCGTGGGAGAAAGGGAGGAGCCCTGCGGAACTCCTAGCGTGGAAGGATAAAACTGAGATTCTTTGTTATGTATTTTGACTTTGTATCCTCTGTTTCCCAAGAATGATTTGAACCAGGCAAGAGCAGAGCCTGTTATTCCGATGTTCGCTAGTTGATTTAGGAGGAGGGAGTGATTAACAGTATCAAAGGCGGCCGATAGGTCGAGGAGTATCAGTAGGTAGGCCTGACCTTTATCGAGGCCCATGATGAGGTAGTCTGTTAGGGATATGAGAAGTGATTCGGTACTTAGAGATTTTCAGAAGCCATATTGAGTGGAGAAAAGTATATTGTGGTCTTCGAGTTAGTCTGATAATCTGGCGTTAACTAACTTTTCCATTACCTTGGCTATGAAAGGTAGGTTGGAGATTGGGCGAAAGTTGGAAGGATCTTTGGGATTTAAATTAGGTTTTTTAAAGAGAGGTTTGATGGAGGCAATTTTCAGGTTGTCTGGATAGATTCCTTGGGCTAAGGAACAATTGATAATGTCCGTCAGGGCTTTAGAGAATGGTATCTGGTATTAGCAGCAGTAGTTTGGAAGGGATATGGTCAAATGGGTGGGAGGAGGGTTTCATTCTCTTCAATACTAATTTGGTCTCAGAAGTTGCGATAGGTTCGAAGGCTTGTATAGAAATGCCTTTGCAGGGATGGAGGTATGCGCTGAATGGAGCTAAGGTATTAGGTTTCAGCTGTGATTGTAGGTTGGATATTTTGTTACTGAAGAAGATGGATGATGAAGGTACATCTGATTCTATTAGTATGGATTCATAGGTACTTTGTGAATTGGATATTGTCTGCATGAAAGATGCAGTAGGTGATGTAATTTTTTTCTCAGTTTTGTATTCCTCTTTTCTTTTCAAAAAAGGAAGGGAGAAGTAGTAATTGGAAATATTCTCTTAATCTTTCTAATATAGGCCTTGGAAATGAAGATTTTTTTTCTAGTATTTTCCATATATATCTATTTTTACTAGCTCAAACTACCTTGCATTACTCAGGCTGTCTGGGACATAAATCATTTAAATGTTAAAATCAAACAAAATTATTAATAAAATGAAAATTATTTAACAGTACATTGAAACTTAGAGAACCTCTACATAAATTATATTGACAGTCTTATTGTTTGGCAGCAAACCTATATTTGACTTCTCTTGTTGACCAACTCTGAGTGCTACACAGCGCTCGCTGACCATGGGAGAAACAGTCACTTTGCTTAATGGAGTAAAAAGAGGTAGGAAAACTGTGAAAAAATAGAGGTTATTAACTGTTGCTACGATATTCAGTAGTAGGCAAATGACTGAAGCTTTTTTTTCTCTCTCTCCATTTTTCATGTTTGTTTCTGGTTTTTCAGCATTTCAAATAGACTAACCAATGCCAGCCTTTTATATAGATGAAGTCTGCCCATAGTTTTTGTATGAAGGCATGACATGCCTTGTGATTGAATATCTTCATTTATATTTCTTGCTGCGTTTGCTAATATTGGAAGCAAATATTGGAAGCACTGAAAAAGACCATCATCAAGTAATTTTCTGTTCCCTGTACGTACCCGGATCAGTCCAGATTGTGGGTTGAGCCTCCTTTCCAGCAGGTGGAGACAGACTAAAACTGAAAGGATATCCTATATGAGGACAGAGCCTATCCTGTAACCCTTCAGTATTTGTCTGTCACCAGCAGGTGTAGGACTTATCCCTTCGGTCTCCTGATCTAGGCTAGTCAGCCTTTTTCTCTTCTTCTCGGGATCAAGCAAGTACTTCTTTAGGGATATTATCCCTCTCTAAAAAAGTTAGTCAGGCTTTGTCTTGATTTTTCTTCAGGAGACGACTCCGTCTCCTGGCTCTTGCCGGACTCAGGGGGGCTTTGCCCCTTGTGCTTTGCATAGCCTGAGTCCGTGTACGCTTCTAGGTGTGGGGACAGAGTCTGGTAGTCCAGGTCTCGTCTCCCCCCCTGGCTGCCGAGAGGGTTCGTAGAACCAGACTGCTGCGCTCAGTTTAAAAAAAAAAAAAAAAGGATAATTTCCCAGCGGGTAGCAGATGGACTCAGAACAAATGGGTATAGTGTGCTCGTGCTAGCAGTTGGAGACGGATCTGACTTCAGCACGTAGTACATATACCCCTGCAGGAAGTGCAGAAGCTCAGTAATTTCCGTCTCCAAAGCAGTTTGGAGCTACCTCACGCTTGCTGAGTGTTTTTCCAAATTCTAACGACTAAATTCATAGTAGAATACCTGAAGACGAACCCCGCACTCCTGCGGTGATACCCTCGGGTCCCTCCCCCAGTTGAGTTTCCCAAGGTGATTTCCGTGGTCCCTCGGAGGTAAGAGCCTCAGTCCGGTGGCCGAATCGCGGCAGGAACCTAGCCCCCGAGTGAGAAGGGCTCGGGCGCGGCATAGAGGCAGCCTCGGTCCCGATCCGTTCGCGGTGAGGACTTGGCCCCCGAGCGAGACGAGTTTGGGCGCGGCTTAGAGGCAGCGGGCGCACTTCCTCGAGCATGGCGGTGACGGTAATCACCCTCTCCCTCGCAGCCGGAGACCGCCCGGGTCGCAGCCGGGAAGCGCCAAAGATCAGGTAAGGCGTACATCTTTACTTTCTGGTCTCCGAAGAGCGAGGATTAGTGGGGTCTGCCTACGTGGAGACCCGCCAAGGAGGTCGCCATTTTGCCTGCCTGCTCGCCGTCGCCATCCGCCCTGGTTCGCCGCTGCGATCGAGCGTCCAGATCAGATTAAGCGCACAGGCAACGGGCGCGTATGTTAGGCGCCCGAAAGTAGTTGGGCACATATAGGCGCCGGTATTTGTGATAGGCGCACATTGATGGGCGCACACTGCTGGGCGCACCTTAATAGGCGCATATTGACAGGCGCACATTGCTGGGCGCACCTTAATAGGCACACATCTTTCGCGCATAAGCCTCACGCATAGAGATAACAGACGCGATGGAGCATATGAGAGCCCATGCGTCCACAGAGCCGGCACCTCCAGAATCAGGCATAAAAGCTCTAGGCCTCTGCTCAGCATGCCACCTCAGAGCCACACAGAGCGAGGAAGCAGACTCCCTATGTGCCCAATGTGAGGAGGCCCTGGGAGTGCCAGGCCAGGGCCGGTCTCAGCCCAGATTAATTGCCAGTTCCTCAGGGAACACCCCGGACCTAACAGGCCGAGGTGAGCAGCCGGGGAACCCCAGAGACCTGGTGCTCCTAAGGCTAGAACCTGCTTCGCTCTCCTGGGTGGAATTATTCAAGGGGATTCACGCCTTTGTAAAGATGCAGTCTGATCCCCGAACGGACCCTGCCCCTGGACCCTCAAGACCTAGGCACGGACCCCCGCCACCCGGAAGCCCCACTTATGGGGATTCAGATTGCTCTGAGGAGGAGGGAGAACTTCCCTTGGGGATAGAGCCGTATCGCACCATGAGACGCTTCTTCCTTAAGGAGGATCTCCCAGACCTGGTCTCTCAATGCCTGTCGGAGCTGGCTATCCCAGGCCAAGGCACCCCAGGGGAACCTAGAATGAACCCCCTGCTAGAGGGCCTTCGTCAAACGGCTCACTATTTTCCCCTCCTACAAGCAGCACAGCAGCTAATCGATCTGGAGTGGAATGCGCCGGAGGCCTCATTCAAAGGGGGTCGGGCCTTATCTAGCATGTACCCCCTGGACCCGGCAACCATGGAGCTGCTGGCGTGCCCCAAGGTAGACGCCATAGTTTGCACAATTGTGAAGCGCACCACCATTCCAGTGGAGGGAGGGGCGGCCCTCAAGGATGGACATGACCGGCGCCTGGACGCCATGCTGAAACAAGCCTTTGAGGTGGCAGCTATGTCCCTACGAATCGCGACCTGCTGCACCGTTTTGATGCATTCCTGTTTATCATAAGCCAGGAACAACACCTCGGGAGAAGAAATGGAATCAGCCCTCTCATTCCTCACTGACGCTGCATCCGACCTAGTCCATACGGCAGCCAAGGGAGTGTCATCCTCAGTGGCAGCCAGGAGACAGCTCTGGCTACGAAATTGGTCGGCCGACTCCTCCTCCAAGACACGCCTTACCAGAATGTCCTTTAAGGGGTTCCTCCTGTTCGGCAGCGACCTCAAGAACCTGCTAACAAATGGGGCGCATCTCCATTATCCCGTCTACCAGAGGACAAGTCAAGGAGGAACCAGCGCCCTTTTCCTAGGCCATCCAGAGGTAGAAGTTCCCAACGCTTCAACCCCTACAGGAATAGCTACCAAGCACCTCGTTCTCAGACCAGGAATCAGTCCTTTCGGAGCAGGCGCAACAAGAGGGGAACCGGCTCGGGTCCGGGTCCCAGCCGACCCATCCGAGGGAAGAAGCCATAGGGGGCAGGCTAACCCTATTCTACCGCAGATGGGTCGAGATTACTTCGGACCAGTGGGTCCTCGCCATCATCCGAGAAGGGTATTACCTGGACTTCCTTTGTATCCCTCCGGACAAGTTTGTGGAATCTCCTTGTCCACCCCTCAAGAGGGCGGCACTGGAAGCTACCTTGTGGAGGCTCCTGTCCCTAAAAGCCATAATCCCAGTGCCTGCATGGGAGATAAATTCGGGGCATTACTCCATTTATTTCATCGTACCCAAGAAGGGGGGGGCACTTTCAGGCCCGTCCTGGACCTCAAGTCACTCAACAGACACTTAAAGGTCCCAGGATTTCGTATGGAAACTCTGCGGTCAGTTAGAAGTGCAATACAGCCAGGGGAGTATCTCACATCCCTGGATCTGTCAGAGGCCTACTTGCATATCCCAATTCATCGGGATCACCAGCGCTACTTACGCTTCAAAGTCCTGAACCAACACTTTCAGTTCCGGGCTTTACCCTTCGGGTTGGCCACCGCACCGCGGACCTTTACCAAGGTAATAGTAGTGGTGGCGGCATCACTCAGGAAGGAAGAAATTCTCGTTCATCCCTACCTGGACGATTGGCTGATCAGGGCAAAGTCACCGGAGGAGAGCCACCGGGCAACCAACAGAGTTATATCTCTTCTGGAAAGCCTAGGATGGGTAGTCAATACAAACAAGAGTTTACTACAGCCTTTGCAGTCGCTGGAATACCTGGGAGTCCGATTCGACACCCAGGGAGACAGTCAGCCTGACCTCCAAGAGGAGATCAAAACTCCGGAATTGTTTACAGACTCTGCTGAGCACCACCCGGCCCACAGCCTGGGATTACCTACAGGTCCTCGGCCTAATGGCGTCCACTCTGGAAGTGGTACCATGGGCACGGGCTCATATGAGGCCGTTACAACGCGCCCTCCTATCTTGGTGGAGCCCACGGTTACAGAACTACACCGTGCATCTACCTCTACCGGCCAGAGTGCGGAATCAGCTACGGTGGTGGTTGCAGCCCGGCCATACGAGCCGGGGGTCAAAAATGTCCTCCCCAACCTGGACACTGCTCACCACAGATGCCATCCTGAGCGGCTGGGGAGCACACTGCAAAGAGCTAACCGCCCAAGGGCGATGGAACACAAAAGAGTCTGGGTGGAACATCAACCGACTGGAGGCACGGGCAGTCAGGTTAGCCTGCCTGCGATTTGCCCACAGACTTCGAAAAAGAGCAGTCAGAGTGATGTTGGACAATGCCACCACGGTGGCATACATCAACCGACAGGGCGGAACCAGAAGCCGACAGGTATCCTTAAAAATAGCCCCCCTGATGGCTTGGGCGGAAGCAAATCTCTAGGACATCTCCGCCGTCCACAACGCCGGGAAGGACAACACCACGGCAGACTTCCTCAGCAGAGAAAGCCTAAACCCGGGGGAATGGCAGCTGTCATCCACAGCCTTCCAGATGATTGTGGATCAGTGGGGGACTCCGGACATGGACCTACTAGCGGACAGGTCTAACGCTCAAGTACCCAGATACTTCAGTCGCAGGCGAAATCCTCTATCCCACGGGATCGACGCCCTGGTACAGCCATGGCCTCAGGTGGTCCTGCTATATGCCTTTCCCCCATGGCCCCTGCTGGGCGCCATTATACACAAGATTCAGTGGCACAGAGGCCTAGTTCTTCTGGTGGCCCCGAACTGGCCAAGAAGACCCTGGTACGCAGACATGAGAAGACTACTGGCAGGGAAGCCACTACCCCTGCCCCCTCACAGGGACCTGCTGCGACAAGGTCCCATCCTCCACGAGGATCCAGCTCAATTCTCTCTTATGGTCTGGCCATTGAGAGGGCCCGACTGAAGAAGAGGGGATACTCGGGGTCGGTAATCGATACACTCCTCCGAGCACGAAAGTTCTCCACATCACTAACTTATATAAGGATATGGAGAGTATTTGAAGCCTGGTGCGAAACTCGTAGCACCAATCCACATGCCGCTAGAATCCCCATCATTTTGGATTTCCTGCAAGATGGGCTGCAGAAGGGTCTGTCCCTCAATTCAATCAAGGTTCAGGTGGCAGCGCTATCCTGCTACAGCCCCAGGAGTGACGGCAACAGCATTGCCACACACCCAGACGTTTCATGTTTCCTGAAAGGAGTCAAACACATTCGCCCGCCACTGAAGTGGCCAGTGCCCCTGTGGAACCTCAACCTAGTTTTGGAATTCCTAGCGGGACCCGCCTTCAGACCCCCCCGAGGCCTGTCCCTCCGTTTATTAACTTTGAAGATGGTGTTCTTGCTGGCCGTATGCTCAGCACGCCGTATCTCAGAGCTACAAGCGCTGTCCTGCCGCGATCCGTTTCTCAGAATCACCCCAGGGGCTATCCATTTTCGCACGGTTCCTTCCTTCTTACCCAAAGTAGTCTCACACTTCCACTTCAACCAAACCATATCCTTGCCAACCACGGACGGTTTGAAGAAATCGGAAGCAGGTCGAATACTGCGTCATCTTGACATTGGCAGGCTGCTGTCCAGATACCTGGAAATGTCAGAGGCAGTACGAAAGACGGACCACCTGTTCATCCTTCACAGTGGGAAGAGGCAGGGAGAAGCAGCCTCACGGGCGACTATTGCTCGCTGGATCAAAGAAGTTATCAAGGCGGCCTACGTAGATGCGGGAAAACCACCACCTCTACGGGTCAAGGCTCACTCTACCAGAGCACAAGCGCCCCCCTCCCCCCCCCTGAAATCTAGGACCCGTTTTTTGCCGGAGTTCATCCTCCTCCTGCATAAATCCTATCTAGCAAGCCTGCAGGAGGAGGAAGAAGGCCCCCCTATTGACCCCCCTCCTAAAATTCCTCGCGCCGCGCCATTGACTGTTGGACCGGCTGCGGAGCCCCAGGGGCTGGTTCGGGTGCGGGTGGTCCCAGGGGTGCCCCCCTCTCATGACCCCCAGGTGGACCCAGTGCTTCTGGATCCTGACTTCATCCAAGAGCCAGAGGACACCCTCCCCCTGGAGGGGGACGACCCCAGGGTGCTTTGTTTATTTCACAAGGAGGAGTTGGAGCCCCTCATCCCATTTGTCCTCCAGGAACTGGGGTTGGAGGAGCCCCCCGCGGATAACCTGATGGCCTCCTTGCCCAAAGAAATGAACCCAGTCCTCGCGGGTTTGAGGGCTTCTGCTTCCGCATTTCCCTTCCATCCCATGCTCAAGCTGTTGCTTTTAAGGGAGTGGGAAGCCCCCGAGGCGGCATTCCGGGTGGGACGGGCCATGGACAAGCTCTACCCCCTCCTGGAGGAATGTTTGGAATTGCTGAAAAATCCCTCGGTGGACTCCTCCATCTCAGCGGTCACTAAACATACCACGATCCTGGTAGGAGGTTCGACGGCACTTAAGTGTACGGGCAGGATCGTAAGCTGGAGGTGCACATGAAGTGCATCTTCGAGGTATTGGCTCTCTGAGTCCAGGCGTCTTGTTGCAGCAGCCTCATGCTGCGGGCAGGCCTTGGTTGGGTTCAGCAACTACTCTCCTCCCTGGACCTTCCGCCGTCCGAGACGGAACAGGCTGAGCGTCCGGAAGCTGTCATCGCTTACAGTGCCGACGCGTTCTACAACCTCGTGCGTGTTCAGGCGAAGGCAATGGCTTCGGCGGTGTCTGCCCGCAGACTCCTCTGGCTACGCAATTGGTTGGCTGATCAGTCCTCCAAAGCCTGGCTAGGCACGTTGCCCTTCAAAGGTAAGAAGTTGCTCTTTGGTGAGGACCTTGAGAAGCTTATGGACTCCTTGGGGGACAACAAGGTCCATAAGCTTCCAGAGGACTGTCCTAAATCCACCCAGTCCTACATGGCTTCCCGTTCTCGCTTCCAGGGCCAGCATCGTTTTACTCCGCGCGGGAAGGGTGGTTCCTCGAGGGGTTATTCTTCCCGGTCTCAGTCTTGGTCGCAGCCCTTTCGTGGTCGGCGGCCCTTTCGTGAGGGCCAGACCGCACGCTCCACCCCCAAGGCTGCCTCACAATGAAGTTCAGCTGACTCGTTCCTCGGTCCCTCCCCTAGGTGGCCGCCTCTCCTTCTTTTTCGAGGAATGGGTCAAGATCACGTCTGATCAGTGGGTTCTCGACATCATCAGAGACGGGTATGTCTTCAAAATTGTCCGCGACCTACCGGATCTCTTTCTCTTTTCCCCATGCGAGCGGTCCAAGAGGGACGCGGTGGAACAAACCCTCACCAGACTCCTGGCTCTGGGCGCGGTGGTCCCGGTCCCAGAGAGGGAGCGTGGCACCGGCCAGTATTCTATTTACTTCATCGTTCCCAAGAAGGACGGCTCTTATCGTCCGATCCTAGACCTCAAGAGGGTCAATCGGGCCCTCAAAATTCCTCACGTCCGCATGGAAATGCTGCGAGTGGTTATCGCTGCGGTCCGGCCCGGAGAGTTCATCGCTTCTCTCGACTTCGCCGAGGCTTGCTTTCATATTCCGATTCACCGCGACTACCAGAAATACCTACACTTCCATGTTCTCAACCAGGACTTCCAGTTCCGGGCGCGTCCTTTCGGACTCGCAACCGCGCCTCACACCTTCACCAAGGTCATGGTGGTGGTTGCGGCGGCTCTTCGCCGAGAGGGAATCCTTGTTCATCCCTACGTGGACGACTGGCTTATTTGGGCCAAGTCTGCGGCCTCATGTCAACTGGCGGTGGATCGCGTGTTGTCCCTCCTTGCTTCTCTCGGGTGGATAGTGAACTTCTCCAAGAGCAATCTTCAGCCCTCCCAGGAGTTAGAGTTCCTGGGAGCCCACTTTGACACCCGAGCAGGCAAGGTCTTCTTACTGCGTGCACGCGCCCTCAAGCTGATCGAGCAAATCCAGAACCTGATTGCGTACCCTCCCCGACGGCTTGGGACTACCTGCAGGTTCTGGGATCCATGGCTTCCCCCATCGACCTCGTGCCCTGGGCCTTTGCTCATATGCGTCCATTACAGAAAGCTTTGCTGTCCTGTTGGCAGCTGGTGTCGGAATAGTTTCACATAGTCTTTCCGTTTTTGGACTCTACAGTCGACGACTTGCAGTGGTGGCTGTCGCTTCCTCATCTCCTCCAGGGGATACCCCTCCAAGCGCCACAATGGATGATAGTGACCACGGACGCCAGTCTATCGAGCTGGGGTGTGGTTTGTCTCTCCCATTCCACCCAGGGAACCTGGTCACCGAGTCAATCTCGTTGGCATATCAATCGGCTGGAGACCCTGGCGGTGCGCCTTGCCCTCCAGGAGTTTCTCCCCCTGCTCCGCGGCAAAGCGGTACGAGTTCTGTCAGACAACTCTACCACAGTGGCTTACATCAATCGCCAAGGGGGCACCCACAGTCCCCTGGTGGCCCTGGAAGCCAGCCTTCTCTTCTCTTGGGCGGAACGGCATCTACAGTGCCTGGCGGCTTCCCACATCGCGAGCAAGGAAAATATTCAAGCCGACTTCCTCAGCCGTCAAGCTCTCGATCCGGGGGAGTGGGAGCTCTCAGAGGTGGCCATGGATCAGATAGTGGACAGGTGGGGTCCTCCCCATCTAGACCTCATGGCGACCCTGCGCAACTCCAAGGCCAATCGGTTCTTCAGCCGCTGGAGGGAACACGGCTCAGAGGGCGTGGACGCTCTGGCTCTTCCTTGGCCAGCGGACGTCCTGCTGTACGTGTTCCCCCCCATGGCCCCTGGTGGGAAAAGTCCTCAGAAGAATCGAACTCCACCAGGGACCCGTGGTTCTAGTAGCACCCGAGTGGCCGCGGAGGCCGTGGTTCGCAGATCTCGTCAACCTGGCGACAGGCGGACCCCTCCGCCTCGGTCATCTCCCTCGCCTACTTCGGCAGGGTCCTGTATTTTTCGACCAGGCCAATCGCTTTTGTCTAGCGGCCTGGCTTTTGAACGGCGACACCTGAGGCGTAAGGGCTATAAGGAGGAGGTCTCTCCACCTTCCTTCGGGCCCGAAAACAGTCGACTTTCCTGGCCTACGTGCGTATCTGGAAAGTTTTTGAGGCCGTTTGTGCAGAATCCGGTATCCCAGCCCGTTCCGCCCCAGACTCTGTGGTCTTATCTTTCCTTCAGAAGGGCCTCTCTAAGGGCTGTTCTCTCAGTTCTCTTCGAGTTCAAGTTTCTGCGCTCGGCTCTCTCTTGGGTTGGGTGGAAGGTCATTCCCTGGCAGCTCATCCGGACGTGATTCATTTTCTGAGGGGCGTTAATCATCTTCGCCCCCCTTCTCGTGCCACTTGTCCGTCGTGGAGTCTTAATCTGGTCCTTCGGGCCCTCTGTGCGGCCCCGTTCGAACCTCTCTGTCGCTCAACGCTAAAAGACCTTACGCTAAAGACTGTCTTTTTGGTCTCCATTTCTTCCGCTCGGCGGATCTCTGAAATCCAAGCGTTGTCCTGTCGGGAGCCCTTCTTACGCTTCTCCGATTCCGGGGTCTCTCTCAAGACGGTCCCTTCCTTCTTACCTAAAGTCGTTTCTAGCTTTCATGTCAACCAGTCAGTGGAACTCCCAGCGTTCTCCCCAGCGGAGGTTGCGGGTACGACTGGGGGTGATCTCCGTCGGCTGGACGTCAAGCGAGTCCTGCTTCGCTACCTCCAGGTTACTAACGACTTTTGGGTCTCGGATCATCTCTTCGTTCTCTGTTGCGGTCCCAATCGGGGTAAGCCAGCTTCTAAGACCACTAAAACCCATCAAAACCTACTCCTCCTTTCATTCATCAATCATCATCAACCTTACCCCACTAATTAAAATTTTGATGGTCTAACAACTGTCCCACCGGTCTCAGCTAACCGTAAGTTACTCTACTTCACAACAAAACGCCCCTAACATCCTTCTAAATGACTCTACCCTCAAACCTCAATAAAACATCAAGAAGTGTTCCAGCTTACCAACAAACCTACACTCCTCCCGCCTCGGCCTATTTCTGTCCAGCGCTTATCCTTCCAGGCTCTAGCACTCATCCCTCCACGCCCGGCAATCATACAGCGTTCATCCTTCCAGGCTCCAGTACTCATCGAGGATTCAGCACTCTCAAACCACATCAAACTTTCCAGCCAAACCAACATCCAGCACCTGCTCAATCCTCATCAAACACCTAATCCAACTAGTCACCTAATCCAACCAGCCACCAGCACTCCTCCAAAAAGTCTTCTACACTCTTCAAACCCTTTCTTCAACACTCTACAATCCAGCAATCCCAAACACCAATCAAACCTCTCCATCCGCTGCTCATCAATCTCATCAACCTCTCATCTGAAATTACGAATCAGTTTCTCTAATAACCAAAAAACTAATTACTACAAACTTCAATGTCTAGTGGTCTCCCAATACCAATTCTCCAACAAAGGTCCATTTTCATAGGAAAACCTCCAGTGATTTCCCGTCTACCTACCTACAAATCCCTCATTCCCATCATGATTTCCCCTCTTACACAGACTCTAGGCCTAGCTCTTTTCTCTTTGATTTTATTCAACGCCCAGTCTCTTACCAAAAAAACATTAATACTCAATGACACTAATCCGGACCTCTGCGCAATAACTGAAACATGGCTCAAACATACGGACACCGCACTAATAAACCAACTTCCAACTGAAATCCACGATTTCTTCTCTATCCCCAGACAGAAAAAAAGGGGTGGGGGTATTCTCCTTGCAGCCAAAAAAGAGCTGAGACTTTCTCAATTCCCAATCTACTCTCCTACAAAAATTGAAGCCGGCCTTTTTAAATCTGACCTTATGCAAATCATGCTAATTTATGCCCCCCCAGGACTCCTGAACTCGGACGCCTCTCCCATTCTAGAATTAATAGCAACTCACCTAAACCTGGAATCTCCAGCCATTATACTGGGAGATTTTAACTTACATGTTGACGACCCCTCTCCCTCTACAAACTGCGAAACATTCCTAAACGCCATGACCGCCATGGGATTCAAGCAGATAATCAACAATCCCACCCACAGAGCACACTTTGGATCTCATTTTTGTAAACTCAGGCATCTCACACTCTGCACCACCCATATGCAAATCAGTCCCCTGGTCAGACCACGCAGTAATCTCTTCCACATTTTTGCTGGCACAATCGAGTAACAAACACGATCCCCAACCTCAATTTACCTACAGAAAACTTTGTTCATCCAATGAACTACACAAACACCTTGTCCCAGAACTCCCTCTCATAGACATCTCTAAGCCCAACGCAGCTCTCCACTCCTGGTCTAACATCACAGTATCGGCAGCAAACAAACTCTGTCCACTGGCAACAAAAAAAACTAAACACAACACCTCCAAAAGAACAACCCTGGTTTAACGAAGAACTCCAAAAACTCAAACACTCCCTTCGACAAAAGGAAAGTAAATGGCATAAAGCACCCTCACCGACCTCCCTCTCAGCTTACAAACTCGCACTCCACCTATACAAGAGCGCCACATTAAAAACAAAAAGGGACTTCTACGCTCACAAGATCCATCACCTCATCTTCGATTCAAAAGCCCTTTTTACTTACGTTTCGAATTTAACTCAAGTCAACCCACCGGACATCCCAATCAACCAAGCGCACGAAAAAGCAGAGGAGTTGGCCATCTTCTTCAGTAACAAAATATCCAACCTGCAATCACAGCTGAAACCTAATACCTCAGCGCCTTTCAGCGCATACCTCCATCCCTGCAAAGGCATTTCTTTACATGCCTTTGAACCTATCGCAACTTCAGAGACCCAATCAATGTTAAAGAGAATGAAACCCTCTTCTCACCGGTTTGACCATATTCCTTCCAAACTACTGCTGCTAATACCAGATACCATCTCCAAAGCTCTGACGGACATTATCAATTGTTCCTTAGCCCAAGGAATCTATCCAGAAGACCTGAAAATTGCCTCCATCAGACCTCTCTTAAAAAAACCTAATTTAAATCCCAAAGATCCTTCCAACTTCCGCCCAATCTCAAACCTCCCTAATAGAAAAATTAGTTAATGCCAGATTATCAGACTTCCTCGAAGACCACAATTTATTATTCCCCACTCAATATGGTTTCCGAAAATCTTTAAGTACCGAATCACTTCTCATATCCCTAACAGATTACCTCATCATGGGCCTCGATAAAGGTCATGCCTACCTACTGATACTCCTCGACCTATCGGCCGCCTTTGATACTGTTAATCACTTCCTCCTTCTAAGTCAACTAGCGAACATTGGACTAACAGGCTCTGCACTTGCCTGGTTCAAATCATTCCTGGGAAACAGAGGATATAAGGTCAAAATACACAACAAAGAATCTCAGTTTTATCCTTCCACGCTAGGAGTTCCGCAGGGCTCCTCCCTTTTCTCCCACGCTCTTTAACATTTACCTCCTCCCCCTATGTCAACTATTAACCAAACTGAAACTCAAATACTTTCTATATGCGGATGACGTCCAGATCGTCATCCCCATCAAAGAATCCCTCACAAAAACAATCAAATTCTGGGAAAATTGCCTTCAAAAAATTGACAACCTCCTCTCCAGTCTAAATCTTATCCTAAATTCTTCAAAAACCGAACTGCTTCTAATTTCCCCCGAAAACTGTAACCTCACCTCAAATCCACCCAACCGGCTTTCAACATCACAAGTAAGAGACCTAGGAGCTATCATTGATAATCGGCTAAATCTAAATCTTTATTAATCAGACTACCGAGGACTGCTTTCATAAACTTCACGTCTTAAAAAGAATTAAACCACTTTTCCACTCCCACGACTACAGAATAATATTGCAATCAATAATCTTCTCCAAGTTAGACTATTGCAACGCCATTCTACTAGGTCTCCCGTCTACTCACACTAAACCCCTCCAGATGGTTCAGAACACAGCAGCCAGAATATTAACAAACACTAGAAGAAGAGACCACATATCTCCTATTCTCAAAGACTTGCACTGGCTGCCAGTTCACTATAGAATATTATATAAGTCCATCACCACCATCTACAAAGCTATCCATCAACTCTCTCCGCTTAACCTTCAAATCCCATTTAAAAAACATACCTCCACCAGACCGATCAGAGAGTATTACAGAGATTCACTACAGGTTCCCCCATCCAAAACCTCTCAGCACATAATTCTCAGAGACAGGGCATTCTCCACAGCAGGACCTACTCTGTGGAATTCCATCCCACCAGAACTGAGACAGGAACCATGTCTTCCAACATTTAGGAAAAGACTAAAAACCTGGTTATTTATGAAAGCCTTTCCAGACACCATCTGAACCTATACTTCACCTTAATAAACTCTGACCACCCTACAGGGCAATCAACATCTTTGCCAGGTTTGGCAGGTTTCATTCTCTTCAGTTAAATTACTATCGCCTCTTCACCGTTCCAAGTTGTATTACGTCCCTGTTTTATTGTAACTGCTACTTTTTCTTTTAGCACCTTTTAATGTTATTAATATTTTCCTTTTGTCACACCTTGTTAATTGTAAACCGGCATGATGCGATTCCCATCACGAATGCCGGTAAGAAAAACTCAAATAAATAAATAAATAAATTGCGCGGTGGTTGAAGGAAGCCATCTCCTCAGCCTATCTTTGCCAAGGTCAAACCTGTACCCGAGGGCCTCAAGGCTCATTCTCTACGCTCTCAAGCCACCTCTTGGGCGGAGAGTCAACTCAATTTCTCCACAGGAAATTTTCAGGGCCGCCACATGGACGTCCTTGCATACCTTTTCTCGACACTACCGTCTGGATGTGCAAGCTCCGGTTGTTGGATCTTTTGGGCGGCAAGTGCTTCGAGCGGGACTGTCTCGGTCCCACCCAGTTTAGGGAAGCTTTGGTACATCCCACAGTCTGGACTGATCCGGGTACGTACATGGAAAGGAAAATTAGTTCTTACCTGTTAATTTTCGTTCCTGTAGTACCACAGATCAGACCAGACGCTCTTCCCTGTCTGTCTTCTTTCTGTCCTCTCGAAGCTTGTTGCAGGTTTTGCAGATTCTAATATTCAGGTTTTGTGCAAGAATACGAGCAATTACACCGGAAAGCCTTGGTCGTTCTAAACACCAGTATATGCAAGAGCGTATAGCTAAACCATGTTCATTCTTTTGTTCTACAGTTGCTCCTTTGAGCTTTATGGTTACTTGCTTGATCCTATTCTGGGTTTATTATTTTTCTGCTTTGACATTGGTTATACTGAAGGGTTACAGGATAGGCTCTGTCCTCATATAGGATATCCTTTCAGTTTTAGTCTGTCTCTACCTGCTGGAAAGGAGGCTCAACCCACAGTCTGGACTGATCTGTGGTACTACAAGAACGAAAATTAACAGGTAAGAACTAATTTTCCTTTCTCTTTTGAATTGTGTTTTGTATGTTGATACAGGAGAGCCCTGTTTTGTTGACTGAGAGTTGCTATGTCTTGGGGCTGTGCCAAAGGGGTTTGCATCATGAGATCTGTGCTTCAGCACAGTCTGTTCTGTGCAGAGTTTACTTGGTGCTGATGGGTAGGTTCTGTTTCCCCATCACTATTTGACGACTGAGACTTTTGATGTTTTTGGTTTTACCCTGTTGAGCTAGTTTGCTCATATTTCAGGTGGAGTACTCTATTCCAATGGGCATTAGCATTTATTCTTCCACATGTCATGTGCTGAGCCTAGACATAGGAGGTATAAGGGATGCAAGTCTAAAATAGATATTTCCTAGCGTGTAGCAGATGGACTCAGGACCAATGGGTATAGTATACTCCTGCTAGCAGTTGGAGACGGATCAGATTTCAATCTGACGTCAGCCCCTAGTACATGTACCCCTGCAGGAAGTGCAGCTCTTCAGTATTTTCCGTCTCCAAAGCAGTTAGGGACTAACTGCATGCTCTCAGAGCTGAAGAACCAAATTCAAAGAAGAAACCTACTGAAGACGAGCCCCGCTCTCCTGCGGTGATACCCTTTGGTCCATTCCCGAGGTGATTTCCGTGGTCCCTCGGAGGTAAGCCTCGGTGCGGTGGCCGAATCACGGCAAGGACCTAGCCTCCGATCCTCGGGTGCGGCTGAGAGGCAGCGGATGCACCCTCGAGCACGGCGGTGAAGGTATTTGCCCTCCCCCCCGCAGCCAGAGACCGCCTGGGACGAAACCGGGAAGTGCCGAAGACAAGGTAAGGTAGAAATCTTCTGCTTGAATCTGGTCTCCGAAGATCAAGGAGGGTCACCGGCTGGGACCAGTGCCAATGGGTTGATCCGCCCTAGCAGGGCCAGGCCCCGGCTATTTCCAAGGGTCTACCCACGTGGAGACTCTCTGAGGGGGTCGCCATATTACCCGCGTGCTCGCCGTCGCCATCTTGGCCCTATTCGCTTCGCCGTTCGGCCCGAGCACACAACTCCGAACTAGGCGCACAAAGCACTTGTGCGCATAGTCTACAACGCACATCAAAACCTTGCGCACATAAGTTGCGCGCACAGAGCCGGGTGCATATCTAAGGCTGGGCGCACAACTTACACGCTCCTCTTAAGCGCACCGGAGCGCACAAGAGTTTACGCCGCCGACAGCCATGGCACCTCCAGAAACAGGGATAAAAAGCTCAAGGCCTCTGCCCAGCATGCACATCAGAGCCGTACAAAGTGAGGAGGCAGACACCCTGTGCACGCAGTGCGAGGAGGCCCTGGGAGATCCAGTTCAGGGCCAGTCCCACCCAGGGCCGAGTTCTAGCTCCTCAAAGGCTACCCCGGACCTAGCCAGGGGGGACCTCCCCACAGACGGGGACCCCCAAGAACCAGTGCCCTCAACTTGGACCCAGCATCTATCTCATGGGTGGAGTTCTTCAAGGGGATTCACGCCTTTGTTCAAATGAAAACTGAACCTCAGGCTGACCAGCCACATGTTCCACCGGAGGACTCTCATGCCCCAGGCCCTTCAAGACCTAGGCACAGGCTCCACTACCCAGAAGCCCCACCTATGGGACTCGGACATCTCTGAGGAGGAAGCCGAACCCCTAGAAGAGGGGGAGCTCTCCCCGGGGCAGAGTGTCACCGAACCATGAGATGCTTCTTCACAAAGGACGAGCTCCCGGACCTGGTAAACCAATGTCTGATGGAGCACGCTATCCCAGGCCCAGGTTCTTCAGAGGAACCTAAACCGAACCCCCTACTGGAGGGTCTTCGCCAGACTTCTCGCCATTTCCCTCTTACAAGCAGCACAACAGCTGATTGACCTGGAATGGAATGATCCGGAGTCCACATTCGAGGGGGGACGAGCTTTAGCAGCCCTGGACCCAGAAACCAAAGGTCTTCTTGCATGCCCAAGAGTTGATGGCCCATGGTCTGCATGGTCCTCTAAGCGCACCACTATCTCAGTGGAGGGAGGAGCTGCACTCAAGGATGCACATGACCAGCGTCTGGAATCCATCCTCAAACAGTCATTTGACTTAGCCGCTATGTCTCTACAAATTGCGGCCTGCTGCACCGTGGTGATATGTGCCTGCTTATCACAAACCAGGAACAACACCCTGGGAGAAGACATAGAAACCAGCAGTATCATTCCTCGCGGACACTGCCTCCGACCTATGTGCATAGCAGCCAGAGGAGTGTCGTCAGCTGTGCAGCCAGGAGGCCACTCTGGCTCCGAGATGGTCGGCCAACCATCTTCCAAAACGCGCCTCACGAGGATGCCCTTCAAAGGATCCCTCCTGTTCGGCAGCGAACTAGAGAAACTGGCCGACAAATGGGGCGAGTCCCCATTGCTGTGCCTGCCGGAGGATAAGACGAAGAGAAACCAGCAACCCTTCCCCAGGTCCTCCAGGGGCAGAAGTTCACAGCGCTTCAAATCCTTACAGGAGCAACTATCAAGCCCCCCGCCCTACGGGCAGGAACCAGTCCTTTCGGAACCAGCACAACAAGAGGGGAACCAGCTCGGGTACAGGCCCCAGCTGCACCCCACAATGAGATTCAGCCGATCCGTCCAAGGGAAGAAGCCATAGGGGGCAGACTCGCCCTATTCTACAGCAGATGGGTTGAGATAACTTTGGACAAATGGGTCCTAGCCATCATTTGGGAGGGGTACTACCTGGATTTTCTACGAACCCCTCTGGACAAGTTCATGGAGTCCCCCTGCCACAACCTCTTCAAGAGGGTGGCAGTGGAAGCTACACTGTCCAGACTACTGGCCCTCGAGGCCATAACCCCAGTGCCTCCACAAGAAATAAATACTGGACATTATTCCATTTATTTTATCGTCCCCAAGAAAGAGGGGAACGTTCAGGCCCTTCCTGGACCTCGTTGGTCAACTGTGGCAGTTGACCAACGAGGATTACCCGCTTCCGCATGGAAACCCTACAATCCGTAATAAGGGCGATACAACTGGGAGAGTTTCTCACATCCCTGGATCTTTCGGAGGCCTACCTACACATCCCAATTCAACAGGAACACCAGCGCTACCTATGCTTCAAAGTCCTGAACCGTCACTACCAGTTCCGGGCACTACCCTTCGGGTTAGCCACAGCACCCCGGACGTTCACCAAGGTAATAGTGGTGGTGGTGGCGGCAATACTGAGGAAGGAAGGAATCCTCGTTCACCCCTACCTGGATGATTCGCTGATCAGGGCAAAGTCACCGGAGGAAAGCTGCCAAGCAACCAGCAGAGTCATATCTCTACTGGAGAGCCTAGGATGGGTGGTCAACACAAACAAAAGCTCCCTACAGCCCTCACAGTCGCTGGAATACCTAGGAGTCCGATTCGACACCAAAGAGGACAAGGTCAGCCTGACCCCCACAAGGAGATCAAAATTGTGGAACCGGCTGCAAACCTTGCTGTGAGTGATCCTCGTCCCACAAATGGGATTACCTGCTGGTCCTCGGGCTGATGGCATCCACACTGGAAGTTGTGCCATGGGCGCGAGCCCACATGAGGCCCCTACAGTGCTCACTTCTATCACGGTGGAGCCCAAGGTCCCAGAACTACACCATACATTTATCACTCCCGGGCAGAGTTCGGACCCAGCTACGGTGGTGGCTGCAGCAGCCACATGAGCCGGGGATCAAGACTATCCTCCCCAACCTGGACCCTACTCACCACAGATGCTAGTCTATGAGGATGGGGAGCACACTGCGAGGAGTTAACCGCCCAAGGGCAGTGGAACGCAGAAGAGGCGGGATGGAACATCAACCGCCTAGAAGCGAGAGAAGTCAGACTAGCCTGCCTGCGGTTCGCTCACAGACTTCGAAACGAAAGCGGTCAGAGAAATGTCGGACAATGCCACGACAGTGGCTTACATCAACTGGCAGGGGGGGAACCAGGAGTCAACAGGTGTCCCTAGAAATAGACCCCCCTGATGGCAAGGGCGGAAGCAAACCTCTAGGAGATCTCCACCGTCCACATCACCGGGAAAGACAACATCATGGCAGACTTCCTCAGCAGGGAAAGTCTAGACCCAGGAGAATGGAGGCTGTCGTCCGCAGCCTTCAAAATGATAGTGAATCGGTAGGGGACACCGGACATGGACCTTCTGGCAAACAGATCCAATGCCCAAGTATCCAGATACTTCAGCCGCAGGCGGGAACCGCAGTCCCAAGGGATCGATGCCCTGGTACAGACCTGGCCACCGGGGATTCTACTATACGCCTTCCTGCTATGGCCCCTATTGGGTGCAATCATTCACAAGATAAAACTACACAGGGGACTAGTTCTTCTGGTGGCTCCGGATTGGCCAAGAAGACCCTGGTACGCAGACATGAGAAGACTGCTGGCAGGGAACCCCCTACCCCTGCCCCCCACACAGGGACCTGCTACAACAAGGCCCGATCCTCCTCGAGGACCCAACTCTATTCTCTCTTACGGTCTGGCCATTGAGAGGGCCCGCCTGAGAAAGAGCGGATACTCGGGGGCGGTAATCGACACCCTCCTCCGAGCATGCACGTTCTCCACATCGTTAACTTACATAAGCATCTGGAGAGTATTTGAAGCCTGGTGCGAAGACCACAACATCAAGCCACGCTCATTTAAAGTTCCCGTGATCCTGGAATGCTTACAGAATGGGCTACAGAAGGACCTGTCCCTCAACTCCATCAAGGTACAGGTGGCCGCATTGTCATGCTACGGCTCCAAGAGCAAGGGCGACAGCATAGCTTCTCACCCGGATGTCACGCTTCCTGAAAGGAGTCAAACACATTCGCCCACCACTAAAGTGGCCGGTACCTCTGTGGAATCTCAATTTCGTTTTGGACTTCCTAGCGGGAACCGCCTTCAGACCCCTCCGAGGCCTGTCCCTCCGCCTGTTACCCTTAAAAACGGTGTTCTTGCTGGCAGTGTGTTCAGCCCGCCGCATCTCGGAACTACAGGTACTGTCATGTTGTGAGCCGTTCCTGAGGCTCACCCCGGGATCCATCCAACTACGCAGGGTTCCCTCCTTCCTCCCCAAAGTGGTCTCACACTTCCACCTTAACCAGACCATCTCGCTACCCACGACGGATGGCTTGAGGAATTTGGAAGAAGCCTGTAGTCTACGCCACCTCAACATCGGCAGACTCCTATCCAGATACCTGGAAATTTCGGAACCCGTACGAAAAACGGACCACCTTTTCGTCCTTCACAGTGGAAAGAGACAAGGGGAAGCGGCCTCGCGGGCAACCATCGCCCGCTGGGTCAAGGAAGTCATCAAGGCGGCCTACGTAGAAGCAGGCAAGCCACCGCCTCTACAGATCAGTATCCTGGGCAGAAACTAGAATGCTGTCACCTGCCGAGATCTGCAGGGCGACTACATGGTCCTCCATCCATACCTGCTCCAGATTCTACCATCTGGATGTTCAGGCTCGGGAGGACACGGCATTTGCAAGGGCAATACTAAGTGGGTCACGAGCAGCCTCCCACCCGGTTCAGGAATAGCTTTTATACATCCCATTGGTCCTGAGTCCATCTGCTACACGCTAGAAAATGGAGAAATTACTTACCTGATAATTTCGTTGTCCTTAGTGTAGACAGATGGACTCAGCACCCCACCCTTGGCTGCCGTCACGCATGGTCTTTCAAATGATACAAGGGTAAGCCACGTTTTCATTTACCTAGGGCATCCACCCCTCCGGGTGTCGACGCTTTCCGGTTGAGTTCACTGGCGGTCTCCAGCTATAGTCAATCAACCAGTTCAAGTTAATCAAGTTAATAAAGTTTTGAACGTTAACCAAGTTATGAAGTTATTCAAGTTAACCAAATTAATAAGTTAATCAATCAGTCAGTCACACATATATCCACAATGCTTTTCGAGGAGAATACTGAAGAGCTGCACTTCCTGCAGGGGTATATGTACTAGGGGCTGACGTCAGATTGAAATCTGATCAGTCTCCAACTGCTAGCAGGAGTACACTATACTCATTGATCCTGAGTTCATCTGTCTACACTAAGGAAAACAAAATTATCAGGTAAGTAATTTCTCCATTTTATGCATACATTTTGTACAGCTTTTGAATGGGCTTCTTGTACAAAGATGATTTTCTTTTCTTTGAAAATGGACTGGAGTAGTTTTGCTTCTAAGTGTAGTGATGCTGAAAAGAGGTTTTCAGGCAATTGGCAAAGTGAATGAAAGTAGAGGGAGAGGTGCACGGGGTGATGTTAACATAGGATATTCTCATGCAAGCTCAGAAGCTGCTGTTGAAACTTATTAAGAGAGGAGGGATAAAGGAATCCATTCGCTGCTGCCAGATGTTACCCATTTTGTGCTTTTCCATGGAAAAAGCAGAGTTCCTTTCCTGTAACAGGTGTTCTCCAAATACAGCAGGATGTTAGTCTTCACACATGGGTGACATAATCAGATGCAGCCCCACCAGAAAACCTGTCAAAGTTTCTAGAACTTTGTCTTGGCCACATTAAGCATGCCCAGCATGCCCTATACCATGCGGCCACACAAGGGGTCCTATCAGCCATATCACTGAATTAGATAAAACCAAAAAATAGGAGAAACTCAACTCTGCGGGGTGGCAGGCTATCGAAATAATAGTGACATGTGAATGCTTTGAGAGAACGCCATGTCTCAATCTTGAAGTTCTCCTCCATATGGACTGTTCGCAAGTGGGCCACTGATGCTGCCATGGCACAAACAGAGTGAGCCTTGACATGGTCCTCAAAATGCAGGGCTGCCTGGGCATAACAGGAGTTGTAGTCTGCTAGCAAATTCGATAGCATCAGTTTGGCAAAGGTAATGCCCAACCTACTTCTATCAAAAGAAAAAAAAAGCTGGGTGGACTGTCTATGGGTTTCTGTGCGCTCCAGATAGAAAACTAAGGTTCTCTTGCAGTCCGCCATTCACATCAAGGCTTGTTTGCCTTGATGTGAATGGAGCATGGGAAAGCATGTTGGCAGAATGATGGATTTGTTAAGATGGAAGTCAGTCACCAACTTAGGCAGGAACTTAGGTCCTGCGTAGCACCCTATCATGAAAAAACTTAGGATATGGTGGATAAGTCACTAAGGCCTGGAGCTCGCTGACCCTGTGTGCTGAAGTGACTGCCACCAAAAATGACCTTCCAGGTCATGTATTTCAGGTCACAGGAGCACAGCAGCTCAAAAGAAGCTTTCATCAGCTAAGTTAACACCAAATTGAGGTCCCAAGACACAGTAGAAGGCCTTAGGGGAGGCTTCAATTGAAACAGGCTCTGCATAAAGCATACAACCATAGGCTGTATAGAGATGGGCATACCATGTACACCATGGTGGTATGTGCCACTTGCACTCAGATGAACCCTAACCAAATTGATTTTCAAGCCAGCTTCCGACAGGTGTAGAAGGTAATCGTTTTTGTGGGGGACAGGAGAAAGGATCTAAGGCCTTCTGCTCACATCACATGGAAAACCTCCTCCACTTCAGACCATAAGACATTCTAGTGGAAGGCTTTCTAGAAGCTATCAGGACCCTAGACACAATCTCTGAGAGATGAAGCAATTGCAGAATTAACCTCCAGGCTGTGAATGACAGGGCCTGGAGGTTGGGATGCCACAGCCTGCCCTGATCAAGCGTGATGAGATGTGGAGAAGTCCCCAGACTTATAGGTTTCTGGATGGATAGCTGCCGTGGAAACCAGACCTGTCTCAGCCAATGAGGGGCTATGAGGATCATAGTTCCTTTGTCCTTGTGAAGCTTCAAGAGAGTCTTTGCTACCAGTGGTGTCGGAGGATACATGTACAGAAGACCTCTGCCCCAATGTTGGGCGAGGGCATCAGAGGCTGGTTTGTTGCATGCCTCGTACAAGGAACAGAACTGTGGAACCTTCCTGCTCCAAAGCACTGTAAATAGATCTACATCCGAGCTTTCCCAGAGATGGAAGATCAGATTTGTGACCCCTTGGTCCTAAGTCCATTTGTGGGGTCTGAATGCACACTCAGTCTGCGCACTAACACATTCTCCATTCCAGCCAGGTACATGGCCCTGAGTTCCATCCCATGTCCATCCTTTGGGTAGTTCATGACAAACCCTAGTGACGCCAACTCCCGCCCAAGAGGTGTTCTTGACTAGCCAATTGTCCAGATAAAGTAAGACATGCAGTCCCATCCTGTGCAAGAGCACCACCACCACAACTTGGCATTTTGTAAAGACAAGTGGGGCTGACATGAGCCCGAACGGCAGCATGCGATACTGGAAGTGTTTTCCCACCATGAATCTGAGAAACATCCAGTGACTGGGGAAGATCTTTGTTGGGTGTACGTGTCCTTCGGATTGAGGGAGCTTAGCCAGTCCCCTATTTGCAGTAAGGGGATCAAGGTGCCCAGTGAAACCATCTTGAACTTTTCTTATGGGAGAAATTTGTTCAAGGCTCTCAGGTCTAGGATGGCACGGAGTCAGGAAGTACCTGGAGTAAAATCCCCATCCTCTCTGCCCTGATGGAACAGGCTTGCCTGGTCTGACCATTAAGAGGGAGAAGAGCTCCACAAACAGTACCTCCTGATGTGCTACCAGACCCCAAAACGGACTCAGAGGGCAATTTGGCGGGGCATCCAAAAGGTTTAATTAGTAACCTTGATGGATGATGGAAAGGACCCACTGGTCAGAGGTTTTAATGGGCCACCAGTTCGCAGAGAACCGGGGCCTTCCCCTGACCAGCGGATCCATTGCTGCTGTTACGGGGAACCGGGCTATGCTCCCTACGACCCGATCAATAACCCATCCCGGGAGTTGACTGAAGTGCTGGCTGGGCCTTTGGAGCTCTTTGCTGCCTGGGACAACTGCAAGAGCTCTTATGTTGTGGATTGGAGTGAGAGGGCAGAGGATAGTACTTCCTCTGGCGAAAGAAAGACTTCTGTGCCACTCTTTTAGGTTTCCTAGATGAGGAGGACGGGACTGGAATGCTGGTGGTGAGTTGCTGAAGGGTCTCATGATGATCCTGGAGCTGGGCCAATGCATCCTTCAGCTTATCTCCGAAGAGATTCTCTCCAATTCACGGTCCGTCAGCAAGTCTTTCATGTACATCTGGTCGGAGATCCGAGACCCACAGCCATGCTATTCTGTGGATGCAGATTTCTGCTGCAGAGACCTTTGATGCCATTTTGAAAACATCATAGGTTGCGCAGACCTCATGTTTTCCACACTTCAGGTCCTTATGCATCAGTGACATGAGGGTGGCCTGCTGCTGTTGAGGCAGCTGCTTGGCCACCTCCTGCACCTGCTTACAGATGTCCCATGAGTACTGGCTCATGTAGAGCTGGTAAGAAACTATATGGGCACTGAGCACAGCTCCCTGAAAAACCTTCCTCCCAAGAGAGTCCATCGCTCTATGATCCTTCCCAAGGGGACACTAACGAATGGATCCGAGAATGCTTGGCTCTCTTGAGAGCAGATTCTATCACCACCAATTGGTGGGGTAGCTGACAGTTGTCGACTCCAGCAATCTGGACGAGATAAACCATGTCAGCCGCCTTGTTTATGAGAGGCACTGTGAGGGGATGTTCCCAGATCCTCAACAGTAACTCCTTAGGTATGTCATGCACTGAGACTGCCACAACCTCCTTAGGAGGCTTCACAAACTGAAGGATCTCCAGCATTTTGGGACAGGCATCCTCTTCAGTTAACTGAAAGGGGATGGCCTCTGCCATCAACCATACAAACTCTGCGAAGGTAAGGTCCTTAGGTGGGGACCGAAGGGAGACCAGGTCCCGAAGGGGGATTAGCCAACGGCTCGATGTTCATCAGTGTAGCTCCTTGGTCCCTCTATGCCGATGCCTCAGACTTCTTTGACCTGAAGAGGACTCATCTTGTCGAATCAAAGTCGACTTCCCTTAAGAATCATCTGGTTGCACCTGCGGCAACCTGGATTCATCATGGAGGTCTGTGATGGACATGGTCCTCGGGCATCACTTAATCCCGGACGAGGCCATGACAGGATGAAAGAAAAGGAACGCTAAATCAAACTTTATGCAACGGCTGTCGATGACCGGCGGACACTGACTCTACCACTGTCCCGGGAGATCAACACAAAAGGAAACTTGCCAGCAAAATGCTTAAAATCCTAAGATGCTAAAGGGAGAACAAAGAGGGACCTGACATCTATTGCTGTGATAGCACACCAAGAAAACGCAAAGAAAACTGAGAACGTTTTTTCCAAAAGAGGCCAAAACTACAAGGCTCAATGACTGGAATGCTGCTGCTTTGCGGAAGAGACTGAAGAGGGACCTCACATGGATGGCTGGAATGGGGCATTCTGGGCATACTCAATGTGGCCAAATCAAAGTTCTAGAAACATAAGTTTTCTGTGTTGGGGCTCCATTTGATGTCACCCATGTGTGAGGACTACCATCCTGCTTGTCCTCTGAGAAAAGTGATTTGTCTGATGATCAAAGGTCATGAGGAGCTGCAGAATAAAGGCTCCTGTAGGTAAGAAGAACTTGCACAGTATGTAGAAACAGCAGCCACTTCAACCCTCTTGCTGTAAGAGGAAGTTTGACAATTTTCTTAAGTGAAAGGACAGACCAACTAGTATTTCTTTAATTCTTATGTTTCAGGTTCCTGCTGCCCTCCTGACCTTCCGATGGGACCCAGGCGTCATGGCTGATGTTGAAGCAGCAGGGGCCAAGGGTAGTACTGGAACCATACTGAAGCCAGAACTCCTAAGTTTTATCCAAACACTACCGTGAAATGGAAGAGCAGGCAGATTCTGCATTGTGGACTAAGTCTGTTGCTGCATTCCTGTCTGTGAATACTGCCACCTCACCTGGTGCATGTATGCTGAGGGGAAAAGTTTCTACCTTTTATGTGCCGCTGTTGAATTAAAATTGAACAGATTGCCATACATAACTCTGGTTTTGCAATCTACCAGGCTGGGCATATGACATGATTAACAACTGTCATCTGCTTTGATTTTCCTTTCTGAAGTAGCTATCTGTGAGGAATGATTTCACTGTTCTCTTGCTTATTGTATATGTCAATCCTCCAAGCATTTCACATCAGAGTATGGATGCCCTCTGTTGTGACACTACACTAAAGCATGAGGCTGTCTGGCTCATTTCTTACCCTCAATAGTAATTACTGGTAATTACTTTAAATTAGGGTAGTTCAAGTTGTATACTGGCTTTTTCAGTTATACCTGTATTTCCTCATGATTGATGGCTACTAGAATTCCCAGTCCCTGTTTTATGATGAAACCTGGCTACCTTTCCTGAGGAATGTAAAAAAGTCTATTTTAAGAATAATAAAGAAATGTTGGCATCATACTTCTAAAGACCTCTGGCACTCCACAAGTAGAGGAAAATAGCATGCTGGGGGATTAATTTCTAATACAGTTTTGAAAGCAGATCTGTAAACTTCTTTGATGTGACTGCTTACGCTAGGCAAAATGTATAAATACTTCCAAATATATATTTTATATAACTTAACAAAACAAAATTAAAATTGTAAAAAGATCTAGTGTGTGGTTTTATTTCAGTAGCAGAAATTAGGCAGAAGGCTAGTACTTATTTATGGATGAGAAGAATAAATCTGTTTATGGTGTCCTGAATTTCTCTACTCGGTACCAAAAAAATGGAACCTTTTCACAAGTGGGATATTTGTGAAGCTTTAGTTGCTCACCCAGATTTTCGGGTAGATGGCTGAAAATAAAAACCAAATAGTAACAGCACAAGATCCTTGCCTACTATCTACTAGAGACAGCATATTGGCAGGCTGAGTGCAATATGGGAGCCTATAAAATATGTCAGCAAATCTTGGTTCCAGTTCATACACCGAATCAGTCCAGCCTCATGGGTTTTGCCTCCCTGCCAGCAGATGGAGACAGAGAAGAAAAGGTTTACTGATACTGCTTCTTAACCTAGTGTGCCACCTAGAGTCCCTTAGTATTTCTCTGTCTCCAGCAGATGGTAGATATGTAAAACTTGCAGGCTGAAGTTTAAAAAAACAAACAAAAAACACAAGGAAAGAGACTTGAATCTCTTCTGCCAGGGGTGTTAGGCTTTGGGAGTCATCATTTCCCCAGATTGAGTGGCTGAGTAAGGGGTTGGTGATGCTGACTTACCTCAGCACAACAACATTGTGGACATGGATGCCTGAGGAAGGGGTTGGGGACCCTGATTGGTCTCAGAGCAACAAGGATATAGATATCCAGGGGTCTGACTCCTTCCTTATATTCCACGCGGCCTTCTCTCCTCCCGCCCGGGCTGGTGATCAGCAAAGGAAAGTATTGCCTTCCTTTATTAGTTTCACTTGTTTGGTGTTAAAAAATTTGAAAGGTTTGCCAGTGTGACTTAAGGCAAATGTTGAGTGCCTGAGTGCAAGATTTATGTGGCTTGGGGGGCTCCAGCTTGGAGAGATCATGGCTGTCAAGCTGGTAGTGAAAACGACTGGGGATCGCTAAGGTTCACCGCACGATTGCCTTGCTAATAATCAGGAGCTGTGCAGTGTACTGGGGGTGCACAGGATAGCAGCGTGGGAGGCAGGAGAGTCTGACACAGCAATGTCTGCAGACCCTGAACCACTTGGTCAGTGCTCAGGGTCTAGCCACAAGGAAAAGTGTAGACAGGTAAGTAATCTCAACATTATCTCTAGTTCCTTAGATAAGATCGCTCCAAAAAACTTTGTCCTGTCTCTACTAGGCAAAGTGCACCTTAGTATTCAACGGTCCTTCATCATATAAAAGTTAAATTATGATTATTGGAATGTCGATGGCGAAAAAATCCTCTTCCTGAAAGGAAAAATGCCTACTTTTCACACCTACAGAAATATAAAAAACAAATTTACCATGCCAAGAAATCTTATTACACAAACAAAATTCAAGCGCAAATAGCAATTCCAATGTGCTATTTAACATTAAGTCATTAACCACTTTAAAAAATGAATCTACAGATCGCTTCTCTGATTCTTTTTGCAATAACATTGCTAATGATTTTAAAGATAAAATCACTATTTCCTAGGGTGTAGCAGATGGACTCAAAACAAGTGGGTATAGTGTGCTCGTGCTAGCAGTTGGAGACGGATCTGACGTCAGCATGGGAAGTGCAGCAATTCAGTAATTTCCGTCTCCAAAGCAGTTTGGGGCTACCTCACGCTCGCTGAGCATGTTTCCAAATTCTAACGACTAAATTAATAGAAGAAACCTACCTGAAAACGAGCCCCGCACTCCTGTGGTGATACCATTCGGTCCCTCCCCCAGTTGAGTTCCCGAGCTGATTTCCGTGATCCTCGGAGGTAAGAGCATCGGTCCCGGTGGCCGATTCACGGCAGGGACCTAGCCCCCGAGTGAGAAGGGCTCGGGCATGGCATAGAGGCAGCCTCGGTCCCGGTGAGGACTTCGCCCCTGAGCGAGACGAGTTCGGGCGCGGCCTAGAGGCAGCGGGTGTACTTCCTCGAGTGCGGCGGTGACGGTACTCACCCTCTCCCCCCACAGGCGGAGACCGCCCGGGTCGCAGCCGGGAAGCGCCGAAGACAAGGTAAGGCGTTCATCTTTACTGTGGTCTCTGAGGAAGTGAGAATTAGTGGGGTCTGCCTATGTGGCAGCCCGCCAAGGAGGTCGCCATCTTGCCTGTCTACTCGCCTTCACCACTTGGGCGCACATTGCTAAGCGCACGCTGAGAGGCGCACGCGGATAGGTGCACGTTGCTGAGCGCACGCGGATAGGTGCCCGTTACTAGCCACCTGTGGGTAGGTGCATGTTCATAGGTGCCTGTTCATAAGACGCCTGTGGGTAGGTGCCCGTTCATAAGACGCCTGTGGGTAGGCGCCCGTTCATAAGACGCCTGTGGGTAGGCGCCTGTTGATAGGCGCACGTTCATAAGACGCCTGTTCCTAGGCGCATGCTGCTAAGCGCAGGTTGATAAGCGCGCACTCATAGGCGCACGTTGATAAGTGCATATTAGTAGGCGACACATATTACAAGGCGCATACTCTGGCTGGGAGGAAATAACAGGCGAAATGGAGCGTAAGAGAGCCCATGCGCCGCAGAGCCGGCGCCTCCAGAATCAGGCATAAGAGCCCTAAGCCTCTGCTCAGCATGCAACCTCAGAGCCACACAGAGCGAGGAAGCAGGCTCCCTATGTGCCCAATGTGAGGAGGCCGTGGGAGTTCCAGGCCAGGACCGGTCCCAGCCTAGCGTACTTGCCAGTTCCTCAGGGAACACTCCAGACTTAGCGGGCCGCGGGGAGCAGCCAGGGAACCCGAGAGACCTGGTGCCCCTAAGGCCAGATCCAGCTTCGCTTTCCTGGGTGGAATTATTCAAGGGGATTCACGCCTTTGTCCAGATGCAGTCTGCTCCTCGAAGGGGCCTTCCCGTTCCGGATGAGCCGGCCCCTGGACCCTCGAGACCTAGGCACGGCCACTCGCCACCCGAAAGCCCCACTTATGGGGAGTCGGATTGCTCCGAGGAAGATGAGGAGCCCTCCGAGGAAGGAGAACTTCCCTCGGAGATAGAGCCATATCGGACCATGAGACGCTTCTTTCGGAAAGAGGATCTTCTAGGCCTGGTCTCACAATGCCTATCAGAACTGGCTATTCCGGGCCAGGACACCCCAGGGGAACCTAGAATGAACCCCCTGTTAGAGGGCCTGCGCCAAATGGCTCACCATTTTCCCCTCCTACAAGCAGCACAGCAGCTAATCGATCAGGAATGGAATGCGCCGGAGGCCTCATTCAAAGGGGGTCGGGCCTTGTCAGGCATGTACCCTCTGGACCCGGCGTCCAAGGAGCTGCTGGCGTGCCCCAAGGTAGATGCCATAGTTAACGCAGTTGTGAAGCGCACCACCATTCTGGTGGAGGGGGGAGCGGCCCTCAAAGATACACATGACCGGCGCATGGACACCATTCTGAAACAAGCCTTTGAGGTGGCAGCCATGTCTCTACGAATCGCGACCTGCTGCGCCGTGGTGACGCGTTCCTGTTTATCACAAGCTAGGAGCAACACCCCGGGAGAAGACATGGGAATAAGCTCTCGCGTTCCTCACTGACCCAGGCTCCGACCTAGTCCGTACGGCAGCCAAGGGAGTGTCATCCTCAGTGGCAGCCAGGAGACAGCTCTGGCTACATAATTGGACGGCCGACACTTCCTCCAAGATACGCCTCACAAGAATGCCCTTTAAGGGATCCCTACTGTTCAGCAGCGATCTCGAGAAACTAAATAAATGGGGTGCCTCTCCATTACCCATTCTACCAGAAGACAGGTCAAGGAGGAGCCAGCATTCTTTTCTAGGCCAATCCAGAGGTAGAAACTCTCAGCGCTTCAACCCTTACAGGGCTCGCTACCAAGCGCCTCGTTCTCAGGCCAGGAACCAGCCCTTTCGGACTAAGCACAACAGGAGGAGAACCGGCTCGGGTTCTGGCCCCGGCCGCACACCACAATGACAATCAGCCGCAGGTGGGTCGAGATTACCTCGGACCAGTGGGTCCTTGCCATCATCCGAGAAGGGTATTACCTGGATTTTCTTCGGCTCCCGCCGGACAAGTTTGTGGAATCTCCTTGTTCACCTCTCAAGAAGGCGGCACTAGAAGTTACCTTGCAGAGGCTCCTGGCCCTAAAAGCCATAATCCCAGTGCCTGCAGGGGAGATAAATTCTGGGCATTATTCCATTTATTTCATAGTAACCAAGAAGGAGGGCACTTTCAGGCCCGTCCTGGACCTCAAGTCAGTAAACCGACACCTGCGGGTCCCCAGCTTTCGCATGGAAACTCTGCAGTCTGTCAAGAATGCAGTACAGCCAGGGGAGTTTCTTACATCCCTAGATTTGTCAGAAGCCTATTTGCATATCCCAATCCATCGGGATCACCAGCGCTATTTACGCTTCAAAGTCCTGAATCAGCACTTCCAGTTCCGAGCTTTACCCTTCGGGTTAGCCACCGCGCCGCGGATCTTTACCAAGGTCATAGTAGTAGTGGCGGCGGCGTTCAGGAAGGAAGCAATTCTCGTCCATCCCTATCTGGACGATTGGCTGATTAGGGCAAAGTCACCGGAGGAGAGCCACCGGGCAACCAACAGAGTTATAGCTCTTCTGGAAAGCCTAGGATGGGTAGTCAACATAAACAAGAGTTCCCTACAGCCGTCCCAGTCGCTGGAATACCTAGGAGTTCAATTCGACACCCAGGAAGACAAGGTCAGCCTGACCTCCAAGAGGAGATCAAAACTCCGGAATCGTCTGCAGGCCCTGCTGAGCTATCCGGCCCACAGCTTGGGATTACCTACAGGTCCTCGGCCTCATGGCATCCACGCTGGAGGTGGTACCATGGGCACGGGCTCATATGAGACCATTGCAACGCGCCCTCCTATCTCGGTGGAGCCCACGGTTACAGAACTATACCGTACACCTACCTCTATCAGCCAGAGTGCGGAATCAGCTATGGTGGTGGTTGCAGCCCGGCCACATGAGCCGGGGGTCAAGAATGTCCTCCCCAACCTGGACCCTGCTCACTACAGATGCCAGCCTGAACGGATGGGGAGCACACTGCGAAGAACTCACCGCCCAAGGGCGGTGGAGCAGAGAAGAGTCGGGGTGGAACATCAACCAGTCGGTACTGGAAGCAAGGGCAGTCAGGCTCACATGCCTGCGATTTGCCCACAGACTTCGAAACAGAGCGGTCAGAGTGATGTCGGACAACGCCACCACAGTGGCATACATCAACCGACAGGGCGGAACCAGAAGCCAACAGGTGTTCCTAGAAATAACTAGAAATAACTCCTCTGATGTTTTGGGTGGAAGCAAATCTCCAGGACATTTCTGCCGTCCACATCGCCAGGAAGGACAACACCACAGCAGACTTCCTCAGCAGAGAAAGCCTAAACCCGGGGGAGTGGCAGCTGTCGCCCACAGCTTTCCAGATAATTGTGGATCAGTGGGGGGACACCGGACATGGACCTACTAGCGGACAGATCCAACGCTCAAGTACCCAGATACTTCAGCCGTAGGCGGGATCCTCTATCCCAGGGGATCGATGCCCTGGTACAGCCATGGCCTCAGGGGATCCTGCTATATGCCTTTCCTCCATGGCCCCTGCTGGGCGCCATTATACACAAGATTCAGCGGCACAGAGGCCTAATTCTTCTAGTGGCCCCGGACTGACCAAGAAGACCCTGGTACGCAGACATGAGAAGACTACTGGCAGGGAATCCACTACCCCTGCCTCCACACAGGGACCTGCTGCGGCAAGGTCCCATCTTACGGTCTGGCCATTGAGAGGGCTAGACTGAAGAAAAGAGGATACTCGGAGCCGGTAATAGATACACTCCTCCGAGCACGCAAGTTCTCCACATCTCTAACATATATAAGGATCTGGAGAGTTTTTGAAGCTTGGTGCGACACTCACAGCACCAATCCACATGCCACTAAAATCCCTATCATTTTGGATTTCCTGCAAGATGGACTTCAGAAGGGTCTGTCCCTCAGCTCCATCAAGGTTCAGGTGGCAGCGCTGTCTTGCTACGGTCCCAGGAGTGACGGCAACACCATTGCCACACACCCAGACGTTTCACGTTTCCTGAAAGGAGTCAAACACATTCGCCCGCTACTGAAGTGGCCAGTGCCCCTGTGGAACCTCAACCTGGTGTTGGAATTTCTAGCGGGACCCGCCTTCAGGCCCCTTCAAGGCCTGTCTGTTTGTTAACATTGAAGATGGTGTTCTTGCTGGCCGTGCGTTCAGCACGCCGCATCTCAGAGCTACAAGCACTGTCCTGCCGTGATCCATTTCTCAGAATCACTCCAGAGGCTATCCATCTGCGCACGGTCCCTTCCTTCTTACCCAAAGTAGTCTCACACTTTCACCTCAACCAAACCAAATCCTTGCCAACCACGGAAGGTTTGAAGAAGTCTGAAGAAGGTCGAATATTGCGTCATCTCGACATCGGCAGGATGCTGTCCAGATACTTGGAAATGTCAGAAGCAGTACGAAAGACGGACCACCTGTTCGTCCTTCACAGCGGGAAGAAGCTAGGGGAAGTGGCTTCATGGCCAACCATCGCCCACTGGATTAAAGAAGTTATCAAGGCGGCCTACGTAGAGGCAGGAAAACCACCACCTCTGCAGGTCAAGGCTCATTCTACCAGAGCGCAAGCGGCCTCCTGGGCAGAAACTAGGATGCTGTCGCCGGCAGAGATATGTAAAGCGGCAACGTGGTCCTCCCTCCATACCTTCTCCAGATTCTACCGTCTGGACGTCCAGGCCAGGGAGGACACAGCATTTGCGAGGGCAATCCTAAACAGACCTCAGGCAGCCTCCCGCCCAGTCCGGGAGTAGCTTTTGTACATCCCACTTGTTTTGAGTCCATCTGCTACATGCTAGGAAATGTAGAGATTACTTACCTGATAATCTCCTTTTCCTTAGTGTATGCAGATGGACTCAGCATCCCGCCCAGCTGCCGGTATACATGGGGATTCGCCGACTCACGGTAAGCCATGTTTTCTTATATAGGGCGGATGCCGGGAGTCGACGCCTTCCGGTTGAGAACACTGGCGGTCTCCAGCTACTATCAATTGGTCAGGGTAATCCTGTTCATGTAATCGATCGGTCAGTCACACTATCCATAAAGCTTTTGCAAGGAAGATTACTGAATTGCTGCACTTCCTGTGGGGGTATATGTACCTGTGCTGACGTCAGATCAGTCTCCAACTGCTAGCACGAGCACACTATACCCACTTGTTTTGAGTCCATCTGCGTACACTAAGGAAAAGGAGATTATCAGGTAAGTAATCTCTACAATTTATCTTCAAAATTCTGCCACCTTCCTATTCCCCAAAATAACCTCCCACCAATCATTTACTCCCGGACAGATTTCTCCCTCACTGATATTCTCACAAAACCAAAATATCCAATGGTCCTTTTAACCCCTATCTGGGACGACTCTTAAAAGAAATCAGAGAAACCATTTCACCATCCATGACTCATTTAGTTAATTTATCATTGACCTCTGGCACCATTCCGCAATTGTTAAAACAAACATCGATTCTCCCAATCCCAAAAAATAAATTGAAAAATCCTTTTGATCTATCTAACTACTGCCACATTGCCTCTTTAACTACACTGGAAAAACTAAAGGAATCAGTTGTGCTTCATCAACTAACTACATCGATGAAAATAGCATTCTGCATTCAAATCAACATGGATTTTGCAAAGGACACAGTAGCGAATCTCTTTTATTCTCTTTCTTTGACTCCATAAATTCGTGGTTTTGACATCTCCGCAGCTTTCGATACTTTAGATCATAATATTCTTTGCTCTAATCTCCAAAATATTGGAATTAATGGTACAGTTCTTCAATGGTTTAAGTCATTCCTATCTCACAGACCACAACAGATCAACTCAGGACCCCATTGCTCAAACTGGTATTACACTGACTCTGGTGTCCCGCAAGGTTCTGCACTATCTGCTATCCTATTCAATACCTCTGTTACCTCTTGTCAAGTCTTAACCTAAGTTTCAAAATTTACGCTGACGATATAGAATTTATTCTTCCATACAACTCGTCGGATAACATTGTCATTAGCTTCCCTCTACCTAAAAACAATAAATACCTGGTTATCTCACAATTGACTTAAATTATTTCTGTTTTGGCAGTGTTAGGTGTATCTATCAACTATCCCCCAACTCTACTTGCATCCCACCTTCAGAACTCAGTTTCAAAACTGCCACATTCCGATATCCAGACAGGCTCATAACCTAGGTGTTATACTAGACTCCAGCTTATCCATGTCATTAATAGCTCATCTGTAACTAAAACTTCTTTTTACAAAATCCATCTATTAAAGAAATTAAAACCACTCTTTATCCAAAAGATTTTCATTCTGTACTTCAAGCTTTAATTTTAACCAGTCTAGATTACTGTAATTCCCTCTATTTGGGACTTTCTGACTATATTATTCATCCACTCCAACTAATCCAAAACTGTGCTGCTCGATTACTCTTACCAACACTTCACATAGAGAACATATTACCCCTGTCCTGAAACAACTTAATTGGTTACCAATCCGTCAGCGCATTCAATATAAAATCCTAACCATTATTCATAATCTAATACATAGCCCCTCATCCATTTGGCTAACTTCCTTTCTACGTCTCTATCAACCACCACATCGCTACGCTCCATTGATTTAAAAAAAAACTACCAACAAGTACCAAGCATCAAGACAGCCAGGTTAGATTTAACTATGAAACATGCCTTCTCCATTGCTGGCACCATACTCTGGAACTCATTACCAAATTCCATTCGACTCTTTGCAATAAAAAAAGACTTCAAAAGTGCTCTCAAAACCCATCTCTATTCACTCGCTTTTCCAGGTCCATAAACACAATTATTCTTTTCATTCTCACAACTGCAATGCCTCGCAAAGTCTTTTCTCCTCATTTTAACTAAGTTCTCATTTATCTATCTTTGTTTTTATGTTAATTGTTTGACCCATTTTGTCAATATCTTTTATGAATGTTTTTAATTTGTAAACCGCTTAGATCTGCAATTGCTTGTATAGGCGGTATAGAAAAACTGTTAAAATAAACCTGGCAAAGTGCAACCTCATTCTGATCCATTCACCGAAGTATATTGGGCCTGTTTTGTTGCCCAGGGAGGCAAAATGTTTCTCACGGCAGACAGGGTGATGAAGCTGTAGATACGGATTCACCCTTTGTTGAGGCTAGTGTTTCCCAGGGTTGGAGACTATCTACAGGTTATGAGTTCTGTGGCATCGATGCTGGATCTAGTTTCCCTGAGTGTTTGCACATTTGCGGCCGCTTCAGAGGGCAGGGAGAGTTCTTCAGGTCTGGTTTCTTGTGGCTGTCTCAGGTCAACCTGGCACAGGGATGATTTGGACATCCTGGTTTGGAAGGTAGTAACCACCAAGGTCAGCTGTTTGGAGTTGGGGGGCTGTTGTTGACGGCAGCAGCTCAAGGCTGATGGAGGAATTGTCATGAGTTATCAATCGGTCAGAAGTGAGAACGCCTTACGTAGCATTCTGTGTATTTCAACTGCATGGGCACAGTTGAGTGATGCAATAGCGGTGGCTTATATCAACCAACTGGAAAAATCAAGTGTTGGATAGTCTCTCAGGAGCCTACAGAGTTTGTGGGCTAGGCAGAGCAGCACCTGACAACTCTGCCAGTGTCTCACATCACTGGTGTAGATAACGTTTAGGCAGATTTTCTCGTTCAGCAGGGGTTGGACCCCAGAGAAGGGGAACTGACAGAGGCAGCAAGTGATGCTCCACATTCAGGACTGGTAGGATAGACCCCAGAGGGATCTGATGGCATCAAGTCCAGTTTTAGTTGCAGGTGAGAGAATGGAACAGAAGGCATCATTGCCTTAGTCCTACCGTAACAGAGATTCACCTATGTGTTTTCCCTATAATGGCCTTAGGCAGGCAGACTGTTGCATTTGATAGAGAGGCTCCAGGAAAAGGTGATTTGTGGCTCTGGAATGGCCATGGTGAATGTGGTTGGTGGACCTAGTAAATTTGGTGGTAGACTGACCACTAAGGTTGTGTTAATTAGGCAGGTCCTAGTGCATTTGGATCAGGCAGATCACTGATGTGTTTGCAGCCTGGGTTTTGAAAGGATTCATTGAAACAGGAGGAATACTCCGGAGAGGTCATTACCACCTTGCTCAGACAACCTTCCATTTCCTTGGCTTATATGGGAAGGTGGAAAGTGTTCGAAATGTGATGTCTTGGACATAGAATTAGAACATAAGAAATTGCCATTCTGGGTCAGATTAAGGGTCCATTAAGCCCAGCATCCTGTTTCCAACAATGGCCAATCCAGGCTACAAGTACCTGGCAAGTACCCAAACGCCAAGTAGATACCATGTTACTGATACCAGTAATAGCAGTGGCTATTCCCTAAGTCAACTTGATTAATAGCAGTTAATGGATTTCTCCTCCAAGAACTTATCCAAACCTTTTTTAAACCCAGCTACGTTAACTGCACTAACCACATCCTCTGGCAACAAATTCCAGAGCATAACTGTGCAGTGAGTGAAAAATAATTTTCTCCGATTAGTTTTAAGTGTGCTACTTGCTAACTTCATGGAGTGCCCCCTAGTCTTTCTATTATCCGAAAGAGTAAATAAGCGATTCACATTTACCTGTTCTAGACCTCTCATGATTTTAAAGACCTCCCTCATATCTCCCCTCAGCCGTCTCTTCTCCAAACTGAACAGCCCTATCCTCTTTAGCCTTTCCTCATTGGGGAACTGTTTCATCCCCTTTATCATTTTGGTCTCCCTTCTTTGTACCTTCTCCAGTGCAACTATATCTTTTTTTGAGATGCGGCGACCAGAATTGTACACAATACTCAAGGTGCAGTCTTGCCATGGAGGGATACAGAGGCATTATGACATTTTCTGTTTTATTCACCATTCCCTCCCTAATTCCTAACATTTGCTTTTTTGACTGCTGCAGCACACTGAGCTGATGGTTTCAATGTATTATCCACTATGATGCCTAGATATTTTTCCTGGGTGGTAACTCCTAAAATGGAACCTATCATCGTATAACTACAGCATGGGTTATTTTTCCCTATATTCATCACCTTGCACTTGTCCACGTTAAATTTCATCTGCCATTTGGATGCCCAATCTTCCAGTCTTGCAAGGTCTTCCTGCAATTTATCTCAGTTTGCTTGTGGTTTAACTATTCTAAATAATTATGTATTCATCTGCAACTTTGATTACCTCACTCATCGTATTCCTTTCCAGATCATTTATAAATATATTGAAAAGCACTGAGAAAACTGACCATTTAATCCTACTCTGTTTCCTGTCTTCTAACCAGTTTTTAATTCACGAAAGGACATTGTCTCCTATCCCATGACTTCTTATTTTTCTTTTTTTTTCTTTTTGTAATTTAAAGTTTATTGATAATACAACATGATGTAATAAACAAATAATATTAACGTAATACATATCTTCCAGGTAGATCTGTCTTACACCATATAAAACAAAAAATTAACATTTCCTAGCATGTAGCCAGATGGACTCAGGACCACTGGGTATTGTGCTCTCCTGATAGCAGATGGGAAACGGAGTCAGATTTCAAAGCTGATGTCAGCCTACATATACCTGTGCAGCGTGCTTAGCTCTTCAGTATTTCTCCGTCTCCATAGCAGATGTGGACACTATCCCAAACAAGAATAGTGTTACATTACAGCAAGAAAGAAGAAAGAGAAAATTTACCTTAAGAGAGCCCCGCTTCTCCTGTGGTGAAACCTAACGGTCCATCCCCCAGTTGAGACTTTCCTGAGGTCGATTCTCAATATCCCTCAGAGGACTAGCCTTGGTCCGGGCAAATCCCAGTGTGGAAGCCCCCAGGTTGGCTGAAAGGCAGCGGGTGAAGATTTGAGTGTGGCGGTGAAGGTATTTCCCTCTCCCCCTCGCAGCTGGAGACCGTCCGGCACGCGACCGGTAAGCGCCGAGACCAGGTAAGGTTGAAACCTTTACTTCTAAGTCTCCGGTCTCCAAGGCTCGTACCATCCCTCCTCCAACGAGGTTTAAATCGGGTTGAGCAGTCCTCCATTGGGGCAGGGCCCGCTTTGGTGCGAGGGTCCACACACGTGGAGACCCTCCGGGGGGGGGGGGGGGAGGGGTGTTTGCCATCTTGCCTTCAGGGTCGTCTGCACCATTTTCCCCCTCTGACCAATGGTACGCGTGGGGCAGGCTGGAGGCCCGAAGTGCCTAACTTAAGCGCTTAACTACGGTTTGAACGCACAGCGATGCGCATAACTGCCGCGCGCACAAACTCCATTGCCCGCATGCACAACTTGTGCGCACTTTGTGCGCAAAACTTCTGCACATACGACGCTCACAACTAAGCGCATCCACGTGCATAATACACGCGCAAAAATAATGGCACCGCCATCCAAGAAAGCCAAGGGACCCTTCCTTTGCCCAGCCTGCCACTTAAGAGCCGCACAGCCTGGATTGAATCCCTCCTGTGCCAACAGTGCAAACAGAACTAGGGAGAACCAAATCAAGACCTTCTACAGCCAGGAGAGGGATCCGGTACCACGGATGATGGCATCCCGGACCTAAGTATCGCCAACTTGGTACCCCCACAGGAAAATTCCTCCGGGGCTACCACTACAACCCCTCTGGGGATCAACATGGATCCAGGAACCTTCTCCTGGGTGGAATTTTTCAAAGGGCTGCAAACCTTTGAATAGGCAGAACCAGCCCATGCTGTCCACCTGACTCAAACCCAGCCGGAAGCACAAGTCCTTCCCAGCACCTCCCGGTCTTCTCGAGACATGCCTCTCCTAACCAACAGCCTCTCTGATGGGGATCCAGATACCTCAGAGGATGAAACAGACTCCCTGTAAGAAGGAGAGATTCCCCCAGGGATGGAGCCATACCGGACCATGCTCCGATTCTTCCACAAGGATGAATTACCAACCCTAGTGTCCCAGGCACAGAGTCTACAGTGGAACCAGCAGTACCTCCGTACGGCAAGAAGACAATTATGGCTCTGGAATTGGTTGGCTGATGCGACTTCCAAAGTGAACCTCACAAAAATGCTTTTTAAAGGATCCCTTCTATTCGGGAGTGAACTGGAGAAATTAGCCAATAAATGGGGTGAATCTCCAGTACCCTGATTACTTGAGGACAGGAGCAAAAGAACATATCAGCGCTCCTCCCCCAGAAGAACCAAGGGTAGAGGATCACAGCACTTTAAGTCTTACAGAAATACACTGTCCCAAGCACCTCGTCCTTCAGGAAGGTCTCAGTCCTTTCGGAACAGGCACATTAAGAGAGGAGCAAGCTCAAGGGCAGGCCCTAGCCATACCCCACAATGAGAAGATGCAGACCCATCCACAGGAAGAAGACATAGGGGGCAGACTTACCCTCTTCTACCAAAGATGGGTCGAGATAGTTAGGACCCACTTGTCCGAAGTTATCATTCGAGAAGGGTACTCGCTGGAATTCCAAAGCATTCCCCCAGACAAATTTATGAAATCGCCGTGCCACTCCCACTCCAAGAGACTGGCAGTGGAAACCACGCTAGCAAGACTACTCAGCCTGAAGGCAATAGCCCCAGTGCCCACGCTTCAACAAAATACTGGCCACTATTCCATCTATTTTATTGTTCCCAAGAAAGAAAGAACATTCCAACCTATCCTGGGCTTCAAGGCCATCAATCATTACCTGAAGGTTCCACACTTTTGCATGGAAACCCTATGCTCCGTTATAATGGCAGTACAACCAGGAGAATTCTTAACCTCCCTGGACCTATCCAAAGCCTACCTTCACATCCCGGTCCATCAGAACCACCAGTGCTTCCTGCATTTGTGATACTGGGCCATCATTATCAATTCCGAGCACTACCCTTCGGATTAGCTATCACCCACAGAACCTTCACCAAAATCATGCTGGTAGTGGCGGCAGCACTGAGGAAAGAAGGAGTCCTGGTACATCCTTACTTGGATGACTGGCAGATCAGGGCAAAATCTCCAGAGGAGAGTCGCCATGTGACCACCAGAGTCAAGAATCTACTACAAGAACTCGGGTGGGTCATGAACACAATCAAGAGTTTTCTACAGCCCTCCCAGTCACTAGAATACCTGGGAGTCCAATTTGATACCAAACAGAACAAGGTCTATCTTCCCCCTCCATGAAGAAGGAAGCTAATGGATCAATTACAAAAGCTGTTGACCTCGGTCCGCCCCAAGGTATGGGACTAACTTCAAGTCCTCGGCCTCATGACATCAACTCTGGATGTAGTTCCATGGGCAAGGGCCCATATGGGTCTGCTACAATGATCCCTACTATCACGATGGGCTCCAGTGTCCCAGAACTACTCAATTCGCTTCCAGCTACCGACAGAGGTTCAGGAGCAGCTTCAATGGTGGCTACAGGAAGAACACCTAAGCAGAGGCGTAAACCTATCCGCTCCGAAGTGGATCTTGCTCACCACGGATGCAAGCCTGCGAGGGTGGGGAGCCCACTGTTAGGAACTGATGGCCCAGGGACAATAGAACAAGTAAGAGGCGGGATGGAACATAAACTGCCTGGAAACGCGAACGGTCAAACTAGCCTGCCTACGATTCAGCCACAGACTCCGATGCGAGTCCGTCAGAGTCATGCCGGGCAACGCGACGACCGTTGCTTACATCAACCGACAGGGAGGAACCAAGAGTCAGCAGGTGTCTCTAGAAATAGACTCCCTCATGGAGTGGACAGAAATAAATCTACAAGGGATCTCGGCCTCCCACATCGTGAGAAAAACATCTCTGCGGACTATCTCAGCAGAGAAAGCCTAGACTCGGGGGAATGGTCGCTGGCGGACACAGCCTTCCAGCTGATAGTAAATCGATGGGGTCTCCCAACCATGGACTTACTAGCAACTTGTCAGAATGCCCGAGTCCCCAGATTCTTTAGCCGCAGATGAGAACCACAATCTCAGGGAATCTACGCTCTCGTCCAGAACTGGCCATAGGAAAGCCTCCAGTATGCCTTCACACCCTGGCCACTACTGGGCAGGGTCATTCACAAGATAGAACACCAGAGGGGACTAGTCCTACTGTAACCCCGGACTGGCCAAGAAGACATTGGTGCGCAGACATGCGAAGACTATTGGCGGGGAATCCTCTACGTCTACCGCCATACAAGGACCTTCTTCAGCAGGGACTGATCTCCCATGAAGACCCGGTTCGATTCTCTCTTATGGTATGGCCCTTGAGAGGACTAGCCTAAAGAAGCGCGGCTACTCAAAGCTGTGATTGACATCCTGCTTTGGGCACGCAAGTTCTCCACATCTCTGTCTTACATATGGATCTGGAGAGTATTCGAAGCTTGGTGCGAAGACCGCAGTCTCCTCCCTAAGAAAGCCAAGATTCCCAAGATCCTAGAATTCCTACAGGATGGCATGCAGAAGGGGTTGTCCCTCAACTCCCTCAAGGTCCAAGTCCCAGCACTGGCCTGCTTCAGGTCCGAAGTGGATGGCATCAGACTATCAACTCATCCTGATGTGTCCCGCTTCCTGAAAGGAGTCAAACAACTCCGACCACCACTAAAGTGGCCAGTGCCTCTATGGAACCTCAACCTATTACTACACTTCCTAGCAGGGGAATCTTTCAGACCAACAAGTGCCCTGTCTCTGTCTCCTGACCTTAAAGACAGTGTTCTTGATCACAATATGCTCAGCCCGGCACATCTCCAATTACCAATTACCTATCAGTTACCTCTCTGTTATTCCTTAGTTAACAGCTTTCTTACTAAATTGCTTAATTTTTTTTTCAGTTATACCTTTGTTACCTATCAGTTACCATTTATCCTACTAAATTGTTAACTATCTAGTTTGATTTTCAGGGTCCCTTTATAGCCTCCCTGTACTGTAACAACCTCTGTTGCACAAGTTTCCACTATTTGTCCCAGTTCCCCCCCCCCCCCCCCCTCCTTGTTCTTTGTACCTTTTTTTTCCAATCTAGAGTTTTATTGTAAACCGACATGATGCACCTAATAATTTCAAAGCCACTATTAACAAAACCACCAAAGACTGTTTCTACCAACTACAAGTGCTGAAAAGAATTAGACCACTTTTCCATGCCCAAGATTTCAGAACCATTCTACAAGCAATCATTTTTTCAAAATTAGACTATTGTAACACCATCCTACTTGGCCTTCCCGCTTCATACACCAAACCGCTTCAGATGGTGCAAAATGCAGCTGCACGAATTCTGACAAATACCAGGAGAAGGGACCACATAACCTATACACTTTAGAATAATATACAAGGCCATTCTTACCACATACAAAAACATCAACCAACTGGCTCCCATTGACCTACAGATCCCTCTCCAACTACACAATTCGTCAAGACCGACAAGAGATGCATACAGGGGATCGCTACAGGTACCACCGTCCAAATCCACTAGACACTGCACACTAAGAGACCGGGCTTTCTCTACTGCCATTCCACCGTTATGGAACTCCATCCCCTCAAATCTAAGAACAGAACCATGCATCTCAACTTTCAAAAAAAGACTAAAGACCTGGATATTCACACAAGCTTTCCCGGACACCAATTGATAGAACACCGCCAAGCTACCCCTAATCTCCAACTATACCATGGTTAACTAATCTCCAACTCGGTTAACTAATCTCCAAATACACCATGGTCATCCTTATCTTCTATCGTTTACCTGTGTGAATTTTAATAACCTTTCCTTTCTCTTCCTCAGCCAAGTTCTTATCACCCTGTTATATGTAACTGCCTTTTCAACACCATTGTTATAGTTATGTTTACTATGCACCCCTGTTTTATGTGAACCAGCACGATGTGACTGCTGTCTCGAATGCCGGTATATAAAAATCTGAAATAAATAAATAAATAAAATAATGTCGGTATAGAAAAACTGTTAAATAAATAAATAAACCTCCGAACTTCAAGCATTATCCTGTCGGGAACCATTCCTCAGGTTCACCCCAGGCACCATACAGCTACGTACGGTACCATAGGGATGTGCATTCATTTTCAACGAATGTGCAATCCGCAATGCATAAGTCCCTGTTCGTTTTATTCGTGAGTTCGTGAAATGCATGGCGATCCCCCACGAATAAAACATATTAGTTTCATTCATTTCGTTCGCAGTGATTTCTTAGCGGCCATTTGAAATAGGAGAAGGCCATGTGGGAGTATCCATAAGAAAACCCAGCCCTTTCCTGTGAGTCATAAGTGACCTCACAGTCCTGTCATAGAGTGGGTCAGCCAGGTTGGCAAGGAGACAAGAATGCAACCTATCAGAGCTAAGCATTTTTCTAATGCAGCCAATCGCCGCTCTCACTCAGTGCTCTGTGATGCTGTTCCTGATGACGCTGCACTATTTATACCTTAAGCACGCAGCGTGCCACGCTCTTTCTTTGCGAGGGTGGTCCAGGGAGGTCGTCCGGGGATGGTGGCTTTACTCAGAGCTAGTCTGAGTGTCTCAAATCTATATTCAATTGCTAGCTACTTTGGTAGAATTTTCCATTGAAAAAGATATTTGTTCGTTTTTGCTGCAGTGCCAGCCAGCCAGGCTTTTTTTGACCGCACTTTTTTTTTATTGATCTCAGACGGTCTCTGTCTCTTCCACTGAGACAAGCTGCTAGCAGTGGCATTTTGCTCTTATCTTACCCTCCTGGGGTAAGATAAAAGCAAAAGTTGCAGGCACAGGCAGGGTGTGAGTGGGAGATGGTGTGAGTTGGTATTTTCAAACAAGAAGCAGCATCACTAGGAATTGTACACACAGAGCAGTCTCAGTTGTAGTGTACTGTACATCAAGGCACTGCACTACATCTGTGGGCAGTTTTGAAGACTCACATATATTGGGACAGCAGTGCTCTATTAATCCAAATCCCCAGTAGGCATCTTCTGGAGTTAAACATTTGTTGTGTGCACATACAGCAGTCCCAGTTGTAGTGTACATCAAGGCACTGCATCGTGCGCCTGTGGGCAGTTTTGCATAAGAAAATAAGAAATTGCCATGCTGGGTCAGAACAAGGGTCCATCAAGCCCAGCATCCTGTTTCCAACAGAGGCCAAACCAGGACACAAGAACCTGGCAATTACCCAAACACTTAAGAAGATCCCATGCTACTGATGCAATTAATCTATCTATTTATTTATTTAAAATCTTTTCTATACTGTCTTTCAGTAACATACCGTCACAACGGTTTACATAGAGGCACATATAGTAAATTGTACATGTATCTGTTCCTATTATTGGTAATGGAGGTGCCTTTTAAGCTCGGTAACATAGTTTCATAATAATGGCGAATTATTCAATGTTGTCTAATCTGTCCTTTAACTACAATAAAAACTGTTAGATTATACATTCAAGTTAAAAGGTGCAATAAACAAACCGAAACATACATACATATAATATGCTGTGTGCTGTATGAAGGTTTTGTGTGTACAGCTTTCAGCGTTTCTCTATTTCTCACTCTCTTTGTGAAATGCTTCTTTAAAGAGCCATGTCTTTAAGCTCTTTTTGAAGGTCTTTGAAATCTCTCTGTAGTCTTACCTCTTTAGGCATGGTGTTCCATAGTATCGGCCCGGCCAATGATAGTGCTCTTTCTCTGACTTGTGTTAGTTTTGCAGTTTTGACTGAGGGGATGGTTAGGAGGGCTTTGTTGGCAGATCTCAGGTTTCTGTGTGGGACATGGACACTGAGTGCTGTGTTTAGCCATTCAGCTTTTTCGTCGTGGATTAGTTTTATATTTTATCCTGTATTCAATTGGCAGCCAGTGTAAGTCAGCTAGCGTTTCAGTGATATGATCTCTTTTACTTTTGCCAGTCAGAATTCTTGCAGCTGAGTTTTGGAGTATTTGGAGTGGTCTTATTGTCGTGTATGGTAATCCTAATAGAAGGGCATTACAGTAGTCAGTGCTGGCAAATATTAGTGCTTGTAGCACTGTTCGGAAATTTGTTTGATTTAGTAACAGTTTAAGTTTCTTGAGGACCATTAGTTTGGCATATCCTTCTTTGACTTTTAATGATATGTGTTGTTTGAGGCTAAGTTCTGTGTCAGTTATTACACCGAAGTTCCGCACTTTCTCGGCTATTTCAATTTTCTGATTGTTTTTTTTAGCAGTATTGGGGATTGGATGACTGTCATGTTTTTTCTTCTAGATGGAGGAATTCCATTTTTTCTATGTTAATGACTAGCTCCATTTGGTTTAGTAGCTGTTTAATGATGTCAAGTTACATGATTGCTAGGTTTAGTGTTTTTTCCAGTGAGCGATTGGTAGTAATATTTGAATATCATCGGCATATATGTAGTGTATGATACCCAGGCCAGCTAGGAGATGGCACAGTGGAAGTAGGTAGATATTAAAGAGTGTGGCGGAGAGTGCTGATCCTTGTGGTACTCCAGTTACTAGATTTATTTTTTCTGACAACATGTTTTTGATTTGAACTTGATAATATCTGTTACTTAGGTATGATCTGAACTAGGCTTTAGGTTTTTTTTCTTTAATCCAATTTCGTCAAGTCTCTTTAGCAGTATGTCATGATTTACTGTGTCAAAGGCAGAAGATAGGTCGAGCATTAGTAGGATGTAATGTTTACCATTGTCAAAATCTCTCATTATGTTATCAGTCAATGAGAGTAGTAAGGTTTCTGTGCTGTAATGTTTGCGAAATCCGTGCTTTGAGGGGTACAGTATATTATTGTTGTCTAGGTGTTCAGCTAGTTGTTTTTGAACCTTTTTTTTCTATTAATTTTGCTATTAGTGGACGTTTTGAGACTGGTCTGTAGTTACTAAGTATAAGTGGGTCACTGTTTTTTTTCTTTATTATTGGTTTAATTATTGCTCCTTTCAGGTTATCTGGTAGGGATGCTTCTTCTAAGGATAGGTTTATGATCTTTGTTAATGTGGGGGAGACTATGTTGCTAATTTGTTTATGTCGTTTGTTGGTAGGGTGTCAATTATATGTGGGGCTGGGTTTATTTTTTTTAGCATAGCTTCTACTTCAGGTTCTGTTGTTGCCTCAAATTTGGACCAATGTGCACTGTCTCTTTTGTGCATTTTAATTTCTTGTTTTGTTGTGTTTGGAATTTTGGTTTTTAGGTATCTAATTTTGACATGGAAGAACTGAGCTATTTCATTACATTTGTTTTCAGGTAAGTCTGTGGGAGCTTCTGTTCTATCGTTGGTTAGGTTTTTGACCATGGTGAATAACGTTCTAGGATTATTTGAAAATTTTTCAATTTTTGATCTATAGTATTGTTTGTGTCAAGGATTATTTGTTTGAAGTAGGCTAGGTGTTTTCTGTATCTAGTTAAGTTTTCATTTGTTTTGTGTTTTTTCCAATCTTTTTCTTTTTTTCTCAGATTTTGCTTGGTTTCTTTTATCTTTTGGTTGTACCATGGGTTTGTTTGGAGAAGAGACAGCTGAGGGGGGATATGATAGAGGTGTTTAAAATCATGAGAGATCTAGAACGGGTAGATGTGAATCGGTTATTTACTCTTTCGGATAATAGAAATACTAGGGGGCACTGCATGAAGTTAGCATGTGGCACATTTAAAACTAATCGGAGAAAGTTCTTTTTTACTCAACACACAATTAAACTCTGGAATTTGTTGCCAGAGAATGTGGTTGTGCAGTTAGTATAGCTGTGTTTAAAAAAGGATTGGATAAGTTCTTGGAGGAGAAGTCCATTACCTGCTATTAAGTTCACTTAGAGAATTAGCAACGGTAAAATGGAATAGACTTAATTTTTGGGTACTTGCCAGGTTCTTATGGCCTGGATTGGACACTGTTGGAAATAGGATACTGGACTTGATGGACCCTTGGTCTGACCAAGTATGGCATTTTCTTATGTTCTTATGCCTCAGCCAGGTGGGACCTGGCTGAGGCAGGGGCAGGCAGCAGCTCTATTAGTGAACAAGTATCAGGGTGGAGGTGGGCTTTACTACACACCCATCTAACGGACGACGCCCATACCTCAGCCAATATTCTAGCATGCATCAGACAGAGCTACACCAGCGAGACAGGAATTGTCAGGCAGGGTTCTTTGTCACAGACAATGGTGCAAACATGGTAAAGGCAATATGCGATGGGGGCTTTCAGAACATCCGATGTTTTGCACACTCTGCACCTGGTAGTGAATTCAGCTCTGGGGTTGGAGTCCAATCACCAAGAGAATGAATACCTGCATACTTTAATACACAAGTGCAGGAACATAGCAGCACACTGCCACAGAATTGTGAAGGCGGGGCAGGTTCTCCGACAAAATCAGACTGATTTGGAGATGCCTCACAAGCGTCTCATTCAAGACATTGCCACCTATATGATGCTGCAGAGGTTAGTGGAGCAGCAGCCACCCCTTCATGACCTTTCTCTGGAAATGGAGATAGGTGTGCATAGTCCCCTAGGGCATCATGATTGATTAGTCATGAGTCAGCTGCTAAAAATCCTGCAGCCCTTCAAGGATTCCATGGAGGAGGTGAGTTCCAGAAGTGCCACCTTGGCTGATATCATCCCTATAGTTAATTTTCTGGAGGAAAATTTGGAGGGCTTTAAACAGGAAGAGGGAATGACAGCAGAGGCGCTGCATTGTCTGGACCTTTGCAGAAGCAAGAGAGATTAAGACCTTTAAAAGAAGACCACACATATATGCTTGCCACAGTCTACTATTTGTGAAGGACCTGCTGTTAGTAAAAGTCCTGAAACAGGAGCGCCATAGGCAGAGACAGATTAGGCATGAAGCAGAGGAGGAAACAGTGGGCACTTCAGAGAGTAGTGCTAGCCCAAGCAGGAGCAGTGTGCTGCTCCTCTACTTCAGTACCCCAAAGCCATGTTGCCCCTAAAAAATCATCTGTTCTGGAACGGGCTAGAGAGAAAGCAGCTGGCATGAAGGACTCTCAGCCCACCCAAGCAAAGGAAACACCAGCACAAATGTCAGTGAAATGGTATCTCACAGAGGACATGCAGACAGATCCGCTGGCATATTGGGCACACAAGTCCACTGTCTGGCCACACCTAGCCAAAGTGGCTCAGCAATATCTGTCATGTCCACCATCCAGTGTGCCCAGTGAACATGTATTTTCAATGACAGGGGATATCATGAGCCCTCACTGCTCAAGGCTAGCACCAGAGTTGATGGAAATGCTAGTGTTTTTGAAAATAAACATGCCTTTACTTGGGTTTCCAAATTTTCCCTGTGAATGGCAAGATGAATAAAAGCAATTGAAAGCCTTGCAGCAACTGCCTCCTATGCTCCAGATAATATCAGCACATGTACCTGACCTCTAATGCTGTGTCTGTCTGTGCACTGTCCAGCCCTTACATCACTACAAGGGCCTGACCTCAAACACTGTGCCTGTCTGAGTTTAGTTCTAGTATTTCTAATTTCAGTTTCATGTATTTGTGCATCACTTCTTTACAGAATATTCTTTTTCCTGTTTTGCAACATTTGGAATGTAAGAACATAAAAAGCTGACTTAAGATGTTTGGAGCTTGCATATTTCATATCCTCAATAGTTTTCATGACCTTCATAATATGGGCCATTTTCCCTAAATCTTTCTTAGGTGCCAACATTAATGTTTCTAGTACTATAGAAAACTGTTGGTAGTTGCACTCTAGTTCATCCTCTGTGTTCCCATAGTTTACAGAGGCACTGTGTAAACTACAAAGTCAACATAGGTTGATATTGTAGATTTGGACTTATGTATCGGTTTTCTTTTTTCTGAGAGCTTTTCAAGTTCCTTTGTCATCAGCTGAAGTGTATAAGTACAGTTAATAGCTTCTGGGTATTTACAAGGGCCTGACCTCAAATGCTGTGCCTGTCTGTCCACTGTCCAGGCTGTACGGCCCTACAAGGGCCTGATCTCAAATGCTGTGCCTGTCCGTCCAGGCCTTGCGTCCCTACAAGGGCCTGACCTCAAATGCTGTGCCTGTCTGTCCAAGTCTTACATCCCTACAAGGGACCCTTTTATACCCCTTTTATTTACCCCTTCCGCTATCCTTTAAACCTTACTTTTCCCTATAGCAACCCTGCTAGTCTATATATAGTTGCCTTTCTGAATGCATAATTTGTAATGTCATATATAGTGTCTCCTGTATGTACTAGTTAAAGATAATGTATATTATTGTATATAATATTTTTTGTTATTATTGTATATAATACTTTTTGGAGTGTATAATTTATATAAGGTTATCCACAGTGTATAAGGTTATACACAGTCCCTTATTGAGTGCATAATTTGCAATGCTACTTATTATGTTCTCCTGTTGTTTTCCATCAGGTACTGTTCCTTTTCTCCTCTTCCTGTTTTTCCCTCTCTTCTCTCACCCCTTCTCTCTTCCTATCTGCTCCCTCTCCCCCCACCCTTGCTTTTTGTAATTTCCTCCTTCAGTTATATTGTAAACCGGCATGATGTACCCACAAATGACCTCAAACTGACCTCAAACGCTGTGCCTGTCCGTCCAGGCCTTACGTCCCTACAAGGGCTTGACCTCAAATGCTGTGCCTGTCCGTCCAGGCCTTACATCCCTACAAGGGCCTGACCTCAAACGCTGTGCCTGTCCGTTCAGACCTTACTTCCCTACAAGGGCCTGACCTCAAACGCTGTGCCTGTCCGTTCAGACCTTACTTCCCTACAAGGGCCTGACCTCAACGCTGTGCCTGTCCATCTAGGCCTTACGTCCCTACAAGGGCTTGACCTCAAATGCTGTGCCTGTCCGTCCAGGCCTTACGTCCCTACAAGGGCTTGACCTCAAATGCTGTGCCTGTCTGTCCAGGCCTTACATCCCTACAAGGGCCTGACCTCAAACGCTGTGCCTGTCCGTTCAGACCTTACTTCCCTACAAGGGCCTGACCTCAAACGCTGTGCCTGTCCGTTCAGACCTTACTTCCCTACAAGGGCCTGACCTTTAACACTGTGCCTGTCGGTCCACTGTCCATGCCTTAGGTCCCTACAAGGGCTTGACCTCAAACGCTGTGCCTGTCTGTCCAGCTTGGAGCTTGGATATTTCATATGCTCAATAGTTTTCATGACCTTCATAATATGGGCCTTTTTTCATAGATGTTTCTTAGGTGGCAACATTAATGTTTCTAGTACTATAGAAAACTGGTGGTAGTTGTACTTGGGTTCATTCTCTGTGTTCCTATAGTTTACAGAGGCACTGTAGGGTACAAATGCAACATAGGTTGATATTGTAGATTTGGACTTGAGTAGCAGTTTTCTTATTTCTGAGAACTCTTCAAATTCCTTTGTCATCAGCTGAAGTGCATAAGTATAGTTAATAGCTTCTGGGTATTCACTAGACGCCAACGGAACCACCACACTCTAGGGGCCAACCCATTCTAGGGAGCCCTTTCCTGCGCAAAGGAAAGGGAACTCTCCCCGGGTGTAGCCAGCCTATCTCTTAGCACCCTCTGACCCATATTGAACCACTGTTCACATGGAAACCTCCTCCGCCTCAGCCTTCAAAATTCTCGTTTGTATATCTGCTACGTCCACCAGATTTTAAAAGACCAGCGAGATGCCAACTCTAGGGGCGAACCCATTCTAGGGAGCACTTTCCTTCGCAAAGGAAAGGGAACTCTCCCCAGGGCCAGCCTGTTTTACCCCTATCAAAACCACAGGGACCAGACTACCTCCGCTCTGCCATACTTTCTTGCCCCTATCAACTTTCTGCCACTCTGCCTTGCTGCCATACACCAGACAACTCATTCTACTCCTTGTGGTGTTCTTGCCACTATCATGGTTCCTCAGTGTGTTGGTGCTAGTCTTTCTGCTGCTTTGTCCCTTTATCGGCGCCTTGTGTTTTTTTCTGACACTATTTCTGCTTGCTATGTTCCCCCTTCATTGTGCTATAGGATGTTAATGCCACTTGTCTTGCCACTTTGCCTGTCATGCTACCTTCGAGGGATCATGCAACTGTTATCGGTGCTCTCTTTTGAAGCTGTGGTGTGTTTTTGACACTCTCACTACTGCTTTGCACCTCTGTTAAAGCACTCTTGCCACTCCTGGTACCCCTTTGCCCCTTTACAGTACCTTAGGCTATTCATGCCACATTGGTGCCACTTTGCCACAGTCTAAGTACCTTGGAGATCTTTTCTCGTTCTGATGATTGCTCCCCAGAAGTTTCATCAGAATTGATAAGAAACCCCCAATTCTGCAGCCAAAAATATGCTGCAAGTACTTCCTCCATTGACTTTAATGGGAAAAAGGAAAAAGAATAAAACTAATCAACGAATTGGTTTTCCCCCCTCTGAAACTAGTGCAACGAATTTGGGTCCCAGCGAAACAAAAACCAAATCAAAACAAATTTTCTCCTTCTGCACATCCCTACGGTACCATCCTTCCTTCCGAAAGTGATTTCCCAATTCCATATGAACCAGACCATATCCTTACCATCACCAGATGAGCACAGGGATTTGGAAGACTCATGCCTCCTCCGCCACCTGAATGTCGGCAGAATCCTAGTCCGATACCTGAAGAGATTGGAATCCTTGCGCAAAACTGACCATCTGTTTGTTCATCACAGCGGGAAGAAACAAGGGGAAGCGGCATAACAGGCCACCAAAGCCCGCTGGATCAAAGAAGTAATTAATGCTGCCTACATAGAGGCAGGAAAACCATTACCTCAACAGGTCAAGGTGCATTCTACAAGGGCCCAGGCAGTCTCCTGGGCTGAAACCAAGTTGCTGTCACCAGCTGAGATCTGTCGGGTGGCGACATGGTCCTCCCTACACACCTTCTCCAGGTTTTACCGCCTGGATATTTAGGCCAGGGTGGATACAGCCACGGACAGCCTCCCACCCTATAGGGGAGTAGCTTTTGTACATCCCATTGGTCCTGAGTCCATCTGCCTACACGCTAGGAAATGGAGAAATTACTTACCTGATAATTTCGTTTTCCATAGTGTAGACAGATGGACTCAGCATCCCACCCACGGCTGCTCCAGAAATCGAGAACCTCGAATATCAAATCTCGAGACTGAACAAGTACGGGTAAGCCATGGCCTACTCTAATCTAAGACACCCGCAGTTGCCCAGGTGTTGGCGTTTATTGTTTCAGTGCACTGGCGGTTTCCAGTTCCAAATGTTTTATATATATAATCAGTTGAACCAGTTCAAAGCTAATCAAGTATAATTAAGTATTAAGCAACATATATCCTCACTGGCTTTTCAAAGACAATACTGAAGAGCTAAGCACGCTGCACGGGTATATGTAGGCTGACGTCAGCTTTGAAATCTGACTCCATCTCCCATCTGCTATCAGGAGAGCACAATACCCATTGGTCCTGAGTCCATCTGTCTACACTAAGGAAAACGAAATTATCAGGTAAGTAATTTCTCCAATGAAATCGAAATGCATAATAACATGTGGTGAACTATGACAGTGTCAAGGAATGTTGCTGAAATCAACTGCAATAAAATAGCATGGATTAAAAAAAAAAAAAGGGATGCAGTTTTTTTTTCTTTTAGTCAACTTCCTATCGGCAAACAAATAGTTTCCTCCTGTTTCTTCCTCCCCCCCCCCCCCAGTAAACTGCAAACTCCACTACTAAAGTTGAACACAATGAGAATTATAAGAGTTGTGTGGTAGCAAAATGCATCAAAGAGTGGGAACCCAAATTGAATGTGTATAGACCCCTCCTCCCCAAAGACCAAGTCTCAAATAACCAAGATCAGAGGGCTTTGTTGAGCAGTGGGATAATACCGTTACATACCTCTAGTACCCGATGTGTGAGTGTCCCCTCCCTTCCCTTTCCAGGTTAGGTAAGGCTGCCATACTTTCTCAAAACTATGTAGGCGATCACATCTAAAAGCTGTTAATTTCCCCATATAAAAGACGGTTTCCAAGCAGGACAGAAATTGGTTTAAGGATGGCACTTCAGCCTTGCGCCACCATAAAGCAATTTCACATGTGGCAGCAGAAAAACATGTTGTATCCAGTGTGACATATAAGTAGAGCCTGCCTCAAATGGGGCACGTAGTAAATATACTTTGGGATCTGCAGGTACAATTACTCCTGCCACCTTGTAAATAAAGTCTCGGACATTCCCACAACATGTGTAGAAAAGTCCCATTTTGTCCACCCTTTTTCCAGCAAGTGCCGTCTGATCCACCGCGTATTTTACAGATTTTTTTACAGTGTAAGATACAGTATAAAATCTTGTACCCATTTACTTTTATGGTAGTGGACACTGAACTCTTGCTAACAGTGGTGAAAATCTGATCCCATTCACCATTCTCTAGATCCACCCCAGATCCCGTTCCCATGCTCGCTGGAACGATGCTTTACTCGGTACAACCCCCTAATAATCAAAAGTATTCTGGTAATGGGTTTTGCCACACGGGATGATTGGGAACACAGGCTTTCAAACAAAGACTTGCCTTTACTTAGTTCCTTTACTTAGGCTATACTGAAATAATGTAAAACCTGATGTAAAAGCTGTATAGGTGCTGTAAGTCAGGGAAGGAGAGACGTTTCTGCCCATCCCACAGTTGTTCCCATTTGTAGAGGGCTATAGTTCTCCATCTGTTAACTACAATGGGTTCAGTACCCGGCGGAAACAATTTGTCATATAGAAAAGATCTCCTACTAATCTTAACTTCCACTTTTCCCAAATGTGAAATAACAACTGCATGAAGGGAGAGAGGTCCTTAGACTCGGTACGACCCCTCTGCCATGCCCTAATATGGAGAGGAGGCTGATGGCTTGCAGGAGAGGCAATCCTTACCCATGGCTTAAGTTTAAGTGAGTCCCCTGATTGGCATTGAAGGAACGCACTTAGCTGAGATGCTCCAAAATACCAGATTAAATTAAGTACCTGGAGTCCCCCTTGTAGTTTCCCTTGGAAAAGGGTGGCACGCCCTACTCTAGGAGGTCTCCACTTCCAAATAAAACGAAGCAGTTTGGGTTGCCATTGTATTAATGTACTATCTGGCACCGGTATCGGTAGCGTTTGGAAGAGGTAGCTGAGGCGAGGTAAGACATTCATCTTCACTATAGCTATTCTCCCAAACCAGGAAAACAGTCCCCTATCCCAACAATCTAGATCTCTATGGTTAGCACGAAACAATGGGTCCTAATTTAGTCTGTAGACATCCCCATACTCCGGCCCAATCTTAACACCAAGATATTTCACCCATTCCCTCGCAACTCGGAAGGGAAGAGTGCAAGCAATATTATCAAAATGGGCTGGCTGTACTGAGATATTGAGGAGCTCTGATTTATCTTCATTAACTTTAAGGCCTGAGACTCCACCAAAGTCTCTCAGGGCCTACAGTAGAGGAGGTAAAGGGTCCTCAGGTTTGGTGATTGTGAACAAGAGATCATCTGCAAACATTGAGATCTTGTAATCATAGGATCCCTTCATTAGACCCTGAATCTCTGGATTCGCCCTTACCCTAGCAGCAAATGGATCCAGGGATAAAGCAAATAGAAGCGGTGATAGAGGGGGCACCCTTGTCTGGTACCCATCTTTACTGGGAATGGGGCTTCATATTCCCCATTAACCTTCAGGCTCCCCTGTGGGTTTTCATATAAACACTGGATCCATTTAACAAAATGGGCACCTAACTGGAATTTATCAAGAACCTTAAACAGGTATGGCCAGTGTACCCTATTGAAGGCCTTTTCAGCATCGACCCCTAACAACACCATCGGCACCTCTGCCGTTTTGGCTTGCCAAATTATCTCCAGGACCCTCCTCACATTATCTGAGGCTAGGCGGCCTGGCATAAACCCGGACTGGTCCTCATCGATCAGAATCAGGGCTACTAACGCTAGCCTGGTGGCTAAAATTATGGCCAGGAGTTTGAGATCAACATTAATCAGAGAGATGGGGTGGTATGAGCCATACTGAGTGGGATCCCGCCCTCCCTTGGTCAGAATCGTTATACCCGCTAAGTTAGATTCAGCTGAAAATGAGCTATCCTCCCTCAAGAAGTTAAACATATTCAGCAAAGGAGGGGTCACCTCGGCATGGAACACTTTATAAAATTTAGCAGTGAAGCCATCGAGCCCAGGAGACTTACCCACCTTTAACTCTTGTATGGCTTGATATAACTCTGCATTCGTAATCTCTCCATTAAGAAACATAGAAATGACGGCAGAAGAAGACCAAACGGCCCATCCAGTCTGCCCAGCAAGCTTCACACATTTTTTTTTCTCATACTTATGTTTCTCTTAGCTCTTTGGTTCTATGTCCCTTCCACCCCCACCATTAATGTAGAGAGCAGTGATGGAGCTGCATCCAAGTGAAACATCAAGCTTGATTAGTTAGGGTTAATAGGGGTAGTAACCGCCGCAATAAGCAAGCTTGCTTATTGCGGCTTATTTGTTTTACCCAGACTATGTTATTCAGCCCTTATTGCAAGTCTGCCGGGAGTGTCTGAAGTTCCACCCCTGTAAGTAATCATCTATGTTAGAGGAGCCCACAAACCAATGCATAAAGCTCAGTGTAAAAGCTGGTAAATCTAGTGCTAATTTCTTCTGCAGTATATAAAGAAGGCTCCGGAGGTATCTTGTATCTTAGTGATATGAGATTGGGCATCTTTTTCCTTTAGTTTACAAGCTAAATTGCGCCCGGCCTTATTCCCAAATTCGAAATGTTGTTGCTTCAACAAGTCCATCTGGAAAGCTAATTTTGCCAAAGCTAGAGCCTGTAATTCTTTTTTTGCAGATTTGAGTTCCTCTAGTTTCTGGGGGTCGAGGGACCCCCAGAAACTAAGCAAAAGATGTGCTATCCGGTGTAGTAACTATCCACCTAGAGTTTCTTTCTTTATTGAGAAATCATCTTACCTCGAACCACTGCCTTAAGACAATCCCATATAGTAATAGAAGGAATGCCCCCTGTGCAGTTGAGTCAGGTATTCTTTGATGTCCCTAGAGAGAGATTCTACAAAGGATTTGTTGTTGAGGAGACTATCATTCAGTAGGTTATCCCAGCTGACTTGGAGGGAAGCCTGATTCCTAACCAAATTGGGGAATGGTCAGACCAACAGGCCGATTCAGTAAAGTCCGCGGGAGAGCGGACGAACGCCCGCTCTCCCGGCACGCGCAATTCAGTATTCAAATTAGGTGGTGCGTTAGAAAAGGGGAAAAGGAGGTGCTAGGGACACTAGCACGTCCATAGCGCCACCTTTTAGCCTGGAGCGGCAGCTGTCAGCGGGTTTGACAGCAGACGCGGCGTCGGTTCTCGAGCCCACTGACAGCCACGGGCTCGGAAACCGGACGCCGGCAAAATTGAGCGTCCGGTTTACGGCCCGACAGCTGCGGGCCAAATTCAAAAAAATTTTTTTTTTTAAACTTTTTTTACTCTTCGGGACCTCTGACTTAATATTGCCATGATATTAAGTTGGAGGGTGCACAGAAAAGCAGTTTTTACTGCTTTTCTGTGCACTTTCCCGGTGCCGGAAGAAATTAGCGCCTACCTTTGGGTAGGCGCTAATTTCTGAAAGTAAAATGTGCGGCTTGACTGCACATTTACGTTCTTTAGCCCGCGCGCATACCTAATAGGGCCATCAACATGCATTTGCATGTTGAGGGCGCTATTAGGTGCCATGGGTTGGATACATGTTTTCCTCCCCTTACTGAATAAGGGGTAAGGGAAAACGCGCGTCCAAGAGCAGGCTAACAGTGCGCTCCGTCGGAGTGCACTGTATTGTATCGGCCTGCAAGTGATTAGGCCAATATCTCTATCTACTGTAAATGCTACTAGAGCTTTATCAATAAGGAACATATCTATATGGGGGTATATACTATGGACATGAGAATAGAACGTATAGTTGCGCTGGGTGGGGTTCCTTAACTGCCACATGTCTTCCAGCCCTCTATCGGAAAGCAAATGTTTGAGAGCCTGTCGATCCCTGTCATACCCCCAGTCCCTGAGTTATCTAAAAAGGGTTATCTGGTTAGGTTAAAATCCCCATTACATGTCCCTCTGCCCAAGTTTCTAATAAAGTTGATATAGTTCGGATAAATAATCCCTGCTCAGAATTGGGACCATATATGTTCAGAAGGATAATCAAGGTTGATGCAACCAATAATTTAAGCGCTTTATATCTGCCCTCGGGATCACATTTGCTATCCTTAACATCCGCCACCAATGTTTGTGCTATAAGGATTCCCACCCCACAATATCTCCTTTTAACTGTGGCGGACGCTAAGTATTGCTGAGAGTAATACTTGTCCCAAAGCAGACATTCCGTACGCTTAAGCAAGAGTGTCTGTTGGCAAAATATAACATTCGCCCATCCCCTCCTTGCCTCTTGAAAAAGGGACTTTCTCTTATAGGGCGAGTTAACCCCTTTGTGTTTACAGACATAATGTGTACCTTAGCCATCATTAGGTTTTGTTAAGGATTGAGTAAAGATGGTGCCCCTTACACCAGAAGCCCCACCAGAACCCACAACATAAAAAGCTAATATGACTTATGTAGCCAGTATTTGCAGTTTTCCCGGTGCCACCCCCCACCCCAAAATCAACCAGAATGAAGCCCACCACCAAACCCAATGGGCTTCTGTACGGAGGAGTGCGTACATAGTCATACCCAGCCCCCCCAACCCACCCCCTCCCCTGGCTCAGCCCTTCAAGAACAGAAAAATATATAGAAAATGTAAACCCTGAACTTGAACATCAGTATGCGGCACCAGGGTCTTATCTTCGAGTAAGTCGAATGTTCATCCTTTGAGTATTTGAAAATCCACAAAGGCAGGCATCATCTGCAATCAACCCGGACAGTCTTTCAGATGTATAGATCCGCTTGAGTGGCGCTGCAGCCGTTTGCCTCCCTTTTCAATGCATTGCCACCTTGGTGTTTCGCCATGAGGTTGACCGAGCTTCTCAGTGCCAGCGGGGGCGTTGGAACTGGTAGTATGAAGATTTATACCTGCTGATTGCAGTATAGCTCCTGCTTCCTCTGGTATAGAAATCTGTGGGGAATTATGAGCTTTGCCGGCAGGCCATGTCAGGGTTTAACACTAACTTTCCTTCTCCCTGACCTTTGCACTGAATGAAGCAACACTAGTGCTTAAACCTCTCTGCCTAAGGAGAGGATACCTGACTGTCACGTATTTCTCTAGCTTATAATTAACCCTGATTGCCTAAAAGAATAGCTAGTTGCCACGTAGTCAGATGCAGGATAAAGACAGGAGGTATAGGATTCAGCAGCCAATGAAATGATCCGTACACACCCCCTGAGCCAAGCCAATAGTGTAGTGACACGTCTGTATGCTATGGGGAGAGGAGCCAATGATGTGATGACACATTGTATGCTATTGAATGTATGTACAATAAAAAGGGGACCCATGGGAGTGGTCTTTCCCTTTTCCTGCCTGCCATGAATCCTGCCTGATGTGTCTTCATTGCCTCAATATCTGGTGATCCCGCGACGTGATAAGAAGCTCCCTGTTCACTCGGCTGGAACAGCCTACGGCTCGATACAGTAAGGCCGCGGTAAAAACAGTGCGGCAGTGTCAGGCGCACCCTTCCTCCCCGCACGCACAGTTCTCTTCACTAACTCCCCGATACTCTCCTCTAATCGCATGCAAATGCATGCCGCGGTTGTGAAGCGTTAGGGAAGGGTTATGCCCGCGCAACCCATTTTACTGTATAGGCGCTGTAACAGCGCCTATACAGTAACCTGGGTGCGCTGGTACCTGTCATTTCAAATGACATTTGAAATGACAGGCACCAGGAAGTGTAAAAAAGTGTAAAAAACAAAAAACCTGTGTGTTATATAAAAAAATAAAACAATTTTAAATACCTGTCGGAGGGCCGTGGGTCCAGGTGGGCGGCGGGCAGCCATCAGCGGCATCCGGTAGTCCCTTCTCCCTTCCTCCCTCCCTCCCCTGCCTGGATGAGCGCCAAAATCGCACGGGCGGGTCGGCAGCGGGGGTGGGGGGGGGCGGCAGCATGATCCGGGAGCGGCGGGTAGGCAGCAGCGGGGTCCGGGGGGGCAGCGGCAGCGGGGTCCGGGGGGCAGCGGCAGCAGGATCCAGGGGTGGCAGCGAGATCCGGGGAGCGAGTAGCGGCAGCGTGTTCGATCGGGCAGGCAGGTAGGTGGCAAAATAAAGATGGCCGCCTGCACGGGAAAATCGTGCAATTGGCCGCTGAAGACGTGACGTCACACCTCGTGACGCCAAACGTCGTGACGTCACGTCTTCAGCGGCCAATTGCACGATTTTCCCGTGCAGGCGGCCATCTTTATTTTGCCACCTACCTGCCTGCCCGATCGAACACGCTGCCGCTACTCGCTCCCCGGATCTCGCTGCCGCCCCTGGATCCTGCTGCCGCTGCCCCCCCCGGCCCCCGCCGCCGCTGCCCCCCCGGACCCCGCTGCTGCCTACCCACCGCTCCCGGATCCTGCTGCCGCCCCCCCCGCTGCCGACCCGCCCGTGCGATTTTGGCGCTCATCCAGGCAGGGGAGGGAGGGAGGAAGGGAGAAGGGACTACCGGATGCTGCTGATGGCTGCCCGCCGCCCACCGGCCGCCTGGACCCACGGCCCTCCGACAGGTATTTAAAATTGTTTTATTTTTTTATATAACACACAGGTTTTTTGTTTTTAACACGTTTTACACTTTTTACACTTACCATAGCAGGCCCGAGCCTTGCTACTTTTTCGTTTGGTTTTTTTTTGCTTCGGGAGGAGGGGACCGGACGGGGCTGCAGGAGACCGGACGGGACCAGGGCGGGTAAGCAATGTTTTTACACTACACTACACTACACTAACTCCTACTAGGGGGAGGCGGTAAACTAGCAGGTTAAGGCCGCGGCAGAACAGCGGGTTACGGAGGAGATAATATCAGCGCCCGTTACAGTATCGCAGGGGGAATAGCTAATTCCTTCATTATACAGCTTTTTCGTTCATTTACATGCTGGGTGCGGAAAGGGTTTAGGAAGCGCTAAGGACGCGTGAAACTGGAGACTGTATCGCTGGATGGCCTTACTCGTCTGTATTGTGCGCTCCCAGCACATTACAGACCGGGAATCTTTAACTCAACGTTACTGTATCGACCTGCTAGGTAGCTACCGCAGCAGCAGACGTGCTCCCGCAAGCGTAAGTAATTTTTCAGCAAGTCTGCTCCCAACAATCGTGAGTATGGGGGGAAACTGTCAGCTAAGCAGACGTGTCATGCTAGAAAGCTGCAGAAAATAATTAAGAATCATTATTTCATCACCAGGGGAAAAATAGCACAAGTCAGGCTAGGGGATTTAGAAGAATTGATAGGTGAAATAGCTTGCCGTTGCCCATGGTATTCAGAGGCGGGAACTCTGAATGTCCAGCACTGGATTAAAATAGGCAACAGTCTTCATATGCTCCCAAGACCCCCCATAAAGCAATTATTACTCTGGCAAAAATGCACAGAGGCCCTAGAACACATAGGGACAAAAAGTCTAAAAGCACCATTTCCAGTTCATGTGCCCTTAGAAGCAGACAGTAAAGAAGCAGGCAGACCGCCCATCAGTACACTCAATCCACATACCCTTCCCCCACCTTATCCACAAACTCCCTCAGAGACAGCAAATTCTCTGTATCCGCAGCTCCCCATACCCACACCCATGACACAGCCCATTCACACCTCCCCGCCTTCTTTAGAAAAACAGCCCTTAAGCACAATTAAGCCACAACCTGGCCTGTGCATAGGGTTTCACCAGGAACAGCAAAAAGGAAACCTTACAGGAAAAGAACTATTAGAAGGACTTCAAGCCTTTCCCATCACAGAAAGGACCCATGAACTAGGGGGGACAGAATAAGAAATAGAACATCTGGGGACACACACTCACAAGGCACCGTCCCCTACCATGGCTCCTGTGGCTTCCTCTGCGTCCACCTCAGAGAAAAAACCCCAGGAAACTAAAGACACTGAAATCAGAGAAGCTAGCCTCCCTCCACCTTGCCCGCAAGCCCTTCCCCCACCAACCACCAACTCCCTGTACCCCCAGCTGCCATTGCCTGAGACAGTCATTGATTCTGCATCACCTATTTGTCTAGGTAAATTACCATCTCAAACCGCCGCCCCCTGTAAACAAGTGAATGGAAATCTCACAAGGGAAACTCTGCACAAGTATCAAAGAGGCAGGGTTTCACTCCTCTTACACCAAAGGGTTGCTAGAGAGATCCCTGACAGCAATAGAATTGAATAACGCCCAGAGTGCCATAAGCAATAATTATGCCTCCAGGTCTTCAAAGAAATTAGCTTATAAGACCTTGGGCCAGGCAGCAACATTCCTGATATCACAGTGGTGTTACAAACAAAGACAGTATCAATAGGAAAAAAATGATTTAATAAGACAGTACAATAACCTATTGCAGACCAGATTAAACCGAGTAATTGAGCAGACAGAGCAGACATGGAAGGAGTGTTTATCTTGGTCTTTGATATTCAGTCACAGAAAATCTGCATACTTTGAGAGCATTTCCCCACAGAAAGTGTATGCAGAGCCTTATGTTATAACTGTACTGAAACTTGAGCAGTATACTGTTACGACTATCCAATCCGGGAAGTGGATCCTTGGGCCGGCCGGCCAGGAAGGACGACCGGGAGGCAGAACACACACTGGGCTGACGAGCTTCACCTGGAAACCCGTGATTCCTCCAGAGGAGCTGTAGGAACCCGGGTCGCTAGGGCTTAGGCGTCTTCACCCTGGAAGTCCGAGGTCCCCCCAGGAGGAGCCCGTAGGGACCCGGACCGCTGGGACTTAGGCGAAGTACTGATGAACCCAGGAAGAGTGTGAACCGGAGTCAGGACTGGCTGCAAACAGGCAAAGTGAAGTCACGGAGCTGAGTCAGGACTGGAGGCTGGCAGCGGAGACGGAGTCACGGACCGGAGTCGAGGTGGGTGGCAGTCAAGCAGGGTCTGAGTCACAGGCAGAAATCAGGGCAGGCGGCAAACTGGCAAAGTCAAAGTCACGAGCTGGAATCAAGGCAGGCGGCAATCAGGAACCAACGATTAAGCAAGCAGAATACAAGGCAGGCAGGCAGGAATCAGGAACCGACAGGAGGCAACTAGCACTTCAGAAAGTGACCTCGTTGCTAGGCAAAGATAGAATCCCCGGGCTCGGTTTAAATCCCCCTTACTGGAGTCTGACGTCATCAGGAGGCGGATTCTGACATCCGGGGCTGCACCAATAAAAAGGCGGTCCTCGCGCGCGCGTGGCACTCCAAGGGGGCGGAGTCTTCGGCGGCGTCTCCCTCATGGAGACGCCGCTGCCATGCGGCTTGGGAGGCCCAGGAACCGGCGGTTTTCAGCCGCTGCCACGCGGCTCGAGAGGCTCGGGGACCGGCGAATCGCGGCGCCTCAGAAGGAGGTAAGGGCCCGGTCACTGCCCCAGTGACCGGAATCGCAACAGTACCCCCCCTTTTACGCCCCCTCCTAAGAGGACCAGGTTTTCCAGGATTGTCCAGGTGATATTGCGTGCCGGTTCCCACGAATCTTCCTCCGGACCACAACCCTCCCAGGCAAGTAAGTACTCCCAGCGCCGACTATGGAAGCGCACATCCTTCACCTCATGTACCTGGTACACCGGATCTGCAGGTGTTGAAGCGGGTACCTCATCTTGAGTGATGCGATGGAAACGGGAGTACACTACAGGTTTTAAGAGGGACACATGAAACACATTGTGGATGCGTAGGGTTGAAGGCAGCCGAAGCCGATATGAAACCAGGCCTATCCGTTCTGCCACAGGAAATGGTCCACAAAACTTGGGAGCTAGCTTGCGGGACCGTCCTGGAAAATGAAGGTTCTTGGTGCTTAACCAAACCTTGGACCCAGGCAACAATTCAGGGCCTGGACGTCGATGACGATTGGTAGTGTCCTGTGCTTTTCGAGCAGCAGTAGCGAGTCGTTGTTGAAGTAGTTTCCAGAGTTGATGAAGTTGCGCGGCCATAGTTTGAGCCGCTGGTGAAGGAACTTCAACCGGAACTGGAACAGGAGACCGAAGATGTCGTCCAAAGACAGTTTGGAACGGAGATTGCCCTGTAACTGAATGGATGTGATTATTGTAGGCAAACTCGGCCCATGGGAGTAAGGAAACCCAATTATCCCTACGTTCTGAAATGAAGCTCCGAAGGAAAGTCTTGAGAGAGCGATTCATCCGTTCAGTCTGTCCATTGCTCTGTGGGTGAAACGCGGTGGACAAATTCAACTGTACTCCGATTTTCTTGCACAGAGCGCGCCAGAAGCGGGCCGTAAACTGTGGTCCTCGATCGGAGACAATGCTCTGCGGAAGACCATGGGCTCGAAAGATGTGCTGAGTAAATAAGGCTGCTAGTTCTGGTGCAGATGGCAGTTTAGGCAGCGGAACTAAATGCACCACCTTAGAGAACCGATCTACGGTGACCCATATTACCGTGTTGCCATCAGATGGGGGCAAATCCACTACAAAATCTGTGGCAATATGGGTCCAAGGTTCTGTGGGTATGGGCAGAGGATGAAGAAGACCCCAAGGCCGTCCAGTTAGCGGTTTCTGTCTGGCACAAGTCGGACATGCTGCCACATATTCTCGCACATCCTGCCGAACTCATGGCCACCAATAGTATCGGTTCAAAAGAGTTAATGTTCTCTCCTGACCGGCGTGACCTCCCGTAAGGGAGTCGTGGGCCCATTCTAACACCCTTCTATGATCCCGTTGAGAAACGACCACCCTTCCTTGCGTGGATACACTGGTGCCAGCAAGGAGAACTCGGGCCGGATCGATAATGTACTGTGGGGGGTCATCTTTTTCTTCGAAAATGGTGTTACGTGATAAGGCATCAGCCTGGACATTCTTAGCGGCAGGCCGGTACTTCAGAATAAAATCAAATCGGCTGAAGAAAAGAGACCACCTAGCTTGCCGAGGATTAAGGCGCTGGGCCTGTGCTAGGAACTCGAGATTCTTATGGTCAGTGTATACGGTGACCTGATGCTGGGCTCCCTCCAGCCATTGTCTCCACTCCTCGAAAGCTAATTTAATGGCCAGTAGTTCCTTATCGCCAATTCCGTAGTTGCTTTCTGCAGGAGTGAACTTTTTGGAGAAGTATGAGCATGGTAATAGCTTCCCCGTGCTGGAGTATTGAGACAGAACCGCCCCTACAGCCACACTAGAAGCGTCCACCTCAACTATGAATGGACGCAAAGGATCAGGATGGCATAAACATGTCCTCGTCAGGAACACCTCCTTTAGGTCTTGAAACGCTTGACATGCTTCGGGAGGCCAGAGTCGAGTATCTGCCCCTTTTCTAGTTAGGGCCGTCAATGGTGCTACTAAACGTGAGTATCCAGGGATGAAATGTCTGTAGAAGTTCGCGAACCCTAAAAAGCGCTGCAAGGCTTTTAATCCGATAGGTTGTGGCCATTTCTGGATTGCTGACACTTTCTCGGGGTCCATATTGAACCCGGTAGCGGAAATAACATATCCCAAGAATGGTACCGAATCCTGTTCGAATAAACATTTCTCTAGCTTCGCATATAGGTGTTGCTCTCGGAGAATCTGGAGTACTTGTCGTACCTGGCGTCGATGAGACTTCAAGTCCTGCGAGAAAATAAGGACATCGTCCAGATACACAATAACACAAGAATACAATAGTTCACGAAGAATCTCATTCTTGAGATACTGGAATACCGCTGGGGCGTTACATAACCCAAATGGCATGACCAGGTACTCATAATGCCCGTCCCGGGTATTGAATGCAGTTTTCCATTCATCCCCAGGATGGATCTGGACCAGATTGTAAACCCCCCGCAAATCCAGTTTAGTGAATACTTGAGCTCCCTGAAGTTTGTCAAGCAGTTCAGGAATTAATGGTAGCGGATAGCGGTTCTTCTTAGTAATGGTATTCAAACCCCTATAGTCAATGCATGGTCTGAGGGAACCATCCTTTTTAGCCACAAAAAAGAACCCCGCTCCTGCAGATGATTTAGATGGTCGGATGAACCCTTTAGCGAAAGTCTCACGGATATACTCTGTCATGGCTTTAGTCTCAGGTTGAGAGAGAGGATAGACCCTACCTTGTGGAGGCGTGGTTCCAGGAAGTAAGTCTATAGCACAGTCAAAGGGGCGATGTTCGGGTAGAATCTCCGCTTTTTCTTTAGAAAAGACGTCCGCGAAGTCCGCGTAGGGAGCTGGGAGTGGAACTCCAATATGAGCCAATGGAATAGGTGGAACCGGTGTGGCCCTGATGCAGGACTGGAGACAATGTGAACTCCACCGAGTAATCTGAATATCATCCCAGCAAATCGTTGGTGAATGTAACTGCAACCAAGGTAAACCGAGGACAATCGGGTGCACAGAGCGCTCCAGGACCAAAAATGAGATTGTCTCTTCATGTAATATCCCGGTTTGAAGTATCAGTGGTTTCGTGATAACAGAGATACTCCCGGGCAACGGAGTTCCTTGGATGGAAGTAACCCGTAATGGTGGAACACGAGGTTGCGTGGATAACTGAAGTTGCTGAACTAAGGTCTGGGTGATGAAGTTCCCTCCAGCTCCGGAGTCAATGAGAGCTTGAGTTTCGAAGGAACCTCCGGAAAACCTTAAAGTTACAGGAACTGTACATTGAGGAGCAGCGTTGAAACAGCCCAGAAGACACTCCTCTGCTTCTTCTAGACTCGAGCGTTTTCCGGCCTTACTTTACATTGCGACAGGAAATGACCCTTTCCGCCACAATACAAACAAAGGCCCAGAGACCGGCGACGACGTCTCTCCTCCTCCGTCAAAGAAGTTTTACCCAATTGCATGGGTTCCTCGGGAGAGGCCTCAGTGGACGCCCCCGTGGATCGAGGCATGGACACGAGCGGCCTCGAGAAAGCGGGAGCCAAAGGCACCATACGTCGGGGAGGACATACCTCCTTGGCCCTCTGGTGCAGACGTTGGTTTATGCGTCCAGTAAGCTCGATGAGAGCGTTAAGGTCTTCGGGGATGTCTCGGGCTGCCAAGACATCTTTGATTCGTCCCGCTAAACCCTCAAGGAAAATCCCGCGCAGGGCGTCATCACGCCAGCCTACTTCCAGCGCCAGCGTGCGAAATTCCAGCGCATATTCAGCCAAAGTGCGGGGTCCCTGGCAGAGCTGTAGTAATTCAGAGGTTGCAGAAGTCTGACGAGCGGGTTCATCAAACGCTGCTTTGAAATTAGCCACGAAGTGATCCAAATTGGAGAGAGTTGTGTCATTTTTCTCCCACATTGGAGATGCCCAATTCAATGCCTTACAGTCTAGTAAGGAGAAGATGTATGCCACCTTAACCGTATCGGTAGGGAACTGGTTCGGGAGTAAAGCGAATCTCACAAAACACTGGTTTAGGAACCCACGACACGCTTTAGAGTCTCCTGCGTACCGAGAGGGAGCGGGAAGCTGCGTGGGTGTCTGCAATGTGACAACCGGAGCAGCCACAGGTACCGGTGCTGGAGCCTGTGGTTCAGTATCCATGCGAGTTGCCATGCGTTCCACAGTGGCAACCAAGGAGTCCAATACTTGCTGCTGTTGCACCAGCCGTTGGGCGAGCCCCGGAATGGCCTGGAGACCAGCGCGGTCTGCCAGATCCATGGCCTAGCAAACTGTTACGACTATCCAATCCGGGAAGTGGATCCTTGGGCCGGCCGGCCAGGAAGGACGACCGGGAGGCAGAACACACACTGGGCTGACGAGCTTCACCTGGAAACCCGTGATTCCTCCAGAGGAGCTGTAGGAACCCGGGTCGCTAGGGCTTAGGCGTCTTCACCCTGGAAGTCCGAGGTCCCCCCAGGAGGAGCCCGTAGGGACCCGGACCGCTGGGACTTAGGCGAAGTACTGATGAACCCAGGAAGAGTGTGAACCGGAGTCAGGACTGGCTGCAAACAGGCAAAGTGAAGTCACGGAGCTGAGTCAGGACTGGAGGCTGGCAGCGGAGACGGAGTCACGGACCGGAGTCGAGGCGGGTGGCAGTCAAGCAGGGTCTGAGTCACAGGCAGAAATCAGGGCAGGCGGCAAACTGGCAAAGTCAAAGTCACGAGCTGGAATCAAGGCAGGCGGCAATCAGGAACCAACGATTAAGCAAGCAGAATACAAGGCAGGCAGGCAGGAATCAGGAACCGACAGGAGGCAACTAGCACTTCAGAAAGTGACCTCGTTGCTAGGCAAAGATAGAATCCCCGGGCTCGGTTTAAATCCCCCTTACTGGCGTCTGACGTCATCAGGAGGCGGATTCTGACATCCGGGGCTGCACCAATAAAACGGCGGTCCTCGCGCGCGCGTGGCACTCCAAGGGGGCGGAGTCTTCGGCGGCATCTCCCTCGTGGAGACGCCGCTGCCATGCGGCTTGGGAGGCCCAGGAACCGGCGGTTTTCAGCCGCTGCCACGCGGCTCGAGAGGCTCGGGGACCGGCGAATCGCAGCGCCTCAGAAGGAGGTAAGGGCCCGGTCACTGCCCCAGTGACCGGAATCGCAACAGTATACTGTATAAATTTCATGTGAAATGTTTCCCTTTTGCAAAGTTAAATTGGCTCACATTTAAAATGACTCAATTTCTCTGAGATTTAAGTTTATAGCAATTGCTTGTATTGCCAGCGCACAGAACTTGTATTTTTACTGTAATTTTCCCTTTAGGACAAAGTAAGTTAAGATAGAATCTGTCTACAAGAGATCAGCAAATCCTTGCCAGTCATTGTCTCTGGTTGATGTTATCTAGATTGTTATCACTTACTGGTACACTTCTTGCATACTTAACTAAGTTAATGATATACAGGGCTGCTTTTCAGTTCCTATAGACTGAAGGATTAATTCATTGAATGAAGTTCTCTCCTCTGTTTATTTTCTTTTGAGAAACACTGTTCCTCCCCCTCTTACTCTGTCTTTCTGTTATTAACTCTTGGTTGCCACTCATGGGGGGGGAGGGAGAACTTTTGAAAAGAAAAAACTGGACTTAGTACTACAGTTTCTCTCCCTATCTGTTATATCTTATACATTTCTCTATCACAACACTTACTTTATACCTCTCAATTCCTGAATTATCTGCTGCAACTGTGCATTGCAGCTTTCAAAGGGGGACACAGATCAGATCTCCTGCTGATCCAAATCTTTTCCCTCAACCTTCAATGCATTCCTACACTAGCCCTTCCTCTCACTCTGTCTTTCTGTTGTTAATCTTTTTAATACTTTCAAACTTCTTTAATACTGAACTGAGGTTACTGACAAGGACATTTAATAGTAATAACAGTCACTTTAGCGTGCAGCAGACAGAGCTGAGCGAACAGCGTGTTTAATTTCCTATTCTAATAATTATATGAAGAAATTGTATTCTGATATTCCACATTGAAAGTAAGCTCAGAGTATTGTTGATTGAGTTTGTTGTTCCAGGTTGCAATCTATAAAGTAATGATGGTGCCTCCATTAGGAGGCGCTATGCTATTCTACCAGTTATATTATATTATTATTTTAATAATTCTGTTGTATACTAGTTTTTATTTTTCAGGTCTATAGTCCTCCTGTCTTAAGGAAACTTCAGTTTTATTTTCTTTTTCACAAATTTTTACAGAATTCTGAACCTTAAAATTTTTACTGATAGAGGTTGCTACATCTAAAGCAATCCCTCCCAAGCCTTTTCTTGCAAATCCAAATTGATTTTATTAAATTGAATAATAGAATTGATTTCTCCAAGGTTAAAAAAGTAAGAATTTCACTTTAATCCTTACCTTAGTAAATTTTTTGCTGTATGCCAGTTTTTAATATTTTCCAGATTGACAGCCTTCCTGCCATGAGAGATGTGAAGATGAACACTTTGCAGCTTATTTTAACATTTTTCAAACATTTTTCTGACACCTTTTGATTTTTGATCCTTGATCTAATTTTGTTTTTGATACGAAATTTTTAGCTCAAATTATGTGTTATCTATTGTCTGTCTTGATGTCAAGAAGACTATGAATGAATATTTGCAGGATGGATGAATATGTGTCAGTTTTGTGTAAATGAATATTTGCAGGATGAATGAATATGTGTCAGTCTTGTGTAACATATGCTTAATGTAATGTCTAAAATACTTGTCATTTGTGGTTCAGCCTACTACAAATGACTTTTCCTTTAAATGATTAATTTACATGTATGCTATTTTACTGAATGAAAATTGATCACTGCATAAAAACTTTCTTGATAATGGGATTACCCTCTGTTCTGAAAACTGATAATGGCCCCGCTTACTGCAGCCATTCCTTTGCATGAATTTTGTCAATAATTGAACATTAAATACGTATTTGGCATTCCCTACAACACCACAGGGCAAGCCATTGTGGAGAGAGCAAATCACACCCTCAAGAACACAAACAAAAAGGAGGGAATGCCATTGGACTTCCCACTAAACAGGACTGGCTGAACAAAGTATTGTTTACTTTAAATCATCTAAACATATCAAATTCAAATAAGACCACAGCCATGGGTAATCATTATGGGACTAGGGTTAGTCACCCACAGCCATCAGTTTTGTATAGAATGTTTAACCCTGTCTGGTACGGTCCCGTTCCCTTAACATGGGGACAAGGATATGCTTCTCTGCTTGCTTCCACAGGTCCACTTTGGGTTCCAAGCCGTCATATCAAGCCGTGGAAAGATGGAAAGGTGTCCAGGTCTACAGGACCCGATCCCCAACTTCTCCCTGAGCCTCCACAGCCCTCAGAAGGACAGAGACCGGACTCCCCGCAAAAAGCAGCACCACATGACCTGGGGACAGATCAAGGCCTTATCCAACCAATCTGCACAACTCTTGGAACAGCAAGGCCTTGAGAAAACTCCAGAGAACTTATTAGCTGCCTTTTCTTGCCTGAATGCCAACTCATTAACAATTGTGTTCTGCACCCTCCTCCTTTGCCTTATTTCTCCAGCTATGGCGATTTCCGAGCAAGGACTCTGGCAGGACAACATGTACATCCTCGATGCACAGAACTTTTCACACCTGTTGAATCGAACAGACTGTTGGATCTGCACACACATGCCAACCCATGCCTGCGGAGAACTACTGATGCATGCTGTACCATTTAACCTTACAGTATGGACTAGTTATCCTTTACAGAGAGGTGTTTTCATTACTTTTCCAGCTGGTAATACCATAATACCCATCGGCAGCCGTATTCAAGAGACTGCCGCTCTTTGTTGGGACTATGATACAGGGGATGGGAAGGGGCTTCAGGTGGGAAAATATCCATATTGTAGTCGAACATTGTATTAGAAGAAGTCATGATCAGATCGTACTCTAATGTAACAGCATACCCTGAATTCCCACAAAATATCACAGAATACTTGCATAGCTTTACCCACTATGGGGGTTATTTTCAAAGGAGTTACGCGCATAAATGTAACTACTATTGTAGCAATTTTCAAAAGCCATTTACTCACGTAAAGTGCACTTATGCCAATAAATCCTATGGACGATTCAATGGCATATATTGTAGCAATTTTCAAAAGCCCACTTACTCGAGTAAAGTGCATTTACATGCGTAAAACCCAGATTTACGCATGTAAATGCTTTTTAAAATCCGCCCCTATATGTGCAATTGGCTGATCTCAGGATGTTCCTTGGGAGAACCAAAAAGGTGTGATAGAAAAGAAAAATTCTCAGACGGGCAATTTAGCTTGTGTGAGTATGTAGCCGCAATGGTACAACAAGTCAAACGGCCCCGTAACTGGTACACTAACCAGATAGGGAACATTTGGATGCTGTGTGGGCGTAGAGCATATATGCACATTCCCCCCAGATGGAGAGGCAGATGCACTCTAGGCTACATCCTCCCCTCATACTATGCAGTCAAAAATTTACCCAAAGCAAGACTCCGTAATAAAAGGGAGGCGATCAATAATCCCATAGATAAGTATACAGAAACCCAGGTAGCTAGAAGCCTGTTTCCTCCAATGGGGACAGCTATGAATTACAGAGACTTACACATCCTAGCTAACTGGACGACTGCCCTATTTAATCAGACAGTCCATGTATTAAAACTACTCACAACAGAAGTTTCTCAGAATCCTGCCTGATGTGTCTTCATTGCCTCAATAGAAATCCTGGAAGTTACTCCAGAAACAGTGAAGCTCAGTCTAAAGGCAAATAACCATCGATATTTAACATTATGGGCACGAAGCGTGGCTACCACCTCTCTGAAGTCATATCTCCTGTGAATGGTAGTAGGTGCTAAGACCTGGTACATCTCGATGCGGTTTCCTTTCCAATGAACTGGTCCTGTCTTGCGAGCTTTCATGTCGATTTCTTCTTTCTGCATATAGCTATGAGCGCAAATAACACTATCTCTCAGCCGGTTAGCCCATGGGGGCCCCAGTGCCCTGTAGGCTCTTTCCAGTTTCACCACTGCTGTAGGTTCAGAACCCTCAGATTCAAGCCCCAGGATTTAAGCACAAATACTATTTACCACTTGCTTACAGTCTGTGTAATCAGATGAATCAGGGACTCCTAAAATGCAGATTAGCCCTCCATGATCTATTCTTTAAGTCCTCCAGCCTGTTTTGCAGCGCCCCATTCACTTTTCGTAATTTGTCCTGTGCTATCTTGCAGTTAGCAAGTTCTGAGGCCTGGTCTTCCAGCCGGGTTTCCACCTCCTCTACTCTGCCTCCCAGAGCTGCGATCTCCCCGGCTATCTCCGAGCGCAGATCCCTGACATCTTGCTGCAGCCCAGATATAGTGCCCCTCAGCTCACCAAACCAGCCCAAAAATTCGGCCCAACTCGGTGCTGTGCCTCCCGTGCTGTCCCCTCCAGCCGAGGACGAGAAATGCTGCAAATCCGCTTTTTTCCGCGGCAGGGACATCTCTGCTGGGTAAGCGGGCGAGGATGATGTTAAAAACCGGTGAATCTAGCATTTCAGGGCTGGATGAGGAAGGACTGAGCTGAGCCGGGGCAGGAGCCCAAAGTCAAGCGGCCATTGCCGGCGATGATGTCACTTCCTCCAACTTCTTATTTTTCTTAGAAGCCTCTCATGAGGGAGTTTGTCAAACACTTTCTGAAAATCCAAATATACTACCTCTACTGGTTCACCTTTATCCACATGTTTATGAACCTCTTCAAAAAAAATGAAGATTTGTGAAGCAAGATTTCCTTTGGGATAAATCCATGCTGACTGTGTTCCATTAAACCATGTCTTTCTGACAAGCAGGATGGTAGTCCTCGCAGAGGCATGGCATAATCAGATGGAGCCCGGCACGGAAAACTTTTGTCATAGTTTCAAGAAGCTTTGAATAGCACATTGAGCATGCCACCATCCGCGTGTCCACGCGAGGTCCCCTTTGTCTTTTTTCGTGCTGCAGTTGCCTTGCGGTTTATTCAGCTCTGCATCATTCTCTTTATTTTGTGCTCATTTCAGGAATTTTTTCCCGTTCCATTGATGGGTCCCCCTTTGTGGTTAGTCCCTCTCTTCGGTGCGGTAGGTAAAACATTTTTCCTTTTTTTCAGGTGATTTCCAGAGTCCCATGGTCATCGACCCCTAGCTGGTTGTGTTTTCATGGCGGCATCCAGCTTTCATCAGTGCCCCCAGTGTCATCACAGATCCGCATGAGGTTTGCATCCTCTGCCTGGGGGCCTCACACAATGGCCGAGGGTGTCAGCTGTGTGATCAGATGACCCCCAAGGGCCGTTGTGCTTGTCTTGATAAAATGGAGAAAACTTTTGGTTCTAAAAAGAACCATCAACACCTGCGTCGAAGTCCCTGACACACGGCTGTCGAGGGGAGCTGCTTAATATGGCCCCCTCTTCACCACTCTGCCGATGACTCTTCTAAAAACCGAGGGAACAGTGATCGGTCTTCCATGATCTCACTGGTTCCCAGGACATCAGGATCCTCCATCTCCTCAGTGCCAGGGAAAGACCGAGCCAAGCACAGTGGGAGATCTCATAAGCATCGACGAGACTAAATGCACAATTGAATCTTTATGGGTAGAGACTAAATGCACAATTGAATCTTTATGGGTAGAAATCCCTTGTGTGTTGGGGAAGACCATAGTGATAGGAGTATATTACCGTCCACCTGGTCAAGATGGTGAGACTGACAGTGAAATGCTAAGAGAAATTAGGGAAGCTAACCAAATTGGTAGTGCGGTAATAATGGGAGACTTCAATTACCCCAATATTGACTGGGTAAATGTATCATCGGGACACGCTAGAGAGATAAAGTTCCTGGATGGAATAAATGATAGCTTTATGAAGCAATTGGTTCAGGAACCGACGAGAGAGGGAGCAATTTTAGATCTAATTCTCAATGGAGAATAGGATTTGGTGAGAGAGGTAATGGTAGTGGGGCTGCTTGGCAATAGTGATCATAATATGATCAAATTTGATTTAATGACTGGAAGGGGGGCAGTAAGCAAATCTACTGCTCTCGTGCTAAACTTTCAAAAGGGAAACTGATAAAATGAGAAAAATAGAAAAAAACTGAAAGGAGCAGCTACAAAAGTAAAAAGTGTGCAAGAGGCGTGGTCATTGTTAAAAATAAATACCATCCTAGAAGCACAATCCAGATGTATTCCACACATTAAGAAAGTTGGAAAGAAGGCAAAATGATTACCGGCATGGTTAAAAGGGGAGGTGAAAGAAGCTATTTAGCCAAAAGATCTTCATTCAAAAATTGGAAGAAGGATCCAACAGAAGAAAATAGGATAATGCAAGTTAAATGTAAGACATTGATAAGACAGGCTAAGAGAGAATTTGAAAAGAAGTTGGCCATAGAGGCAAAAACTCACAGTAAAAACTTTTTAAAATATATGCGAAGCAGAAAGCCTGTGAGGGAGTCAGTTGGACCGTTAAATGATCGAGGAGTTAAAGGCGCACTTAGAGAAGATAAGGCCATCGCGGAAAGATTAAATGATTTCTTTGCTTCGGTGTTTACTGAAGAGGATGTTGGGGAGGTACCCGTAATGGAGAAGGTTTTCATGGGTAATGATTCAGATGGACTGAATCAAATCACAGTGAATCTAGAAGATGTGGTAGGGCTGATTGACAAACTGAAGAGTAGTAAATCACCTGGACCGGATGGTATACACCCCAGAGTTCTGAAGGAACTAAAAAATGAAATTTCAGACCTATTAGTAAAAATTTGTAACCTGTCATTAAAATCATCCATTGTACCTGAAGATTGGAGGATAGCTAATGTAACCCCCATATTTAAAAAGGGCTCCATGGGCGATCTGGGAAACTACAGACCGGTTAGCCCGACTTCAGTGCCAGGAAAAATAGTGGAAAGTATTCTAAACAACAAAATCACAGAACATATAGAAAGACATGGTTTAATGGAAAAAAGTCAGCATGGCTTTACCCAAGGCAAGTCTTGCCTCACAAATATGCTTCACTTTTTTGAAGGAGTTAAACATGTGGATAAAGGTGAACCTGTAGATGTAGTGTACTTGGATTTTCAGAAGGCATTTGACAAAGTTCCTCATGAGAGGCTTCTAGGAAAAATAAAAAGTCATGGGATAGGTGGTGATGTCCTTTCGTGGATTACAAACTGGCTAAAAGACAGGAAACAGAGTAGGATCAAATGGACAATTTTCTCAGTGGAAGGGAGTGGGCAGTGGAGTGCCCCAGGGATCTGTATTGGGACCCTTACTTTTCAATATATTTATAAATGATCTGGAAAGAAATACGACAAGTGAGGTAATCAAATTTGCAGATGACACAAAATTGTTCAAAGTAGTTAAATCACAAGCAGATTGTGATAAATTGCAGGAAGACCTTGTGAGGCTGGAAAATTGGGCATCAAAATGGCAGATGAAATTTAATGTGGACAAGTGCAAGGTGATGCATATAGAGGGAAAAATAACCCATGCTATAGTTACACAATGTTAGGTTCCATATTAAGTGCTACTACCCAAGAAAGAGATCTAGGCATCATAGTGGATAACACATTGAAATTGTTGGTTCAGTGTGCTGCGGCAGCCAAAAAAGCAAACAGAATGTTGGGAATTATTAGAAAGGGAATGGTGAATAAAGCGGAAAATGTCATAATGCCTCTGTATCACTCCATGGTGAGACCGCACCTTGAATACTGTGTACAATTCTGGTCGCTGCATCTCAAAAAAGATATAATTGCGATGGAGAAGGTACAGAGAAGGGCGACTAAAATGATAAAGGGAATGGAACTGCTCCCCTATGAGGAAAGACTAAAGAGGTTAGGACTTTTCAGCTTGGACACATTTGGCACATTTAAAACTAATTGGAGAAAGTTCTTTTTCACTCAATGCACAATTAAACTCTGGAATTTGTTGCCAGAAGATGTGGTTAATGCAGTTAGTATAGCTGTGTCTTTTTTAAACACAGCAGATTGGATAAGTTCTTGGAGGAGAAGTCCATTACCTACTCTTAATTAAGTTGACTTACATAATAACCACTGGTATTACTAGCAACGGTAACATGGAATAGACTTAGTTTTTGGGTACTTGCCAGGTTCTTATGGCCTGGATTGGCCACTGTTGGAAACAGGATGCTGGGCTTGATGGACCCTTGGTCTGACCCAGTATGGCATGTTCTTATGGTTGCCGTCGACGCATGGCTCCGGTTATGGTGTGGTGCAAGCGGTTTCCGCACCGCCACCGAAGCGACCCCGTAGAACAGAGGCCCCATCCTCCGATAAACCTGGGAGTCCCAGGCCTTCCCCACCGACATCGGTGCTGGGCACTGTGCCTCCTTGGAGAACCAAGGAAGCACCTGTGATGCCACATCCCTGTCCCTCAGGCCTGGCCTCAATGGACTTTCAGGAGGAGCTGGACCGCAGGGTGCAGAGTGCAGTGCTCTGAGCTCTGTGGAGCGTTGAGCCGTCTCCACCAGCGGCTCCCCACGCCGGTGCTGAGCCTCTGCCTTCTATTTTGGCACCCTTGCTCAAGCGTCTGGACATCCTTCTCGTCACCCTTTCAATGCAATCGGTGCCCGGAGGGCCCTCAGTGTCCCATGGGCCACCGATGCCTCCATTATTGGGTCCTCCGAGGAGGAAGATGTGGCTGGTGCTTCAGTTCCCCCGAGCCTTTACCCAGGCCCTCTGGCCTTCTGCAGCCCTTGGTTCCCCTGTTACCAGCAGGACCACTGGTTCCAACAGTGCCCTCTGTGCCTTAATGGCCCTCTGAGCCCAGGGCCAGGGATTTCGCCTGCACAGGTCCCGGAATGGCCTCAGTGAGGAGGAAAAAGGCCCTTATGACCCATGGGCTGACTCTTCAGCGGCTTCATCCAAAATCTCGGCAGACCCCCTTTTCAGAGCATTCTGCACTGGAAGAAAGGCGTCTGTCTCCCCCGGAGAACCTCTCCATTGCTGCGTTTGTTAGGGCCATGGCCAAGGCTATCCCCTTCCAGCTTCTCACGGAGGAGGATGCGCGAAATAAGATCGTGGAGGTACTCCAATTTGTTGACGCTCCTAAGGAGATAGTGGCTGTTCTCATTCATGACATCTTTAAGGAGCTTCTCCTTAGAATGTAGGAACACCCGATCTCTATCTCTCCAGTGAACAGGAAGGTGGATGCCACCTACCTGGTGCAGCAAGCATTAGGGTTTGAGAGACGGCATCTCCCTCACCAGTCTATGGTTGTGGCATCGCTCTCAAAAAGAGCAAGCGGTCCCGCACCCATGCCTCTGCCCCCCTGGGGCGGGAACATAGCAAACTGGATACTTTGGGTTGGAAGGTTTTTCAGGGCGCTATGCTCATCGTCCATATTGCCTCCTACCAGTTGTACATGACCCAGTACAAACGAAACCTGTGGAAGCAGGTCCAGGAGCTTGCAGAAAGCCTCCCGCTGCAGCAACAGGAGTCACTTTCTGCTCTTATCCAGTTGGGTCCGGAAACCAGGAAACATGAGGTGAGGTCCACCTACGACAGTTTTGAGACAGCAGCCCGGATGGCTACCATGGGCATTGGTGCCTGTAGGATGGCCTAGCTATGGGCTTCTGACCTCCATCCAGAGGTGCACAAGAACCTGGCTGACCTCCTATGTATGGGTACCTTTTTGGGGATAAGGTCAGAGATGCGGTAGCTCTGAAGGATCACCACAAAACCCTCCAACAACTCTCTGCTAGGGATTCAGACCCACTCTCCTCTGCCAGGAAATCTTCCAGGAAGTCCTTTTACTGGCAGTAGAAATATTATTCCCCCCGCCTCTCGGACTCGCACACCCGTGCTAACTCCAGGGACCATTCCCATCAGCAGTGTGCACCTAGGCCCCAGCCGGCCCCCCAACAGTCCCCGGCTACAGGCTTTTGACTGGTGGCGAGGGAGCATGGGTCAGCAGGACGTACTTTGGCACTGGATTCCCCCAGTGGGAGGCAGACTTCTTTACTTCGCCCACCACTGGGAACCATCATTTCGGACCAATGGGTCCTCACCTTAGTTTGTCAGGCTTCCTGTCTCAATTTCAGAAGGATTCCAGAGAACTCTCCCTCAAGTCCATCGTGGGGTTCGTCCACCCAGCAGGTCATACTTCGGACAGAACTATCTGCCCTTCTCACAGCAGGAGTGGTGAAGCCCGTTCCTTGCACTCAGCAGGGCCAGGGGTTCTATTCAAGGTATTTTCTCATACCGAAGAGGACTGGGGGTTTGCGCCCCATTCTCGAGCTCAGGGCATTGAACAAATTTCTTGCAAGAGAAAAGTTCAAGATAGTTTCTTGAACTCTGATTCCCCTCCTCAAAAGAGGAGACTGGCTCTGCTCCCTCGCTCTCAAGGACACTTACGCCCACATTGCTCTGCTCCAGGCACAGAAAGTATCTGCGCTTCGTAGTGGAGAAGGCTCATTATCAGTACAGGGTACTGCCTTTTGGTTTGGCCTCAGCCCCTTGTCTTCACCAAGTGCCTGGCAGTGGTGGCCACGCATCTGACGCCATGCGGTGCACGTCTTCCTGTACCTAGATGACTGGTTAGTCAAAAGCGACCTACTCACGGGGGCAATGGACACCTTAACCCTGACAATGCAGACGCTGCAGTCCTTGGGTTTTGTTATCAACCACCCAAAATCTCACCTCTGCCCGTCTCCCAGGCTGGACTTCATAGGAACCAGGCTGGACACGGTGCAGGCGAAAAGATTCTTGCTACCCGATGGGCCCTTGCTCTAGCTTCGTTGGTGACTTTTGTGCACAGCAGTCGGAATGTAAGTGCCCACCTTCTGCTTCGCTTATTGGGCCACATGGCCTCGGTCCTTGTTACTCCACTAGCCCATTTTGCATGTGTAGAGCACAATGATCATTGCAGTCTCAATGGCAGCAGACATCCCAGGACCTCGAGGTCTGTGTCTCCCGTCACATTATCTCTGAGGATCTCTCTGTCCTGGTGGGAGAGTCTCTCCAATTTGGAGCAGGGGATCCCCTTCCAAGCCGCCCTGCCCCAAGTACTCCTTACTACCGATGCCTCTCCTCAGGGCTGGGGAGCCCATGTGGTCAGCTTCCACACGCAAGGTCACTGGTCTGCTCAGGAAGCTCTCTGCCAGATAAACTTTCTAGAGCTTCATGTGATTCATTACGCCCTCTGGTCATTCTGGGACCAGTTGTCACACAAGGGAGTCCTGATTCGGATGAACAACCAAGTTGTGATGTGGTACATCAACAAACAGGGAGCCATGGGGTCGTTCCTCCTCTGTCAGGAGGCAGTGCAGCTCTGGGCTTGGGTCCTATTGCAGGGGATGTTGCTGCAGGCGACATACTTACCGTGGCTATGAATGTGCTGGCGGACCATCTAAGCCGCTCTTTTCAGCCACACAAGTGGTCCCTGAATTTGATTGTGGCGGCCCAGATTTACCTCTGGTGGGGAACCCCAGATGTAGACCTTTTCGCCTTCCCGTTCAACTGCAAAGTGAGCAATTTTTGCTCCCTGTTCGCAAGGGACAGTCATCTGGCCTGACACCTTCTCCCTTCACTGGGGGAAGGGCCTCCTGTACGTGTATCCTCCTCTCCCATTCCTCTTGAAGACTTCTAAAACTTCAACAGGCTCGGGGGACCATGATACTAGCGGCACCCTATTGGCCCTGGTAGATATGGTTCCCTATTTTTCAGGATCTGTTAAATCAGGGAACTCTTCATACTGGGGACCACACCCGATCTGATCACTCAGAACCAGGGCGTCTTGCACCGTCTGAACCTCAGGGCATTGGCCTTGACAGCGTGGATGTTGAGCACCTAGTCCTTCAACTCCTGCATCTCTCGGAAAATGTCTCCCAGGTGCTGGTGACTTCTAGAAAGCCTTCCACCAGGAAGTCTTACAGATCAAAGTGGAAGAGGTTCGCCACCTGATGTGAGGGGCATGGCTTAGTTCTGTTCACATGCCCCCTCCCCATGTTTTTGGACTATGTGTGGCACCTTTCCCAGTCTGGGCTTCAGACCAGCTCAGCCAGGGTTCACCTAAGTGCCGTTGGTGCGTACCCTCGGGGTGTCGCTGGCACTCCCATCTCGGTATAGCCTTTAGTGGGTCACTTTGAAGGGTCTGATTCATCTTAAGCCCTCTCTTCGGCCTCCTGTTGTCTCCTGGGACCTCAACATTGTCCTAGCACGGCTCATGCGTCCTCCCTTTGAGCCTCTACCCTCCTGCAACCCGAAGTTCCTCACCTGGAAGGTCATAGTCCTAGTGGCGATCACTTTGGCTCGTAGAGTCAGTGAGCTTCAGGCCTTGGTCATGTACCCACCATACCCTTTTCATGATCGAGTGGTCCTGTGTATGCACCCCAAGTTCCTGCCTAAGGTTGTGACTGACTTTCACATCAATCAGTCCATTTCTTGCCTACCTTCTTTCCGAGGCCTCATTCCCACCTGGGGGAACAGTCTCTTCATACTTTGGATTGCAAATGCGCTTTGGCTTTCTATGCGGAATGCACAGCAGCTTACAGGCAATCCACTCAGCTCTTTGGATCTTTCGACAACAACAGGCTGGGAGTTGCAGTGGGTAAACAGATTATCTAATTGGCTTGTGGACTGCATTGCCTTCTGCAATGCACAAGCGGGCCTTCAGCTTGCCGGCCAAATCAAAGCTCACTCTGTGAGGGCCATGGCAGCGTATGTAGCCCATGTGCGGGAGATGTCCATTGCTGACATTTGTCAAGCAGTGATCTGGAGTTCCCTACATGTGTTCACTGCCCACTACTGTTTGGACAAGGATGGTCGACAGGACAGTGCCTTTGACCAATCTGTCCTCCGTAATCTCTTACAGGTTTAGACCCAATTCATCCTACCTAAGGCCCCTGTTTAGAGCCAGGCCATCTCCCTGCTGACCAACAGCACCGCAGTTGTTGTGCCTGTTGGCACCTTGTTTGGTGACTGTTGATTTTAGTTATGACCGGGAGCAGCCTGGAGCTTAGTGTTCAACCATCTGTGAGGACTACCATCCTGCTGTCCTAGGAGAACACCTGTAACAGGTAAGCAACTGCGCTTTCTCCTAGGACAAGCAGGATGGTAGTCCTCAGGAAACCCACCCGCAACCCTGAGGATGTTGGGTTATAAAATTTTTTTTTGCTCATATTTTTGCTATGTTACGAGACTGGAGGGGGACCGCTCCTTCTGATGATGGAGCTGGGAAAGACTAACATCCTGCTGTGAGGACTAACATCCTGCTGTCCTAGAACACCTGTTATAGGTAAGCAACTGCGCTTTCTATTTTTCTAGGACAACCCAAATAAGGAGGAGGAATTTTCTTAGTATGAGATCTCAAGTATTACTTTTGTGTTATATGTTTGTGTTAAAATATCCTTGTAGATAGCACTGGCAGTAAAGCTTTTCTTCTGTCTCCATCTGGTGGCAGGGAGGCGAAACCCAGGTATCTGAATGAAAATTAGCAGGTAAAGAATGTTTTGTTTTTACATTGCCGGAATAATTGAAAACCTTCATAAATGCCAGGAGTGTGAGCATCAATCCTGGGGAAACAGATGCCTAAGATAATCAAGTAATTGTTTAACCACAGTATCCGCTAAGTTTGTTTTCCTGGATATATATATTTTTTTCTTTAATACTCCCCTTTGTATTACTGGGCCTCTATTTTTCTTATATAAATTTACCTTTCAGAAAATTGATGTAACTTATGTATCTGAGATTGTTAATGTGTTATTATTGATTTACATTTCTTTTTCTTTACGGAGTAAGATGTATGCTTACTTTAAGTAAAAATTAATAGAGTGAATTAAAAAAAAAGTTTTTATTATGAGTTTTTGCCTCTATGGCCAACTTCATTTCAAATTCTCTCTTAGCGTGCCTTATCAATGTTTTACACTTAGGAAAAAGCATAAGCATTGTCAAATTATTTTCTTCAGATGGATCCTTCCAATTTTTGAAGGATGTTTTTTGGCTAAAATAGCCTTTTTCATCTTACCTTTTAACCTTGCCAGTAATCGTTTTTCCTTCCTTCTACCTTTCTTAATGCCTGGAATACATCTAAGATTGTATTTTTAAACAATGTCCATGCCTGTTGTACACCTTTAACCTTTGCAGCTGTACCTTTCAGTTTTCCTCATTTTATCAGTTTCCCTTTGAAAATTTAGTGTTATACTGTAGATTTACATAGTCCCCCTTCCAGACAGTTCAAATTTGATCATGTTATCACTATTGCCAAGTGGCCCCACCACTGTTAGCTCTCTCACCAAATCCTGTGTCCACTAAGAATTAAATCTAAAATATCTCCCTATTGTCTGTTCCTGAACCAATTGCTCCATGATGCAGTCATTTATTCCATCCAGTAATTTTATGTCTCTAGCATGTCTTGTTACCTTTTATTGTAAGACTCGAGCTTCAGTTTCACATAGTTTGATTTGTGCAAAGGGGTCCGAGATATGGACTAGCTTTTCATTTTTTGGGGGGGATTTGCCTTAGCTTCTTAGCCAGATGAGGCTCATTTTTTCTTTGGGGTGAGAAGAATTTGCATCCTCCGGTGAAAAAGATATTGCTCTTGGTGTGGAAAAAAGGGCATAAGTTTTGGGGTTTACCACTAGGAGAATTAAAAGTTTTTACCAGGGGATCCTGGTTAGATGAAAAACCCTTTCTTATCCTTTTTTCTACCCTTCTTGCCTTATAGACAGAAGTTTATATTTAATTTAGAGATGTGGTTTCTTTTCACTTCAGAATTTTATTAACCAATGATTAGTGCAGCACAGCATGCACTAGAATAAAACCAGACAATATGTAGTAAAAATATTTTCTTTATTCCAAATAAAGAAAAATATTAAATCTTAAACTCTCTAAATGATTCTATGAAACATTTCTATGTTCAAATCAAACTATACACTACAATTAATGTGAAGACCATTAATACAGTGACAGATAGTATTAACATTAAATAAATGTCTACCAATGACAGTCTTCTATTTAATTAATGCATTTCTAATATATATGTGCCAATTTAGAAACAATAGCAGTTAGTTTAAAAATTGAGTTCTCATATGCTGGAAATAAAAATAATTTTTACCAGATATCTGAAGTGGTCCCGCTCTTTGTCTCTCTCAGCTGCACGTGTCAAGAAAAAGCAAAAGTAGTCCTTTTCTTCCTTTGCTTATTTTTATAACCCCAAAAACCCATAAGCTGTTTCATTTCTCTCAATACTTCAATAATTAGCCTTTGAAGAAAATGGTTTGAAACCTTGAAAAGGTTCAAACAATTTAATTAATATCAGGATATGAAAAATAAAAATATAGGAGTTTCCTGCCCGATTAAAATGCTGCCTGTATTTTTTTCATTCATGCAGTGCAAGGCAATACAAGGGAAAGGAATCTCTTTTTCTTTTTTTTTAATTTGCAGAGATAAGAAATTAAGTATTCCTTCCTATCCAGGAAACTCCAGGTACTTTTAAAGTGAACAGGGGCCCCTTTCAACTAGACAGATAAAGATTCAGCTTTTTTCAAAGCTCTTCCTGAGAACCAAATGTTTAATCAAAAGTTTGACTAAGTTGTGAAAACCCTCCCTTCTCCCATTTCTCTCTCTCTCCTAAAGTAAGCTTCTTTTACAACCAGACACAGAGATAAGGATTTAGCTTCAAAGCTGTTCCTTTCAAGGTCTGGGAAGGGGGGGGGTGGGGGGGTTAGAGGGCTTCCAAGGAAGGCTTCTTTGAGCAGTGCTGAGTTTTTAGACAAGAAAAAAAAGGAAGCATGTGGGAACCAATGCTTTTTTTCTCTTATGGCCTATTGATTACTGACTACACTGAATATAATTATCAATAAACACAAATTAATAACATTTTCTAACATTGGAACCTTAATTTGGTGTTGCAAGTGCTCAAATGAGCTCCATTTGAGCCATTGATAGGGGTGTTTTTAAAAGAATTTCACTTTAAAGGTCTTTTTTGTTGTTTTTTTTTGTGTTGTGGGAAGTATTTTAGAGCTGCAAGCCTTATTTAGTCAGGACCCTTTTCTACAGCTTTCGGAGGGAGATTTGTCATGGTGCACACTGCCTTTCTGCTAACGGTCTGTTCTGCATTTCATCTCAGAGAACCTCCTCGATTAGACTACAGTCAAGCATTTTTGCGGTATCTGAAACTTACCATCAGTTTTTGGAAATCTGATCACCTATTCACGCTATGAGATGATCCAAAGAGAAGAAGTCAGGCTTCAATGGCTACTATTGGAAGTAGCTTGAGTCAGCCATTGGATAATCATACATTTACAGGAGTCTTCTGGTTCCTGAGAGCCCATTCTTCTGGGCTATCTTCAACCTCCTATGTTGTCTGGCTGCTAGCTTCCCCACAGGAGTTCTGTCAGCTCTTCACTACACATTTTCAGCTGATGTTAATGTCCAGATGCCAGACTTGGCTGGTTTTGGTGCGAGTGTACTATGAGTGGGGCTGTCACATTCCTGCCCAGTAGAGAGAGGCAAAGTACATCCCAGAAGTCTGGACTGATCTAGGTATGAACAGGAAAGGAAAATTGGTTCTTAATTACTAATTTTTCTTCGGGAATACCACAGCTCAGTCCAGAATCCTGTCTATTCAGTAATGCTTGCTCATCCTGGCAGTATGTAAAGGATGCAGAATGGTTTGTTTGGTTACATGATATTCTTTTTAATGTTGGTGGCATGTTTGCATCGAGGCTCTGCCTTCTGTGTGCTGAGAGGGGTTGAGGATCTCACTTATTCTCATCTTGGCTTGGGTACAGGTCATACTGAGGGACTGCAGATGGCACACTAGATTAAGTAGCACTGGCAGTAAAGCTTTTCTTCTGTCTCCATCTGGTGGCAGGGAGGCGAAACCCAGGTATCTGAATGAAAATGAGCAGGTAACAACCAATTTTCCTTTCTCTGACTGTATTTGCTGCCTGAGGAATAAGCCATGTGCCTGGACTGGTATGGTTGTGTACAGAGAAATGAATATAGTAGTGCCAGTTTAAAAATAACACCAATCCCTCAAAATTGTCACCTTTGCAGTGGTAATATTTCTGTGATGAGATACTTCAGCACCAAAACCAGAGTGGCTGGTGCAAGATTTGCATAAGTTAACCTTTTAACTACACAAAATCGAGTTTTACTCGCAGCAAATGAATGATTTTTGTTCATGATATTTGTCATAGTTATAATGATACAGCAGTGGACCAGCTTAACTTAGGCTCACTGAAACAGCTCTGTAAATTAAAATTTAACCTATTCTTCATCAGCCAATCCCCACAAGTGGGTTATATACTCCCTTACTGTCTCGGTAACATTACTCACATGCAGCCCTGCACAAACATCAGCCTTTCACTATTCTCTGGCTTCAGCAGATGGTAATCATGCCTTTTTACATGTGGCCATAGTCCAGATTTGAAGGCACACCTGAGGTCTCCTTCAGTTGAGGGGCCTGTTTGGTGAGAAAAAAAATGGACAGTGGGAGGGGAAGGGAGGTAGCCCTCTCCCTCACCATGTGGTGGCTACAATTTGCATTGGGATAAGGAAGAATTGGGCTCAGCCCTACACTTTTTTTTTCCTTACCTCAGCTGTCCATTTTCCTCTGCTTTGTTTGGTACTGGGCACATGGCAGAGAAATTACAGCAGTACAGCAAGCCAAGAAAGTTTGAAAAAAAAAATCACCACAATTTTGCACTTGGAGCCAAGTGCTTCCCAATGGTAGAGGACAGCAGCAGACCAGAGCCGCAAGCATTTCACCAGATGTGAGCAGCAGGAGACAAATCACATGAAGGAGTGCACCATGCCACTGAGCAGCCAGCATAGGAAATGGGTTCCGAGTTGTAGGGCTTGTCACAGGAGAGCACTCAGTACAAGATTGCTCGCCATGCATTCACAGCACATTGCTTAGATAAGGCTGGCAGGCAAGATTCTATCTTTGGCCAGTCTGTTCTACGCAACTTATTTCCAGTTTAACTTCCCAACATCCTTCCACCGACCCGTCCAGAGTTCAGGATGCCCTCCTTACCAAATTTCCACCCCGGTTGTGCCTGTTGCACGTCTTTGTGTGCATTTGGTGTATTGCTCGGGCATCCTCAGCTCCGTACTCACCCATATGTGAGGACTACCATCCTGCTTGTCCTGTAAGAAAGCTGAGTTGCTTACCTGTAACAGGTGTTCTCACAGGACAGCAGGATGTTAGTCCTCATGAAACCCGCCCGCCACCCCGTGGAGTTGGGTTCGTTTACGTTTTATTTTATTTTTCGCACATACTTTTTACTATAAGACAAGACTGAAGGGGGACCCCTGCTGGATGTGGGGTTGATGCTGTGCTGGGCATGCCGAGTAGGTGCAAGTCAAAGTTCTAGAAACTTTGACAAAAGTGTTCCGTGATTGGGCTCCATCCTGTGATGTCACCCATATATGAAGACTAACATCCTGCTGTCCTGTGAGAACACCTGTTAAATGTAAGCAACTCTGCTTCATGGCCTGTGCCTCGAAACCACAGCCCTCAACTGAGACAGAGCTGCTTATTGCTGGTACTGAAGGACAGACCTCCCAAACCTTCATTGTGAAGAACGGGAAGCTCCAGAAACAGTTTCCATCCATACCAGGCTTCTTTCATTGAAAGGACTGATTACTCTCAAAGTATAGAGATGTCTGGTTTCCAGAACCTCTCGGCGCATAAAACTGGTGTAAGTTGTGAAACAGCTCTCTCAAATAAAAGTGGGATCTGCCCTCTTTTCTAACTTGTCCTCAAACAATAGGCATCCCTTGAAGGGTACCTTTGAGATACGATTTAGAAATAGCATCAGTTCTGCAGCCAAAGCTGGTATCTGGCTCCTATCATTGAAGCAACTCTGTGCCAGCTCATAGCTGGTAGCAGCCAGGAAAGCAAGCCCTAGCTCTAAGAAAGGGCCACTATCCCCCACTGCTGCCTGAGCCTCCTGGCTCAAATGCAAACTGGCCCTCACCACCCTACAACAGCATGTGGAAATTTGCAGAGCCATGGCCTGTTTCAGAATAGCCTCCTGCTAGGTTGTTCCATCTTCCACTGGTATGGTGGTCTGTTTTGTCACTGAGCACACCAGTGCATCCACCTTAGCAAAATGAAAATGTTCCTTGCCTTAGAATCAATAGGGTAAATATCCAGCAAGATTAGTATCCCTTTAAAATTTGCATCTGGAGCACTCCACACCATATCTATCACCTCTTGTACCACTTTTTACCACTTTGTGGAGAGGGAAAAAACAGGAAGCCTCCTGTAAGCTGACCATAATAGAATCTTTCTTTTGTGTTTGAGCCATAGTGGGAGCTGCCCCACCACATCCCAGCATCTTTAGCATCAATGGGTGCCAGAAGTGTTGGGAGAGACAGAGAGAAGTTCCTCCAAGGGAGTTTACACTTGTGTCTGAGAAGAGTTCACATCATCCTCTGCTAAAACCTATTTCACCTGCAGCTACAGGCGCTAGTAAATGATGGCTTTGCTTGTCTCCCTCCCACCGCACAAGGATCTGGCAGCCCTTGCGTGGATTGAAATTTTTAAGGGACTTAAGTCTTTTTGGAAGGAGCTGGTGCCCATGGGAAGTCTCACCCCAAGTCACCCTCCTCATGTTGAGGCAAACATGTGGCCCTGATCTCTTCTCTGTCCAGATTTGTGAAGGGGCAGAGGGAGGCATATTGTTTGGGGGGGGGGGGGGGGAAGGACTATGCAGGTGACAGATTGATCTGAGGAGTTTGGATCCTCTACACAAGACAAAGCAAAGGCAACTGTGGAAGAGGGCAAAATTACCACAGATATGGAGTCACATACAACTATGCTGCAGCAGTTTCATCAAGATAAGCTCTCAGGGCTATTGCAGATGCTAAAGATGCTGGGATGTGGTGGGGCAGCTCCCACTATGACTAAAACACAAAAGAAAGATTCTATTATGGTCAGCTTACAGGAGGCTTCCTGTTTTTTCCCTCTCCACAAAGTGGTAAAAAGTGGTACAAGAGGTGATAGATATGGTGTGGAGTGCTCCAGATGCAAATTTTAAAGGGATACTATCCTTGCTGGATATTTACACTATTGATTCTAAGGCAAGGAACATTTTCATTTTGCAAAGGTGGATGCACTGGTGTGCTCAGTGACAAAACAGACCACCATACCAGTGGAAGATGGAACAACCTAGCAGGAGGCTATTCTGAAACAGGCCATGGCTCTGCAAATTTCCACATGCTGTTGTAGGGTGGTGAGGGCCAGTTTGCATTTGAGCCAGGAGGCTCAGGCAGCATTGGGGGATAGTGGCCCTTTCTTAGAGCTAGGGCTTGCTTTCCTGGCTGCTACCAGCTATGAGCTGGCACAGAGTTGCTTCAATGATAGGAGCCAGATACCAGCTTTGGCTGCAGAACTGATGCTATTTCTAAATCAAATCTCAAAGGTACCCTTTCAAGGGATGCCTATTGTTTGAGGACAAGTTAGAAAAGAGGGCAGATCCCACTTTTATTTGAGAGAGCTGTTTCACAACTTACACCAGTTTTATGCGCCGAGAGGTTCTGGAAACCAGACATCTCTATACTTTGAGAGTAATCAGTCCTTTCAATGAAAGAAGCCTGGTATGGATGGAAACTGTTTCTGGAGCTTCCCGTTCTTCACAATGAAGGTTTGGGAGGTCTGTCCTTCAGTACCAGCAATAAGCAGCTCTGTCTCAGTTGAGGGCTGTGGTTTCGAGGCACAGGCCATGAAGCAGAGTTGCTTACATGTAACAGGTGTTCTCACAGGACAGCAGGATGTTAGTCCTCATATATGGGTGACATCACAGGATGGAGCCCAATCACAGAACACTTTTGTCAAAGTTTCTAGAACTTTGACTTGCACCTCATCCGCATGCCCAGCACAGCATAAACCCCACATCCAGCAGGGGTCCCCCTTCAGTCTTGTCTTATAGTAAAAAGTATGTGCAAAAAATAAAATAAAACGTAAACGAACCCAACTCCACGGGGTGGCGGGCGGGTTTCATGAGGACTAACATCCTGCTGTCCTGTGAGAACACCTGTTACAGGTAAGCAACTCTGCTTTCTTACAGGACAAGCAGGATGGTAGTCCTCACATATGGGTGAGTACGGAGCTGAGGATGCCCGAGCAATACACCAAATGCACACAAAGACGTGCAACAGGCACAACCGGGGTGGAAATTTGGTTAGGAGGGCATCCTGAACCCTGGACGGGTCGGTGGAAGGATGATGGGAAGTTAAACAGGAAATAAGTTGCGTAGAACAGACTGGCCAAAGATAGAATCTTGCCTGCCAGCCTTATCTAAGCAATGTGCTGTGAATGCATGGCGAGAACGCCAGGTAGCAGCTTTATGAATATCAGCAAGCGGCACCAAACGTAGGTGTGCTACTGCTGTAGCCATGGCCCTGACAGAGTGCACTTTTACAGGGTCTTGCAGCGGAATGCCTGCTTGTTGATAGCAAAAAGAAATGCAGTCCGCTAACCAGGAGGAGAGGGTCTGCTTTCCCACAGGATTTCCCAATTTGATGGAATCGAAAGAGTGGATTTCCTGTGGGCCAACTAGCAGTCTAGATAGAAGGCTAGAGCACGTTTGCAGTCCAAAGAATACGGAGCCTGTTCTCCTGGGTTTGCATGGGGCCTGGGAAAAAATGTAGGTAGGATAATAGATTGGTTAATATGAAATTCTGACACTACCTTTGTTAAACATTTAGGGGTAGATTTTAAAAGGGTTACGCGCATAACCCTTTCAAAACCCGCCTGCGCGCGCCGAGCCTATTTTTCCTAGGCTTGGCGGTGCGCGCAAGCCCCGGGACACGCGTAAGTCCCGGGGCTTTCCTGGGGGGGCATGTCAGGTGTGTCGCAGCGGCGCGTCATTCGGGGGCGTTATGGGAGCGTGGCCGCGGGTGTGGTTCCAGCCCAGGGGCATGGCAGAGGCCTCCGAAATCGCTCCCAGGCCGTGGAATTGCGCGGCGGTGGCCGGCCAGCAGGCGTAACTTTCGCGATAAAGGTAGGGGGTGTGTAGATAGGGCTGAGGGGGGATGGGTAAGAGAGGGGAAGGTGGGGGGAGGCCGAAGGAAAGTTCCCTCGGAGGCCGCTCCAATTTCGGAGCGGCTGTGGAGGGAACGGGCAGCGCGCGCAATTGCACAAATGTGCACCCCCTTGTGCGCGCCGACCCGGATTTTATAAGATACACATGGCTACGCGCGTATCTTATAAAATCCGGTGTACTTCTGTTTGTGCCTGGTGCGCGAACAAAAGTACACACGGGTGTAGTTTTATAAAATCTACCCCTTAGTGTGAGTACAGAACACTACCCTATCATGCAGAAATTTAGTGTAAGGCGGGTAGGCAACTAATGCCTGCAATTCACTAACTCTGCGAGCAGACGTGATAGCATGAAGGAAAACTACTTTCCACATGAGATAACTGAGATCACAGGAGTGGAGAGGCTCAAACGGAGGTTTCATGAGCAGTGGAGGTTTTAAGTGGAGCAAGCCTCTTACAAAGCGCGTTACTAAGGGTTGTGTGGAAATAGGAACATCCCCAACGCCTTTATGTAACGCGGCTACCGCGCTGACATGCACCCTGATGGAGTAAGTTTTCAGGCCTGCCTCCAACAAATTCCAGAGATAGTCCAGAAACTTCAATGTGGAACAAGTGAAGGGGTCTAAGGACATAGAGGTGCACCATACTGTAAACCTCTTCCATTTGGAGTGGCAAGACCTTCTCATGGAAGGCTTTCATGAACCTACCAGGACTTGGGACACCGACTCTGAAAGGTTAAGAGGTTGGAGTTTTAACCTTTCAACATCCAGGCAGTCAGAGATAGAGCTTGGAGGTTGGGGTGGCGCAGGCATCCGTTGTTCTGAGTTATCAGAAGTGGATCCTTCCCCAGAGGAATGTGGCGGTGTACTGATAAAATCCTGGAGGATTGGAAACCACACCTGGTGTGGCCAGTGAGGGGCTATCAGAATCATTATGCCCTTGTCCTTCCGTAACTTCATGAGAGTCTTTGATATGAGTGGAAGTGGAAGGTATGCATAGAGGAGACTGCTGGCCCACGAGAGGGTGAAAGCGTTTCTCGGTTGCAAGTGGTAGCTGCCATTGAGGGAGCAGAAGTTTTCTACTTTACGGTTGTGAACTGATGCAAAGAGGTCTATGTGAGAATAACCCCAACGTTGGAATATTGTGTCTGCTACTGTGGGGTTGAGAGACCACTCTCGTGCAGAAGAAACGAGCGGCTCAACTTGTCCGCCAACACATTGTCCACGCCCGGCAAGTAAGTGGCTGTGAGGTAAATTGAGTGGGTTAGGGCCCATGCCCATATCTGTGCAGCTTCCTGAAACAGGAGGTAGGAGCCTGTTCCACCCTGCTTGTTGATGTACCACATCGCCACCTGGTTGTCTGTTTGAATTAGGATGGTCTTATTTGAGAGGCAATCCTGAAGGACCCTGAGGGCATATGATTGCCGAAAGCTCCACGAAATTTATCTGGTGTTTGGCTTCCTCTGGAGACCAGGTTCCCTGAGTCTGCAGGTCGACTACATGAGTACCCCACCCTAGGGTTGGAGGCGTCTGTTGTCAAAGTAATTTGAAGTTCTGTAGCCGGAAATGGAAGGCCTTGAGTTAGATTGGAGTGTTGCATCCACCAGGCCAGTGATAGTCTGAGCTGTGTGGTAATGTGAACAATGCTGGACATTGGCTGACAAGCTTGAACCCACTGGGATTTTAAAGTCCACTGCATGACTCTCATAACTAGGCAGGCCATCGGAGTGACATGCACTGAGGATGCCATGTGACTTAGCAGGATGAAGAAGTGATGAGCAGTTGAGGATACTCAAGTCTGTAAAAGATATGCCAGAGAGGCCAGATCACACTATGAACACTTACATGACTCATTACCCTTGTCTTCCTTCCCTCCCAACCCCACCATTGTTTCCCCATCCAATTTGTACAACAGAGACCACTACTATGCTGGCTCACCCACCCCTCCATCTTGAACCCATCTGCTCCCCATCATTTATAATAAATGAGATGATAAATACCTTATTATACTTCACATTAACATGTCACTTCATGTTAAATTGACCTTTACTCCTCACATGGAAAAAAAATGTTTTATAATAGTTGTTAAAGTAGAAACAAAGCTGCCATAACTTAACTGGCTCAGTGAACTATAACTGGCAACATAAACACCCATATCGCCTTGTAAATGGTGGCAGAGTGCCAGGCTGTAAAGAAAACCCAGGCACTTGCACCGGTTCGGTTACATAGTTCAGTAGCACTAGGAACGAAACAGAGAATAAAAAAAAAATATATTCGCTCACAGAACCAGTGCCCACTGTCAAAAGTCCACTTGCACTGATCGGAATTTACACAGAGGTAAAATAGTGTAAGTTTAGCAGAAAACAGAGCTGTACCATAAGTAACAATATAAGCAATCACATTGCTCTGTAGGTGATGATAGACTGCTAGGCTGCCAAAAAAAAACAAAAAACCATGTACTCCCCCCAACTCATTGGTGCATATCTCACTTGCAGTAGTAGAAAACAAAGGAAAAAAAAACACTCCTTGCTCACAAAACTAGTGCTAAATGTCAGGGTTCTGCTTGCGCAGGTTGCAGACTGTTGGGTCCTGACACTGTAGTTTTTAATAATGCCTTCGCCTCCTCAGCAGAATTAAACCAGGAAACACCTTTAGCTGTGGCAACCCTCAGCTGAGCAGGGTAAAGAAATGTGGCCCAAACTCCCTGGGCTATTAATTGAGGGCAAACAGGAGCCATTGCCCTGCGCTGCGCAGCCACCGCCGCAGAGAAATCCTGAAACACCAGAATATTTGCATTTTCATAGCACAATTCTCGCTTCGCTCTTGCCGCCTGAAGGATCTCTTGCTTGTGGGTATAAGCCTATGTGCCCTCTCAATACGCAGCTTGCCATGTGCTCGCGTTAGGCCCAGCTCCTGCTCTAACCAGGCCTCCAATTTTGCAGGTATTCTTGTCCTCAAGGGACTCCGGCAACCCCACAAATTGCAGGTTTGACCTGCGTGAGCAATTTTCCAAATCCTCAATTCGGGCCGCCTGTTTTACTACCGAGGCTTGTAGTGCTGTCTGGAGTCTATCTTGGGCATCAGACATGCAGTTCTCCAGCTCTGAAAAACGCGCTTCAATTTTCCTCATATTCGCAGATATCTCAGTGATTTTAAGGGAGATATTTTTAATATTGGGTCCCAGAGCCTCCAGCACCACAGTTTTGACATCGGCAAGTGCCGCAACGGAAAGCGATTTGGGCACAGGACTGGTAGCCATGACTGAACTGGCTGAAGGCCTCTGACCCTCCTTCACTTTTTCTCTGTCTTTTTTAACCAGTCGGGTGGACATACCTTTCTTTTTCTGTTCCCCGATAGTCCAGCCACGCACAATCAGACTCACGATTTGGCTTTTAGGGGGGCAGATGGGGTCGGATGCAGTAGGCCCGGCCCCGAGCAAAGGGGGATTACATTCTCCTCCCTCACTGCCTCGCATGAGCTCCCAGGCATTACCTTTTGGCTTGGCCACACTGCGCAGAACCTTTCCCAAGGTAATAGTGGAGGGGGCCGCAGTTCTTCACAAGGAAGGTATCTTAGTTCACCCATATTTAGATGATTGGCTAATCAGGGCCAAGTTGCCAGAGGATGTGGTTAGTGCAGTTAGTGTAGCTGAGTTTAAAAAATGATTGGATAAGTTCTTGGAGGAGAAGTCCATTACCTGCTATTAATTAAGTTGACTTAGAAAATAGCCACTACTATTACTAGCAACAGTAGCATGGAATAGACTTAGCTTTTGGGTACTTGCCAGGTTCTTATGGACTGGATTGGCCACTGTTGGAAACAAGAACATGCCATACTGGGACAGACCAAGGGTCCATCAAGCCCTGCATCCTATATTCTTAAGTCGGAACTGAAAACAATGCAGGATCTCACAGAGTGGTCCAGCTGCTGCAGGAGTTGGGTGGTAAATTTAGCCAAGAGCAGGCTCTAACTCTTCCACGTTCTGGAGTATTTAGGTGTAAGGTTCAATACAGTATTTCTCCCCAAACAGTATATCTAGAAAATTTAGGGGCAAGTCCAGGACCATCTGACAGTGTGAACATATCTACAGTCTCTATGACAGCGACACTGGATGTAGTCCTGTGGGCAAGGGCACACATGCACCCGCTTCAAAAGTCTTTGCTGGCCAGATGGAATCCTCAGTCTTAGGATTACAGGGTCAGCTGTTACCACCAGAGGTGAAAGGTTGCTATGGTGGAAGCAGAGGAATCAGCGCAGCTAAGGGGTAGATTTGGAAGTTCCGGACTAGATAGTGGTCACGACAGATGCAAGCCTCGAGGGAACAGTGGCGAGGGACAAGGGTCTGCCAAGGAGATGACATGGTCCATTAATAGACTAGGCCCAGGCAATTCAGCTGGCATTTTTTTTTAAGTTTGTGGACCATCTGAGAAGGAAAGCAGTGTGAGTGATGTTGGACAACACCAAGGCGGTAGCCTACATAAATCCTTAAAGAAAGACTCTGAATCAACAGGTCTTTCTAGCAATGGATGTCCTGCTGCCTTAGGCGGAGCAGCATCTTCAAGCTCTGTCGACTTCCCATAGTGTAGCATCAAAAATGTTCAGGTGGATTCTCAGCCGCCACCCATTGGCCCCAGGTACTGGGAGCTGGCACAGGAGGTATTTCAGCTCGTTTCTCGTTAAGGATGGCCTTGCAGTTTTGTTTTCTCAGTTTGTGAATGCCTTTAGTTTCCAGGACCTCTCTATTAAAGGGAGTTAGGCCTAGCTCAGGTTCACTTGAGTTCAACGTCAGGGTGGTGATAAAGGAACAAAAGTTCTTACCTGTTAATTTTCATTACTGTAGTACCACGGATCAGTCCAGACTGTGGGTTGAGCCTCCTATCCAGCAGATGGAGACAGACCAAAACTGAAAGGGTAGCCTATATCAGGACAGAGCCTACCCTGCAGCCCTTCAGTATAACCATTTTTAAAGCAGAAAACAACAAACATAAATAGGATCAAGCAAGTTACCAAAAAGCTCAATTGAGCAACTCAATAACATTGCAAAGAACATGGTAGAACTAAGCACTCTTGCATATACTTGGTTTGCAACAACCAAGGCTTCCGCTGTAATCGTCCAGTGTTCAGTAGAAATTAAAGTATCGACTTCTGAAAATCTGAAATAAGCTTTGAATGGACAATAAGAAAAGAGAAACAGGGAAGGGCATCTGGACTGATCCGTGGTACTACAGGAACAAAAATTAACAGGTAAGAACTAATTTTCCTTTTCCCTGTACGTACCCAGATCAGTCCAGACCATGGGATATACCAAAGCTTCCCTAAAGCAGGTGGGACCGAGACAGTCCCGCTCGAAGCACTTGCCGCCCAAAGGAACCAAAAACCAGTGCTTGCACATCCAGGCGGTAGTGTCGAGCAAAAGTATGCAGGGATGTCCATGTAGCGGCCCTGCAAATTTCTTGTGGAGAAACAGATTGGCTTTCCGCCCAGGAAGGAGCTTGAGAACGCAACGAATGAGCCTTTAGGCCCTCAGGAACCACCCGTCCTTGGCACAGACAGGCCGAGGAAATCACCTCCTTCAGCCACCGCGCAATAGTAGTCTTAGAAGCCGGTTTGCCCCGATAGGGACCATTCTAGAGGACAAAAAGATGATCAGAGACCCAAAAGTCATTGGTGACCTGGAGATACCAGAGTAGAACTCGTTTGACATCAAGTCTGCGAAGATTGCCCCCAGCAGTACCCACAATCTCCTCTGGCGAGAATGCTGGCAGCTCCACTGACTGGTTGACATGGAAAGCGGAGACAACCGTTGGCAAGAAAGAAGGCACAGTCTTGAGGGAAACACCTGAATCGGAAAAACGCAAAAAAGGTTCCCGACAGGACAATGCTTGAAGCTCGGAGACCCGCCGAGCAGAAGAGATAGAGACGAGAAAGACTGTCTTGAGTGTGAGGTCCTTGACTGTAGCCCAACGGAGAGGTTCAAATGGGGCCACACAGAGAGCCCGGAGGACAAGATTAAGACTCTACGGTGGGCAAGTAGAGCGAGTGGGCGGTCGCAGGTGCTAGACTCTCTTCAAGAACTGAACCACGTCCGGGTGACCCGCTAAGGGATGACCCTCACCCGTCCAAGGAGAGAGCAGAGAGCAGAAACTTGCATGCACAGGGAACTGAAAGAGAGACCCTTGGAGAGACCCTTCTGTAGAAAGCAAAATTGCTTACCTTGTAATAGATGTTATCCCAGGACAGCAGGATGTAGCCCTCACACATGGGGTGACATCATTGATAAAGCCCTATCGCGGAAAAACTTCTGTCAAAGTTTCTAGAAACTTTTGACTGGTACTCTGAGCATGCCCAGAATGCCATGATATTCTCTGCCACAGGGGTCTCCCTTCAGTCTCGTATGTAGCAATAAGCTTTAGCAAAAAATAAAATAAAACGTATCGGACCCAACTAGGCAGGATGCTAGTCCTCACATATCGGTGATTAGCAAGCTAGAGGCTGAGTTATTTTATAGTGAAGCAACATTGATATATTGTTGGTAAAAATGAGGCAGCCGAAGATCACAGCAGGTTGGATGTAGGAGTTGGGATTATACTGAAAACAGATTTTTTTAAGACAGATTGTCCATAGGCTGAATCCTGTCGTCCTTTGCCCAAACAGTAATGAGCTGCAAAGGTGTGAAGAGAACTCCATGTTGCTGCTTTACATATGTCAAGAATTGGCACTGAACGATAGTGTGCTACTGAGGTTGACATTGCTCTTACTGAATGTGCCTTTACTCGCCCTTGGAGAGGAAGGCCTGCTTTTTCATAGTAGAACTGTATACAATCTGCTAGCCAGTTGGAGAGAGTGTGCTTGCTCACTGCTTTACCCGGTTTGTTTGGATCAAAGGAAACAAAGAGTTGAGTGGATTTCCTGTGGACCTCAGTGCAGTCTAAGTAATATGCTAGCGCACATTTACAGTCCAAGATATGTAAGGCTCTTTCCCCTTGGTGAGAATGAGGCCTTGGGAAGAATGTGGGCAAAACTATGGATTGGTTCAAGTGGAATTCCGTAACTACTTTGGGGAGGAATTTTGGATGTGTACGGAGAACCACTCTGTCATGTAGGAATTTTCTATAGGGTGAGTACGTGACAAGTGCTTGTAATTCACTAACCCTTTTAGCCGATGTAATAGCAATGAGGAAGATAGTCTTCCATGTGAGAAATTTAACATCACAGGAATTCATGGGTTCAAAAGGAGAATGCATGAGCCTTGTCAAGACTAGATTCAGGTCCCATTCTGTGTCAGGTGGCCGAATGTTGAGATTACTTACCTGATAATTTCCTTTTCCTTAGTGTATGCAGATGGACTCAAAACAAATGGGTATAGTGTGCTTGTGCTAGCAGTTGGAGACTGATCTGACGTCAGCACGGGTACATATACCCCCACAGGAAGTGCAGCAAATCAGTAATCTTCCTTGCAAAAGCTTTTATGGATATATGTGTGACTGACCGATCGATTAAATGAACAGGATTACCCTGACCAACTGATGGTAGCTGGAGACCGCCAGTGTACTCAGCCGGAAGGCGTCGACACCCGGCAGGGTGGATGCCCTATATAAGAAAACATGTCTTACCGTGAGTCGGCGAATCCCCATGTATACCGGCAGCCGGGCGGGATGCTGAGTCCATCTGCATACACTAAGGAAAAGGAGATTATCAGGTAAGTAATCTCAACATTTCCTAGCGTGTAGCAGATGGGACTCAAAACAAATGGGATGTACAAAAGCTACTCCCGGACTGGGCGGGAGGCTGCCCGAGGAGCGCTTAGGATTGCCCTCGCAAATGCTGTGTCCTCCCTGGCCTGGACGTCCAGACGATAGAATCTGGAGAAGGTATGGAGGGAGGACCACGTCGCCGCTTTACATATCTCTGCAGGCAACAGCATCTTAGTTTCTGCCCAAGAGGCCGAGGGTGCTCTGGTAGAATGAGCCTTGACCTGTAGAGGCGGTGGTTTTCCTGCCTCTACGTAGGCTGCCTTGATAACTTCTTTAATCCAGCGGGTGATGGTCGGCCGTGAGGCCGCTTCCCCTTGCTTCTTCCCGCTGTGCAGGACGAACAGGTGGTCCCGTCTTTCGTACTGCTTCTGATATTTCCAGGTATCTGGACAGTAGTCTGCCGATTTCGAGATGGCGTAGTATTCGACCTTCTTCCGATTTCTTCAAACCTTCCGTGGTAGGCAAGGATATGGTTTGGTTGAGGTGAAATTGTGAGACCACTTTGGGTAAAAAGGAAGGAACCGTACGAAGATGGATAGTGCCTCTGGAGTGATTCTGAGAAATGGATCACGGCAGGACAGTGCTTGTAGCTCTGAGATGCGGCGTGCTGAACATACGGCCAGCAAGAACACCATCTTCAAGGTTAACAAACGGAGAGACAGGCCTCGAAGGGGCCTGAAGGCGGATCCCGCTAGAAATTCCAATACTAGGTTGAGGTTCCACAAGGGCACTGGCCACTTCAGTGGCGGGCGAATGTGTTTTACTCCTTTCAGGAAATGTGAAACGTCTGGGTGTTTGGCAATGGAGTTGCCGTCACTCCTGGGACCGTAGCAAGACAGCACTGCTACCTGAACCTTGATGGAGCTGAGGGACAGACCCTTCTGAAGTCCATCTTGTAGGAAGTCCAAAATGAGAGGGATCTTAGCGGCATGTGAATTGGTGCTGTGAGAGTCGCACCAGGCTTCAAAAACTCTCCAGATCCTTATATATGTTAGTGATGTGGAGAACTTGCGTGCTCGGAGGAGTGTATCTATTACCAGCTCCAAGTATCCTCTTTTCTTCAGTCTAGCCCTCTCAATGGCCAGACCGTAAGAGAGAATTGAGCTGGATCCCCGTGGAGGATGGGACCTTGGCGTAGCAGGTCCCTGTGTGGAGGCAGGCGTAGAGGATTCCCTGCCAGTAGTCTTCTCATGTCTGCATACCAGGGTCTTCTTGGCCAGGCCGGGGCCACTAGAAGAACTAGGCCTCTGTGCCGCTGAATCTTGTGTATAATGGCGCCCAGCAGGGGCCACGGAGGAAAGGCATATAAGCAGGATTCCCTGAGGCCACGGCTGTACCACTGCATCGATCCCCTGGGATAGCGGATCCCGCCTGCGGCTGAAATATCTGGGTACTTGAGCGTTGGACCTGTCTGCTAATAGGTCCATGCTCGGTGTCCCCCACTGATCCAGAATCATCTGGAAAGCTGTGGGCGACAGCTGCCACTCCCCCGGGTTTAGACTTTCTCTGCTGAGGAAGTCTGCCATCGTGTTGTCCTTCCCGGCAATGTGGACGGCGGAGATGTCCTGAAGATTTGCTTCTGCCCAAATCATCAGGGGAGTTATTTCTAGGGACACTTGTTGGCTTCTGGTTCCGCCCTGTCGATTGATGTATGCCACCGTGGTGGCGTTGTCTGACATCACTCTGACCGCTCTGTCGCGAAGTCTGTGGGCAAATCTCAGGCACGCTAGCCTGACTGCCCGTGCCTCTAGTTGGTTGATGTTCCACCTTGACTCTTCTCTGGTCCACCGCCCTTGGGCGGTGAGTTCCTCGCAGTGTGCTCCCCCCATCTGTTCAGGCTGGCATCTGTGGTGAGCAGAATCCAGGTTGGGGAGGACATTCTTGACCCCCACCACCGTAGCTGATTCCGCACTCTGGTCGGCAGAGGTAGGTGTATGGTGTAGTTCTGTGATCGTGGGCTCCATCGAGATAGAAGGGCGCGTTGCAATGGTCTCATATGAGCCTGCGCCCATGGCACCACCTCCAGAGTGGATGCCATGAGGCCGAGGACTTGTAGGTAATCCCGAGCTGTGGGCCGGCTGGTGCTCAGCAGGACCTGCAGATGATGCTGGAGTTTTGACTTTCTCTTGGAGGTCAGGCTGACCTTGTCTTCCTGGGTGTCAAATTGGACCCCTAGGTATTCCAGCGACTGGGACGGCTGTAGGGAACTCTTCTTTATGTTGACTACCCATCCTAGACTTTCCAGAAGAGCTATAACTCTGTTGGTTGCCTGGTGACTCTCCTCCGGTGACTTTGCCCTGATCAGCCAATTGTCCAGGTAGGGATGGACGAGAATTCCTTCCTTCCTGAGCACCGCCGCCACTACTACTATGACCTTGGTAAAGATCCGCGGTGTGGTGGCTAACCCGAAGGGTAAAGCTCGGAACTGGAAGTACTGATTCAGGACTTTGAAGCGTAAATAGCGCTGGTGATCCCGATGGATTGGGATATGCAAGTAGGCTTCCGACAGATCTAGGGAGGTGAGAAACTCCCCTGGCTGTACTGAATTCTTGACAGACCGCAGAGTTTCCATGCGAAAGTTGGGGACCCGTAGGTGTCGATTGACTGACTTGAGGTCCAGGATGGGCCTGAAAGTGCCCTCCTTCTTGGGTACTATGAAATAGATGGAATAATGCCCAGAATTTCTCTCTCCTGCAGGTACTGGGATTATGGCTCTTAGGGCCAGGAGCCTCTGTAAGGTCACTTCTAGTGCCGCTTTCTTGAGTGGTGAGCAAGGAGATTCCACAAACTTGTTCGGCAGGAGCCGAAGAAAATCCAGGTAATATCCTTCTCGGATGATGGCGAGGACCCACTGGTCCGAAGTGATCTTGACCCACCTGCGGTAGAAGAGGGTTAGCCTGCCCCCTATGGCTGCTACCCTCGGATGGGTTGGCTGATTGTTATTGTGGGTTACGGCCGGGGCCAGAACCCGAGCCGGTTCTCTTCTTGTTGTGGTTAGTCCGAAAGGGCTGGTTCCTGGCCTGAGAACGAGGTGCTTGATAGCGAGTCCTGTAGGGGTTGAAGCGCTGAGAGTTTCTACCTCTGGATGGTCTAGAAAAAGAATGCTGGCTCCTCCTCGTCCTGTCTTCTGGTAGACGGGTAATGGAGAGGCACCCCATTTAGTAGCCCAGTTCAAGGTAGGAGACAGGGATGAGCCCTCAGGGCTCATCCCTGTCTCCTACCTTGTTTAACATTTATCTGTTACCCTTATGTGAACTCCTCACTAACCTCAATCTCAAACACTTCCTCTACGCCGACGATATTCAGGTCCTGATCCCCATCAAGGAGTCACTCGCAAAAACACTGTCTCACTGGGAAACCTGCCTCCAAAATATCAAACAGCTTCTCACAAGTCTCAACCTGATACTAAATTCATCAAAAACGGAACTTCTAATCATCACACCAGAAAACAGCTCCCTCACACACACTCATCCAACCTTACCAAACACTACACAAGTGAGAGACCTAGGAGTTCTAATTGACAATCACCTAAACCTGAAAGCGAACATCAACAAAACCACCAGAGACTGCTTTTATAAGCTCCAAGTGCTGAAAAGAATACGACCTCTCTTCCACACTCATGACTTTAGAACGATTCTACAATCAATCATTTTCGCAAAGCTGGACTATTGTAACACCATCATGCTTGGTCTCCCTTCATCACACACCAAACCATTGCAAATGGTCCAAAATGCCTCCGCCCGTATACTCACTAACACCAGGAGAAGAGAACACATAACACCTATCCTGATGGGCCTCCACTGGCTGCCTATCCACTTCAGAATAATCTACAAGGCCATTCTCACCATTTTCAAAAACATCCATCAATTAGCCCCAATCGATCTCCATATCCCCCTCCGATTACACTACTCAACAAGACCGACAAGAGATGCTTACAAAGGATCACTTCAAGTACCTCCAGCCAAAACTACCAGACACATCACGCTTAGAGATCGGGCCTTCTCCACAGCTGGTCCAACTTTATGGAACTCCATTCCCCCGGATCTTAGAATGGAACCCAGCATCTCAACATTCAAGAAAAGACTCAAGACGTGGCTGTTCACGCAGGCCTTTGCTAACTCCAACATTACTTAACTCCCTTCAATCAACATACTTCGCTAGTAATAGCATTAATAGCCACCCCTTATAATGTTATTATATATATTTATAATTATCTGATCTTCATTTTCCTTCTTACTCCAAGTTATTGATTCCCTGTTACATGTAACTGCTTTTCTGCACTATTGTTCAAATTGTAAAGTTTATTTTAATTGCACCCCTGTTTCTTGTGAACCAGCATGATGGGACTATCGTCTTGAATGTTGGTATATAAAAAAACTTAAATAAATAAATAAATAAAATAAGAGATCGCTGCCGAACAGTAGGAAACCCTTAAAGGGCATTCTTGTGAGTCATGTCTTGGAGGACGAGTCGGCCGCCCAATTACGCAGCCAAAGCTGTCTCCTGGCTGCCACTGAGGAGGACACTCCCTTGGCTGCTGTACGGACGAGGTCGGAGGCTGCGTCAGTGAGAAATGCGAGAGCTGATTCCATGTCTTCTCCCGGGGTGTTTCTCGCTTGTGATAAACAGGAACGTGTCACCACGGTGCAGCAAGTCGCGATTCGTAGGGACATGGCTGCTACCTCAAAGGCTTGTTTCAGAATGGTGTCCATGCGTCTGTCATGCGTATCCTTGAGGGCCGCTCCCCCCTCCACCGGAATGGTAGTGTGCTTCACAATTGCGTTAACTATGGCGTCTACCCTGGGGCACGCCAGCAGCTCCTTGGACGCCGGATCCAGAGGGTACATGCCTGACAAGGCCCGACCCCCTTTGAATGAGGACTCCGGTGCCTTCCATTCCAGATCGATTAGCTGCTGTGCTGCTTGTAGGAGGGGAAAATGGTGAGCCGTTTGGCGCAGGCCCTCTAACAGGGGGTTCATTTTGGGGTCCCCTGGCCTGGAATAGCCAGTTCTGATAGGCATTATGAGACCAGGCCTGGAAGATCCTCTTTCCGAAAGAAGCGTCTCATGGTCCGATATGGTTCCATCTCCGAAGGAGATGGAACCATATGGGGATTCGGACTGCTCCTCGGAGCAGTCCGAATCCCCATAATCGGGGCTGTCGGGTGGCGAGTGGCCACGCCTAAGTCTCGAATGTCCAGGGGCCGGATCAACTGGGACGGAAAAACCCATATGAGGAGCAGACTGCATCTGGACAAAGGCGTGAATCCCCTTGAATAATTCTACCCAGGAAAGCGAAGCCGGATCTGGCCGTAGGGGCACCAGGACTCTCTGGTTCCCTGGTTGCTCGCCGCGGCCTGCTAAGTCCGGTGTGCTCCCTGAGGAACCGCTGGGCTGGGACCGGTCCTGTCCTGGAACTCCCATGGCCTCCTCACATTGGGCACATAGTGAGTCTGCTTCCTCGCTCTGTGTGGCTCTGAGGTTGCATGCTGAGCAGAGGCTTAGAGCTTTCATGCCTGATTCTGGAGGTGCCGGCTCTGCGGACGCATGGACTCTCTTATGCACCATTCGCCTGAAATTCGGTGTCGCCTAACAGGTGCGCCTAACAGCATGCGCCTATAACGGGCGTCTTATAACGTGCGCCTATAACGTGCGTCTTATAACGTGCGCCTATAACGGGCGTCTTATAACGTGCGCCTATAACGGGCGTCTTATAACTTGCGCCTATAACGGGCGTCTTATAACTTGCGCCTATAACGGGCGTCTTATAAATGTGCGCCTAGAACGGGCGTCTTATAAATGTGCGCCTAGAACGGGCGTCTTATAAATGTGCGCATATCCTAGTAGCATGCGCTTAGTCAACGTGCGCCTATCGCGTGCGCTTAGCAACGTGCGCTTAGTTGGTGAAGGTGAGTAGGCAGGCAAAATGGCGACCTCCTTGGCGGGCTGCCTCGTAGGCAGGCCCAGTTAGTCCACACTTCCTCGAAGACCAAGTAAAGATGTACGCCTTAACTTGTCTTCGGCACTTCCCGGCTGCAACCCGGGCGGTGTCCGGCTGCGGGGGGAAAGGGTGAGTACCTTCACCGCCGCGCTTAAGGAAGTGCACCCGCTGCCTCTAGGCCGCGCCCGAACTCGTCTCGCTCGGGGGCCAAGCCGCGCCCGAGCCCTTCTTACTCGGGGGCTAGGTCCCTGCCGCAAACCGGCCACCGGACCGAGGCTCTTACCTCCGAGGGACCACGGAAGTCAGCTCGGGAAACTCAACTGGGTGAGTGACCGCCTGGTATCACCACAGGAGTGTGGGGCTCGTCTTCAGTAGGTTTTTTCTATGAATTTAGTCGTTAGAATTTGGAAACACGCTCAGCGAGCGTGAGGTAGCTCCAAACTGCTTTGGAGACGGAAATTACTGATTTGCTACACTTCCTGTGGGGGTATATGTACCCGTGCTGACGTCAGATCAGTCTCCAACTGCTAGCACGAGCACACTATACCCATTTGTTTTGAGTCCATCTGCTACACGCTAGGAAATTGGTGGTTTAAGGTGAATTAAACCTCTCATAAATCTACTGACAAGAGGATGTATGGATATTGGTGCATCTCCCATCTTGTTATGGTAAGCTGAGATTGCACTTAAATATACTCTTACAGATGATGTCTGGAGACCAGAATCTGAAGGATGGCATAAGTAGTCTAGGAAAGAAGTTGTGGGGCAGGAGAAAAAGGGTCAATATTCTTTGCTGTGCACCACAAAGTAAACCTTTTCAATTTCGAAGAATAATTCTTTCATGTTGAAGGTTTACATGAAGCTATAAGCACTTGAGAGACATTGGTTGAAAGATTGAGTGGTTGTAAGATCAAGCTTTCAACATCCACGCTGTCAGGGATAGGGATTGAAGGTTGGGATGGCACAACCGACCCTGATTCTGAGTTATGAGTGGGAGCTACACCCAGGTGAATCGGTTCTCTGATCGAGATGTCTAGAAGTATGGGAAACCATACTTGTTGAGGCCAATATGGGGTTATGAGTATCATGGACCCCTTGTCCTGTTGTAGCTTCACTAGAGTTTTGGTTATGAGCAGTATGGGAGGATATGCATATAGAAGGCCTGAGTTCCATGGGCGAGCAAAGGCATCCTTGGCTGGCTGGTGTTTCTGCCTGTGCAGAGCGCAGAACTTGTCCACTTTGTGATTCAGGTGTGATGCAAAGAGGTCTATTGTTGGTTGCCCCTAACGTTAAAATATCCTGGTCGCTACTAAAGGATCCAGGGACCACTCGTGTGGGTGGAACTGACGACTGAGGCTATCTGCCACTTCGTTGTGAATACCTGCCAGATAAGTGGCCTGGAGAAACATTGAATGTGTTAGGGCCCAGCCCCAAATCTGTGCAGCTTCTTGACAAAGGAGAGACGAGCCCGTACCTCCCTGTTTGTTGATGTACCACATGGCAACTGTGTTGTCCGTTTGGATGAGAAGAGTCTTGTGGGAAAGGCAGTCCTTGAACGCATGCAGAGCATAATGTGTAGCTCGAAGTTCCAGGAAATTGATTTGAAATGTTGCTTCGAGTTTTGTCCAAGTACCTTGGGTTTGGAGATTGTCTATGTGAGCTCCCCAACCTAAGGTGAATGCATCTGTAGTTAAAGTTATCTGTGGGACTGGTTGTTAGACGGGCAGGCCCTTGCGCAAGTTGTCCTTGTTCACCCACCAAAGTAGAGAAGAACGCAGCTGGTGGGTTACTTGAATTGGAGAGGACAGTGGTTGAATGGCTTGGATCCATTGTGATCTTAAAGTCCATTGGGTTATTCTCATGGCTAGTCTTGCCATAGGAGTGACATGAACTGTGGAGGCCATGTGGCCATGATGAGCTGTTGCTTGTTTCTTCGAGTGTAGCGAGTTTGCCAATAGGGAAAGTGTCTTTGCCCGATCGTCGGGTAGAAAGGCTTTTGAGAGGATGGTGTTCAATTCTGCTCCGATGAATTGAAGCAGGTGAGACAGAATGAGATGGGACTTTTGATAATTGATGAGAAACCCCATGGAGTGAAGTAGAGCAATTGTTCGATTGAGAGAAGCCAGAGCTCCTTGTTGAGACTGACTTCTGATGAGCCAGTCATCCAGATAAGGGAAGACGTGGACACTTTCCTTGTGTAAGTGTGCTGCTATTACTGCCAGGCATTTGGTAAATACTCTGGGAGCTGAGGCAAGTCAGAATGGTAGTACTTTGTACTGGAAATGTTGATGACCCACCAGAAAGTGCAGATACTTGCGATGAGGAGGGAATATTGGAATGTGAGCGTGTCTTGAAGATCCAGAGAACAAAGCCAATCTCCTGTTTGAAGAAGTGGAAGCATGGTGCCTAGAGAGACCATCCTGAACTTTTCTTTCTTCAGAAATTTGTTGAGATTTCTGAGGTCTAGGATGGGACGTAGGCCTCCTGTTTTCTTTGCAATGAGGAAATAATGGGAGTAGAATCCTCTGCCCTGCTGAGTCCAGGGCACCGGCTCTACAGCTCTGGCTCTCAGAAGGGTGGATAATTCTGCTTGTAGATGAATTATGTGATTTTCGCTTAGTGGAAGAGGTTTTGGAGGAGAATCTCTTGGAATTGAGACAAAATTGAGTTGGTAACCTCGAGATATTATTGAGAGCACCCATTGGTCTATTATCTGTACCCAATGGTTGTAAAAGGAGGAAACTCTGCCTCCTACTGGTAGATCAGGTTGTGGGTTGTGGAGATGACCTTGGTCTCTGGTGGTGGCCTCAAAAGCCTGCAGCCAGTCCTGTCTGCAGTGGAGGTTGAGGCCTAGCAGCTCTAGGTTGTCTGGGCTGAGATCTTTGCTGCGGAAGAGAAGATCTACCCCTTGATGCTGGAGGGTAATAACGCCGCTGCCTGTAGAAAGGCCTTCGAGATTCCTTCTTTGAAGGACGGCAAGATGATGATGAGCAGAATCTTGCAGAACTGACGACAGTTGGCGCAAGGTTTCGGTATGTTCTTTCAACTGGGCCACCTACGCATGGCAAATCAACCAGTTTTTCCTGGACCTCAGGCCTGAGGCCTTCAACCCTGCCCAGCGACGTGCACTGATGCCTGAGGCCGCTACTCTGGAAGCAGTTTCAAAATTGTCGTAAGTGGCTCAGACTTCGTGCTTTGCAGCTTCAAGTCCTATGTATTATGGCTTGAGCTGCTTCTTGGTATTGCTGAGGCAGGGAATTGGAAAGCTCTTGCATCTGTTTCCACAGATTCCTCTGATATTGCATCATGTTAAATAAATAAATAAATAAATATATAGCTGATATGATTTAATCCTTGAATTGAGCATGGGTCCTTGATACACTTTCCTGCCCAAGGAGTCCAGGAATCTGTGATCCTTCCCAGGAGGAGTGGAGGAATGAAGTCTTATTCTCTTAGACTTCTTCTGTGCAGATTCAACAACTGATTGATGTGGCAGTTATGATTTTTGGTATCCAGGGACATTTTGAACTAAATAAGTGGTGTCCACTCTCTTGTTAATGGATGGTACTGAGCATGGATGCTCCCATAGTCTGTGCTGTAATTCCAACAGTACTTCGTGGACAGAGATGGCCAGGACTTCCTTTGGAGGGTCCACGAACTGCAGGACTTCCAAAGTTTGCTGTCTTGTGTCCTCTTCAGATACCAAAGTAAATGGTATGGTGTCTGCCATATCTTTAACAAAATTGGTGAAGGATAAAGCTTCTGGTGGGGATTTCTTCCTTCCTTCCGGGGGAGAAGGGTCAGACATAAAACTCTCAGAAGAAGTATCCATATGTTTGTCCTCCCAGGAATCGTATGGGTCTTCTCTACATGGAGAAGTGGGAGAAGACCTTGGTGGTCGAAAAAGCCCTGAAAGACCTGGCTGTGGATCATCAAATGGTGTCCGTCCAGGGACTTCTTCATGTGGTTTGGCTGGAATCTGTTTCGGTGGTAGAGCACAGATTGCATCGAATCTGTTCACTAGAAGTTGAAACAACGCTAATTCTGGCTGACCTAGGGCCCCAGGCACTGGCGTCAGTATTGACGGGGCTGGTTCTGGCATTGGGCCGGGCATCGGCGCCGGTACAGTCAGTGGCTTCGGTATTGGTACCGGCCTCGGTGCGGTCACCGGCATAGACATCGATGGTCCTGCAATGCTTGGAGCACCGCTTGATAGATAAAATCTGTCAATTCCTCCGTGATAGCTGGTGCTACATGTGGTGGTGGTGGAGGTGGTGTTGGTCCTCCACAGGGCCCTGTGGAGGTTCGATGGTCGGTGCATCGAGAGGAGGTGAAGGCCTCGGCGTTGAAGGCCTCGGTATTTCTTGAAGGCGAGGCCATTTTGCGGTAGATTTCTCTGGGGAGAGAAGTGCCTCCAGGATCAATGGGTGACTGATCCATATTAGGAGCTACCACCCAGGAAAAATATCTAGGCATCATAGTGGATAATATTTTAAAATAGTCGGCTCAGTGTGCTGCAGCAGTCAAAAAAGCAAATAGAATGTTAGGAATTATTAAGAAGGGAATAGTTAATAGAACGGAAAATGTCATAATGCCTCTATATTGCTCCATGGTGAGAGCACACCTTGAATACTGTGTACAATTTTGGTCGCCGCATCTCAAAAAAGATATAGTTGCGATGAAGAAGGTACAGAGAAGGGCAACCAAAATGATAAAGGGGATGGAGCAGCTTCCCTATGAGGAAAGGCTGAAGAGGTTAGGGCTGTTCAGCTTGGAGAAGAGACGGCTGAGGGGGGATATGATAGAGGTCTTTAAGATCATGAGAGGTCTTGAACAAGAAGATGTGACTCGGTTATTTTCACTTTCGAATAATAGAAGGACTAGGGAGCATTCCATGAAGTTAGCAAGTAGCACATTTAAGACTAATTGGAGAAAATTCTTTTTCACTCAACGCACAATAAAGCTTTGTAATTTGTTGCCAGAGGATGTGGTTAGTGCAGTTAGTGTAGCTGGTTTCAGAAAAGGTTTGGATAAGTTCTTGGAGAAGTCCATTAATGGCTATTAATAAATTATACTTAGGGAATAGCCACTGCTATTAATTGCATCAGTAGCATGGGATCTTCTTAGTGTTTGGGTAATTGCCAGGTTCTTGTGGCCTGGTTTTGGCCTCTGTTGGAAACAGGATGCTGGGCTTGATGAACCCTTGGTCTGACCCAGCATGGCAATTTCTTATGTTCTTATGTGCCGATGGTGATGCTTTGGTTGATGTTCCGCTGCTGACCTAGTCGATGCCACGGATGGGGGTCGGCGATGAATGATTCCCCCTGAGCCTTCTGGACGACGTTTTTTGAGGATTAAACGTTTTGAAACTCCGGCCGGAGATGATTGAGTGGACGTCGACGGCAACAGTTATAGATGGAATAAGTTTTCCATCTTTTCTCGTCGAGCCTGTCGACCCTTCGCGGTCATTTCAGCACACTTTGGACAAGATGTTACATCATGTGTTTGACCTAAAACAAAGGACACACTCGAGGTGTGGATCTGTAATGGACATAGTCCGATTACAGTTGGGACATTCTTTAAATCCCGTGGCCAAATTTTCATCAACAGCCGTCGATGAAAATGAGAAGAAAGAATATTTTTACTCAAGAGTAAAAATGTGAGAAAAAGTACTCACTGGCTGGTGGTAACACGGGAGACCCCGAAATGGGAGAGAAATATTTGTTTTTTAATCTGATTTTTAGTCAGACAGTATGTGAGAAAACTCACACAGGCTCCTGCTCAGCGATGCCAACAGCAGCGCGGAAAAACGAAGACTGAAGGGAGACCCCCGTGGCAGAGAATATCATGGCATGCTGGGCATGCTCAGTGGGTTCAGAGTGCCAGTCAAATTTTTCTAGAAACTTTGACAAAGTTTTCCGCAATAGGGCTCCATCAATGATGTCACCCCATATGTGAGAACTAGCATCCTGCCTGTCCTGGGATAAAAGAAAGAACAGAGACCGGAGCGGAGTGTGCCAAGATCCCCGACTCCGCACAGTCTTAAAGACTTTCCAAACGCGCACGTACGCTAGAGAAGTTGACTGCTTCCGAGCTCGCAGCAAAGTAGAGATAACCTCCTTATAGCCCTTACGTCTCAGGGGTCTCCGTTCAAAAGCCAGGCCGCTAGACAAAAGTGATCGGCCTGGTCGAAAAATACGGGCCCCTGCCGAAGCAGACTAGGAAGATGGCCTAGCCGAGAGGTCCGTCCGTTGCCAGGTTGACTAGATCCACGAACCACGGTCTGCGAGGCCATTCGGGTGCTACCAGAACCACTGGCCCTCGGTGGAGTTCTATTCTGCGGAGAACTTTACCCACAAGAGGCCACGGAGGGAACACGTACAGAAGGACATCCGCGGGCCAGGAAAGAGCCAGAGCATCCACTCCCTCCGAGCCGTGCTTGCTCCAGCGGCTGAAGAACCTGTTGGCCTTGGCATTGCACAAGGTCACCATGAGGTCCAGGAGAGAGGGACCCCACCTGTCGATGATCAGGTCCATGGCTTCTTCTGAGAGTTCCCACTCTCCCGGATCGAGAGACTGACGATTGAGGATATCGGCCTGTACATTCTCCTTGCCTGCTATGTGGGAGGCCGCCAGGCAATCCAGATGCCGTTCCGCCCAGTCGAAGAGACAGCTGGCTTCTAGAGCCACTAGGCGACTGAGTGCCTCCCTGACGGTTGATCTAAGCAATGGTGGTGGAGTTGTCAGAAAGAACCCTCACCGCGCTTTGCCGAATATCAGGGGCAGAAACTCCTGTAGAGCCAGACGCATCGCCCGGGCCTCCAACCGATTGATGTGCCAACGAGACTGAACTGGAGACCAGATCCCCTGTGTGGACTGGGACTGGTAGACTGCGCCCCAGCCCAAGAGGCTGGCGTCCGTGGTTACTATCGTCCACTGTGGTGTCTGAAGAGGCATTCCCCGGAGAAGATGAGGAAGCGAAAGCCACCGCTGCAAGGGGGCGATGGTAGAGGCCGAAAGTGGGATAACTACGTGAAAGTCTTAGACACCGGCTGCCAACGGGATAGCAAAAACTCTCTGTAACGGTTACATATGAGCAAATGCCCAGGGGATGAGGTCGATGGTGGAGGCCATCGAGCCCAAGACCTGTAGTCCGTCGGGAGAGTCAGAGAGAGCAGATTCCGAACCTGGTCGATCTACTTGAAAGCCCGCGCGCGAGGTAGGAACACCTTGCCGATCCGAGTATCGAAGTGGGCCCCCAGGAACTCTAACACCTGGGAAGGCCGAAGATTGCTTTTGGGAAAATTCACTATCCAGCCGAGAGATGCGAGGAGAGCTAGAACCCGATCCACCGCCTGCCTGCAGAGACTCTCCGACTTGGCCCTCATGAGCCAGTCGTCCAGATAGGGGTGGACTAAGACTCCTTCGCGGCGGAGGGCCACCGCCATCACCACCATGACCTTGGTGAAGGTGCGTGGTGCAGTAGCGAGGCCAAAGGGCAGTGCCCGAAACTGAAAATCCCGGTTGAGGATGTGGAAGCGAAGATACTTCTAGTAATCACGGTGAATCGGAATGTGGAAGTAGGCCTTTGTCAAATCGAGAGAGGCGAGGAACTCTCCGGGGTGAACCGCCACGATGACCGCTCAAGGTTTCCATGAGAAAATGTGGGATCTTGAGGGCCTGGTTGACCCTCTTGAGGTCTAAGATCGGCAGGAAGGCACCGTCCTTCTTGGGCACCACGAAGTAAATAGAATACTGGCCGGCGCCGAGCTCCCGCTTCAGAACCGGGACAACGGCGCCCAGACTCAGAAACCTGGTGAGGGTTTGCTCCACCGCCTCCCGCTTGAGACGGCCGCATGGGGAGAATACAAAGAGGTCCGGTAGATCTCGAACAAATTCTAAGGCATAACCGTCTCGGACAATGTCAAGGACCCACTGGTCCGACGTAATTTTGACCCACTCCTCGAAGAACAGGGAGAGACGACCGCCCAGGAAGGGGACCAAGGAATGGGTCAACCGAACTTCATTGTGTGGCGGGCTTTGGGGTGGCGCACTGAGACTGTCCTTCGCGGAAGGATAGACGTCCACGAAAGGGCTGAGACCAAGATTGAGACTGGGAAGAATAACCTCTGGAGGAGCCACCTTGTCCGTGACCTCGGAAGCGAGGACGGGAGGGCGTAAAGGATCGAGATTGTTTCGGATGGTCCTCCGGTAGCTCATGAACCTTGTTTTCTGCTCAAGGTCCTCTCCAAAAAGCAACTTACCTTTGAAGGGCAACGTGTCCAGCCTTGCCTTGGAGGGTGGGTCGGCGGACCAATTGCGCAGCCAGAGGAGCCTTCTAGCGGAGACCGCCGAGACCATAGCTTTTGCCTGGATGCGGAGGAGGTCGTAGAGCACATCAGCCCCATATGCTATGACGCCTTCCAAACGTTTAGCCTGCTTCGCCTCTGCAGATGGGAGGTCCTGGGTGCCGAGTAATTGTTGAACCCACCTGAGACCTGCCCGCTGCATGAGACTGCTGCAGATAGTCGCCCGGACTCCCAGGGCCAGGACCTTAAAGATAAGCTTCAGATGGGCTTCGAGCTTACGATCCTGTCTGTCCTTCAGGGCCATCTCTCCCACCATGGGGATAGTGGTGTGCTTGGTGACCGCCTAAACGGAAGAATCAACGGTGGGAATCTTCAGCATGTCCAAGCATTCCTCCGGGAGGGGATAGAGCTTGTCCATAGCCCGCCCCACCTGGAGTCCCACTCCCGTAGGAGCAGCAACTTATGCATGGGGTGAAAAGGAAAAGCGCTTGCCGGAGCCCTAAGTCCCACCAGGACCGGGTCCATATCCTTGGGTAAAGAGGCCGTAAGTGTGTCTGCAGGGGGCCCCTCCAGCCCCAGCTCCTGCAGGACAAAGGGGATGAGGGGCTCCAACTCCTCCCTTTGAAACATGCGGACCACTCTGGGATCATCCCCCTCCTGGGGTGGGAGTGCACTCGCCAAATCTGTAGTGGGGTCCGGATCTGAAGAAATTAGGGGCACAGGGGGGGGGGGGGGGATCAGGAATAGGGACCACTCCCGGGACCACCTGCACCCTAACAGACCCCTGGGGCTCCGGGACAGGGAGAATGGGCAGCGGGGGTCGGACACGGAATTTTCGGCGGGAGGGGGCCTGGGGCTGGGTCCTCCTCCTGCAAGCTGGCCAAATAGGATATATGCAGGAGAACAATTTCAGAAGAAAACCGGGTCCTGGATTTACCAGAGGGGGTGGGAGGACCACATCCTGGGGCAGCTCGGGGCTTAAATCGGGGGAAACTCCTGGAAATTCTGCTCCCCAGCTCCGAATTGGGAGCTGCCGAAATCCCCAAGATGGCCACCGTTCCCAAGGGGAATTCGTCCCAGAGGTAAATTTGCTTGCCCTGCCGAGGAGGGGTCTTCCTCACCCAGCAGGCAGAACAGAGCCCCTCGCGCAACAAGGGCTCCCCACAAGCTAGGCAGGCATTTGGCCGTGGCATCCCCACCAAAGAGGAGCCGCGAGCTGAAGGAGGGAAACAGCTGACAGCTAAAAATAACTCCCTGAATGCTCTGCTGGCAGGAGCAGAGGCAGGGGAGTGAAGCCTGCACGCTCCGCTGTGCCTGGCTGCCAGCTAAATCTTAATAGAAAAAATCTGAAGTTATTTATTTATTTTTTTCCCTCAAGAATGAAGCCAAACTGAGGGGAAAAAAAGGCAATGGAGCACTGAGCTCACTAGGCAGCCAGAAGGGGGAGACGAGTGACTGGACCACCAGCCTCAGTCCCCACACCAGAGAAGCAGTCACAGACTTAGGCTATGCCCTGCACAAGGGGCGAAGCCCCCCGAAGTCCGGCAAGAGCCAGGAGACGGAACAGTTCTCCTGCAAAAAAGAGAGGAAATAAAATCAATTAGTCTTAAAAAAATTTTTTTTTTATAATTGGAAAAATCCTAAGACAATCCCGAAGGAAATTACTTGCTTGATCCCGAAAGGAAGAAAAGGAAAGATTGACTAGCCCAAATCAGGAGACCACAGGGTGAGCTGATCCATCTGCTGGAGACAGACAAATACTGGAGGGCTGCAGGGTAGGCTTTGTCCTGATATAGGATACCCTTTCAGTTTTGGTCTGTCTCCATCTGCTGGACAGGAGGCTCAACCCACGGTCTGGACTGATCCGCCCTGCCGAGCCACCCCAAGTGGGGTTCAATAAACGTCCTGCATTAGAGAGGAGGCCAACTCCTGCCTCTGACCAAGAGTTAAATTTCCCATGGTAAAAGGTCTGCTAAGTAGCCTCTTTCCATTATAGGGTAATAATTTATAAACTCATTACCCTGCAGTTTGCATAGAAACATGCTAATTTTATTTATATTCCATCTTTTGGCATTGCAAAGCAGATTACATTCAGGTACTGTAGGTATTTCACTTTCCCCAGGGAGGCTTACAATCTAAGGGGTAGATTTTCAAAAAGCGCGCCTTCGCGTTCTTTTGTTGGCGCATCAGGCGCCAACAAAAGTACGCTGGATTTTAGTAGATACGTGCGTAGCCGCGCGTATCCGCTAAAATTCTGGATCGGCGCGCGCAAGGCTGCCGATTTCGTGTAGCCGGCGCGCGCCGAGCCGCGCAGCCTGCCGCCATTCCCTCCAAGGCCGCTCCGAAATCGGAGCGGCCTCGGAGGGAACTCACTTTCGCCCTCCCCTCACCTTCCCCTCCCTTCCTCTATCTAACCCACCCCCCGGCCCTATCTAGACCCCCCCCCTACCTTTGTCGGGGGATTTACGCCTCCCGGAGGGAGAAGTAAATCCCCGCGCGCCGAGACGCGACCTGGGGGCGGTTCCGGAGGGCGCGGCCACGCCCCCGGACCGCCCCGGGCCGAAACCACGCCCCGCCCCTGAAACGCCGCACCGATCTGACACGCCTCCCGACACGCCCCCCTCAAAAAACCCCGGGACTTACGCGAGTCCCGGGGCTCTGCGCGCGCCAGTAGGCCTATGGAACATAGGCGCACCAGCGCGCAAGGCCCTGCTCGCGTAAATCCGGGCGGATTTACGCGAGCAGGGCTTTTAAAATCCGCCCCTAAGTCTGTACTTAGATTTGTGCTTATCTTGCCGTGGCTTTTTACTCCCCTTTTACTATGGTTTTTTCCAGTGCTGAGGTTAGGTTAATGTCAAAAAGCCCATTCTAAAACAAGAGTAAAAAGCCGTGCTAGGCACAGCGTAACTTATTACATCAGCACAATTGTATGTACAATGAAATGATCTACTATGGATGAGGGTTGGTGAAAGCACTCTTTTCAATTTACTATAGGGTGGATAAAAACAAATGCTTCCATACAGTTCCATGGCAAATCCAAGACAAAAGTATCTATTTAGTACCATATCAATCAGCTGGTAAGGTGGATGAGGAAAAAGCTTTGCTTAAAATCAACAAGTGACTACTGTATGTTTTCACAAGACTACACAAATGATAAATGCACACCACTTCTCTCATATGCAGATGCCTAGTGTGAATTTTAATAATGCTTTATTAAAAACAGATTAATATGCAATCTTTTTACAGTTCGTTACAAAGGAAGGACTAATCTGTATAATGAATTGTATAAAAATTTCTCTTTTTGAGAACCTCCAGAAGATCTGCTTTGCAGAACAAAGTGCCATCTCTTTACATAGGAACTCTGAATACTTTCAAGTATCTGGTACAAAGCATTATAAAGAGGATCTTAAACATTCTAAAATAAATTTCTACATACATACAAGGGGGTGGGAAGGGGCTAGTGGGGATTCATGTTTCAAGCAGAGTCCAGGGGATGTACCACAGCATGGTTGCTGGGTTCAGTCTCCATCTCTTCCTCAGGCTTAGCAGTTTGCGTAGACATGACCATTGAAACTGTAACAAAAGAAAAACTACTATTAAAGTCAGACTTCATCTGACTTCTATAGTGGCATCACCTTAAGGGATGTAGCTTTTGAAATAGCTAGAGATTATATTATTCACATTAGAAAGTTACAAGTGCCCAATTTCCAAATTAAATACTATCATCCATGCCAGACCTATCCAGACAAGTGGGTTATATTCCCCTCTAACAGGAGGAGCTAGAGGGGGGAAAAAAAGCTCAATGCCACCTTCATTCCCCCTATAGGGGTCTGATATTGTCTTTAGCTCTTCAGCATTTGTCTCCAGCAGATGGTGCAAATGTTGGACTAGTGATGCAGCTAGGAGTAGGCTACCCCCAATAAGGCCCCAAATTCCCAGTGGAGCATAGGCAGAGTCTTGAGTACATATCTAGCAACTGACCTAGTGAGAATGATTTTCCCTTTCACCCTTGGGAACAGACTCAGTTGGGGGTCTGATTTCCTGTATTGGTGGTTTAGCACTGGATGGCACTGGCAGCAGAAGCTACTGCCAGCACACTTTCCCTCTATTCTTGGAAAGTAACATGGCGGCAGTAAAGTTACTAAAAATGAGTATAAGGAAAAATGTATCCTAACCTGAATTTCCTTCCCTTGAATCCTGCTATACTAGTCCCATATGAGTTTATTCCCCCCTACCAGCAGAAAGGAAAAAAAAAGCACTAAATAAAGAAGCAGAAAACAAATGCTACAAAACAATGCAACTAGTCTAACGGGTGCAAAGAAATTTGATCATAACACACCTATATTATACTCATTACATTGGTTGTCAATTTACTACTGTATTCAATATAAGGTTCTGACATTAATTTGCAAGATTTTTTCCAAACAAGGACACGGTCTAGCTTGGAGATACCCTTTCAATCCTATATTCTGCAGGAAAATTTTAGATACTCAAATAAAGGTTTACTAGAGGTGCCATCAGTATGCAGTGCCCATTTAAGAAAGGTCCGGGAAAGAGCAATCTCTATAGCTAGTCCAAAATTCTGGAACTCAATGCCTGAGAGCTTGAAAATATGCATAGATTTTAAAATACTTAGAAAAGAAGGACTAGAAAAGAGTTAAAAACATGGCTGTTCGGGATTGCATTTTCAACCTAATGATGCTCAGAGAAGCAATATGTAATTTTATTTAAGAACATAAGAAATTGCCATTCTGGGTCAGACCAAGGGTCCATCAAGCCCAGCATCCTGTTTCCAACAGTGGCCATTCCAGGCCATAAGAACCTGGCAAGTACCCAAAAACTAAGTCTATTCCATGCTACTGATGTTAGTAATAGCAGTGGCTATTTTCTAAGTCAACTTGATAAATAGCAGGCAATGGACTTCTCCAAGAACTTATCCAAACCTTTTTTAAACACAGCTATACTATCTGCACAAACCACATCCTCTGGCAACAAATTCCAGAGTTTAATTGTGCGTTGAGTGAAAAAGAACTTTCTCCGATCAGTTTTAAATGTGCTACATGCTAACTTCATGGAGTGCCCCCTAGTCCTTCTATTATCCGAAAGAGTAAATAACTGATTCACATTTACCTGTTCTAGATCTCTCATGATTTTAAACACCTCTATCATATCTCCCCCCCCCCCCCCCAGCTGTCTCTTCTCCAAGCTGAACAGTCCTAACCTCTTTAGTCTTTCCTCATAGGGGAGCTGTTCTATCCCCTTTATCATTTTGGTTGCCCTTCTCTGTACCTTATCCATCGTAACTATATCTTTTTTGAGATGCGGCCCCCAGAATTGTACACAGTATTCAAGGTGCGGTCTCAATATGGAGCGATACAGACGCATTATAACATTTTACGTTTTCTCCCAGGACAAGCAGGATGATAGTCCTCACATGTGGGTGACATCATTAGATGGAGCCCTGTCACGGAAATCTTCTGTCAAAGTTTTTAGAACTTTGACTGGCACACTGAGCATGCCCAGAATGCCACTAACCCTGTGGCCACCAGGGGCTCCCCTTCAGTCTCTTTTTTTCCGCGCAGCAAGTTGCCTTGCGGTTAGGAGTTCTGTGAGAAATTCTCACAACTTTACTCACTGGAAATATTTGAAGTTTATTATTTACCTTCTTAAAATCACCCTCACCGGGGTCCGTTCCCTCCGATGCTCGGTAAGTGTTTTTTTCCTGTGATTTGCGGTCGGTTCCCTGTAGCCTACCTCTCGGTTCCCGACAGCGCGCCCGCCTCTTTCAATGGAGATCGGGTTTAGAAAATGCCCCGAGTGTCCGAGGACCATGTCCATCACAGACCCGCACAGTGTTTGTGTTTTGTGCTTAAATCCCTCGCACGACGTCCAATGCCCTAGTTGCACACAAATGACCCCCTAAGGCCGGCGCGCTTGTCTGGACAAGATGGAGCATTTGTTTGCTTCAAAAAGTTCTGCTCCATTGATGCCAGTTCAAGTGCCACCGACCAGAGAGGGTCAATTGACCTCAGAGATGCCCCACCAGGAACATTGTGGACCGGATGACCGTCCGTCACCAACACCATTGAAGGCATCAGCTACAGCGTCCTTTCTGCCAGAGGACTGGACCGAGCAACTTGTTATTTGTAACTTTTCCAAGGATTGGTTCGATGTAAACTGGTGTGATAAGAATCCTCGTCTTGAACGTCGGTATAGTAAAAAGATGTAAATAAAGGAATATGGGATCCCCTGATAACGGCTCAATCCCTGGTGAGTCGATTTATGAGAGGCTTAATATAGCTTAAGCCTCCTCTGCGACCACCGGTTGCAGCATGGAACCTCAGTGGTTCTTGCATGGCTCATACGTCCTCCTTTTGAGCCACTGCACTTCTACGAACTCATCTCTTACATGGAAAGTAATTCCTAGTAGCAATTACATCTGCTCGCAGGGTGAGTTACAGGCCCTTGTGACCTACTCACCTTACACAAGGTTCCGCCATGACTGGGTTGTTCTCAGAACTCACCCTAAATTCCTTCCTAAGGTGGTAACAGATTTTCACTTAAATCAGTCCATAGTCTTGTCCACTTTCTTTCCAAGACCTCACACTCATCCAGGTGAGCGAGCTCTACACACTGTAAGCGTGTGCTAGCATTTTATTTAGACCACACTACTGCCCACAGGAACTCCACCCAACTGTTTCTTTTGACAAAAACAAACTTGAAATTCCGGTGGGCAAGCAAACTCTCTCCAACTGGTTGACAGACTGCACTCAATTCTGTTCCCAACAAGCAGGCCTTCCACTTCAGAGACGAGTGAAGGCACACTCAGACAGAGCCATGGCAACGTCAGTAGCACACTACTGCTCAGTAGCGATTACCGACATATGTAGGGCTGCGACATGGAGCTCTCTCCACACCTTTGCAACTCACTACTGTCTTGACAAGGCTGGACGACAAGACTGTCTTTGGCCAGTCTGTCCTAAGGAATTTCCCAGTATAGAAACCCAACTTGTCCTACCTCGACGCCGTGTGGATTTCAGGCTGCCTCATCATTGCAAACAGCACCCCAGTTGTTGTGCCTGTTGCACGTGTGCTGGTTGGCCTGATTAGTTATGAGTCAGCCTGTAGCTTGCTACTCACCCACATGTGAGGACTACCATCCTGCTTGTCCTGAGAGAAAGCAGAGTTGCTTACCTGTAACAGGTGTACTCCCAGGACAGCAGGATGTTAGTCCTCAAGAAACCCACCTGCCACCCCATGGAGTTGAGTTCGATAATGTTTTATTTTATTTTTAGCTAGTACTTTTTGCTACAAATGAGACTGAAGGGGGACCCCTGGTGGCCACAGGGCTAGTGGCATGCTGGGCATGCTCAGTGTGCCAGTCAAAGTTCTAGAAACTTTGACAAAAGTATTCCGTGACAGGGCTCCATCTGATGTCACCCACATGTGAGGACTAACATCCTGCTGTCCTGGGAGAACACCTGTTACAGGTAAGCAACTCTGCTTTATTCACCATTCCCTTCCTAATAATTCCTAACATTGTTTGCTTTTTTTTTGACTGCTGCAGCACACTGAGCCAACGATTTCAATGTATTATCCACTATGATGCCTAGATCTCTTTCCTGAGTGGTAGCTCCTAATATGGAACCTAACATCATGTAACTATAGGATGGGTTATTTTTCCCTATATGCATCACCTTGTACTTATCTACATTAAATTTCATCTGCCATTTGGATGCCCAATTTTCCAGTCTCACAAGGTCCTCCTGCAATTTATCACAATCCACTTATGATTTAACTACTCTATTTATAATTTTAACAATGCTTACAAAGAATACTTTGTACCAAATTAAAAAACAAAAATCGTTCAGTATGAACAAAATCTACAAAGGAAATAAACATTCTAGTGATGTCCACAAACAAAGGAAACAAGGGGGACAGAAAAAAGGAGAAAAGAGAGGCTAAAAATATTAAGGAAATTACTATGTGTGACAATAAGCTGCATTACAAGAAATAAGACATTCCTACAGAGAATCTATGGGACTAGAAGTCAAACCTTTCCTGGCATTTACAAAGACTTGGAGCTGTTCAGGAATAAAAAAAAAATAAAATTGTCATTGGATAAAGCATTTACAAGGAAATCTTAAACGTTGTTCCAAGTGCCAAAAAGGCTCTTCTCCTAATCTAAGTGGCTCAAGAAAAGTCAGGAAATATCCGAACGGAAGATCCTAAAAATGTTCTTGAAGTAATTCTTCATTATGAAACTGAGGTCTGACTCAGAGAAAAAGTTAACCAATAGAATAGATCTTTCTACAACCTCAAAGTCTGAAGTCGCCAGGAAAGCAGATAAATCAAGATCAACTGCCTGTGGTTGACTATTCCCAGATGAAATGAAAAACTAAGAGTAAGGACAGTTTCTTCTGAAATTTTCAACACTTGCAGGAAATAATGGCCTAAAGTCATGCTGGGTAAGCTTGGGAAATTTAAGTCAAATTAAGCAGATGTGCCTTATTCCCCAAGAATTCAACTCTCCTTTGGAGACTGTTTCTCTCGAATAAATGAATATTGAAGATTTTCTATGCTGGAAACCTTTTGTTCCAAGGATGAAAATTTCTCTAAAGATTGAATTTGAGAAACATTCCAGGCAACAATATAAGAGCATAAGAACATAAGAAAATGCCATACTGGGTCAGACCAAGGGTCCATCAAGCCCAGCATCCTGTTTCCAACAGTGGCCAATCCAGGCCATAAGAACCTGGCAAGTACCCAAAAACTAAGTCTATTCCATGTAACCATTGCTAATGGCAGTGGCTATTCTCTAAGTGAACTTAATAGCAGGTAATGGACTTCTCCTCCAAGAACTTATCCAATCCTTTTTTAAACACAGCTATACTAACTGCACTAACCACATTCTCTGGCAACAAATTCCAGAGTTTAATTGTGCGTTGAGTAAAAAAGAACTTTCTCCGATTAGTTTTAAATGTGCCCCATGCTAACTTCATGGAGTGCCCCCCTAGTCTTTCTACTATTCGAAAGAATAAATAACCGATTCACATCTACCCGTTCTAGACCTCTCATGATTTTAAAACATAGAAACATAGAAATGACGGCAGAAGAAGACCAAATGGCCCATCCAGTCTGCCCAGCAAGCTTCACACATTTTTTCTCTCATACTTATCTGTTTCTCTTAGCTCTTGGTTCTATTTCCCTTCCACCCCCACCTTTAATGTAGAGAGCAGTGATGGAGCTGCATCCAAGTGAAATATCTAGCTTGATTAGTTAGGGGTAGTAGCCGCCGCAATAAGCAAGCTACACCCATGCTTATTTGTTTTACCCAGACTATGTTATACAGCCCTTATTGGTTGTTTTTCTTCTCCCCTGCCGTTGAAGCAGGGAGCTATGCTGGATATGCGTGAAGTATCAGTCTTCTCCCATGCTGTTTAAGCAGAGAGCCATGCTGGATGTGCATCGAAAGTGAAGTATTAGGCACATTTGGTTTGGGGTAGTAACCGCCGTAACAAGCCAGCTACTCCCCGCTTTGTGAGTGCGAACCCTCTTTTCTTCTCCCCTGCCGTTGAAGCAGAGAGCTCTGCTGGATGTGTGAAATATCAGCTTTTCTTCTCCCCTGCCGTTGAATCAGAGAACTATGCTGTATATGCATTGAAAGTGAAGTATCAGGCTTATTTGATTTGGGGTAGTAACCGCCGTAACAAGCCAGCTACTCCCCTCTTTGTGAGTGTGAATCCTTTTTTCCACATTTCCTCTTGCTGTTGAAGCTTAGAGCGATGTTGGAGTCACAGTAAGCATGTGTATGTTTATTTAATAAGGGTATTGACTCCAGGCAGTAGCCATCATTCTGGCGAGTCACCCACTCTTCATTGGCAGCCTCTTGACTTTATGGATCCACAGTGTTTATCCCACGCCCCTTTGAAGTCCTTCACAGTTCTGTTCTTCACCACATCCTCCGGAAGGGCATTCCAGGCATCCACCACCCTCTCCGTGAAGAAATGCTTCCTGACATTGGTTCTGAATCTTCCTCCCTGGAGCTTCAAATCGTGACCCCTGGTTCTGCTGATTTTTTTCCTACGGAAAAGGTTTGTCGTTGTCTTTTGATCATTAACACCTTTCAAGTATCTGAAAGTCTGTATCATATCACCTCTGCTCCTCCTTTCCTCCAGGGTGTACATATTTAGATTCTTCAATCTCTCCTCGTACGTCATCCGATGAAGATTCTCCACCTTCCTGGTCGCCCTTCTCTGTACCGCCTCCATCTTGTCTGTCTTTTTGAAGATACGGTCTCCAGAACTGAACACAGTACTCCGGGTGAGGCCTCACCAAGGACCTGTACAAGGGAATAATCACTTCCCTTTTCTTACTCGATATTCCTCTCTCTATGCAGCCCAGCATTCTTCTGGCTTTAGCTATCGCCTTGTCGCATTGTTTCGCCAACTTCAGATCATTAGACACCATCACCCCAAGGTCCCTCTCCTGCTCCGTGCACATCAGCCTTTCACCCCCCATCGAATACAGTTCATTCGGATTTCCACTCCCCATATGCATGACTTTGCACTTCTTGGCATTGAATCTCAGCTGCCATATCTTCGACCACTCTTCCAGTTTCCTTAGATCCCGTCTCATTCTCTCCACACCTCTATCATATCCCCCCTCAGTCGTCTCTTCTCCAAGCTGAAAAGTCCTAACCTCTTTAGTCTTTCCTCATAGGGGAGTTGTTCCATTCCCCTTATCATTTTGGTAGCCCTTCTCTGTACCTTCTCCATCGCAATTATATCTTTTTTGAGATGCGGCGACCAGAATTGTACACAGTATTCAAGGTGCAGTCTCACCATGGAGCGATACAGAGGCATTATGACATTTTCCGTTTTATTCACCATTCCTTTTCTAATAATTCCCAACATTCTGTTTGCCTTTTTGACTACCGCAGCACACTGCACCGACGATTTCAGTGTGTTATCCACTATGACACCTAGATCTCTTTCTTGGGTTGTAGCACCTAATATGGAACCCAACATTGTGTAATTATAGCATGGGTTATTTTTCCCTATATGCATCACCTTGCACTTATCCACATTACATTTCATCTGCCATTTGGATGCCCAATTTTCCAGTCTCACAAGGTCTTCCTGCAATTTATCACAATCTGCCTGTGATTTAACTACTCTGAACAATTTTGTGTCATCTGCAAATTTGATTATCTCACTCGTCGTATTTCTTTCCAGATCGTTTATAAATATATTGAACAGTAAGGGTCCCAATACAGATCCCTGAGGCACTCCACTGTCCACTCCCTTCCACTGAGAAAATTGCCCATTTAATCCTACTCTCTGTTTCCTGTCTTTTAGCCAGTTTGCAATCCACGAAAGGACATCGCCACCTATCCCATGACTTTTTACTTTTCCTAGAAGCCTCTCATGAGGAACTTTGTCAAACGCCTTCTGAAAATCCAAGTATACTATATCTACCGGTTCACCTTTATCCACATGTTTATTAACTCCTTCAAAAAAGTGAAGATTTGTGAGGCAAGACTTGCCCTGGGAAAAGCCATGCTGACTTTGTTCCATTAAACCATGTCTTTCTATATGTTCTGTGATTTTGATGTTTAGAACACTTTCCACTATTTTTCCTGGCACTGAAGTCAGGCTAACCGGTCTGTAGTTTCCCGGATCGCCCCTGGAGCCCTTTTTAAATATTGGGGTTACATTTGCTATCCTCCAGTCTTCAGGTACAATGGATGATTTTAATGATAAGTTACAAATTTTTACTAATAGGTCTGAAATTTCATTTTTTAGTTCCTTCAGAACTCTGGGGTGTATACCATCCGGTCCAGGTGATTTACTACTCTTCAGTTTGTCAATCAGCCCTACCACATCTTCTAGATTCACCGTGATTTGATTCAGTCCATCTGAATCATTACCCATGAAAACCTTCTCCATTACGGGTACCTCCCCAACATCCTCTTCAGTAAACACCGAAGCAAAGAAATCATTTAATCTTTCCGCGATGGCCTTATCTTCTCTAAGTGCCCCTTTAACCCCTCGATCATCTAACGGTCCAACTGACTCCCTCACAGGCTTTCTGCTTCGGATATATTTAAAATCGTTTTTACTGTGAGTTTTTGCCTCTACAGCCAACTTCTTTTCAAATTCTCTCTTAGCCTGTCTTATCAATGTCTTACATTTAACTTGCCAATGTTTATGCTTTATCCGATTTTCTTCTGTTGGATCCTTCTTCCAATTTTTGAATGAAGATCTTTTGGCTAAAATAGCTTCTTTCACCTCCCCTTTTAACCATGCCGGTAATCGTTTTGCCTTCTTTCCAACCTTTCTTAATGTGTGGAATACATCTGGACTGTGCTTCTAGAATGGTATTTTTTAACAATGACCACGCCTCTTGGACATTTTTTACTTTTGTAGCTGCTCCTTTCAGTTTTTTTCTAACAATTTTTCTCATTTTATCAAAGTTTCCCTTTTGAAAGTTTAGCACGAGAGCCTTGGATTTGCACACTGTTCCTTTTCCAGTCATTAAATCAAATTTGATCATATTATGATCACTATTGCCAAGCGGCCCCACCACCGTTACCTCTCTCACCAAGTCCTGTGCTCCACTGAGAATTAGATCTAAAATTGCTCCCTCTCTCGTCTGTTCCTGAACCAATTGCTCCATAAAGCTATCATTTATTCCATCCAGGAACGTTATCTCTCTAGCATGATCCGATGATACATTTATCCAGTCTATATTGGGGTAATTGAAGTCTCCCATTATTACTGCACTACCAATTTGGTTAGCTTCCCTAATTTCTCTTAGCATTTCACTGTCCATCTCACCATCTTGACCAGGTGGACGGTAGTATACCCCTATCACTGTAGTCTTCCCTGACACACAAGGGATTTCTACCCATAAAGATTCAATTTTGTATTTAGTCTCATGCAGGATGTTTATCCTGTTGGACTCTATGCCATCCCGGATATAAAGCGCCACACCTCCTCCCGAGTGCTCCTCTCTGTCATTGTGATATAATTTGTACCCCGGTATAGCACTGTCCCATTGGTTATCCTCTTTCCACCATGTCTCTGAGATGCCAATTAAGTCTATGTCATCATTTATTGCTATACATTCTAATTCTCCCATCTTACTTCTTAGACTTCTGGCATTAGCATATAAACATTTCAAAGTTTGTTTTTTGTTTGTATTTTTATTCTGCTTTTTAATTGATAGGGATAAGTTAGAATTTTTTAGCTCAGGTGAGTTTTTAGTTACAGGCACTTGGACTACTTTTCTAATTATTGGAACCTCACTGTCGGGATGCCCTAATTCTAATGCATCATTAGTATCCTTTAAAGATACCTCTCTCCGAACCATGCGCTGCTGAGCGACTGTCGGCTTTCCCCTTTGTTCTAGTTTAAAAGCTGCTCTATCTCCTTTTTAAAGGTTAGCGCCAGCAGTCTGGTTCCACCCTGGTTAAGGTGGAGCCCATCCCTTCGGAAGAGACTCCCCCTTCCCCAAAAGGTTCCCCAGTTCCTAACAATAGGACTAGCTCTGCAAATCGTGTGACTATTTGGTGAGGTAGGCAATAGATTTAGCAATGCTCCCTTTTCTATTATATCAGCCTATTCCTTCTCCAGGGACAGCCAAGAAACATTATTACAAATCCAGTTCTGTAAACAAGCCAATCTGGCTGCCAGAAATATACTTGAAGGTTAGGCATAGCCATCCCCCCCTTGCTGTTTGTCAAGCCATAACTGGCCAAGCTTGATACGTGCAGGCCTATAATTCCAGATTAAATTTACTTGTCAAGCTGTGCAGATCCGAAAAATTTTGTGCTGGGATGGACCACCCTTCAATTTGATACATGCCGCTGATATAATTTGTACCCTAGTATCAGTGTCCCATTGATAATCCTCCTTCTACCAGGTCTCCAAGATGCCAATTATATCTAACTCTTCTTTCAGTGCTATAGATTCTACTGCTCCCATCTTATTTTTCAGACTGCTAGTATTTGCATACAGGCATTTTCAAAGAATGTGTTTTATTTGTATTATGAACTTGCTTATCAGTTAACAAGGGAAATTTGGACTTTTTGCTCAGTTTCCTCTTTACTTAAAGAAATATGGGATATTCTATCGGCATGCCCTAACTTCCCTGTTTTTGTTAGTATTCTTCAAAGAGTATCACTCCGAACCATGAGCTTTGGAGCGATTGTCAACTTTCCCCATTATCTATTTTACAAGCTGCTCTATCTCCCTTTTAAAGGTTAGTGCCAACAGCCAGGTTCCACTCTGGTTAAGGTAGAGCTCATCCTGTCAGAATAGGCTTCCCTTTCCCCGGAATGTTCCCCAGTTCCTAACAAATCTAAACCCCTCTTCCCTGCACTATCATTTCATCCATGCATTGAGACTCCAGAGCTTGGCCTGCCTCTAGCATCCTGCACGTGGAAAGAGGAGTATTTCTGAGAATGCAATCCTGGGTGATTTGGATTTCAATTTCCTACCTAACAGCTTAAATTTAGTCTCCAGAACTTCCCTCTGTCATTGGTACCCACATGTACCACAATAGCCAGCTTCTTCTAAGCAGGCTCTAAAATCTTATCTAGGTGATGTATGAGGTCCACTACCTTTGCATCAGGAAATGAAAATTGGTTCTTACCTGCTAATTTTCGTTCCTGTAATACCACAGATCAGTGTATCCCTACCAGCAGATGGAGTCAGAGAGCAAAACTTTGGGCACTGCCATATATACAAGAGTGCCACTTGCAGTCCCCTCAGTATTGGCCTGTACCCACACAAACACTAATGGGCGAAGGGTTGAATAACCAACTGTCTACCACTTTGCTCCAAGTAAAAAACATAAACCGAAGTAACTTCTATAAAAAGCTGCTCCATCAATAATATCTGCAAAAAAGGAGCTCCGTGAAAAACACAGCAAAAGTCTAGCTAAGACAGACTTTCGGTATCTGAAGTAAGGGGTGGGCCTCTGAACTGATCTGTGGTATTACAGGAACGGAAATTAGCAGGTAAGAACCAATTTTCATTTCCTGAACATACCCGGATCAGCCCAGACCAGTGGGATGTACCCAAGCTGGGCAGGAATCTGAAAGACCTGCACGCAGAGCACTCTCACTGAAGGACGATTCGTCAGTAGCCTTAACGTCCAGTCGATAATGCTTAGTGAAAGTGTGAAGAGAGGACCACACAGCCGCCCTACACATTTCCTGAGGCGACAGAAGCAGACACTCTGCCCAGGAGGTAGCCTGGGCCCTGGTGGAATGAGCTCTGAGACCCAACGGAACTTGGCCACCTTGGGCAAGTTCCGAACAAATGGCTTCTTTAATCCAACGAGATATGTTCGCCTTAGATTATTATTATTATTAAAGGCTTTTATATACAGACTTGCTTGATACAAATCAAATCAACTCGGTTTACATCGAACTAAGCAGTAAATATAAATAACCAATCAACAAGAGACAGTTTAAAGGAGCATAAAAGTTACATTATAACAAGGATGCCTTAACTGGGAGTAGGAAATAAAGAAGGGTGAACGAAGATAAATACTATATACAAGGGAGGGAGGCAAGAAGCCGACCTCTTGATAGTAAGTGTGATGTGGCGATTGTTTGTTTACATAAGTGAGTGATGGAACAATTCTAGGTCAGTCTGTGGGGCTTGTAGTGGGGAAGGCTTGGCAGAACAGCCATGTCTTTAGTTTCTTTTTAAAAGTTAGTAGACAGGTTTCCAGTCTGAGGTCCGGAGGCATGGTGTTCCAGATGGAGGGACCTGCGGTAGAGAATGACCAGTCTCTGATGTTTGAGTGGTGCAAAGCTTTGATAGGAGGAACATGTAAGGATCCCTTGTAGGCATCCCTTAAGGGTCTGGCCGTCGAGTGCAATTTGAGAGGGTGAAGCAGATTCAAGAGGGGTCTGATGGTGGATTGTGAGTGATTTATGAAGAATCCTGAAGTTTACCGGGAGCCAGTGAAGGTCTTTTTAGAATGGGAGAGATATGCTCTCTCCGATTTGTATTCGTCAAAATTCTCGCCGCTGCATTTTGGAGCAACTGGAGAGGTTTTATAGTAGAGGCCAGGAGACCTAGCAAAATGGAATTGCAATGGTCTATCTTTGAAAACAGAATGGCTTGGAGGATGGATCTGAAATCGTAATGGAATAGGAGCGGTTTGAGTTTTTTTGAGTACTTGAAGCTTGTAGAAGCACTCCTTTGTGGTGTGTTTTATAAAATGCTTTAGGTTCAGGTGACTGTCAATTAAGACTCCAAGATCTCTAGCGTGGGATATTTGTAAATTAGCTTGCGATTGGTGAAGGACGGGGCTGCCTTCTGGGGTGATTAGCAAAAGTTCTGTCTTGGAAGTGTTGAGCACCAGATTGAGGCTTGAAAGGTGATGGTTGATCATTTGCAGGTGAGAGTTCCATAACCTGAGTGTTGAGTCCAGTGAGTTGGATATGGGGATTAAAATTTGAACATCGTCTGCGTATATATAGAATTTAAGTTTGAAGTTTGAGAGTAGGTGGCAGAGAGGGAGTATGTAAATGTTAAACAGGGTGGGCGATAAGGAGGAGCCCTGGGGGACACCAAATGGTGCATTAGTGTGAGAGGATTCCTTGTTTTTGATTTTTACCTTATAGCCTCTATTGCTAAGGAAGGAGTTGAACCATCTAAGAGCTGAACCTGCAATTCCTATGTCTGAAAGCCGGTTTAGAAGGATATTATGATTTACAGTATCGAAAGCTGCAGAGATGTCGAGAAGAGCTAAGAGGAATGACTGTCCTTTATCAAAGCCGATGTATACTTGGATCAAGGAGTGAGGTGATGAGGGTTTCAGTGTTGTGTTCTTTTTGAAAGCCATATTGTGACGGGTGTAGAATGTTGTGGTCTTCCAGGTAATTTGAAAGTTGCTTATTTACAATTTTCTCCATGATCTTAGCTACAAACGGGAGATTTGATATGGGGCGGTAGTTGTTGAGGTCGTCCGGGTCAAGGTTCGATTTTTTGAGTATGGGTTTGAGCGTGGCCAATTTGAGAGCATCCGGGAATGTTCCTTGTGAGAGAGAACAATTTATGATATCAGCTAGTTATTTGGAGATGTATTCTGGTATGAGAATCAGAAATTTGGAAGGTATTTGGTCCAGATGGTGGGTCGAAGGTTTCATTCTTATCAGGGTTTCTACCTCTATAGTGTGGGTAGGATCAAAGGATTCCAATCTTATGTCTATGTTCGGTAGGTGGATTGTATCCGGAAGAAGTGAATTTGGGCTGGTAGGTAATCTGGCCAGGGTGTTAGAGATTTTGTTCTGAAAGAATAAGGCCAGATCGTTGGCCTTCGATTGGGCTGTATCGTCTGGGATTGTAGGGGGAGCAGTTTTGGTAAGCTCCGATACGAAAAAAGGGCCTTCGCATCAAATATCATATCATGGATACGGTGGGCATAGAAATCTCTTTTTGTTCGAAGTGTTGCCGATCTGTAATGGTGGAGAGCTGCTTTGTATATGGTGAGAGAAAGGGGATTGGGAGTCTTCCTCCATTCTTTTTCTTTCCATCTTAGGTTTTGCTTCTGGGTGCGGAGTTCATTTGAGAACCACGGCTGCTTGTTTTTTTGAGAAGGGTTTATAATTTTTTTTGACAGTGGGCATAAATTGTTGGCTATCGTTTCGGTAATATTTTGCCATGAGATGATAGCTGAGTTGGGATTGGAAAGATCCAGGTTAGAAAGTTCTTTATTCAGGGAGTTGCCGAGGTCTTCTGAAGGACATGATTTCCTGTAGTATAGGGTGGTCACCTGATGAGGTGCAGAGAATCCTGTCAATGACCTGAAGGTGGAGTTGATCATGAAGTGGTCTGACCATGGAACCGGGAGGCATAAGGGAGGTGAAAGTGGAGTGAGATTGGAATTTGTGAAGATAAGGTCAAGGGTATGACCTGCTTTATGTGTGGATTGGTTGATGTGTTTGAAGCCCATGTCTGAGAGGGCTGATAGGAAGGCTTCGCAATTAGACAATCGAGGATTGGCATCAATGTGGAGGTTAAAATCTCCAAGGATTATGGCTGGAGAGTCTAGTTTTAAGTATTTGGCTATGACTTCTACCATAAGAGAAGCGTCTTCATCTAAAAGTCCAGGGGGAGCGTAAGTGAGGAGAATTTGAAGCGACTTAGATTTGAATAAGCCTACCTCCAGTTTGGGTATTGTAGAGTGAGGTTAAGAAATTTTTTGGCAGCTATGAGGATACCTCCTCCTTTTTTCTGGGTAAGGAGAAGACATCATATATCTGTGTAGGCAGTTGATTTATTAAAACTGTGTCTGAGGGTTTTAACCAGGTCTCCGTGATGGCACAGATGTCTGGCCCGGCATCAAGCAGATAGTCGTGAAGGATGTGGGTTTTTTTGGTAATTGACTGGGCATTGAATAGTGTTAAAGTGAATAGTGCCAGGCCAAGTAGTTGCGTGAAGGGGGAGATAGTCACCGGGGTTAGATTTCTACGAGTTATGGGATGGTAACGTAACGTTGGCTTCATCTTGAAGCAGGTGTTGTGATGTAATGTGTATTGGGTATCCTAGCATCATGATAGGACTAGGGAGATCGCTTTGACAGGATTTGTCAGCAAATGGTGTCCTATGGCGTGATGGAGGTGAAGGATTGTGGAAGTATTCTTTGAGGGGGTATGACTAATGTGCTTGGCTGTGTCAATCCTTTGCTGGATGAATGGTGGAGAGGCTGGATGAATGCAGAGGTAGTTGGATGAATGCAGAGTTGGTGGTTGGGAGAATTCTGTGGTGGCTGGAAGAGATACTGTGGATAAATTGAGCTAGGAGTGTGCTGGACACTCCAAATGGAATTTAGGAGTGTCTGCAACTTCTATGATCTGGTGCTACTGGTGCGCACGAAGGGGCGCACAAAGGGGCCTGCCCCTTTGGCGCGCGACGCCTAGCTGCCGCGTTTGGATTTAAAGTCAAAGGGGCTGTCCCCCGATTGGCTATGCGGCTAAAGATTTCGATTGGTTCCGACGAGGAGGCGGTGGAAGAGGCGCGGTTTCGGTCGGTGCAGCCTCGTGTTCGGCACTGGGGCTGCCGTGGGTAAGCTGAGAATTAAAGGCCTTACCCCGGCAGGTCTCTGCGCCGAATGCGCAGGCCACTCAGCGGTCCCGGTGCTCCTTCACTGTGCTGGAAAAGGGCTTTCTTTCTGCCGCGTTTCGATTTAAAGCCAAAGGGGCTGTCCCCCGATTGGCTGTGCGGCTGAAGATTTCGATTGGTTCCGGTGAGGAGGTGGAGGAAGAGGCGCGGTTTTTCGGTCGGGGCAGCCTCGTGTTCAGCGCTGGGGCTGCCGTGGGTAAGCTGAGAATTAAAGGCCTTACCCCGGCAGGTCTCGGCGCCGAATGCGCAGGCCACTCAGCGGTCCCGGTGCTCCTTCACTGCGCTCCTTCCTTAGATGCTTTGTCCCCCTTCTTTGGGCCACCAAAGAGAATGAAGAAACGATTGGAACGTCGGAAGTCATTGGTAACCGTCAGATAGCACAATAAAACGCACCGCACGTCCAAAAGATGAAGGTCCTTGACCTGTGAGGACTCCCAAGACCACTGTGAGAACCCCAGTAGCTCCACAGTCTGATTGACGTGGAAGGCCGAAACAACCTTAGGAACGAAGGACGGAATCGTGCGCAATGATACCCTATCGTCGTAAATACAAAGAAAAGGGTCCCGACATGACAACGCCTGTAACTCAGATCTGACGAGCCGAGCAAATGGCCACCAAAAACACTGCTTTCATAGTCAGATCCTTCAGCGAAGCCCTGTGGAGAGGCTCGAAAGGGGTGCCACGTAGCACACGAAGAACTAGATTCAAACTCCAATCCGGGGACACAGAATGGACGGGAGGGCGCAAAGTTTAATCCCCTTGAGAAACCGAACAATATCTGGTTACACCGCAAGCGAACAGCCGTCAAACTTCCCCTGCAAGGCACCCAGTGCCGTAACTTGCACACGAAGAGAATTGAACGCTAAACCCTTAGCAAGCCCCTGCTGCAGAAAGTTGAGCACCCGAGGAACATCGACTGCTAATGGATAGCAGGAATGCTGGTGGCACCACGTCTCAAACAGCCTCCAGACCCTCACATAGGCCATAGAGATGGCGGAAAGACATAATCCGTTCCAGTTTAGAATAGATTTACAACGTTTCATTAGAAAACTAATACTAAAGAACCATTTTCAGAGTGATTTTTGTACGAATGATATAAGTATCATCAGTGATCCATCAGTGTGGATTCCACCGGGTCCTATTAATCCTTTAATAGACTCCTTTCACAAATTAGTCCTTAAAGAAACCAAGATACTGGAAGATAAACATACTCGAACAGAATTCCAAATGATTTAAAATTCATGTTTAAGTGTTGAAATGTATTGGAAATTTGATTTTTGTAGCGATCATTTTTGTCTTTAAATCATAACGTCAAAATATGACATACGCTGGAGTTGCAAATCAGTATAAAAAACTAAGAACGTAGCCACGTTGATACGTCAAGTACGTTAGAAACGTTGAATCTGATTGGTCACTATTTAAAACTTGGGAGTACTATAAAACGAGTAGAGCCATGTTAATCGGCAGTAAGAAGCCCGTAGGCGTTCAATCACAGCCAGTTCCGTGAGTAAAACATTAAATGAGAAGATGTTTTAAAACTTGTATTGATGAATTAATGATTTTTTACAATTCTTGTTTCATAGAACTCGCCCTGAGGAAGCGTTAAGCGAAACGTTAATGTTGGCGGGGACTCTTGGCATAGACTCGTTTCAGGCACAAAATAATGGCCACGAGTTTTAAAGATAAGTGCAATACTTTATTTTTTAGGACAGAGATTTAAAGAATTAGTCTCGTCCATGTTGTGATTCAATTCATTAATAAGGGCTTCAAACTAACAAATCAATTCTGGAATATATTTCTACAATAGTGCACAAGTTAGCAGCCAAAAAACTCCTGCCGCTGTAACGAACAACAAGCCGGACAGCGGTTTCAAAGTGTATTATTGCAGCAGTAGTGCAAATTATACATGAACTCTATTTACCACTTGAGTATTATTACGTGGTATCACTTACGACGCACTATATGAGGATTCAAAGATCACTTTCCTCAAGAGTGAAAACACATTTCAATTTTAAAAAATAAAAAAAGAGAGACTAACTTGAGACCCGTGATTGAGTTTACTGGTTTTCAAAAAACGTGGTTAACTAACCTGTTTTACCAGTGCTGAGGTCTCTGTCTCTTCAAAATAGAAAAAATAAAAAAAATTAGAAAAATTAGAAAAATATTTAATTTCCAATAAACATGGTTTAAATAAAGTTTGTTATTAACAGTATTTCACCAGATTTACCAGATTCGATTTGTGACATTTACAGCTAGCTAATTTTGAGACTACAATTGACACTAGCTGGTTCCTGTTTTTTTGCTATCTGTGGAGATAAGCCAATTCGGAGGGTCCAAGGCCACCCCCCGTTCCAGATTGTCGCGCGATAGCCACCATGACAGACTGACTTTGGATTCTGGAAGCAGTGGCATTGGTAGGTGGAATTGTTCCGACACCGGACTCCATCGCGAAAAAAGTGCATGCTGTAACGGTCGTAAGTGAGTGAACACCCATGGAACCAAGTCCAAAGTGGAAGCCATGGACCCCAGGACTTGCAGATGATGCCATACTTTGGGATTCTTCCTCTGAAGGGCGAGGATCTGGCCTTGTAACTGTCACTCGGTCTGCTGCCAAAAACACTTTGTGCACAAGGTATCGAACTGTGCTCCAAAGTAAATAAGCTCTTGGGTGGGTTCCAAGTGACTCTTCTGCACATTGATGACCCACCCGAGTGACTAAGGTGAACATCACCATGGAAACTTATCTCTCACAGTCGTCCCGTGACTTTGCGTGAATCAACCAGTCGTCCAGGTAAGGATGGACTAAAATCCCCTCCTTGCGAAGGGAGGCCGCTACCACCACCATCACCTTGGTGAATGTTCGAGGAGCTGTGGCGAGACCAAATGGGAGGGCCCGAAATTGGAAGTGCTGCCCCAAGACCTTGAAGCTCAGAAACCTCTGGTGGCTCAACCGGATTGGTTTATGTAGATATGCCTCAGTGAGGTCCAGGGACGCTAGAAACTCCCCTGTCCGTACCGCAGCCATTACCGTCCTCAGGGTCTCCATTTGAAAAAGAGGAATCCAAAAACAACGGTTCACCTTCTGCAGATTGAGGATGGGACGAAACGTGCCCTCCTTTTTGGGAACCACAAAGTAAACAGAGTACCGGCCCCGTCCCTGCTGTGCCTCCGGAACTGGGACAATAGCTCTGAGCTCGAGAAGTCGTTACAGGGTTGCCCGCACCGCCTCTCGCTTATTGCGGGAGGCCACGTGGGACTCCACAAAAACCTCCCGAACTGGTCGTGAGAACTCTAGAGCGTAGCCGTTTCTGATCATTTTCAGGACCCAGCGGTCCGAGGTAATCCTTGCCCATTCCGTGTAAAAGTTGGACAATCTGCCTCAGACAGCTTCGACGATGGAATGGGTGCTCTTGGCCTCATTGGGAGGGTTTACTGTTTCCCGCACCGGGGTTTTCCAGAGTCCCTACAGGAGCGGTGACCACCGCGAAAGGACTGCTGGCGTCCCGGAGTTTGTTTAGGACCAGAAGGCGTGGAATATCTGGTGGCTCGATGCCGGCGAGAATCTCGAAAAAGAGCCCGAGGCGGAAAATCTTTCTTTGAAGGTCTCCTATCCTCCGGCAACTTATTGCCCTTGGACTCCCCGAGCAGCTTAACCAACTTATCGAGGTCGACCCCGAAAAGGAGCTTGCCCTTAAAGGGGAGATTACAAAGCTGGGATTTCGAGGACAAATCGGCTGCCCTATTCCAAAGTCAGAGGAGTCAGTGCGCCGCCACCACAGATACCATACTTCATGCTGAAGTCTGCACCAGATCATAAAGCGCATCCGCAACATAAGCGAGCGGACTGCAGCGCCCCACTGCTGACAGCCCCCGAAGTGGAAGCAGAGTCCTGAACCCAGCACAGGCACGCCCTCTGCATAAGGCTAGCGCAAACTGCCACCTGAAGGCTCAAAAAGTGGCCACTTCAAAAACTCACTTCAACTGGATCTCTAGTTTGCGATCTTGCATGTCTTTCAAAGCTGCTGCCCCAGCTACTGGGATAGTGGTCTTTTTAGTGACCGCAGAGACCGCCGCATCCACCTTCGGAATCTTCAGAAGGTCTAAAACATCTGATGACAAGGGGTATAGCTTCGCCATGGCCCTGCCGACCTTCAGCCCCGCATCTGGAGCATCTCACTCGCGGGTTACCAGCTTGCGGAACTTCATAGGCAACGGAAAAGAAGTTGTAGGGCCCCGTATCCCCATCTAGGACAGGATTAACTCCTTCATTGTCTGATTCTTCCTGAGAAACCTTAAAGCCCAGGATGTCCAAAACCTGGGGAACAAGGGGCCACAGCTCCTCCTGCTTAAAAAGTCGGACTCGCTGGGATCATCTCCCTCAGTGGGTGGGATATAGTCACCATCCAGATCATCAGGATCCACGTCCCCCGGATCCGGAATAGTGTCAGCTCCCGGATCCGCCCCCAGAGCTGGCGCAGTGCCTGACCCTGAAACTGGGTCCTGAGGCACCCGGGTGGTGTCTCCCAGCTGGCGAGGCTGTTCCACCGGGCACTGTAGCTGCTCTGCAACCCGTCCCTTCTTCGCAGGCGGTACAGACAGGTCCACAGGTTGTCAGAGACTTTTAGGCGCCGTATGCCTCCTAGCTAGGAAGGCTTGGTGCATAAGTACAATGAATTTAGGGGAAAACCCCTCTGGGGAATCGCGTGGGGTCGAATCGCCAGTCAGATCTTTCCCCACGGGGGCTAAAACGGGACGGGAATCCTCATCCCTCGATCCGCGGTGCAGGCACTCCTCCTCCACGGGGAGAGGGGGTTCGACTGGTCCCGAAGAGCCCTTCATACCTGAGGAGCAAGCCGAGCAAAGGGAAACCGCATCCAGTGCCTGACCGCTCGCACCACACACGCGGCAGCCACGCGGTTCGACGCTGAGGGAAGAAGGCAGATGTCAGGAAAAAGCGCGCGCTCTATTGGCACTGGAAAAAAATATAACTGCAGGCCAACCCGAGCGGTAACAGCAGTGCTGAAACACGGCGAAACGCGCTGCAAATGGGCCCAAAGCCCAACTCACCCTCTCCCTCCTGAAACACCCCAGAGCCCTGATTGCTGAGGGAACATGCTGCCAACTCCCGAATCGGCCGCTACAGGCAGGCCCCCGCTGCACAGACTCCTTACCTCAGAGGAGAAAGATGTCCACCGGCTAAACATTCTTTTTTTTTTTTTTAATAAACTTTATGGAGCCAAATTAGTGGAGGTGAGGGAGCAGCTTAAGCAGCTTTGGTGGGGAGCAACCAGGAGCCCCTGGCCTTCTACCACTGAGCTGACGTGGGCAAAACCTAGACAGGGGTGTCCAACCCCCCAGACGCCCGGCTTCCAGTGAGTGATGGCCCATGGAGGTGCCTAACACCTCAGGAAGTGACCCTAATCAAAAAGAAAAAATCTCTTTAAAATCTAACTAAAAAAACTAACTAAAACTACAGGAGTGCATCTCTACCATCTGCTGGAGTCAGAGAAATACTGAGGGACTGCAGGTGGCACTCCTGCATATATGGCAGTGCCAAAAGTTTCTCTCTCTGACTCCATCTGCTGGTAGGGATACACAACCCACTGGTCTGGACTGATCTGGGTATGTTCAGGAAGGCAAGTTACCAAGCGATCCTCATACCCACCAGCCAACCCAGCTACTTTCCTAATGATCAAATCACCCACTACAACAGCTGTCCTATGAGGGAGCAGGATTCCTCCTAAGCAGAAATCAGATCCTGTCCTTCCAAAGTATAATGGCAGGGCAGCACCCTTGTCTCTAATTCATCCCTACTCTACACACCTCAGTGTGGGTGTGCATGTTGGGAAAGGCTATACTTTGGATGCGAGAGTCCTGAGAACTATTGAGACTTTCTCCCAGCCAGTCTAGGTGGAGCTGAAGAGGTTAGGGCTGTTCAACTTGGAGAAGAGACGCTGAGGGGGGATATGATAGAGGTCTTTAAGATCATGAGAGGTCTTGAACGAGTAGATGTGACTAGGTTATTTACACTTTCGAATAATAGAAGGACTGGGGGCATTCCATGAAGTTAGCAAGTAACACATTTAAGACTAAATCGGAGAAAATTCTTTTTCACTCAACGCACAATAAAGCTCTGGAATTTGTTGCCAGAGTATGTGGTTTGTGCAGTTAGTGTAGCTGGGTTCAAAAAAGGTTTGGATAAGTTCTTGGAGGAGAAGTCCATTAATGGCTATTAATCAAGTTTACTTAGGGAATAGCCACTGCTATTAATTGCATCAGTAGCATGGGATCTTCTTAGTGTTTGGGTAATTGCCAAGTTCTTGTGGCCTGGTTTTGGCCTCTGTTGGAAACAGGATGCTGGGCTTGATGGACTCTTGGTCTGACCCAGCGTGGCAATTTCTTATGTTCTTATGAGCATGGATACATCCCAATTGTCTGGAATGGTCTGACATGGATGATAAGGAAGGTGAAATTTAAACTTTACTGTTAAATTTCCTATCTTTTTCTCCTGCCAGACTAGTATGAAACCCACCCAGGGAAGCCATGGTGACAAGTTCAAAAAATTAGCAGCGAGTATGTTGTTGCCTGCTCTGAAAGTAGTTGGCCTGATTATGACCTTAGTGTAGGGATTATTTAATTCCTGGGTTAATGACCATCTGCTTTTGGTTGTGGTGGTTTGAAAACCAAAACAAAGAATTGCCTTCTGTTGTCTTAGCTTTGAAATAAGAAGTTGCCACACTGGGTCAGACTGAGAATCCATCAAGCCAAGCATCTTATTTCCAACAGTGGCCAATCCAGGTTACAAGTACCTGGCAAATACCCAAACATCAAACAGATCCTATGCTACTAATGCTGGTAATAATCAGTGGCTTTTCTGTAAGTCCAACATGATTAAAAGCAGTTTATGGACTTCTCCAAGTTCTTATCCAAACCTTTTTTAAACCCAGCTACATTAACTTCCCTAATCACATCTTCTGGCAACGAATTCCAGAGCTTAATTGTGCATTGAGTGAAAACATTTTCTTCAATTTTAAATGTGCTACTTGCTAACTTATGGAGAGCCCCCTAATACTTCTGTTATCTGAAAGAATAAATAACTAATTCATATCAACCCATTCAAGTCCTTTCATGATTTAATAGACCCCTATCATATTTTCCCTCAGCTGTCTTCTCCAAGTTAAAACAGCCCCAACCTCTTTAGCTTATCCTCATAGGGGAGCTGTTCCATGCTTTTTATCATTTTGATCACCTTTCTCTAGTCCTTCTCCAGTGCAACTATATCCTTTTTGAGGCACGGTGACCAGAATTGCACACAGTATTTAAGTTGCGGTCTCACCATGGAGAGATACAGAGGCATTGACATTCTACGTTTTATTCATCATTCCTAACATTGTTTGCTTTTTTGACTGTCGCAGCACACTGAGCTGATTTCAATGTGTTTTCCACTATAATGCCAGATCTTTTTTCTGGGCGATAACTCCTAATACATAATATGGAACCTAATATCATGTAACTACAACATGGCTTTATTTTTCCCTGTATGCATCACCTTGCACTTGTCCACATTAAATTTCGTCTGCCATTTGGACACCCTTGCAAGGTACTTCTGCAATTTTTCACATTCGGCTTGTGATTTAGCTACTCTGAATAATTGTGTCATCTGCAAATTTGATCACCTCACTAGTTGTATCCCTTTCTAGATCATTTATAAATATATTAAAACGCACCCAAATATGGACCTCTGAAGCACTCCACTGTTTACCTTACATAGGATACTGAAGAGCTGAAGACAGCACCAGACACCTATAGGAAGAGTGAAGTCAGCTTTGAGCTTTTTGTCTGTCTTCATCTGCTGGCAAGGTGATATAACCCACTTGTCTGGACTGGTCTGGCAGGACTAAAGGAAAAGCAAAATTGCTTACCTTGTAATAGGTGTTATCCCAGGACAGCAGGATGTAGTCCTCACATATGGGTGACATCATTGATGGAGCCCCCTCACGAAAAACTTGTCAAAGTTTCTAGAAACTTTTGGCTGGCACACTGAGCCTACTGAGCATGCTCAGCATGCCATGATCCATGCATCCCTCCAGTCTCATTTGTAGCAAAAAGTACGAGTGAAAAAATAAAATAAAAACGTAATGGACCCAACTCCGTGGGTTGGTGGGTGGGTTTCGTGAGGACTACATCCTGCTGTCCTGGGATAACACTTATTACAAGGTAAGCAATTTTGCTTTATCCAAGGACAAGCAGGATGATAGTCCTCACATATGTGTGATTAGCAAGCTACAGGCTGACTCATTCTTGAAGTAGTCAATGGTACATAACACATGCAACAGGCACAACAACTGATGTGCCATTGACGAAGATGAGGCAGCCTGAATCACGACAAATGGTTGTGGAAGGAGTTGGTATTAAACTGGGAATAGGTTTTTCAAGATAGATTGTCCGAAGGCAGAGTCTTGTCTTCCTTCCTTATCTAAGGAATAATGAGCTGCAAAGGTATGCAGCGAACTCCAGGTAGCAGCCTTGCAAATATCTGCAATAGGTACAGAACGGTAGTCTGCTATGGATGTTGACATAGCCCTGAGTGCGCCTTTACTCGCCCTTGGAGAGGAAGGCCTGCTTTTTCATAACAGAATTTGATACAGTCTGCTAGCCAGTTGGAAAGAGTTTGCTTTCCTACTGCAACTCCTGGTTTGTTTTTGTCAAAAGAAACAAAGTTGAGTGGAGTTTCTATTGACTGCAGTGCGATTAAGATAAAAGGCGAGTGCACGCTTACAGTCCAAGGTATGCAAGGTTCTCTCTCCCTGGTGAGAGTGAGGCCTTGGGAAGAAAGTGGGTAAAACAATCGATTGGTTGAAGTGAAAAGCCGTTACCACTTTAGGCAGAAATTTAGGGCGAGTGCATAGGACCACTCGGTCGTGCAGGAACCTGGTATAGGGTGAGTAAGTCACCAGTGCTTGTAACTCACTGACCCTCCTAGCCGATGTGATAGCTATGAGGAAAAATACTTTCCATGTAAGAAATTTCACATCGCAGGAATGCAAAGGCTCAAACGGAGAGTGCATGAGTCTTGCAAGTACTACATTAAGGCCCCATTCCGTAACCGGTGATCGGATGGGAGGCTTTAGCTGAAGTAAGCCTCTCATAAACAGACTGACTAGGGGTTGTGCTGAAATAGGGGCATCCCGTATCGGTTTGTGATATGCTGCTATGACACTGAGGTGTACACATACAGAAGTAGTCTGGAGTCCAGATTCTGAAAGGTGCCATAAGTAATCTAGTTAAGATGAAGTGGAACAAGAAAAAGGGTTAACACCATTTTGCGTGCACCATTTAGTAAATCTAGTCCATTTGAAACTGTAAGATTTACATGTGGAAGGCTTTCGTGAAGCTACGAGAACCTGTGAGACCGGCGTTCAAAGATTGAATGGTTGTAAAATCAAGCTTTCAACATCCATGCTGTCAAGGCAAGGGTTTGCATGTTCGGGTGGCGTAACTTGCCTTGATTTTGAGTTATGAGAGTGGGTCCTGTGCCCAGGCGAATTAGGTCTCTGATCGAGAGGTCGAGAAGTATTAGAAACCAAACTTGTTGAGGCCAATACGGGGCTATGAGGATCATTATCCCCTTGTCCTGTTGGAGCTTCACGAGAGTCTTGGCTATTAGCGGGATCAGAGGATATGCATACAGAAGGCCTGTGTTCCAAGGGCGAGCAAAGGAGTCCTTGGGGGAACCTTTGTCGACGGCTGTGGAGGGAGCAAAACCTTTCCACCTTGTGATTCAATTTGGACGCAAAGAGGTCTATGGTTGGTTGACCCCAGCGTTGAAAAATTTTGCTCGCTACACAGGGATCCAGAGACCATTCGTGTGGATGGAAACGTTGACTGAGATTGTCCGCTAGGACATTTTGTATGCCTGCTAGGTACGTGGCCTTGAGGCTCATGGAGTGTGCTAAGGCCCAGTCCCAAATCTGCACTGCTTCCTGACAGAGGAGATAGGAGCCTGTGCCTCCCTGCTTGTTTATGTACCACATTGCCACTGTGTTGTCTGTCTGTATCAACACAACCTTGTGGGATAGGCAGTCCTTGAAGGCATAGAGTGCATATCTTATCGCTCAAAGCTCCAAAAGGTTTGACAATTTTGTTCGAGCGGTGTCCACGTACCTTGAGTCTGAAGGTTGTTTACGTGCGCTCCCCATCCCAAATAGGATGCGCCTGTGGTTAGAGTTACTTGAGAAGTCGGTTGCTGGAATGGTAAGCTGGTCCGTAAAGCAGACTGGTTTGTCCACCATTGAAGTGAAAGATGTAAATTGTCTGTGATTCGAATCATGGTCAACAGAGGCTGAATTGCTTGCAGCCATTGAGACTTTAATGTCCATTGAGTCCTTCTCATGGCTAGCTTTGCCATAGGTGTTACATGAACTGTAGACGCCATGTGGCCTAACAGGGTTAGGAATTGCAGAGCAGTGGCAACGTTGCAGGTACTCAAGTGATTTGCCAGCGTTGCTAGATTGTTGGCACAGTCGCTTGGAAGAAAAGCTTTTGCGATTGTGGTATTGAGGTCTGCCCCGATGAAAGTAAGAATCTGAGACGGGGTCAAATGCGATTTCTGGTAGTTGATTAGAAACCCCAAGGAATGCAGGAGGGATATGGTGCACTGGAGTGCGGCAAGAGCTCCTTGTTTGGATGGATTCCTGATGAGTCAGTCTAGGTATGGAGAAACATGAATGCTGTTTTTTCTCAAATGTGTGGCTGCGACTGCCATGCACTTTGTGAATACTCGAGGTGCTGAGGCCAGTCCAAATGGGAGGACTCGATACTGATAATGCCCTTTCCCCATTACAAATCGCAAGTACTTTCGATGATGTGGGGAAATGGGAATGTGAGCGTAGGCATCTTGAAGGTCTAGAGAACAGAGCCAATCCTCTTGTTGCAACAAGGGAAGAATGGTCCCTAGGGAAACCATTTGGAATTTTTCTTTGTGGAGAAATTTGTTGAGATTGCGGAGGTCTAGTATGGGACGGAGGCCGCCTGTTTTCTTTGGAATGAGAAAACAGTGGGAGTAGAACCCTCTGCCCTGTTGAGACCGGGGAACGGTTTCTACAGCCCTGGTAGTCAGAAGGGTGGAAAGCTTTGATTGTAGTTGAGACGTTATGATGCTGTGGGACCACAGAGGGGCAAGGTGGAGACTCTGGGGGTAGAGTTTGAAATTTTAGGCGGTATCCTCTCCTTAGGATAGCTAGAACCCATTGGTCTGTGGTGATGAGACTCCATTGATGTTGGAAGTAATGGAGCCGACCTCCTAAGGGTAATTTGGTTTGAGGATTGTGGGAGAAGCTGCTGTCCTCTGGCGTACATTTCAAAAACCAGATGCAGGTGTTGACTTTGGAGGTGGCTGAGGCTTAACCTGTTTTGGCTGACGTGAACGTCCTCTCGGAGGTTGACGGAAAGGTCGTGCAGAGGAGGTAGGAGAATAGTACCTACGAGGTCTGTAAAAAGGGTGCCTAGTGTCACGCCTAGCGGGTTTACATACAGAGAACATAAGAATATGCCATACTGGGTCAGACCAAGGGTCCATCAAGCCCAGCATCCTGTTTCCAACAGTGGCCAATCCAGGTCATAAGAACCTGGCAAGTACCCAAAAACTAAGTCTATTCCACGTTACCATTGCTAGTAATAGCAGTGGCTATGCTGGATCCAATGGTAACTTAGAGTTGACGTAGTGTCTCGTGATGATCTTTAAGTAAAGATATCGTGGCCTGTACCTTCTCTCCAAAGAGGTCGTCTCCTGTGCATGGAAGGTCCATGAGTCTCTCTTGGACTTCCATTCTGAGATGGGAAGCCTTCAGCCAACCCCACCTCTGTGCACTAATTCCCATAGCTGATAAACGGGCCGAAGTCTCGAAAGAATCATATGCGGCCCTGACTTCATGTTTTCCTGACTCTAGTCCCTTGTCAACAAGGGCGTTGAGTGTTTGTTGTTGTTGTTGAGGAAGGGAATCTGCTAATTCCTGGACCTGTTTCCATAAATTCCTTTGATATTGGGTCATATATAGCTGGTATGCAGCTATACGTGACACCAGCATGGACCCCTGGAATACCTTTCTTCCTAAAGTATCAAGGAATCTATGTTCCTTTCCTGGAGGAGTAGATGAATGTGGCTTCTGTTTCCTTGCCTTTTTCTGAGCAGATTCCACAACAAAGTAATTGTGTGGTAACTGTGGCTTTTGGAAACCTGGTGTATGCTGGACGAAGTATGTAGCATCTGTTCTCCTATTAACTGCAGGCACAGAACAAGGATGCTCCCAAAGGCGGTGTTGAAGCTCTAGAAGAACTTCATGGATAGGTATTGCCATGATCTCCTTTGGTGCATCTACAAATTGTAGGACCTCTAGTGTCTTATGTCTAGTATCTTCTTCAGCCAGCAGTTCAAATGGAATGGTATCTGCCATTTCTTTAACAAAGTGTTGAAAAGATAGGTCCTCTGGTGGGGACTTCCTTTGCTCTTCTGGTGGAGAAGGTTCAGATGGAAGGTCATCACTGTCAGTATTAGAATCAGTATTGACGTCCTCCCAAGTATTTGGTGGCTGCTGGAAATAAGATCCAGAAGGATGTGTAGTATCCTGCAGAAGAGGATGCTTTGTCATCGATGCAGATTTTGGAATTTGAGTTGGAATTTGCTTTGGCATTGATGGAGGCAGAAAAGGTCTCGACTGAGAACCGAAGGGCACAGATGGCATCGACGGGAACGGCCAATAAAATCTCCCGATGGACAGGCTGCGAGGGCATCGAAGGACTAGGAAACAGCATCGAAGTCTTTTGTAAGCCCGATGGTCCAGGTGTATGATCCAAGTCATGGTCATTGTCCTCAGATGAACCTGGAATCGGAATTGGCGGTGCAGTCTTTGGTTGCGGGTGTAAAGATGGCTCCGATGGAGGTATCGTAGCACCCGATGGTATCTGTGTCGGTGCCGGGAGGGCACCGAGCAAGGCATCGATCCTTGTTAGTAGTGGAGCAAATATGGTCGGCTCAGGTGCTGATGGTGGCATCGGTGTCGATGGAGGTTGGAATTTCTTCCAAGCTTCGGTGACTGCTTGCTGAATCATCGAGGTGACTACTTCTTTTGACACTGGGACAGGATTCTGTCACCGGAGAAGGAAGAACTGGCACTGCTGGTACTTCCACAACAGTATGTGTCGGTACAGCCTCTAACACAGTTGCCTGCGGAAAGCGCCTCGGTGTCTCAGGTACAGAGGGGCATGGAAGCTCTTGTACCCGGACCCATTTTGTCATCGGTTCGACCTCCTACGAACTCGATGTGGTCACTGATGGATCCGAAGGAACGGAATTGGATCGGTGCCGATGACGTTTTTTCTCTCAATGTTCTTTACTGGCGGACGAGGACGCTATCAAAGATCCTGATGGCATTGGTGATGATTGGTCACCGAATTTCTTCTTACCTCTTTGCTTTTCAGCAGAAGCAGCCAGTATTTTCGGTGATGACGCCGACAATGATGATGGAGTGATCCTTTTAAAAAGTTCCTCCATCTTGTCAATCCGGGCATGCCTGCCCTTTGGTGTCATCTGGGCGCAGGTTGAACATGCAGACCTCATGGCCTGATCCCAGGCACAAAACGCAAATGTCGTGCGGGTCTGTAATTGACATTGTCCGGGGACAATTAGGACATCTTTTGAAACCGGTGGCCAATGTTGAAAATTTTTAGGCCTGGTAACGGTCGGTGACTTGCAGATACCGGTTATAAAAAATAACCAGAATCGGTGAAAAAAGGCTCCAAAGAGTGGTCACCGAACAGGAAGTCGAAGGGAGACACGATGGGAAATTTTTGTGACAGAAAATATTAATTTTAGGTGAAATATTCTGAGAGGAAAAATAGTGAGAAAAACTCAGAGCTCCTTCAACGCGAGGCTAAAAACAGCGCTGAAAAAGAGAGACTGGAGGGAGACCCCTGTGGATGCAGGGATCATGGCATGCTGGGCATGCTCAGTAGGCTCAGTGTGCCAGCCAAAAGTTTCTAGAAACTTTGACAGAAGTTTTTCCGTGAGGGGGCTCCATCGATGATGGCACCCATATATGAGGACTATCATCCTGCTTGTCCTGGGATAAGGAAATTAACAAGTTAGTTTAAATTTCACATTTTTTTTCTCACCTGGCTCCATGTCTACAATCAAACAGTCCGGATCCTCATTCTCTTCTTCTTCTGTATCTGCCTGGAATCCATCAACTTCCACTACCTCAGCCTGAAATGGTAAGAGACGTTTCAGAGACTCCCAAAACTTAAAATGTGTCAGAACAAAATAATTCCACTGAGGATCAAAGGCCCATCTTTAAACAAACTAGAGCAGAAGAAAAAGGAAGGAAAGATGCTAGGGAAAACTGAACACAAACCTCCAACATGTATGGGCAGAGAAAGCTAGGCATGCTGGAAAGTGTAGTCAAGTGTAAAGTAGAAAGTGTAGTCAAGACTTAATTAAACAAACACACACTGTTAATGTGACTCCAACATTGCTCTATGCTTCAACGGCAAGAGGAAATGGGGGGGAAAAAAAAAGGATTTGCATCCACAAAAAAGCAGGGGAGTAGCTTGCTTGATACGGCGGTTACTACCCCAAACCAAATTAGCTGGATACTTCACTGCTTCAACGGTAGGGGGAATGATGTAAAGATGATTTATATTACTGGGCAACAATGAAAGTGTTACTGACCTAAAAAGGTCCTACTCTGTAGTATCTTGATGTGCTGAACATGAATATGACCATGAAAAGTTTTTATTGGCTCTCGTTTTGAAGATATTTAATATAGTTCACTTTCTATGTTTAGTCATGTAAATTTATCCAGGACTGTAAATAAGCCTAGAATGATGTAATATTGCATAATACCATCATGCACACATCATCCAGAGTTTATTACATCATTTTCTGATGCAATGCAGTTCTACTGCCATGCTGCTGCCGAGTAAGCTGATGTCAGCAGTGTACTATATGAAGCCCAGTCAGAAAGGGTGAGCATTTGAAATATTCATGCTGGCTGACTACTGCTGGACACTCCGCAGAGATGCTCCCGAACAGGTGTACAAGAGACAAGCAAAGAAATCTAAGACGTAGTCTATTACTTCATTTTTCAAACGGTATTAACCGTAGGTCTCCTACTATTGGCATACAGTTCAAGATGTAATTATATTATTGCATATTACAAAAAAAACTAGAGCCAATTTTGCATTTTCACAGTCACATTCGTGTTTAGCACATGGAAATTTATAAGAATTGACTAATTTCATTTCCGTAACATGACTTTTGTGAAAATTTGTTGCCCAGTGTATTCGGACAACAACCAACAAGAACTGAGTTACATAGGCTGGATAAACATGCGTGGGAGTAGCTTGCTATGACGACAGTTACTAAACAATTAGCTAGATACTTCACTTAGATGCAGCTCCAGCACTGCTAACTACATAGATGGTGAGGGTGGAAGGGATGGCGGGGTGGAAGGGAAAGAACAAAAAGTCACTTACAAGGGACAAGAGAAACAGATAAGTATGGGAAAAAAAAGTGAAAGCTTGCTGGGCAGACTGGATGGACCGTTTGGTCGTCTTCTGCCATCATTTCTATGTTTCTATATATGTAGTGGTTAAAGGAGAATCAGCAAACGTGCTGGGAAATGAATTCAGTGCGCTCCTTGCTATGGATGGTGTTTGACTCTGGGCAAATCACTATATCCCTATTTAGCAGTTTACCCAACTATAATTGGGTAAAGCAGAGTTGCTTACCTGTAAATAGGTTTTCTCCATGGACAGTAAGACAAATCAGCTAATCAAGTGAATGATGTCTGACAGCACAGACGTGGAAAAACTCACAGCTGTTACTGACAAAAAAAAGTCTTGAGCATGCATGGACATTTTTGCACAGCCGTCCCAGCGTGAGTCCTGTCAGTTATTCCCTAGATAAGCTTCAAATTTAGGGAGGTGGGAGGTATTGTGTGGCTGATTTGTCCTGCTGTCCACAGACAACACCTGTTATAGGTAAGCAACTCCATTTTCTTTGTGGACAAGCAGGACAAAACCCCACACAAGTGGAAACTCTCTAGCTAAGGGTCTCCATCAATATATGGTATTGTTTTAACATTTATTTATAGATATATTTTTTGTGCAACCTCCTAGACAAACAAAAGGGAAGTTGAAGCTGTTAATGAAATACATTTTTAAGAACTGACTAAAATTACTGTAATTGCATGAATCTTGTTCCAAATAATAATGTTTGTAAAAGTGCAAACAGTTGACTAAGTAGCCGGTTTACAAATGTCTTGAATTTAAATGTACAATGGTGGATGCATTTGCCCTTAGTTGGTGTACTGTTACCTTTTGTGGGCATTGTACTCCTGCTTTGGAGTAACAAGAGACACCCTATGATAGCCAATTAGATAGTGTTTGTTTCTTACCTAGCCATTTCTGTTGTTCAAGTATGCAAGGATTAACTGTGCATATTTTCTATAAGGTTTAGTTCTGTGTAAGTAAAGTAACGCTCATCAACAGTCCAGGGTATGGAAATTTTGTTCTGTTGTGGAGAAATGTTGGAAGTTAATGTTTGGTTTAGCAGGTGTTGCTTGCCTGTAACAGGTGTTCTCACAGGACAGCAGGATGTTAGTCCTCACAAATGGGTGACATCACGGGATGGAGCCCTGTACGGAAAACTTTTCTGTCAAAGTTTCTACAAAGCTTTGACTGGCACTGGCACACTGAGTGCACTGAGCATGCTCAGCCTGCAACTATCCCCGTGAGCCACAGGTGTCTCCCTCAGTCTTGTCTTATAGCTAAAAGCGCAAGCGAAACTAAAATAAAACGTGAAAACGTATAGAGATCCAACTCCGCGGGGTGGCAGGTGGGTTTCGTGAGGACTAACATCCTGCTGTCCTGTGAGAACACCTGTTACAGGCAAGCAACACCTGCTTTCTGAAGATGGAATGGGTTAAAATAAATAATAAAATAATGAAATGAAGACTTCAGCAAGAATGCAGAACAAGTGAGAAACAGGCATAACCTTGAGCAAGAAACTGAAACAGTGGCTACACAAATTCACCCATTATAAGTCCAAGGCCAGAAACCAGTGAACAGAAAATTATCTCAGATAAAGGTATTTGGCAGCTCTCAATTCTAGCCTTAGTATTAAGAAGTTTCTGTAACTTTCCATGCCTAATATGGTAAGCCCCGGAGAAAGAAAATAAGTAAAAACACTGTGCTATTTAACAAAGCTAAATGTGATGGATAAGTTGAGTAGATTCTGGGACAAGTCATTATTGGAACTGTCTCAAACTACTCCCGAGAATCGACTGTATTTCTCGCATTCTTTTTTTTTTTTTTTTAATTTATAATTTTATTGAAAATACAGTACATATACAAAATGTAACCAAGTAACAATACCATGGAAAAAACAACCAAGAGTATAACATGTACAGAACAATTACGTTCCAAAACATTTGATGAAGTATACTCATGTGCAGCCGAGAACAAACAAAGGCCAACATATGTACCGTCAAAACCATATCCCAATCCCCTTCCCCCCCCCCCCAATCCAGGTTACCACGTGAAACACATTGCTCTAAAAGATGTCTGTCTTGGTACCAATAAACCTTGCTAATATATAATCGATCCCTGTGTCCGTGTGTTATCTATGAACCCGTACACCACCTGTCCAAAGTATAGAGAAGCTTGCGTGTGTATGTGTGTATGTGCCCAAAAAGCTAATTAGCTAAGTGTGCATCCCCTATGGAATAGGGTTCTGAGCCTTTAGCCATTGCATCAGCGGCCTCCAAATTATCTGAAAAGATTTCAGCTTGTCATGTTTGACAGCGGTAAGATGGGATAGGTGATACTGTCTGTGTAACCTATGAAGCACAACTGCCCTGGTCGGTGTGTCTGGTAGTTTCCAGGCAGCGGCCAGTTCAGTCCTGGCAGCTATGTATACTTGACTGAGAAATGTGTTGGTAGATTTCGGGTATTTGTCAGAAGGAACATGCAACAATACGTTTAAAACGCTCGGGACTCTAAAGCCCGGTACTACTGACGCTATCCACGCAAAAAGCTCGTCCCAAAAGGAGGTAACCTTCGGGCAGTGCCACCACACATGGATATAAGTAGCAATGTGTCCACAGCCTCGCCAACATAAATTAGAGATGGCAGGTATCATTCTATGCAGTTTATCGGGGGTCAAATGCCATCTATACAGCACCTTATAGCAATGCTCTTGTATGGAGGCCGCAATAGACACCTTAGACAATTGTAGAAAAATGAGATCCCAATCATCTTTAGAGAGGACTTCTCCGAGGTCCCTATGCCAGGCTTGAATGTGGGTCGCCTCGTAAGGTGACTGATTATTCAATAGTTTGTATATTTTTGATAGAATGCCCTTCATTTTATCGGAATGCTCACAAAACGACTCAAAGAGCGTTTTAGATGGATGAATCTGGTTGGTCGAGATCAGTGAGCGTATAAAATGGCGAACCTGCGCATATGCTAGTACTTGCCCGGAGTCATTGGGCCCTGGGAGAGATAGGGCTGATAAAGTGCGCAAGGTACCTCCCATCAATACCTGCCCAAAGGTAGTGAGCCCATGCTGTTCCCAGTCAGCTAGGCGAGTATTATTCCTGCTTTGGAAAAGATTATTATGGAAGAGGCGTGAGGATTGGAAGTATGCCTTATTGCCCACAAGCTTAGATTTCCAGGCCGTCCAAACCCGTAAAGTAGTATGTAATGCTGGGGGCACCTGGGTTAACGGAAGCCAAGTGGATCTAGGTTGCCAGGCTAACGCCTGAATAGGCATAGACCCGACCTGCCTCTGTTCCAGTTGGACCCATTGTTTGACATCCACTGTATTGTAAAAATCTACCAAAAATCGAAGCTGTGCTGCAGCATAATACCACAGGAGATTCGGAGCCCCCAATCCCCCTGCCCGTTTGGGTAAGAATAGAACTGAACGAGCCACCCGAGGCGGCCGTTTCCGCCAGATGAAGCCATAAATTTTGGCCTGCCACTTCTTTAAGAGAAGTGAGGGTATAAAAATAGGGATAGTGGAGAAAAAATATAGCAGGCGTGGAAGGATGACCATTTTAACTATAGCCAACCTACCCAGCCATGAATGGGAATCCCTGTACCAAGTCAGCATATCCCTATCAAGTTTTTTTCATAGAGAAGTATAATTGAGAGAGTGTAATTGTGACGTATAGGGACCAATCTGAACTCCCAAGTATTTAAGGGAGACGCTGGCCCATCTGAAGGGGAATTGTTTTTTGATATCCACTACTGTCTGTTGGGGTAAAGTGAGATTCAACAGTTCCGATTTCTCTAGGTTTACCGTGAAGCCCGACACCTTATGGAACTGTTCCAGAGCGTCCGAAACCCCCTTTAAAGAAATTGCAGGGTCAGTTAAGGTAAAGAGGATGTCGTCCGCAAAAAGGGACAGCTTGAAATGTAAATCTTCCATTTGGACTCCCGTAATCAAGGCGGACTTCCGCACTGTCAAAGCAAAAGGTTCCAAAAAAAGAGCAAAAAGCATAGGGGACAGTGGGCATCCCTGCCTAGTTCCTCTCTGTATATCAAGGACCGGGCCGTAACCCCCATTAACTTTAACCCTTGCTTGAGGCTTCTCATACAATTTCTTTATCCACAGTTGGAAAGAAGCGCCAAAATGCATGGTGTCCAAAACCCGAAAGAGAAAGGGCCAATGAACTAAGTCAAAGGCTTTTTCTGCATCGATAGCCAGTAAAGCAGCCGGTAACTTATGATGGTGTACCCAATCTATTAAATCTATGACCTTTCGAATATTATCACTTGCCATACGAGAGGGAACAAATCCTACTTGGTCATTATGTACGAGGGAGGGAAGAATGCCCTTAAGCCGTTCTGCTAGTATCCGGGCTAGAATTTTTAAATCTAAGTTTATCAGGGAGATTGGGCGATACGACCCACAATGGATAGGATCCCTTCCCGGCTTGGCCAGAACCGTAATACCGGCAACATTAGCATTAATCGCTATCGATGCAGTAGTGCGCAAAGAATTAAACATCTCCAAAAGGGGTTCCGCCACCACAGACGAAAGTTTTTTATAATAACTGCCCGTCAGCCCGTCTAGACCCGGGGCCTTACCCGGCTTTAGGGCTGTGATCGCCCGTTGAACCTCCTCAAGTAATATGGGTGCATCTAGATATTCCTGTTGTGAGTCCGTGAGAGTGGGTAAAGACAAATCCTGTAAGTACGTATCTATGTCCGAATCTAGTATGGACTTATCTGCGCTATAAAGTTGACCATAGAAATCAGTAAAGCATTTTCGGATTCCTTCCGAGGACGTAATGAAGGGACCCCCCTTATCTTTTATTTTAATGATGTTATTTTGGAGGAAGACTGCCTTTAATCGGCGGGCCTTGTTGCCCTCCTCAAAATATTTCTGCTTAACCACATCCAATTGAAACGCTAGTTTATCTGCATCTAGCGCCTTAATGGCATCACGAATGCCAGTCATTTTTTTTTTTAGAGTCAGCGGGCACTGCGTTTGCATATGTCGCTGAGATAAATGAGCTAACTCAGCAGACAGGATTTGTCTTTGTTTCTCCTTCTCTTTTTTGCAAAAGGACGCACGGGAGACAAGGAGACCCCGCGCCACCGCCTTGGAACAGTCCCATATCGTTGGCGTGGGTGTACTATCAGCCTGATGTTGTTGAAAAAATGCAGTAAGCTGCTCACCTAGATGGGCCACAAAAGTGGGATCCTTGAGAAGACCTTCATTTAATCACCAGAATTTCAACCCCGGGTCTCTATTATGGAGGTGGAGCCGTATCCAAACCGGAGCGTGGTCAGACCACACAATGGGCTCAAGGCCAGCATCGGTCACCCAATTTTGTGTTTGCCTATCCACCAAGAAATAATCCAGTCTGGAGTAAAGTTGGTGAGCTGGTGAGAAATAACTATAACACCGTGAGTGGGGATTTCTCTGCCGCCAGGCGTCACCTAGTTGCCAATGGGATATCAAAGAGGATAATTGTGTCCGCACCTTTTTGGGAACTGTGGAGGTGCGTGTGGAGTTATCTAGAGAAGGGCTGTGAGTCACATTGAAATCCCCCCCCAGAATTATTGCCCCTTCCGCATATTTAGTCAGCACCTCATCTATTTCCTTGAAAAAAAGATCCTGTCCCGTATTAGGGGCGTAAATGCTAAGTAAGGTGATCACCTGCTGGCCCACTCGTATTTTGAGTAGCACATAGCGTCCCCCAGGATCCCTAGCAACCTGTAAAACTTCATGGACAAGATCCCGAGCAATAAGGATACCCACTCCTGTATATTTAGAACCTTTGGTGCTAGCTGCAAGATATTGATGAGGATAAAAGGAAGATGACAATACTCTTTCATGCCGTTTTTTCAAATGGGTCTCCTGGATTAATGCAATAGAAACATGATGGGTACGTAAATCCTGATACAATAAAAACCTTTTGCGATAATGATTAAGGCCTTTTACGTTAAGGGACATAACACACTCTCCCTGATCCATTCCCCTAGATAATGTAGCCATAAGGGACAGGATAGTAGTTACACTGCAACACAACAGGAATCAAGCCACCCCAGACAATTTGAACTCTAGAGTCCCCTGGATAAAAGAAACCCCCAACCCCCCCGAACCACAACATCACCCACTGGTTCCCGTGAGTGAAAAAACACCACTCCGGGGAGTCACTCTCCACCAGCATGGCCCGCAAGCTCCCGCCCCCTACCCTTTACCGAGAAAAAAAACACAACAAAGAACCCCTTACATCCCCCCTCTCAAAATGTACCAAACCAAACAGTCTCACAGCATAATGAAGTCCCAGTAGTCTCCCGCGGACCACAGATAGAGCCCACAGCGTACTTCTGCAGGAGAGAAGCATTGGAGTATAAAAGAAGAAAGTAGCGCAGGTGCATCTGGTCCCCTGCTCCCGTCAACGATCCCGCCGCTCAGAACAGGAAAATCAGCCTTGGTCAGATAACACAGCACGTGAATCCTCAGAATGGCGGCGCAGTCTACTTCCTCCTTTCCCGACTCTGCGCCATTTTGGATGGTCATCCAGTTTCGTATGCCGAATAGGCTTCTTCGGTGCCTCAATACTAGGTCTGTAGCCAGCCTTATTAAGTGCCCCCAGAGCATCCGCAGGTGTTTTAACCCGCGATGTCACACCGTTGAGCGTGAATTGGAGCCCAAACGGGAAGGTCCACCGGTAGCGAATGTTCTCAGCCCGTAAATACGTGGTAATTTCCTTCAGTTCAAATCTTTTGCGCAAAGTCGAGGGCGCCAGATCTTGAAAGAGTGACAAAGAGTGGCCTTCCCAAGACCAGGAATTCCGCTTGCTCGCAATCTCCATGATTTTGGATTTTAGCAAAAAGCTATGACAGCAGATAACAATATCTCTCGGCCTGGTGTCTGTGCGGGGGCCAAGAGCCCTATGCGCTCTCTCTAACCTGACAGGTTCAGGTAGAAGTCCCTCCGGCTGACCTTCAGAATCCAGGCGGTGGGTAAGAATATAGTCGCAGATAGCGCTGGCTGTTTTCATAGTATCCCCAAACTCAGGCGCTTCTGGGACCCCCCGAATTCTAATATTGCAGCGCCTGGAGCGATTTTCCAAGTCCTCCAATTTTTCCTGAATGGAGCCAAAATCAGCTTCCATAGCATTCTGCTGTGTAATGATGGTATTCATGGAGGTCCCATGGGCATCCACGCGGGTCTCGAGCTCGTCTACTCTAATGCCCAGGCCAGCTATATCCTCGCGGATGTCCGCCATGGAGGCCATAAGCTCTTGTTTATGCGTCTTTAAGTCAGCCCTAAATTCAATAAACCACCCTCTAATATCATTTTTAAGTTGGGCTGTCGTCTCTGCCCATTCCGCGGTCTTTCCCGTTGGGGAGTCGGGTACCTGCGTCAGTGCTGTGCTCGCCGGGTCCGTGGCCTGCGCCGGCCCTGCCTCATGGTCATCGCCGAGATCCGGGGGGAGCTTGCTAAACTGAAAATGCTTGAGATCTACGGCTTTTTTCTTCACCGCCATAACCGCCGGTGTCGGGAGACTGTCAGCTGCCGAAGCGCACTCGTTTGAGGGGTGTAGCGTGAGGGAAGCCGGGGTTCGCCACTAATCTCGCCACATCGGGAGCGGAGCAAGGTTGTTACGCGGCCATCTTGTTCGCCGGCGGAAGAGCGCCCCCCTATTTCTCGCATTCTTAAACTGTCTCTTATTTCCTACTGTTACTTAATAAAAGATAATTGCTTAGTTACAAGGCTGAGAAATTTCTTTTACCAATTATACAAACCCGAGAGGAATGGTCCTCGGGAGGTAAGCACAGAGAGAAAAGGTCCCCTGTGAAGGACTTTTACCTGGAGACACCTTCCTCACAGATGAACATTTCTCACAGGACAAGCAGGATGGTAGTCCTCATAAATGGGTGAGTACCGAGCTGAGGATGCCCGAGAGTGCACCAAATGGACCCAAGATGCGTGAAGGGCGCGATGACGTGGGTAGAGTTTGGAATGGAGGGCATCCAGAAATCCTTAAAGGGTTGGTGGAAGGATGTTGGGTAGTTAACCCGAAAGGAATAAGAGTAGACGGACTGGCCAAACATGGAGCATGCCGGCCAGTCGTGTGTAAGCAATAATGGGCTGCGAAGGTATGGAGAGAACTCCAGGTTGCAGCCTGATAATATGTGTACAAGCAGCAGCAGCCGAAGGGAAGCTATTAAGGCTGAGGCGGATGGAACAGAGTGTGGTTACACACAGTGTTGTAGTGAAAAGCCTGCTTGTTGGTAGGAAAAGAGATACAGACCGTTTATTAGGAGGAATAGGTCTGTTTGCCAACTGGAACTCGCAGCTTGGCTCTTGCCACAGAAGGAAAGAGTTAGGTGGAATTCCTATGGAATGTAGGCAAGCTAGGTAGAATACAAGCGTAGCCTTTCTGTCCAAGAAAAGGAAAGAATCCTCTTGCTCTGGTGAGAGAGATGTTGGAAAAAATGGGCAGAGTATATCCTGAGTAAGGTGAGATGCAACGTCTACCTTAAGAAAGATAGAAAGTTGAACTTGAGAAAACCACTCAGTGACGGAGGAAAGCAGGGTCATATGAGTATGTAACTAGAAGTGTATAACTCATTGACACTGCTGGCAGAACTGACATTTATGAGGGAAGAATGTCCCATGCCAAACTGTGAAATGTATGTATGTATGTATTCCATTCTGTGAATAGTGAAAATAGAGGCGGCTTGATCAGTGGATAATCCATGGTAAGCTGACTCAGAAGGGATGTACCGTAAATCGGGTATCCCCACTCCCAAATGATACACCAGTTGGAACAGAGGTGTACGTATGTGGAGGATGTTTGGGGAGCAGAATCCGAGGGAGCAAGAGAAAGAGTGGTGTGGAAAAGAAAAAAGGGTATTACCCTTTTGTATGCGTCATGTGGTAAATCCTGCCATTTGAATGGTAGGATTTAAGTGTGGAAGGTGTTGTGGCGCTACCAGAAACCTGAGAACATCAGTTAGTCTACGATGTGGGACTGACTGGTGAGGAGGTAGATTGGTTACTGGTGTGATAGACTGAGAAGTATGGGAAGCATACTGGTCTCGGTCAGGACGAGGGTTAGAGAATAGTGAACCCCGTCCCTGTTCCACATTAGAAGAGTGCTGGCTATGAGAGGCAGCAGAAGAGATATAGTTAAGAGGCCCTTGATGGAAGAAAGGCATCTATGGAAACACATTGGAAACATGTATAGGGAGTAGGATCTGTGCACCGTATGGTTCGATTCAGACGCAGAGGGCAAGTTTGGTTGACCTCAGCGTTAGAAGATTTTTCTCTTTACACATGTAGTCGGAGACCATTCGAGAGGATAGAAACCTGCATGGAGAAGGTCTGCTAGTGCGTTCAGCAATCTCTTAGATGAGTGGCTTGAGGATACATGAAATGAGCAAGGGCCAAGGATAGAGCTGCGCAGCTTCTCAGCAGGGCAGCTAAGGTAATGGGTGCTTGTGTGTTAGAAAGCACATTATCCCTATGCTGTCTGTCTGTATGCACAAAGGTTTGTTGCAGAGGCAGCATTGGAAGGCATACGGGTATAACTCATGACTATAAGCTTCAGAAAGTTTATGAGAAAACTGTGCCTGGAGTGGATAGACGCATATAGGGTTTGTAAACTTTTAGGCCAAACTTTACAACCCTGAGTAAATGCGAGCATGAGCAGAATCAGACTAGGTTTTGGTTCTAGATCTGTAATATGGATGAGGGACGAAGCGGTTGCACAGCTTAGACCCACTAATATTGGAATGTCACTGAATGTAACCCATAGCAGTTTTCTATGAGGAAAGTGCATAGTGAAAAAACCCCATGGCCCGACAATGAAGAATTGAGGGCCTGAGGTAGTAGAAGATGCACGCAGGGACATGTAAAAAAAAAAAAAAAAAAAATAAATTTTTTTTTTTTTTTTAGAATGTCTGCGTGTATACTGGACAGGAAGGTCTTTATGACTGTGGTGTCCAGAAGTGTTGTATAAGGGATTTATGGTAGTGACAGTAATCCCAGTTAGGCAATGTATAGTGAGTCATGAAGAAGTTAGAGCTCCTTGCATGGACTGACTGTGGTTGTGCAGCTGTCCTTGCAAGGAAAAGCGTGAATGATGTTGCAGTCCGCAGAGAAACAGCATTCACCAATAGTGATTCAATGAAAAAGTTCGGCTGCCGAAGGTGATGCCAGTGGCAGATTTGTTGACTCACCATAAAGCACTTAGAAAGATTAGAGTAATATACTTACTGCAATCTGGAAGCATGGAAACAAGAGTTACCATTGTACCATCCTGGACCTCAGAAATACCAGAAATTTAGTATTTCTGAGGTCCAGGATGTGCAGAGAGTGACTACTTTCTGTGGAAAGAAAGAATAGTGCAATTAAAACTCCCCAACCCCCCTCCCTTCTCCCCTCTGCACTTTGCAGCGCCTGGGGGGAGTGTACCGGGAAGTTTGGTACAAGGTGGGGGTAGCCGCTCTGATATCCGGCCAGATGGGAGACCAAGAGGTGTCCCAGTGGAGGGCTGAAGTAATCTGGATATCATGTAAGCTCCCACGGGAGTGTGAGCGGTAAGTCGTACCCGCATGTCTGCGTGCTGTACAAGATGACACTGAGACCTGACGTCAGGCTTCAAGGTAGACTTATACTTGAGGCAATATTTGCTGAGGCTCGTGTTGAGCAGATCAGCGAACGCACCTGAACTTTGGTTTTGAAGCAGAAACCAGAGGACAGAGCATTAATCGGTACAGAGCCTCATTGCTGAGAAGGGAGGAAGCCCTGACGCAATCCCAAGAATGATAGAGGGGTTCTCCTGGTATTGTGGCTGACATAGCTAGCATAGCGATATGTGACACCAATACAGTTCTTGAAAGGCACATGACCCAGAACTTTTCGAACCATGTGGCCCGAATTAGAGAACACATCTCAATGGGAATGCCGCAGAAGCGGGTACTTACCATCCGACGAGGATCGCCGCAGTATGAGCCGGTGAAGATTGTTGGTATCGTCGATATCCGGAGTCCTCGAGGGGTAGGCCGTGGACGTAAAACATCCGCCTCACTCTGAAACCTGGTATGGTGGCACAGGTACAGAGGAGACAGGTCAGGCGTGAATGGCATTTCGACTGCTATTGAAAACAGAGGGCCAAAATCCCGCACCACTTGACGGTGGGGCACGCCAGGAACAGGGGAGCCCCTTGGAGCTCATGCTCCCTCCCTCGTCGTAGCGGCTCGATGTGTAGTGACGCCAATGCAGAATCCGTTGGACCTCGATCCGGTGTTTCTGGAACACCAAGGACTGCTGAAACTGTACGGAACAGTGCTGATGGCAGTGGTGATGTTGCTCTGCCCGAGCATTGTCCAGTCTCAAGAAGGATAGCACCGATGAGCTGGATGGCGTCAGCAAGCGGACGATCACTGTGTCGGTGACAATGGGCGCCACGGTGCTCGGCCCGGTCATTCCCCAGCGCCGAGATGGAAGCCCTCGCTGTCCTTGATGGCGAAAGATGACGGACTGTCAGGATGCCTGCTCTGCTAAAAAGGGGATTTAAAAGAGCCCAAAGCATGGAGCACTGTGTGCTTGCGAGGGCATTACGTGGCGGTGTTATGTCGGTAGTGACGGTATCAAGGGCGGCCGAAGTGGCCTCGAGGTATCGTCAAAAATAGATATGAAAAAATGTCGATGACTCGGCCAGAGTAATGATGTCAGTGATGGAGCACTGACAGCATCGGCATAGGTATCTATGGGAAGGATGTGGCATCGAATAGTCGAAAAACATCGTTATTAAAAACAAGAAACCGGCATCGATGGAGTCAATGACCGCATCGATAGGAACGAAGACACCGATGGGAACGACGTGGGTGTCGAGGGCATCGATGCCCAGCGATGGAATGGGCCCGGGCATCGACGGAATCGGCTGGCATCGGCGCCCATCGGTGGCATAGACTGGCATCGATGCCCATCGATGGAAAGGCTCTGGACCTCGATGGCCTCCATAATTTAAGGGATGGCATCGAGGAAGTGACCCTGGCATCGATGGAAGTGTCCCGGGCAATGGTGGCATAGACCGGAGTATGCGTGGCAACGACGAGACAAGGTATGCGTCGAGGGCATGCACCTGGGTAAGGCAGCACCGAAGGAGCCCAAGGGAAAGACAGCACGAAGGAATAAAAAACCTGGCAGCACTGATAAACGATGCAGGGAGGATGGCATCAGGGTACTGCGGGGGAGGGGTACTGATGGCACCTAAAATCCACGACAGACCGAGGAGGGGTACCTACGGTAGCGATGGGCATCGACTGCGCGAGGGTACCGGGGAAGAAAGGACCCTAAGAAAAGGGGCCCTGGCGGCAACGAAAACCGTTGAAGTCCCTGTCCCACTAGCGCTAATAACCAGCAGAGTGTCACAGAGAGACACTCGCAGGCTATGTGTAGCTAACTGAAAAATAGGGAGAGGGAAGGCTTCAGTCGGTTAACAGGCTAGAAGGTGACAGGAATCGACCTAAAAAGTAAGTCAAAGTACTCACCGAGCGTCATAAAAACGTACGTGCAGGGAAAAGTGTCTTTTGAAGTAAAAAGTAAGTTTTCCCATGAGGAAAAAAGTTAAAATTTCCTCACAGAGCTCCAACCGCTATGCTTACTGCAGAGCGGAAAAAAGAAGACTGAGGGAGACACGTGTGGCTCACGGGGATAGTTGCAGGATGAGCATGCTCAGTGCACTCAGTGTGGCAGTGCCAGTCAAAGCTTTGTAGAAACTTTGACAGAAAAGTTTTCCGTACAGGGCTCCATCCTGTGATGTCACCCATTTGTGAGGACTACCATCTTGCTTGTCCTGTGAGAAAGATGAAACTATCTTCAGCAAGAATTTTGGGCAAGTCCCTAAAATGGTTTAGTTTGGGAATATCTGCGTATAAGGCAGGCATATTTGTAGTTTGCTAACTCTTCATGTGGACATAATTGCTATGAGGAGCAAACATTTTGAAGTCAACTATTTAGCATCTGTAGTTGCTAAACGTTCAAATAGTGGCCTCTTTTTTAGCCAAAATTATGTTAAGTTCCACTGAAGGGGGTGGAGCTCTTATTGGAGATTTTAAATGGAACAAACCTTTTTTAAATTTTGAAACTATTGATAATTGTGAAATAGGAATATCTCTTTGAGAAATGGTGATATGCAGAAATTGCACTCAAATAAATTCTTACAGAGTTTGATTTTAATCCTACATTACAAAGGTGACATATGTATTGAAATAAGGATGCCACCGAGCCAGTAAAGGGGATCTCATTAACTGTAGCACAATATGATTAAAATCTTTTCCACTTACTAATTATAGGAATGTCTATTGTTAGGTTTCTTGCTGCTAATAAGACCTGCTTTACTTCCCCATTAAATGTTAATGCCATTACCACTTTGCTTTCAACATTCATGCTGTTAGAGCCAAGGTGAAGACTGGGATGGATAAGAGCACTCTGGTGCTGGGTTAGGAGCTTTGGAAAATTTAGTAGATTTATCAATGGAACTATGAAAACCAAGCTTGATGAGGCCAGGAAGGAACTACTACAATCATTGTTCTCTTGTCCTTCCTCAGTTTCAGTAAAGTCTGTGAAATGAGAGTAATGGGAGAAAAAGCATACATAAGACCCTTGTTCCAAGGGATGAGCAATGCATCAAGAACATATGCTTCCATTGTTGATCTCCTGGAACAGTATAGTGAAAGTCTGTGATTTGATGATGATGCAAGGTCTACGAAAGGTGTTCCCCATTATTGGAATGTTGAGATCGATCATTTGTATGGTTGACGTTGACAACGGAAAGCAGCTCTTAGTACAGTGTCATTTTCTGGAAAGTAAATTGCCGATAAGAATGTTTGTCACCTAGATCCAAATCTTTATAAGAAAATTATTCCTTACCTGCTAATTTTCGTTCCTGTAGTACTCAGGATCAGTCCAGACTGTGGGTTATGCTCCCATTCCAGCAGGTGGAGTCAGAAGCAAAAGCTCGAGGGGAGGTCCTATATGACCTCACACCTTGTGCCTCAATCCTCAGTAACTAGACTTAAAAAGCCAAAGAGAAGAGGCGGAGGAATCAAGAATAACACTTATTCAACAAGAAAGAACGAAGATTAAAAAACTGGTAAAACAACACCAACATGGAACTTGTAAACCAAACTGTGAAACAGTAAGCCCTGGAGCCCCAGGGCTAGATTAAGAGAAGAAAAAGGAGTAGACTTAGAGAGCAGAGGCTTATCCCCGAATATATAAATCCCAAACACCAGGGAGGGTGTCTGGACTGATCCTGAGTACTACAGGAACGAAAATTAGCAGGTAAGGAATAATTTTCTTTTCCCTGTACGTACTAGGATCAGTCCAGACTGTGGGATGTACCAAAGCTTCCCTACTCCGGGTGGGCCGATAACAGCCCTGCTCTCAAAACACTACCGCCGAAGGATCCGAAACCCGGAGCACGAACATCCAGACGATAGTGTCGAGAGAAAGTATGTAAAGACTTCCAGGGTTCTCGGCAAGACAAAGCTTGGAGTTCCGAGATACGTCTCGCGGAACTTATGGCCACCAGAAAAGTAGTCTTTAAGGTGAGGTCTTTGATGGAGGCCCCCCGTAAAGGCTCAAAGGGAGGACCTCCGAGAGCCTCGAGCACCAAGTTAAGACTCCAAGACGGACAGGGTGACCTGGAAGGAGGTTTCAGATGACGTACACCCCTGAGAAAACGGAGGATATCCGGGTGAGAGGACAGCGACGAGAGAGAACCAGACTGCAACAAGGCTCCCAACGCCGATACCTGCACTCGAAGGGAGTTATAGGCAAGCCCCATCTCAAGCCCGGTCTGGAGGAAAGCTAAAACCTGGCTCACTGAGGCAAGACCCGGAAAAATGGAACGGGTCACACACCAATCCTCAAAAACCTTCCATACCCGCACGTAGGTAATGGATGTGGAAGACTTTCTAGCCCGCAATAAGGTGGAAATAACCGCTTCTGGATATCCTTGACGCCTCAGCTTGCGCCTCTCAAAAGCCAGACCGCAAGACAGAAGCGATCTGCCCTCTCTAAAAATATGGGCCCCTGCTTTAGAAGTCGAGGGATGTGTCCGAGATGAATCGGTCCCTCGCGAGCTAGATGAAGAAGATCCGCGAACCACGGTCTCCTTGGCCACTCTGGAGCTACCAGAATTACCGGTCCTGGATGATTCTCTATCCGACGGAGCACTCTCCCCACCAGGGGCCACGGGGGAAAAACATAAAGGAGGACCTGTCTGGGCCACGGAAGTACCAGGGCATCTACGCCCTCCGCTCCGTGCTCCCGCCTGCGACTGAAGAAGCGCGGAGCCTTTGCGTTTCCGGCAGTGGCCATGAGGTCCACGTGAGGACGACCCCAACGCCTCTCTATCAGAAACATCGCTTCCCTGGAGAGTTCCCACTCTCCTGGATCCAGACGTTGTCGGCTGAGGAAATCCGCCTGTACGTTGTCTATACCTGCGATGTGAGAGGCCGCTAAGCGGATTAAGTGTTGCTCCGCCCACTGCATTAACTTTTCCGCTTCCCACGCGACCAGGCGACTCTTTGTGCCTCCCTGACGGTTGATGTACGATACTGCAGTTGCATTGTCCGAGAGTATCCTGACCGCTCGCCGACGAACCAGCGGAAGGAATCCCTGTAGAGCAAGACGTACTGCCCTTGTCTCCAACCGGTTGATGGACCACTGTTTCTGTTCCTTCGTCCAAATGCCTTGGATGGAACTCGATTGACATACCGCCCCCCATCCTGAGAGGCTGGCATCTGTAGTAACCATCAACCAGTCCGGCGTTTCCAAAGAAACTCCTCGAGACAAAGAGCGGGGATCCAGCCACCAACGGAGACTGAGTCTCGCCACTGGGGGAATTGGCAGAATCGCACTGTAATCTCGAGATACTGGCTTCCACCGGTATAACAGCGCCTTCTGTAGAGGTCGGAGGTGCGCAAACGCCCAAGGTACAAGGTCTATCGTGGAGGCCATCGTTCCCAGAACCTGAAGGTAATCCCAGGCTGTTGGGACTTGGAGTGTCAAGAATCGAAAAACCTGCTCTCTCAATGACTGCGCCCGTTCTGGACGCAAGAACACCTTTCCTTCCCTTGTGTCGAAGTGAGCGCCCAGAAAGTCTATTGACTGGGAGGGTGTTAGTTGACTCTTGTCGTAGTTGATTATCCAGCCCAGCGATTGATTATCCACAGCATGGACCCCCTGGCTTTTGGACTTTGCCCGAATGAGCCAGTCGTCTAGATACGGGTGCACCCGGATCCCTTCCCGGCGAAGTGCCGCTGCGACTACGACCATTACTTTCGTAAATACTCGAGGAGCCGTTGCTAGGCCAAAAGGCAGCGCTTTGAATTGGAAATGCTGTCCCAGTATCTTGAAGCGCAGATACTTTTGGAAATCCGGATGGATTGGGATATGGAGGTACGCCTCCGTCAAGTCCAATGAGGCTAGAAATTCTCCCCGATGGACCGCCGCTAACACCGATCTGAGCGTTTCCATGCGGAAGCGTGGGACCCGAAGCGCCCTGTTGACGGTTTTCAGATCCAGAATGGATCGAAAAGTGCCCTCCTTCTTGGGTACTACGAAGTAGATGGAGTATTGACCTCGTCCCAACTCGGTGACGGATACTGGCCTTATTGCCCCTAGGGCCCGCAAGCGTTGTAGAGTCTGGCGTACGGCTTGCTGCTTGTGAAGCGAAACGCAAGGGGAGAAAAGAAATCTGTCTTTGGGGGCGCGGACAAAATCCAACGCGTAACCTTGTTTTAAGATGTCCAAGACCCACTGGTCCGTGGTGACTTGGGACCATGCTTCGTAAGAGAGAGAGATCCGGCCCCCCACCCGCGGGATCAGCCCGCGGGCTAACTTGGCATCATTGCGCTGGCTTGGAGGCTGAGCGGGGGGCAGTAGCCTCTCTTCCCGAACGTCGCCCTCGAAAGGACCGATTCCATCCTTGTGAGCGGTATGAGGGAGTCCTCGATGTCGGTTGTTGTCTGTTCGTTCGAGAGCGTCTCTGGTTCCGGGAACGGTTTCTAGAGAAACTGAATGATCTAGCTGACCGTGGTCTATCCTCCGGAAGCTTATGTACCGCGTTCTCATTCAGAGATTTGATTATCTGGTCCAAATCTTCACCAAAAAGGAACTTGCCCTTAAAAGGCAATGAACCGAGACGTGTCTTGGAAGAGGAATCTGCTGACCAGTTGCGGAGCCATAGGAGACGGCGGGCCGAAACAGCCGCCACCATAGATCGAGAGAGAACCCTGAGAAGGTCATACAGTGCGTCCGCACCGTATGCCATCACGGACTCTAATCTATCTGCCTGATGAGCCTCGGCGGCAGGAAGATCTTGAGAAGTGAGGAGTTGTTGTACCCAACGTAAGCCAGCTCTCTGTGCGAGGGCGGAACAAATGGCAGCCCGAACTCCGAGAGCCGAAACCTCAAAGATCCTCTTAAGGTAGACTTCCAATTTCCTATCCTGTAGGTCCTTTAAAGCCGTACCACCAGTAACCGGAATGGTGGTGCTCTTCGTAACCGCCGAGACCGCAGAATCAACTGCTGGTACCTTTAAAAGATCCAGGAAATCCATCGGGAGAGGATACAGTTTCTCCATGGCTCTGCTTACCCTGAGGGAAGCCTCTGGAGTATCCCACTCCCTGGAAATCAGTTGTAGAAAACTGGGGTGCGTAGGAAATGCTTTTGCCAAGGGCCGGAGCCCCGCAAGGAGGGGGTCCCCTTTCCTTACCTTGGGATCCGAAGGCGTTGGATCCGGGGGGGGGATCAATGTCCATTTCCTGGAGAATATGTGGAATGAGGCTCTCTAACTCATCCGCTTGGAAGATGCGTAGCACCCTCGGATCGTCTCCCTCTACCTGCACTGAGAGAGAAAGATCATCACCAGCTGAATCTGGATTGACATCCCCCCCTGGGATTATTGGAGATCCCTGAGGCGGACCCGAGAGAGGTCTGGGTGGCATCTGCGCCGTAGCTATCGGTTGTTTCGAACCCTGTGAGGAAGGACCCCCTAGTGAGGGATCTATACATGGAATTTTGGCAGGAGGAGGCTCCGAGGGAGATAACAACGACTGACCGCTGGTTTGCAAAATGGCGCGATGCATAAGAATGATGAATTCCGGGGAAAATCCTGGTAAACCCGGAGGAATTCCCGCAGGGAGTCCCCCAAGAGTAAGATGTTGTCCCTGGATCCCTGTGGTCATCAAAACAGTGGTCTGTAAAGGAATAGGATCCTTCTCTTCCTCACAGTCTGAGACTCCCGCCTCATCTTCCGAAAACAAAATGGCCGCCGTTCCCGCACTTAACGGGAACGGGGCCTGCCGCTGCCTGCAAGTGTTACCCTCCGTTGAATTTCCTGTGCCATCTCCGGCCGGTGCGCCTACCACATCAGTAGGAATGCAGTCAGAGCACAGTCCCTCAGTGGAGAGGCGACTCCCCAAACCGAACAAGCCGACGTTCGCGGCATGAGGAGGGAAAAAAACCCCCTCTCTCGGAGAGGCAGGAAACTAGATGGCGCGGCAGTTGAAGAAAAAGAACCCCAGCGCTCTGAAAACCAACGCCCGAAAACCCTCGACCCCCTCCTACCGACCGAGATAGCTGCCGGGGAAAGGACCTCCCAGAAGCCGGCGGCCCCGGGGAATGTTGCGTCGCGGGGCCGCGGGTCGGTAATCAAAAAACAAGTTAGTTAGGAAGGGGGAGGTAGGGGTGTCTTGAAGGTAGCAGTCAGAAACACTGACTGAAAAACAACAAATGTCGTCGTCCTCCAGTGCCGAGAAAACTGGCAAGAGGGAAACCTGAAAGAAAATCTTTTTTTTTTTTTTTTTTTTTAAACACTTACCAAAAACGACAGTGAGAAAAACGACTAGGGGAAAGGAACAGAGAGACAGTTAGTCAGCAAGTTCCTCTCTAACCAACAAACAATTATCCCACTAAAGTTTAAAGAACTATTACATTTTTTTTTTTTTTTTAATTCTTGATTCCTCAAAGATACAGGAAATAAGGCCTAAAACCTAAAAACCTGTGCTGGGGACTGGTCAGTCCCCTGCTCACACCTGCTGGAGAGTCAGAAGATACTGAGGATTGAGGCACAAGGTGTGAGGTCATATAAGACCTCCCCTCGAGCTTTTGCTTCTGACTCCACCTGCTGGAATGGGAGCATAACCCACAGTCTGGACTGATCCTAGTACGTACAGGGAACGCTTCTTTCCACAAGATTGCCGAGCCTGTGCTCTCTGCTTGTTAATGTAGAACATGGCAACCTGGTTGTTGGCTCATATTTTGAGAGATGTTTTATCCAATCTTCAAATACCTGAATAATTCTGAAAATTGTTCTAAGCTCCAAATTATTGATATGATCTTTTCCAAACTGACCAGATTCCCCACTGGAACAGAGATCATAAAGATGAAAATCTGGGCTCAGGTTCAGGCTGGGCCTGTTGTACAGTCATAGGCTGATGGTGCTCATGCTGGCAGGTTCTGACTGTAAGTGACTGTTGACATTGGGCCGGAAAAGGCAGTAACGATACTGCTGAAAAGGCTGGAAATGATACCTGTGAAAGTATGACCATTTGTATGTGAAAGTGCTCGGGGACCCTCAAGAGGGATGGACCGCAAACATTGCTTCTCAATCTATCACCGAGACCAGGTTGGTCCAATGACTTTTTGCGGATATCATCTTGGAAGCTACTTGCCCTAAACCACATCATACACCAAGCTCCAACTGAAATGAGGAGGCATGTGAAATGGAATAAAAAAAAAAATTGTAGACTGGAGAAGGTGACGAATGCATTCTTCCACCTTCAAAAGCAGCTATGGGTAATAAGACCTTTCTTCTGCAGATTTTAGAAAGCATACAGATTTGGAATACAGTTATGAAGATATTGTACCATACAGAACTGGTGCATAGATATATAGGCGGTAAGCATGGAGCTTCAGAAGACTCTCTTGCCAAAATGGTCTAGCAATATTTTTCAGGGCGGACTCAATGACTGACTGACTGATGCGGCTCAACTCCAAATCCCTGGGATTTCTGGACTATTTTTGAGATTATCTGCCTAGGTGTAGGAATGCTAGAGATATGCATTTCCCACTTTTTCATCTACAACCGATTTAGAATGTTCTGGACTAGCAGAGCTCCTGGATCTGACAGGGTATCCAATATGTGGAAGGGCCAGAAAACTTCCAAGGAGGGGTCTAATTATTTGGCCTTCAGGAAGAGGGTAAAGGCCTGCTTATTAGCAGCAGAGGGGGTGGGGGGGGGGGGGGGGGGGGGGGAAGAGTGGCTGTTAAAAGTAAATGATAGAGGGTTGGTCTGGTTTGTCTTTTAGCTCTGAATTGTGTCTAAAGTATGCAGTCATATAATGTTATATTTGTTTTATAGGAGGTTATTTTAATGATTTTATATTTGTGTATTGTGTATTTTGTTGTTCCAGTCAGCTTTTGCTGAGTGTATGGTATATAAAAGCTGGAAAATAAATAAGTGCTATCCCCACCATTTCCAAGAACTATGAATTTGACAGATGTTCTGTGGTAACGTACAGTTAGGCATATCCAGAAATGAGTTAGAAGGTATATCTGTAGACCCCCTCCTCTGAATGTGAGGGTTTACTAACCCAGGACCCCAATTATAACAAAAGCAAACAGGAGGCTCTTCCAGTTGCTTCAGAGGGGGAAAAGCCCTGGTGAATCACCTCTAATGACATGCTCCCATTGAATGGGAAGATGAAGAATCATGCAGCAAGGGTTCCGATGAAGTGTTCACCCTGATGGACAATATTGGGACTCCAGTAAGAGGTTTTACTGCTACAATGCTGGAGATGAGCAGCTGGATTATTCCTTCCATCTCTTTAGATAAAGGGGTAAAGAAATTTCTCACTAGGCCTACAATCTGGTCGAGTGAAGGATTGATGCGTCTCTGTCCTGGAACAGGCAATGGAACATTTTGTTTGGGGACAATCAGGCCGATTCCGAATGGATCGCGGGAGAACGGGTGCTCCGTGTTGAGCGCCCACTTTCCCAACATGCATGATCCTATATTTAAATGAAGGATCGCGCTAAAAGGAGGCGCTAGGGATGATTACACGCCCCTAGTGCCTTTTTGGCCCAGGAGAGGTGGCTGTGTCAGCAGGTTCAGGAAACAGACACGCAGTGGCGTCTCCAGAGTTAGATTGATCAGGTCCATGAACCATGGACTTCTCGGCCACTCCGGGGCTACGAGAACTACCGCACATCAATGTAGTTCTATTCGCTAGAGTACTTTCCCGATCAGGGGTCACGGTGGAAACACATACAGTAGAACGTTCGTTGGCCAGAGAAGGACCAAAGCTTCTACTCCTCCTGCCTCCATCTCTCTCCGGCGAGCGACTAAGTGCAGGGCTTTGGCATTCTTGAATGTCACCATCAGATCCATCCTGGGTGTGCCCCACTTTTTGCATATGAGCTGAAATGCTTCGTCGGCCAGCTACCACTCCCCGGGATCGAGATGGTGCCGACTGAGAAAGTCTGCCTGAACGTTGTCGATGCCGGCTATGTGGGATGCTGCAATGCTGACCAGATGCTGTTCCGCCCAGCTGATCAACTGCTTCGCTACTGGGTTGGCTTTTGGTCCCCCTTGGCAATTGATATACGCCACCGTGGCCGCATTGTCGGACAGGACCCTGACAGACTTCCCATGCAGGAGCGGTAGAAAGGCTTGTAATGCAAGGAAGACCGCTCTGGTCTCCAGGCGACTGACCGACCACTGAGATTCCTATGAAGACCATAGCCCTTGTACAGATTTCCCCAGACCGACCGTTCCCCATCCAGAGAGGCTGGCATCTGTGGTAATCACCGTCCACTCGGGCACCACCAGAGGAACCCCTGCCCCCCGAGTCAAGTTGTCCGAGAGGAGCCACCAATCTAGACTGGACCTTGCAGGATCTGTAAGAGGAAGGGGTAGGTGGAATTGCTCTGAGATCAGATTCCATTAGGAAAGCAAGGCAGATTGTAACGGCCGCATATGAGCAAATGCCCATGGTACTAACTCCTGCGTGGAAGTCATCAATCCAAGAACCCTGAGATAATCCCGGAATCTGGGAGGACGCTTGTACAAGTCTCGAACCTGGCCCTGAAGCTTGGAAATGCATTCCGAGGTAAGAAACACCCTCCCCTGACGAGTGTCAAACAGGGCTCCCAGGAATTCCAAAGACTGAGAGGGCACCAGAAGACTCTTTGCTAGGTTCATTACCCAACTGAGCGAAAGCAACAACTGAAGTACTCTGTGGATCGCCGCTTTGCAAAGCTCCTCCAACTTCGCCCGAATCAGCCAGTTGTCGAGGTACGGATGCACCAGGAGACCCTCCCTGCGGAGCTGTGCTGCCACCATGACCATCACCTTGGTGAAGGTCCGAGGCGCAGTGGCAAGTCCGAAGGGTAGCGCTCGAAACTGATAATGCCTTCCCAGGATGAAAAACCGTAGAAACATCTGGTGAGCGCCCCGGATGCCTATGTGCAAATAAGCTTCTGTGAGATCCAGCGACATGAGGAGCTCCCCTTTTCTCAGTGAGGCAATGACCAACCTCAGAGTCTCCATGCGAAAACGAGGCACCCGAAGACATCGGTTGACCCGCTTTAAATCTAGGATGGGTCGAAAGGTTCCCTCCTTCTCGGGAACCATGAAGTAAATCAAATAAAGGCCTCTTCTCCGCTTTGTAGGAGGAACTGACGAAATGGCACAGAGTTCGAGGAGACGCTGAAGTGTCTCGTTTACTGCCTCTCTCGTCTCCTCGTACCTGCATGGAGAGACCAGAAACCGGTCTCGAGGGCGCGTTGCAAAATCTAAAGCGTAACCTTGACTTATCACTGTAAGGACCCATTGATGCGACGTTAGTTTGGCCCATTCCTTGAAAAAGAGAGAAAGATGGCCTCCCACTACGCGAACCGAGGAATGGACCGGCTGAACTTCATTGTGAAGATTTTGTTCCCAAAGCAGCCTGGGAGTTGTTGGATCTACCAAAACAACTGCCGTGAAAAGGCTGAGACCAAGGACTGCTGCCTGCTCGAACTCTGCAGAAAGGAAAAATTGGAAGGCCGGGGAATCCGGAACTTGCGATTGCCACGGAATTGAGACCTAGCTGAAAAGGAACCCCTCGCTCTGGGGCGATCCTCAGGCAATTTATGGACTTTATTCTCGCCCAGGGACTGAATCATGTCCTCCAAGTCCTTTCCAAAAAGCAACTTGCCCTTGAACGGTAAGGAACCCAGCTGAGCTTTGGAAGAGACATCGGCAGACCAATTTCTCAACCACAGTAGTCTGCGTGCCGTGACGGCCAAAACCATTGTTCTGGCTGAAGTCCGTAACAAATCGTAAAGTGCATCAACACTATAAGCAATTGCTGCTTCCAGACGACCTGCTTGCTGTGCTTCCCCGTCTGAAAGACCAGCATTGGCCTGAAGCTGTTGAATCCAGCGCAGGCCAGCACACAAAGAAAAATTGCTGCACATGGCCGCCCACACTCCCAGGGCGGAGACCTAAAAAATTTTCTTGAGCTGGAGCTCCAACTTCTGATCCTGCAGGTCCTTCAGGGCTGTCACCAGGATAGTAGTTTTCTTGGTGACCGCGGACACCGCCGCATCCACTTTAGGAACACGCAGGAGGTCCAAGGCATCCTCCGGCAGAGGATAGAGCCTATCCATCGCCTTACTGACCCTTCAGGCCAAGATCAGGAGTGTCCCATTCCCTGAACAATAAATCCGTGGCTGAAAAATGAAACGGGAATGAAGTAGTCGGACCCCTCAGGCCCAATAATACTGGGTCCATATCTCCCAGCAGGGACTCCTGAGGCGGCACCTCAATTCCCAACTCCCCCAAAATGGCCAGTATAAGAGGACCCAATTCCTCCTTCCTAAAACAGGCGGACCACCTTTGGGTCATCCCCCTCTTGTTGCTTATCTGTATCCCCATTTGCCCCCGACAGAGGCTTAGGTTGCTTGCTTGCCCATCTATGTCTGAAGAATCGGAGGAAGGATCCGTATCCACTGGCCTTACAGAGTGTAAGGGTCATTTAATCCTTGGAGCGTCAGCTCTCCCAGGAGAATTAGGACGCTTCAGAGGTTTTGAAGCTGAGAGAGCCAAAGAAATTTTCTCTCCCCCCTGTTTTTTCATGGCCTTACTGGCTTTAAAAGCCTTATGCATCCTCAGGATAAACTTGGATGAAAAGGAGGAGGATGGTGAGACCCCCTCTCGGGGCTATCCTCTGCCGCGCCCGTGCCTTGCTGCACTGATCGAACCCCCAGGGGCCATTTGCTGTGGCGATAATGGCAGCGGGAGATTCCCTTCCCCCACCTTGTCGCATGTGGCAGTCGAGAATGAGCCTAAAATGGCGTCTGTTCCTGCGCTCCATGGGAACAGAGCAGGAGAATAGGATCTGTGCCTCTGCCCTTGTCTGCGGCCACTGCCCTTGTGTTCCCCGGTCGGACCGGAGGTTCCCTCCCCTCCCTGGGGAGGCAGGAGGAGCACACCCCTTCACGCGACAAACACGCGTGTGCGGAGCCGCAGGCCTGACAAGCAGCCCCCCTCGGCATGGCTGCAGAAGCCTTCCGACGCCGATTTAAACTAACAATAAAAACAAAACGGCAGGCGCGTGGGACGGAGCCAACAGCCACGAAGGACAGGAGAGACCGATCGCCCCACTAGAAAAGAATGCTTCACTTTTTTTTTTTACTTGTACAACCTGCCTGAGCTGAAGTTTCTGCCAGGGCCTGGTCCTGCCGGGGTGAGTGAGCCGGGCTCCCCGGTATCACCCCGTACGTGGCACTCAGCAAGCAAAAGGGCCCTCGACCCTTAGCCCAAGAAGCCTCTAACACCAGGGGGGATGGTCTCCTCAGGACCTAGCAACCCCCCCCCCCCCGGGCGGCTAAATGAAAGCTGCCGTGAAGCTGTCTTTTTTTGTTTTTAAAAGTATTATCAAGACAACCAAATTGCCTGTTCAATCTGACTAATCTCACTTTTTTTTTTTTTTTTTTTTTTTTAAGAACTACTAAACTAAACAGCCTGGAGACAGAGAAATAGGTGGCACCTCAGGTATTAGGACAGAGTCCTTTGACTTTTTCTGTATCCATCTGCTGGAGGGGAGGCAAAACCAGAGTCTGGACTGATCCAGGTACGTACAGGGAACAGACATCAGTAAAACTGAGCATCCGTTCCCCTAACCGGACTGGCGGCACATTTTAAAAAAAAATTTTCTTTTTTTTTTTTTTACTTTTTTGCTTTCTCCGACTTAATATCGCTAGGATATCGCTAGGATATTAAGTCTGAGGGTGTACAGAAAAGCAGTATTTTCTGTACACTTTTTTGGGCTGCTCATAAATTAATGACTGCCCTTGGGCAGACAATTTATGAGTGCAAAATGTGCAGATTGGCCGCACATTTTACTTACAGAATGCTGGGTGACTAATAGCCTCATCAACATGCATTTGCATGTGATAAGCGCTATTAGTTTTCAGGGGGGTTTGGCCGCATGTATTTGAGATACTAAAATCCTTACAGTATAAGGGGTAATAGACACCCCTCAAAAACACACACCCAAACCCGTGTTAAACGGTGGGCACGGCTGAGTGAACTTTACAGAATCGGCCCGAATGATAGGTTCCTGCACTTCCATGGGTGGTTTCTTTTTTGGAAAGGGTAGAGGCAAAATAACTCCTTCAGCATCTGGCCTAGAGTGGCTTGCATACAGATGTGTAGGTAATGTAGTTTGATTCTTTTGGTTCAGGGTTCAGTGCAATGTACAGCGAGGTTATTTTTGTTGATAGATGCATTGATTGCAAAAAAGTGATTGGCTTCGAATGGGTAACCACACTTGTTTTCTATTGTGCATAGAGAGCTGAGATGATTTTTTGATGCAGGTTCCGAAGCCAGCAAATGAAAGAAAATTGGTTCTTACCTGATAATTATCGTTCCTGTAGTACCACGGATCAATCCAGACCATGGGTTATGCCTCCCTTCCAGCAGGTGGAGACAGAGTAAAACTGAAAGGCACCCTAAACTTAACCTGGAGTGCCTCCTGCATCCCTTCAGTATATAGAGTATCAAAGCAGAATACTAGCAATGAATCAAGCAAGAACAGAACTGCAAGAACGTATAAACATGCAACTTTCTTTCTTAGTATGCTGCAATAACATAACTTGAATATGCACGCGTGGACTTTAGATATATAGATCTCCATGTTACCCACTCCTAATCCTTGGGAGGGTGTCTGGACTGATCCGTGGTACTACAGGAATGAAAATTATCAGGTAAGAACCATTTTTCTTTTCCCTGTACGTACCCGGATTAGTCCAGACCATGGGATGTACCAATGCTTCCCTAAACTGGGTGGGACCATGCGAGTCCCACGCACAGTACGCCACTGCCAAAATTCCTGGGAGCCTGAACATCCAACCAGTAGTGGCGAGTCTTCCAAGTAGCCGCTCTGCAAATCTCTTGAGGCGTTACCAACTGGCATTCGGCCCACGAAGCCTCGAAAGGATGAGGACCAGGCTTGGTTTCTGGCCACTAGTTGCCGCTGTCCAGGCGCTTGCGGGCTGCTCTGCCGAAACAGATGTTGCCCTCAAAAAATGAGAGCGGACAGAATGGGCCTTCAGGCCCTCAGGAACAGGTCTGGCTTTGCAAATGCATGCAGAGGAAATGGCTTCTCTCAACCATCTTGCAATCGTCGTTTTAGGACGCCTTATGACCCTTCCTGGGGCCGCTCCATTGGACAAATAAATGATCTGAGAGTCTGAAAGAGTTTGTGACTTCCAAGTAACGTAACAAGGATAGCCGAACATCTAACCGACGAAGCTCTCGTGCGTGTGGTACATCATTCGACAAATTAGGAAAAGCTGGAAGCTCAACTGATTGACTTAAATGAAAAGAGGATACAACTTTAGGAAAAAAAGATTGAACAGTTCGAAGAGACACCCCCGAATCAGAGATCCTCAAAAAAGGTTCCCTACAAGAGAGCCTGTAATTCAGAAATTCTGCGAGCTGAGCATATAGCCACCAAAAACACCATCTTCAAGGTAAGATCCTTCAATTTCACCGTTTTAAGGGGTTTCAAACGGTGGATCACACAATATGCGAAGAAACCAAATTAAGACTCCACGACAGGCATACCGGATGTACAGGGGGCTTCAAATGCCTTATTCCTCTGAGGAAACGCACTACATCTGGATGAGACGCCACCGAGCTACCAACCAAACTGCCTAGGGCTGCCACCTGTACCCGGGAGTTAAAAGACAAGCCCTTGGCCAAACCATTCTGCAAAAAGGCTAACATCTGAGCAATCGTAGTGTGTCGGGGAAGAATATCTTCCTCACAACACCACGTCTCAAAAAGTCTCCACACTCTAATATACGAGAGAGAGGTAGATGTTTTTCTGGCTTGAAGCAGTGTAGTGCTTCCTCAGAGTATCCTTTCTTCCTTAATCTCCTCCTTTCATAAGTCAGGCCACTAGACAAAAGCGATTTGCCTGGTCGAAATATACAGGTCCTTGATGAAGAAGATGTGGGAGATGGCCGAGTCGCAGTGGCCCGTCCACAGCCAGATTGATTAAGTCCGCGAACCACGGGCATCGGGGCCATTCGGGAGCTACTAGGATCACCGCCCCTGGGTGGACCTCTATCCTGCGAAGCACCTTGCCCACCAGAGGCCAAAGAGGAAACACATAAAGGAGAACTGACGTTGGCCAGGGTAGTAGTAGCGCATCGACCCCCTCTGTGCTGTGATCCCTTCTGCGACTGAAGAAGCGAGGAGCCTTGGCATTGTCTCGCGTTGCTATCAAGTCCATGTGGGGGGTCCCCCACCTGCGAGAAATGAGATCCATTGCTCTGTCCGAGAGCTCCCACTCTCCTAGATCTATGCGCCTGTGACTTAGAAAGTCTGCTTGTATATTGTCCTTCCCGGCGATGTGAGATGCCACAATCATCGCCAGATTTTGTTCCACCCAAGCCATGAGCAGCTCCGCCTCATCGGCTATGGCTTGACTTCTGGTGCTTCCTTGATGGTTGATGTAGGCCACAGTCATCGCATTGTCGGATAAGACGCGAACTGCCTGATGGCGTAACTGGGGAAGAAAGCCATTTGCAAAGCCAGACCTGTTGCACGGCCAAGTGAACTGCCCTGGTCTCCAGGTGATTGATCAACCATCTGGACTCTTTCGGAGACCAACTGCCCTGCACTGAAAGATACTGGCAAACAGCTCCCCAGCCTGAGAGACTGCTATCCGTGGTCACCACTTTCCAGTTCGGGACTTCCAAATCCACCCCTCGCGACAGGTTGTGTGGGCAAGACTGGACTGGCAATGAGCGTTGAGCGGCAGTGGGAATTGAAACTTCTCCGACTTGGGATCCCATTGGGAAAGTAACGCTCGTTGCAATGGTCTCATATGAGCAAAATCCCAGGAAACCACCTCCAGGGTAGATGCGATCGAGCAGAGAACTTGAAGGTAGTCCCAGGCCGTGAAAGAGCCAACAAGCGACTAGCTTGCCCCATCAGCTTGTGCATTCGGTCCGTCGGGAGAAAAAAACTTTCCCGACCATAGTGTCGAACCAAGCTCCAAGAAACTCCAATGTTTGAGAAGGAACCAAGTTGTTGGCCTGACTGATTACCCATCAGAGGGATTCCAAGAGAGCGGTAACCTTGTGGATCGCTTCCAGACAACATTCCCTCGACTTTGCCCTGATGAGCCAATCGTCCAGGTAGGGATGATGAGAAGGCCTTGTCTCAGGAGAGATGCCGCCACAACCACCATGACCTTGGTGAACGTACGGGGGGCGGTCGTGAGACCGAATGGCAGAGCACAAAATTGATAATGCATTCCCAGGTCCATAAAAGTGAAGGAACTTCTGCTGATCCTTGCGAATGGGAATGTGTAAATATGCCTCCATCAGATCCAGAGAGGCCAGAAATTCTCCCTTGCGTACTGCCGCGATTACAGAACACAGAGTTTCCATGCAAAAATGCGGCACCTTGAGAGACTTGTTTACCTTCTTGAGATCCAAGAGTGGTCAGAAGGATCCCTCCTTCTTTGGAACCACAAAGTAAATGGAGTACCTCCCTGTCCTCCAGTGTTCTGGAGGAATCGGTTTTACAGCACAGAGAGCTAGGAGGCGTTCGAGAGTCTGACGAACAATCTGCTATTTGACCTGGGGACGGCATGGGGATATTAGGTAGAAATCTCGAAGAGGTCGAGCAAATTCCAAAGCGTAGCCGCGTTCTATTATGCTTCGCACCCACTGATCTGAAGTTATCCTGGTCCATGCCTTGTAAAACCGGGATAGGCGACCCCCAACCCGAGGAACCAAAGGATGGGGCCAGCTCCATCTCATTGCGTAGCTTTGGAGGCGAGAGATGAGGAAGAACCACCCTTGTGGGTGGTTCTACGGCCTCGAAAGGATGAGGACCAGGCTTGGTTTCTGGCCACTGGTTGCCGCTGTCCGGGCGCTTGCAGCCCGCTCTGCCGAAACAGACGTTGCCCTCGATAACGAGAGCAGGATGATGGAAATCCTCTGGAAGGCTTCGGTCTGTCCTCTGGTAACTTGTGAACTTTGTTCTCTCCCAGGGACTTTATATACTGCTCCAAATCCTCACCAAATAAAGAAAACCACCTTTAAATCGAATAGTCCCAAGCTGAGCCTTGGAGGAAACATCCACGGACCAGTTTTGGCGCTACAAAAGCCACCTTGCTGACACTACCGACGACATTGTGCGAGAGGAAGTGCGGAGCAGGTCATACAGTGTGTCCGCTCCATATGCCACCGCAGCTTCCATATGTTCCGCCTGCTTTGATTCTCCCGGAGGAAGATCTCTAGACATTAGCAATTGCTGTACCCAGCGCAGGCTCGCACACAGCATGTAACTTCTACACACTGCTGCCTGGATACCTAGGGCCCACACCTCAAAAATGCACTTAAGCAGTACTTCCAGCTTGCGATCCTGAAGGTCTTTGAGAGCCGCCGAACCTGCGACTGGAATGGTGGTCTGCTTAACAGCCGAAACTGAAGCACCCACTTTGGGGGACCGCAGGAGCTCCAGAGATTCATCCAGTAATGGATACAGCTTATCCATGGCCCGGCCGACCCGCAGACCAGCATCCGGAGCATCCCACTCCCTGGTCATCAGCTGCTGAAACATGGGATGAAAAGGAAAAGCTCGGGTCGGGGGTTCTCAATCCCGCCAGGACTGGGTCCACTGAGTCCTGCGGCGGAACATGCGGAGGGAGCTCCACCCCAAGCTCATTAAGAACTGCAGGAATGAGAGGTTCTAATTCCTCTCTGGAACAGCCGAACCACTTTAAGATCATCACCATCCCAGGGGTTCTGCTTCCCCTGCTCATCTTCCGATCCTGCTCCAGCCGGGGAGAAAGGAGAGGTCACTGCAACTGTAGCCGCACTGCCCGGTACCACCTAGGGTTTAGCTGATGCCGCAGACCTAGAAAGGGAGCTGCCTTCCCCTCCTGGAAGGCAGCGGGAGCAAATACCAGCCCGAGAAAACCGCACGGACGATTCTCCACATCATGGAGGGGGAAAAACAGGCCAATACTCGGCAAAAATGCAGCAAAATTAATCAAAAACACCTCGATTCGGATGGGGAGGGGTCCTGGATTGCAACCCACCAAACAAGAAAACATTTTCACCAATAACCTGCCACCAGAGGGGATGACCCCGCAGGATCTAACAACCCCCTGGGAGGATTGGGAAACACTCCCTGCTACAGAAGACTTCTTCTTTGGGGTTTTTTTTTTTTTTTTTTAACTTGCTTGATTCAAAACTTTATATAGCTAGTTCACTCTTAATTTCAAGGGATAGTCTACACCCCAGAAACAGGGCAAGACTGCAGAGTTTGCACCACCTCCATCTGCTGGAGTCAGAGAAATACTGAAGGGATGCAGGAGGCACACCAGGTTTAAGTGAGGGTGCCTTTCAAGTTTTTCTCTGTCTCCACCTGCTGGAAGGGAGGCATAACCCATGGTCTGGACTGATCTGGGTACGTACAGGGAATGCCACTTTTTCCTTCAATGTAAGGCGGATTGTATCACTTGACCCCGCGGGTTAGTCTTGAGCTGATGGGGAGGTCTCTGAGGAGCACTTGCTCAACTCATGTCCCAGGTGAGGCAGACAATTACACTGCGGGAGGAGGATTTACAGTGGCTTCTGAAAGACTTACTAAGTTCCTCTACACAGTGTGCCCTGGAGCAAAAGGGGACTTCTATCCACAGGTAGAATGGTTTGCCTGGTCATGGTCATGGTCCAGACCCAGGTCATGGTCCAGACCCAGGCAATGATAACATTGCCTGGGTCTGGAACATCACCTTACTACAGACGCTGACCATTTAGAGGAGGCAAAGGTTGTTTTTTTTTTTTTGGTAGCAATGAAAGGTTCTGTGCTGGGTGAAGCATGACAACAAAGTAGGAAAGAGAATAAAGTAGGAAAGAGAATAATGAAAAAAATAAAGTTTAAAGGAATTTGAAAAAAAAATATCTGGAGAGTGAGTACACAGCCATGGGCTCAGACAAAAAATGACTGAGGCAGCTCACGATTCAACTCCTATATAGGTTTAATAGAGCTCAAAGCTCTACTAGGTCGGAAACTTGAGTCCGTTTGGTGCTGCTGGATGGCGTCACCCCACATGTAATAGTTAATTCAGCCAGTTTATAGATAGAAAATAAATGAAATTGCAGACCTGTTTCTGGTGATTTGCAACCTATCATTTAAGACAGCCATGGTACCAGAAGACTAGGAGGGTGGCCAATGTAACACCAGTTTTTAAAAAAGACTCCAGGGTAATCTGGGAAACTAAAGATTGGTAAGCCTGATGTCAGTGCTGGGCAAAACAAACTACTCTTAAAACCTAAATTACTGATTGCTATTAATCCATAGCCATTTATGTGAAGAGCAACATGGTTTTTGCAAAAGCAAGGCCTGCCATACTAATTTACACATTTTTTTTTTTGAGGGTGTAAAACATGCGGACAAAGATTAACTGATCTTTGGATCAGTTAATGGATTTTCAGAAGGTATCAGTTATACCTTTGGATCAGTTATATGGATTTTCAGAAGGTATTTGACAAAGTCCTTCATGAGAGACTTCTCAAGAAATTGGGAGGTCATAGGATCAGCAGCAGTGTTCTAATGTGGATTGATAACTGGATAAAAGAGGAAACAGAGGGTAAGACATAAAGATCAGTTTTCCAAATAAAGAAAGATCATTCGAGGAGTGCCCCATGGGTTTGTATTGGGACCTGTGCTATTTACTGTATTCATAAATGATCTGGAGAAAGGGATAGAGTGAGGTGGTCAAATTTTCAGATGCTACAAAATTGTTTTGAGTCATTAAAACAGCAGCAGATTGTGAAGAACTACAATGACCTTGTGAGACTAGGACACTGAGCATCTAAATGGCAGAAAAATAATCCCAACTATAGGTGTACAAAGATTGGGTTCTGTGTTAGACGTCACCACCCAAGAAAAGGACCTAGCAAGCCTTGTGAAAATTACCTTGAAATGTTTGGCTCAGTGTGAGGCAGCAGTCAAAACTGCAAATAGAATGCTAGGAATTATTTGGAAAAGAACAGAGAACAAATCTGACATCATAATGCCCTTGTTTAGACCCATGGTGCAACCACTTCTTGTGTATTGTGTGGAGATCTGGTCACCTCATCTCAAAGAAGTCATAGGGGACAGAAGGGACAAAAAAAATGATAAAGGGGATAGAAAAGCTCCCTTATTTATTTAAAACTTTTTCTATACCGACATTCGTTTGCACATCACATCGGTTTACATGGAACGGGAGGTAGGAAAAAAACCCATTGATATGTGGAAAAAAGGAAAGCAACATGTCAAAAGCCGTAACTGGAGATTGCAAAAATTAAAACAAGGTTAATAAATAAACATGATGTGTAAATGCAATAGGGAGATGAAAAGGACCAGTAGCAAGGAGGGAAAAGAATGATGATTTAAGAAATTGATTAGGGTGATGGAATAATGTATTGTGGCGAGGACAATGGAGGAGGAGATTATGTAAAGGCCTGTTTGAAAAGCCAGGATTTTAGGCTTTGTATTTTTTAATGTCTGGGTGCAGTGTTCCTGAAGAAGGTCTGGGGGCATAGAGTTCCAGGTTGCAGGTCCAGCTATAGATAGTGCACGTTCTTTCGTAGAGATGAGATGGGTAAGTTTGGGTGAGGGTGTGTGTATGGTTCCTTTGTAGGCAGATCTGGTGGGTCTATTCGAGGTGTGGAAGTGTAGGGAATCATTTAGCCAGTGCACATTTTGATTGTGTAGAGTCTTGTGTATGATTGTGAGACTCTTATGGAGAATTCTGAAAGAGATTGGGAGCCAGTGGAGATCTTTAAGGATGGGAGTGATATGATCCTTTCTGCGAGGGTTTGTGAGGACTCTAGCGGCAGCGTTTTGTAACATTTGGAGTGGTTTGATGGTAGTTGTGGGGAGGCCTAGAAGTAGGGTGTTACAGTAATCGATTTTGGAAAATATTGTAGCCTGAAGGACAGTACGGAAATCATTGAAGTGGAGGAGGGGTTTTAGTTTTTTTTAGAACGAAGTTTGTAATAGCAATCCTTCATAGTGGAGTTGGTGAATTTTTTTAGGTTTAGGTTGGTTATCTAGTATGACACCTGGATTTCGTACATGTTGGGAGATAGATAATGAAGGGGAACAGGTGTTGATGTCAGAGGGAGTAGTGTTAAGGGCAAGATTGAGATTTGTGAGGAGGTGGTTAACAGACGTGAGGCAGTTTTGCCAGGTCGTGAGAGATTTGGAAATAGATTCTGTAATGGGGATAAGGATTTGGATGACGTCCACATAGATGAAGTGAGTGAGACTTAGGTCGGCAAAGAGTTGGCATAGGGGCAGTAGGTAAATATTGAAAAGAGTAGAGGAAAGAGCTGAGCCTTGGGGTATGCCTCGAGTTAAATTGATGGGTCTAGATTCACTATTACCTATTTTGACCTTGTAGTGTCTATTATCCAGGTAAGATTCAAACCAGTGAAGGGAGGTTCCTGTAATGCTAATTTCAGTGAGTCGATTCAGTAGAATGTTGTGGCTGATTGTGTCAAATGCAGATGATACATCTAGCATTGCAAGTATGTAAGAGTGGCCATTATCTAATCATTTGATGATAGTGTCCGTGAGACAGATTAGGACGGTTTCAGTGTTGAAGAATTTGCGGAAACCAAATTGGGACGGGAATAAAATATTGTGTTTTTCTAAATGATCAGAGAGTTGGAGGTTGATAACTTTTTCCATGAGTTTAGCTAAGAAAGGTAGGTTTGAGATTGGCCGAAAGTTTGCTGGTTCTGCAGGGTCGAGGTTAGGTTTCTTCAGTATAGGTTTGACGATGGCTTGTTTCAATGGGGCAGGGACATTTCCAAGAGTGAGGGAACAGTTGATGATATTTGCTAGGGGTTTGGCTATTAAGTTTGGGATCGTTGTCAATGATTTTGTAGGGATGGTATCGGATGGGTGTGATGAAGGTTTAATTTTCTTTAAGAGTGATTCTATTTCGGAGGAGGAGGTAGTCTCAAAGGAAAAGGCTAAACATATTAGGGCTCTAACTTGGAAAAGAAACAGGATTGAAATTTATAAATTCATGAGATCACGTGATGCAGTAAGGGAATCAGACGTGGGATTTCCCTTCTCGGCCTCTCCGCCTCCATCCTGACCCATCTGAGGCAACCCATCCCAAATTAAATTGGATGAAATAAATCAGCATCGTGTGACCTACCACATACAAAAATTTGCAGTATGTCGTCCCGAGCAGCGAAATAAAGAGAAGGAAAAGGAGAAGGCCCGACCACGGAGACTACACTCCTGGAAGCAACTCAGACTGTGGCGCTGGCAGAGATCAAATCGGCGGTTCGGGGGGCCCTAGGGCCCGAATTGCTAGCCATTTCCAATCAGCTCACAGAACTGACATCTATAACGGGATTTGAATCCTGGTTTAATGCGATTGAGCAGCGTATATCAGATGTACAGGACACCAGGAGGGAGCTGGATTCCCTGAAAGCCATGCGCCATTTTATCCACCACCCCTCCCAATTTTGTTGGTTTTTCTGAGAAGTTTTCAAACATTTTCTACAAGGTTTTTGTGTCATGTGGTGATGCAGGAATCAGCCACTCTTCCAAACCAAAGTCCTCATACTAACACCTTCTCAGATGTCTTTTTTTTTTTTTTTTTACTAATTCGCTGCAATTTTCCTGACTGATCACCCCAAATCACCTAAAAAGACTTCTTAGACATCCCATTTGAAGAGGATATCAGGATAATTAGTTGTGGGCCAAGGGAACTAGGCTTCCTGCATATATCCTCTAGCAAGACATCATGTAACCCCAGAAGTGACTTATGTATAGACACTGCTTTTATCTGTTTTGTGGATGAATAGATTTCAACACCCTTTGCATCTCTTCAATCTTCTGCATAGTTTTTTCTAGCTGAAAAAATTTTCTGCTAAATAGCAGGATAGCTCATGTCCTCTGAAGGTATAGCACTTCTTTGTGGTTCTAGAGATAAATCTGGTAGACGTTCAAATGACTCCTCTAATGAATGCAAAGAATCAGAGGGGTCTGAATAACTGAAGTTTTCATAAGCTGGAATTATAAGTAGAGAACTCTTGCTTGGGGATTCAGTTTTAACATAAGAGATGCTGAAAAATGTCAAGGTCCAGCCAAATGAAAAGAAAATGATCGGACAATTTTCTAATATTGGAAGAGGGGAGGTGCTTCTTGATGTAGAAGGCTAAAGCTGGATTTACCATGTTTGATTTGATGAAGACTTCTCACAAATTTTGAACAAAGGCCTCAGGTAGCAGATGAACAGTTTCCTGACGTTTTCCTGATGGTTACTGGATGCTGTTACTAAAACTGGAGATGTATTTCATGTTTCTTTATTCCCTGTGCCAGGGAGACTTGCGCTGAGGAAGTCAGCTCCAAGTGACATAGTGCCAAAGTGAATGGCACAGAGAGCACTGGCACCAATGCTGGAACATCAGAATATAAAAAACAACGCGAACACCACTGTGCTTTCAGATCGTGCTTTTTTTTTCCTGATGAATGATCATGCTTCCTCTTTTCTGCAGCCTCCTTTGAATCTTGAGACTTCAACCTATTTGGTGTTGGTCTCTTTGAAGGAGGTTCCTTTTTTTTTTTTTTTTTTTTTTTTTAAGAGAGCTTATACTTGAGTTCATTAATCTTTATCTCACTGCCTGTGGAAACATTTTTCCACATGTGCTATATATAGACAGTGGTCCAAACAAAAAAAGGGGAACCCATAAGAGACAGACTTCTCATGCGGACAGCAGAAAGATTTTACATTATGAAATTAATGAAAAGGTGTCAGCATGCCTGACAATGTGTTCCAAGTGAGGCAAGGACCATCCGGACAGTTTGATCATCCACCTCAATCTAATGTCTCTATATTTAAGTATTTTTTAGTAGCTAAAAATCCCAACAGTCTACATTAATAATCAGGGAGCTCAATGTAGCCAGTGTTTCGCTATAGCCAACTTCTTCAGGGGTATGCTTAATTTTTAAGACTGTTGTCAGATCCTGTAGAAGATGGCTATTTTCTTCTGACTGCACGAGAACTCTGCATTTTTTTGATTCCCCTTTTTTTGTTTGAATTACTTGCGTGGTGTTACCCCTGGCTCTCTGTTTTGCTATAGATTGTGGTGTCATGGTGCGGACCCAGACATTTTAAACATAGTTCATGCAGATTCTGTACCCCCATTTTATGTACACACATCATTATATAACTTAAAGGGACTTTTCCTTGCCCTGGATGACTTTGTTGTCAGCTTCCAATGAAGACTATAATTCATTTTAATTACTTTTGATAAAAAATAAACTAAAATAACTAAAGCTAAGCTAAACACTTGAAAAAATAAGCAAGGATGGCACAATGAAAGAGTGATCCCTTAGAAAGTCTGAATGCTGCTGAAGACAGAAAAAACAGGGCCAGGGCTGGTGCTCAAAACACTTTTTGGTCAGCAACATCTTTTCCATGTTGGCACCATTGGAAAATTGGTTCTTACCTGATAATTTTCGTTTCTGTAGTACCACGGATCAGTCCAGACTCCTGGTTTTGCCTCCCCTCCAGAAGATGGAGACAGAGAAGTTTTGACAGACTCTGCCGTATATACCAAGGTACCACCTACAGTCCGTCAGTATTACTCAGTCACAAAGCAGAATGGTTCAAAAACCAAACTATATACACAAACTGAATCACTAACCCCCCATTTGGGAATAGAACCCGGTAAATACGGTAAACTAGATTGATCTGCAGACCAAAAGTAAACAAATGCTGCTCTCCATTACCTTTAAGTACCAAGTGGGTGGACTCTGGACTGATCCGTGGTACTACAAATTATTAGATAAGAACCAATGTAGAGATTACTTACCTGATAATCACCTTTCCTTAGTGTATGCAGATGGACTCAAAACAAGTGGGTATAGTGTGCTTGTGCTAGCAGTTGGAGACGGATCTGACGTCAGCACGGGTACATATACCCCCAAAGGAAGTGTAGCAATTCAGTAATCTTCCTTGCAAAAGCTTTATGGATATATGTGTGACTGACCGATTGATTAAATAACAGATTACCCTGACCAATTGATGGTAGCTGGAGACCGCCAGTGTTCTCAACCAGAAGGCGTCGACACCGGCAGGGTGGAGGCCCTATATAAGCAAAACATGGCTTACCATGAGTCGGCAAATCCCCATGTGTACCGGCAGCCGGGCGGGATGCTGAGTCCATCTGCATACACTAAGGAAAAGGAGATTATCAGGTAAGTAATCTCTACATTTCCTAGAGTGTAGCAGATGGACTCAAAACAAGTGGGATGTACAAAAGCTACTCCTGGACTGGACGGGAGGCTGCCCGAGGTCCGTTTAGGATTGCCCTCGCAAATGCTGTGTCCTCCCTGGCCTGGACGTCAAGACGGTAGAATCTGGAGAAGGGTATGGAGGGAGGACCAAGTTGCCGCTTTACATATCTCTGCAAGTGACAGCATCCTAGTTTCTGCCCAAGAGGCCGCTTGCGCTCTGGTAGAGTGAGCCTTGACCTGTAGAGGTGGTGGTTTTCCTGCCTCTACGTAGGCCGCCTTGATAACTTCTTTGATCCAGCGGGCGATGGTGGGCCGTGAGGCCGCTTCCCCTTGCTTCTTCCCGCTGTGGAAGGACGAACAGATGGTCAGTCTTTCGTACTGCTTGCTGACATTTCCAAGTATCTGGCCAGCATTCTGCCGATGTCGAGATGACGCAGTATTCGACCTTCTTCTGACTTCTTCAAACCTTCCATGGTTGGCAAGGATATGGTTTGGTTGAGGTGAAATTGTGAGACTACTTTGGGTAAGAAGGAAGGAACCGTGCGAAGATGGATAGCCTCTGGAGTGATTCTGAGAAACGGATCACGGCAGGACAGCACTTGTAGCTCTGAGATGCGGCGTGCTGAACACACCGCCAGCAAGAACACCATCTTCAAGGTTAACAAACGGAGAGACAGGCCTCGAAGGGGGCCTGAAGGCGGATCCCGCTAGAAATTCCAACACTAGTTGAGGTTCCACAAGGGCACTGGCCACTTCAGTGGCGGGCGAATGTGTTTGACTCCTTTCAGGAAACGTGAGACATCTGGGTGTTTGGCAATGGTGTTGCCATCACTCCTGGGACTGTAGCAAGACAGCGCCGCTACCTGAACCTTGATGGAGCTGAGGGACAGACCCTTCTGAAGTCCATCTTGTAGGAAGTCCAAAATGATAGGAATCTTAGCGGCATGTGAATTGGTGCTGTGAGTCGCACCAGTCTTCAAAAACTCTCCAGATCCTGATATATGTCAGTGATGTGGAGAACTTGCGTGCTCGGAGGAGTGTATCTATTACCAGCTCCGAGTATCCTCTTTTCTTCAATCTAGCCCTCTCAATGGCCAGACCGTAAGAGAGAATTAAGCTGAATCTTCGTGGAGGATGGGACCTTGCCGCAGCAGGTCCCTGTATGGAGGCAGAGGTAAAGGATTCCCTGCCAGTAGTCTTCTCATGTCTGCGTACCAGGGTCTTCTTGGCCAATCCGGGGCCACTAGAAGAACTAGGCCTCTGTGTCGCTGAATCTTGTGTATAATGGTGCCCAGCAGGGGCCACGGAGGAAAGGCATATAGCAGGATTCCCTGAGGCCATGGCTGTACCAGGGCATCGATCCCCTGGGATAGCGGATCCCGCCTGCGGCTGAAATATCTGGGTATTTGAGCGTTGGACCTGTCTGCTAATAGGTCCATGCCCGGCGTCCCCCACTGATCCACAATCATCTGGAAAGCTGTGGGCGACAGCTGCCATTCCCCTGGATTTAGGCTTTCTCTGCTGACGAAGTCTGCCATGGTGTTGTCTTTCCCGGCGATGTGAACAGCGGAGATGTCCTGGAGATTCGGTTCTGCCCAAGACATCAGGGGGACTATTTCTAGGGATACCTGTTGGCTTCTGGTTCCGCCCTGTCGGTTGATGTATGCCACCGTGGTGGCGTTGTCTGACATCACTCTGACCGCTCTGTTGCGAAGTCTGTGGGCAAATCGCAGGCACGCTAGCCTGACTGCCCGTGACTCTAGTCGGCTGATGTTCCACCTTGACTCTTCTCTGTTCCACCGCCCTTGGGCGGTGAGTTCTTCGCAGTGTGCTCCCCATCCGTTCTAGCTGGCATCTGTAGTGAGCAGGGTCCAGGTTGGGGAGGACATTCTTGACCCCCGGCTCATGTGGCCGGGCTGCAACCACCACCGTAGCTGATTCCGCACTCTGGCTGGTAGAGGTAGGTGTACGGTGTAGCTCTGTGATCGTGGGCTCCACCGAGATAGAAGGGCGGTATGTAATGGTCTCATATGAGCCCGTGCCCATGGTATCACCTCCAGAGTGGATGCATTGAGGCCGAGGACCTGTAGGTAATCCCGAGCTGTGGGCCGGCTGGCGCTCAGCAGGGCCTGCAGACGCTTCCGGAGTTTCGACTTCCTTTTGGAGGTCAGGCTGACCTTGTCTTCCTGGGTGTCGAATTGAACCCCTAGGTATTCCAGCGACTGGGACGGCTGTAGGGAACTCTTCTTTATGTTGACTACCCATCCTAGGCTTTCCAGAAGAGCTATAACTCTGTTGGTTGCCCGGTGGCTCTCCTCCGGTGATTTTGCCCTGATCAGCCAATCGTCTAGGTAGGGATGGACGAGAATTCCTTCCTTCCTGAGTGCTGCTGCCACTACTACTACTATGACCTTGGTAAAGATCCGTTGTGCGGTGGCTAACCCGAAGGGTAAAGCTCGGAATTGGAATTGCTGATTCAGGACTTTGAAGCGTAAATAGCGCTGGTGATCCCGATGGATTGGGATATGCAAATAGGCTTCTGACAGATCTAGGGAGGTGAGAAACTCCCCTGGCTGTACTGCATTCTTGACAGACCGTAGAGTTTCCATGCGAAAGCTGGGGACCCGTAGATGTCGGTTGACTGACTTGAGGTCCAGGACGGGCCTGAAAGTACCCTCCTTCTTGGGTACTATGAAATAAATGGAATAATGCCCAGAATTTATCTCCTCTGCAGGCACTGGGATTATGGCTTTTAGTGCCAGGAGCCTCTGTAAGGCTCCTGGCACTAAAAGCCACTCTGTAAGGTAACTTCTAGTGCCGTCTTCTTGAGAGGCGAACAAGGAGATTCCACAAACTTGTCCGGCGGGAGCCGAAGAAAATCCAGGTAATATCCTTCTCGGATGATGGCGAGGACCCACTGGTCCGACGTAATCTCGACCCACCTGCGGTAGAAGAGGGTTAGCCTGCCCCCTACGGCTGCTACCCCCGGATGGGTCGGCTGATTGTCATTGTGGGTTGCGGCCAGGACCAAAACCCGAGCCGGTTCTCCTCTTGTTGTGCTTAGCCCGAAAGGGCTGGTTCCTGGCCTGAGAACGAGGTGCTTGATAGCGAGCCCTGTAAGGGTTGAAGCGCTGAGAGTTTCTACCTCTGGATGGTCTAGAAAACGAACGTTGGCTCCTCCTCGACCTGTCTTCTGGTAGACGGGGTAATGGAGAGGTACCCCATTTATTAGCCCATTTCTCGAGATCGCTGCCGAACAGTAGGGATCCCTTAAAGGGCATTCTTGTGAGGCGCGTCTTGGAGGAAGAGTCGGCAGCCCAATTGCGTAGCCAGAGCTGTCTCCTGGCTGCCACTGAGGATGACACTCCCTTGGGCTGCCGTACGAACGAGGTCAGAGGCTGCGTCAGTGAGAAATGCGAGAGCTGATTCCATGTCTTCTCCCGGGGTGTTGTTTCTAGCCTGCGATAAACAGGAACGCGTCACCATGGTGCAGCAGGTTGCGATTCGTAGGGACATGTCTGCTACCTCAAAGGCTTGCTTCAGAATGGTGTCCATGCGCCGGTCATGTGTATCCTTGAGGGCCGCTCCCCCCTCAACCGGAATGGTGGTGCGCTTCACAATTGCGTTAACTATGGCGTCTACCTTGGGGCACGCCAGCAGCTCCTTGGACGCCGGGTCCAGAGGGTACATGCCTGACAAGGCCCGACCCCCTTTGAATGAGGCTTCCGGCGCAGTCCATTCTAGATCTATTAGCTGCTGTGCTGCTTGTAGGAGGGGAAAATGGTGAGCCGTTTGGTGTAGGCCCTCTAACATGGGGTTCTTTGTTAGGGTCCCCTGGGGTGTCCTGGCCCGGAATAGCCAGTTCTGATAGGCATTGTGAGACCAGGCCTGGAAGATCCTCTTTCCGAAAGAAGCGTCTCATGGCCTGATATGGTTCTATCTCCGAGGGAGGTTCTCCCTCCTCGGGGGGCTCATCTTCCTTGGAGCAATCCGAATCCCCATAAGTGGGGCTTCCGGGTGGCAAGTGGCCGTGCCTAGGTCTCGAGGGTCCAGGGGCCGGATCATCCGGAACAGAAAAACCCCTTCAAGGAGCAGACTGCATCTGGACAAAGGCTTGGATCCCCTTGAATAATTCCACCCAGGAGAGAGAAGCCGGATCTGGCCTTAGGGGCACCAGGTCTCTCGGGTTCCCTGGCTGCTCCCCGCGGCCTGCTAAGTCCGGAGTGTTCCCTGAGGAACCGCTGGGCTGGGACCAGTCCTGTCCTGGAACTCCCATGGCCTCCTCACATTGGGCACATACACGCTAGGAAATTTTCCTTTCCCTGTACATACCCGGATCAGTCCAGACTCCTGGGATGTACCAGAGCTTTTCTTACCTGGGCTGGGATCCGGAGAGGCCTGCTCTCAGCACAAGTATGTAAGGATTTCCATGTAGCCGCTCTGCAAATCTCTGGCTGCGAAATTTGTTGGCATTCCGCCCACTCCGCCGCCTGAGAAAGAGCAGAATGTGCATGAAGACCCACGGGTAAGGAGTAAGTATGCGGAATTTATAGCCACCTTCAGCCATCGGGCGATAGTGGTCTTAAACTTAAGTATTACATTTTCGAGGACGACATCCCGATTCTTCTTCCTATCACTGAATCCCTGCATAAAACCTGGGCACACTGGAACGATTGCTTACAGTCTATCAATAGTCTGCTATCCAGCTTGAACCTTATTCTCAATTCAAATAAAACTGAAATCCTCATCTCGCCAGATGAAAACCACACTCATTAACTCCCAAAGCGCAACACAATTCGCAAAATCATCCATCAACCACTCCCCCTCCGTCAGAGACCTAGGGGTACGACTCGACAATCAATTCAACCTAAAAGCCTTCGTCCTCAACACTACTAAAGAATGTTTTTTCAAACTTCAAGTGCTCAAAAATCTGAAACCTCTCCTGCATTTCAGCGACTTCCGCTTAGTAATTCAATCTATAATTCTGACTAAGTTAGACTACTGCAACTCTCTTCTCCTAGGCCTTCCTGCCATAACTACCAAACCCCTACAGATGGTCCAGAATGCAGCGGCGAGGATACTCACTAACTCAAATAAAAGAGCCCACATCACACCAATTCTACAAGGTCTTCACTGGCTCCCTATAAAATCCAGGATCGCCTTCAAAACGTTAATGATGATCCACAAGGACATTATCGGCATTGCCCACCTCAACCTAAGCACACAACTCCGCCCTCACATATCACAAAGACCTATAAGATACCATTACAAAGGATCCCTATATGCTCCTCCGATCAAAACCTCACTAAGAAAACGAGCTCTCTCTACAGCTGGGCCCACCCTCTGGAACTCATTGCCTCCGGAGCTTCGACAAGAAACATGTCACCAAACTTTTTAAAAAAGCCTAAAAACATGGCTCTTCCGACAAGCCTTCCCAGAATCGCAAGAACACTCTGACACCGGTCAAAGGGCAAAATGGACCACTAGAAAACTCATGACCACTCTCACCCCCCTCAGGGCCGCTCACGCCTGAACTGGACAGTCCATATGCTTTGTAAGACACTTTAGTAGATGCATTAATTCATGAGCTTATGCTACGACCATTAATTTTGTTTGCTGTTACATGCATCTCCCATTCATCGCTATTTTATTTATTTTGTTACGTCTATTAACATTGTTCGATTATTTATGACTATCTAATATTTACGTTCTAATGTTCTGACACCCTGTTCAATGTAACGCCTTAACCGCGACTGTTTTGTTTAATGTAAACCGATCTGATTTGATATTTCTATCGAGAATGTCGGTATATAAAAAATTCTAAATAAATAAATAAATAAATAAATAAATAAATAGATAGATAGATGCCATATTACCCCTTTTTGGGCCACTCCAGAGCACAAAGATGATCCGAGACACGAAAACTGTTGGTAACCTCCAGATAATGCATCAAAGCCCTACGAACATCCAATTTCCTTAAGACCTTAGAAAGAGGATCAGACTGATCCAGGTCTGAAAAGGACGGGAGCTCCACTGATTGATTCAAATGAAAGGAGGAAACTATCTTTGGAAGAAAGGAAGGAATCGTTTGCAAGGATACTCCAGAATCTGAAATCCTTAAGAAGGGCTCCCTGAATGATAAAACCTGAAGCTCGGACATTCTACGAGCAGCGGAAATTGCCACTAGAAACACCACCTTCAACGTGAGGTCCTTCAACATTGCTCTTTTCAAAGGTTCATAGGGTGCAGCACACAAAGCCGTGAGGACTAAGTTTAAGTTCCTGGACGGGCAAGGATGTCGCACCGGCGGGCATAAATGCTTTGCTCCCCTAAGGAAGCAAGACACATCTGGATGTGCAGCTAACGCTACCCCCTGTATGGTACCACGTAAACAACCAAGAGCTGCCACCTGTACCCTTAAGGAACTACACGATAATCCTAATCCAGTGTGAAGGAAACACAAGATATCTGACACAGAAGCCCAAGTGGGCATAATCTCCAGGTCTACACAACACAACTCAAAAACCTTCCATACTCTAATATAAGACAGGGAAGTGGAAGATTTACACAACCTCAAAAGCGTAGCCACCACCTTGGAGTATCCTTTGCCCTTCAGATGCTGCCTCTCAAAAGCCATGCTGCTAGACAGAAGCAACCGGCCTGGTCAAAACAGATGGGCCCTTGATGCAGCAGGTCCGGGAGATCCGGAAATCGCAGGGGACCCGCCAACGCTAAATTTACTAGATCCGCAAACCAGACGATGCAGCCACTCGGGAGCCACCAGGATCAGTTCCGCCAGGTGTAGCTCTATCCGCCTGAGCACTTTGCAGATCAGCGGCCAAGGTGGGAATACGTATAGTAGGACATTCGTTGGCCAGGGAAGAATGAAAGCATCTACTCCCTCTGCTCCCGTGTCTCTGTGGCGAGCAAAGAAGCAGGGAGCCTTGGAATTCTTGAACATTGCCATTAGATCCATGCAAGGCGTGCTCCACGTGTCGCAGATGAGTCGAAAGGCTTTGTCAGCCAACTCCCACTTTCCTGGATCGAGACGATTCAGACTGAGAAAATCCACGTGAATGTTGTTGACCCTGGCTATGTGGGACGCCGCTATGCTGACCAAATTCTGCTCCACCCAGCTGATTAACTGGCTTTTGGTTCCTCCTTGGCGATTGATGTAAGCCACAATGGTCGCATTGTCTGACAGTACCCTGACCGACTTGCCCCTGAGAAGCGGTAGAAAGGAGGCCTGCAACGCCAGCCACACTGCTCTGGTATCCAGAAGATTGATGGACCAGTTGGACTCCTTTTAGGACCACTGCCCCTGTACGGCCTTCCTCAGACACACTGCCCCCCAACTGGAAAGGCTGGCATCCATAGTCACCACTGTCCATTCTGGAACCACCAAGGGGACTCCGCGGGCCAAGTTGTCCGAAAGCAGCCAATCCAGACTGGATCACGTGGACTCAGTCCGTGGCAGATAAAACTGTTCGGACACTGGATTCCATTGGAAACAAACACAGATTGCAACGGTCACATGTGAGCAAAGGCCCAAGGAACTAATTCCAGTGTTGAAGTCATCGAACCTAGGACCTGTAAGTAATCCCAGACTTTCGGAGGATACTTGGACAATAAGACTTGCACCTGACCTTTCAATTTGACAATGCGCTCGGCTGTCAGGAAAACTCTCCCTTGCTGTGCATCGAACAGAGCCCCCAGAAATTCCAATGACTGGGAGGAAATTAGATGACTCTTGGCCAGGTTGACAACCCATACAAGTGCTCGTAATAACTGAAGCACCCGGTGGATCCCCGCTTGGCAAAGGGCCTCCAATTTTGCTCGAATCAGCCAATCGTCCAAATACGGGTGAACCAACAATCCTTCCTGGCATAGTTGTGCTGCCACCACCACCATTATCTTGGTGAACATCCTGGGAGCGGTAGCAAGGCCGAAAGGCAGGGCTTGAAACTGGTAATGATGTCCCAGGATCAAAAACCTCAGGAACTTCTGGTGATCGGCCCGGATCCCGATGTGCAAATACGCCTCCGTCAAATCCAGGGAAGCAAGAAACTCCCCCTGTCGGACTGAAGCAATGACGGACCGCAATGTCGCCATGCGGAAGCGGGGTATCCGAAGACATCTGTTGACCCGCTTTAAATCGAGAATGGGCCAGAAGGTCCCCTCTTTTTGGTACCACAAAGTAAATGGACTAACAGCTCCTTCGTTGTTCTGACAGAGGAACTGGAGTGATCGCGCTGAGCTCCAGAAGGCGCTGCAATGTCTCCTTTACCGCCTGATGCTTTGTTGCGTATCTGCATGGCAAGACCAGGAACCAGGGACGGGGTCGCCGTGCAAAATCTAAAGCATAGTCTTATCACAGAGAGAACTCACAGGTCTGACGTGAGTTTGGTCCATTCCTCGTATAAAAGAGTCAGTCTGCCCCTACAACCAGAACCGAGGAATGGACCGGTTGCACATCATTGCAAAGGCTTACCACCCTGAGTGGACTGGGAGTTACCAGGTCTACCGAAGCGTCGCCCTCGAAAGGACTGAGACCATGACTGCTGCCTGCCAGAATTCTGCCGAAAGGAGGAATTGGTCGTTCGAGGTGCTCGAGACCTGCGACCACCCCGAAATAGAGACCTAGAAAAGGAACCTCTCTACTTTGGCCTATCTTCCAGCAGTTGATGAACTTTATTCTCTCCCAGTGACTGAATCATGTCCTCTAGTTCCTTTCCAAACAGTAGCCTACCCTTGAAAGCAGGGACCCCAACTGAGACTTGGAAGAAACATCTGCCGCCCAGTTTCTTAGCCATAAGAGATGACGAGCAGAGACAGCGGACACCATGGACCTGGCAGATGTGCGCAGCAAATCATAAAGGGCATCTGCACTATATGCAATGACTGCCTCAAGTCGACCCGCCTGGAGAGCCTCCCCCTCAGACAGCGATTCGTTGACCTGCAGCTGCTGCACCCAGCAAAGGCCTGCTCTCAAAGAAAAACTGCTACACATAGCAGCACGGACCCCAAGCGCTGAGACCTCAAAAATCTTTGAGTTGAAGCTCTAGCTTTTGATCCTGTAAATCCTTGAGGGCCGTTGAGCCAATAACTGGGATGGTGGTCTTTTTTGTTACCGCCGACACTGCTGCATCCACCTTGATCACCCAAAGAAGATCCAACACCTTCTCTGGCAAAGGATACAGCTTATCCATCACCTTTGAAACCTTCAGGCCCAAGTCTGGGGTGTCCCATTCCCGGAAAAGCAAATCCGTGGCTGAAAAATGAAATGGGAAGGAGGAAGGCGGCCCCCGCAGACCCAACAACACTGGATCCATAGCCCCATGCCAGGATTCTTCCTGGGGAGCCTCAATACAAAGTTCCGCTAAAATAGCAGGAAAAAGAGGCCCCAGCTCTTCCTTCCTGAAGAGACGAACCACTTTCAGATCATCTCTGCCCATGATATGAGACCCAAGCAGAGTACCCTGCTGCTGGTCTGCATCCCCTTCAACCCCCCCTCGGAGGTGGAGATGGTAAATCCTGATTATCGTGGTCCTCAGGAAGAATCTGAATCGGTCTGCAGAGCTCCTGCCCTTAATGGTCGCTGCAACTTAGAGGGTCCCGCATCCTCCGGTCTGGACCGCTTGCTAGACCTGAGAAGGGGCTCTGATAAAAGGGATGTCAGACGCCCTCTTTTTCCCTGCTTTCCGGGCCTTAAAAGTCCTGTGCATTAGAAGTACAAAATCAGAAGAAAATGATAAAGCAGAAGATGAGGTATCTGAATCCCCCTCGGGGAAATCCTCTGCTGTTTTTAGCGCCAAGCCCCCCTGACTTGCTGCCCCTCAGGGACTGTCGAGGCAATAAATGCAGTGGGAGATTCCCCTCCCCTGCCGCTTACAGCGGCAGGGGAGGGGAATCTGCTGCAGCCCCTTCTCTCGGCCCGTTCCCGCGTTCAGCTGAACACGGGAACAGGCCGAGAGAAGGGGCTGCAGCTCCCCAAAGGCTCCGGAGACAGTTTGGACCTGTAAAATGACCCCCGCGGGAGTCTAGGAGGCTCCCTCGCTGCCACGAAGACAAATTGAACAAAGCCGTCGTGTGCGAACTGAGCGCAGCACCACACACGGACCTCCGCAGCATTTTTCCGTCAAAAAATAGCAAGTTTCCCCTTACTTAAAAAGGCCTGAAATCGCGGCGGACAGCAACGACCGGAGCGCCCACTTGACAGCAAGGAAAGGGAGAGTCCAAGAAGGCAGAAAAAAATCATTAATGAGAAAATAAAATTATTATTATTTTTTAAAACTTGCCCACTGGCCTCTGGGTCCTGGTCCTTCTGGGGGTAGTGAGCCGGGCTCCCCAGTATCACCCCCAGCGCTACAAGTAGATGGCAATAGGGCCCTTGACCTGCAGCTGCCTCAAATATGGGGGGAGGGATGGTCCCCTCAGGCCCTAGCAACCCCCTGGGAGGCTGAAGACTGTCTCCTTTCTGCCCCTTTTTCTCCTTTGCTTTTTTTTTTTTTTTTTTTGTAATGCTGTCTAAATTATTCTTTTTTCTTTAAACTAAGTAACCAGAACAGACTGTAGGTTTTGCACCTCTACCATCTGCTGGAGACAGAGAAATATCGGATGGACTGTAGGTGGCACCTTGGTATATACGGCAGAGTCCGTCAAAACCTCTGTATCCATCTGCTGGAGGGGAGGCAAAACCCAGGAGTCTGGACTGATTTGGGTATGTACAGGGAGCAGAAGATTTTATTCACTCGTGTGGCTTTTTGTCCTGCTTATCCATGGAGTGTGTTATTTCTTCCAGTTAAAGAATTGACATACATTCCAAAATACCAGCTATATAGTGCAATGCAATCCACGCCAGAGGAGGCTGCAGGGGTATCAGAAGTCCTAAACTGAATAAAGTATGTTGCACTCCTGTGTGGATGAAAGCTATATACATTCAACCTAATATGATAAAGAAACAAGATCATAAATTATCAATCAATTACTTCATTGGCAATAACTCAGAGGGGGGCCATGAATTTCTTACACCTCCTCCTCCCCTCAAAATAAGTGGAGGATCTGAATAACCTTCTGGTACAGCCTCATAAGAGCACTTCCCACTCAGATCATAACTGATATTCCTGTTCATACCCCAGATCAGCCCAGACAAGTGGGTTTTGCATCCCTACCAGCAGATGGAGGCAGAGAATAAAAACTTTTCAGGCACTGCTACTTAGAGCATCACCTGCAGTCCTTCAGTACTTCTGTCTTCAGCAGATGGTAGAGGTGTAAACCTGCAGATAGAATTGCTTACCTGTAAAACAGGTGTTATCCCAGGACAGCAGGATGTAGTCCTCACATACGGGTGACATCACTGGACGGAGCCCTATCAAGGAAAACGTTTTGTCAAAGTTTCTAGAAACTTTTGACTGGCACAGTGAGCCTACTGAGCATGCCCAGCATAACATTATCCCTCGAGCGACAGGGGTCTCCCTTCAGTCTCGTTTGTAGCAGTAAGTGCGAGCGAAACAAAATAATAAAATGTTTCGGACCCAACTCCGCGGGGTGGCGGGTGGGTTTTGTGAGGACTACATCCTACTGTCCTGGGATAACACCTATTACAGGTAAGCAACTCTGCTTTATCCCAGGACAAGCAGGATGGTAGTCCTCACATATGGGTGATTAGCAAGCTACAGGCTGAGTCATATTTGGTTTGGTCCAACAGTGTACAACTTGTGCAACAGGCACAACTGGTGTACTGTTGGAAAAAATGAGGCAGCCTGAAATCACAGCAGGTTGGATGTAGAAAGAGTTGGGACTATACTGGAATAAGTTCTTTAAGACAGATTGTCCAAAGGCTGAATCTTGTCGTCCTTCCTTGTCCAAGCAGTAATGGGCTATAATGTGTGAAGAGAGCTCCATGTTGCAGCTTTACAGATGTCAGCAATAGGAACTGAACAATAGTGTGCTACTGAGGATGCCATTGCTCTGAGTGCGCCTTTACTTGTCCTTGGAGAGGAAGGCCTGCCTTATCATAGCAGAATCAAATACACTGCTAGCCAATTGGAGAGAGTTTGTTTGCCCACTGCAACTCCCGGTTTGTTTTTATCAAAAGAAACAAAGTTGGGTGGATTTCCTGTGGACTAAGGTGCAGTCCAGGTAAAATGTGAGTGCACATTTACAGTCCAAAGTGTGTAAAAGCAAGTTTGCTTACCGTAAACGGTGTTTCGTAAGATAGCAGGATGAATTAGCCATGCTGTCATGGGATCTGTCAATCAGGTCCGGGAGGCGGAGCTTTACAAAGCAGAGATTTAGATTTTAGATCTCTGCGGCTGTGCGTGTGATCCCGCGCAGGAAAGTAACAGATTCTCCTCAGTCTATGATTAAGCTGTAGTGTAGTCGAAAAGACGGTGACTGCCAGGGAGGAGGGTGGGTCAGCATGGCTAATTCATCCTGCTATCTATGGAAACACCGTTTACGGTAAGCAAACTTGCTTTTTCCCGTTGATAGCAGGGATGAATTAGCCATGCTGTCATGGGAGTCCCAAGCTCCCGATCACGTTGTTTATGGTATATATGTTTGTACGTGATCATGAACAGTGTGGCATTCACCGTGTACACGAGGATAGAGATTGGAAGATTGCATGCCCTATCTTCGCATCAGCGGCTGCTTGTTGATCAAGGCAGTAGTGCGATGTGAAGATATGGAGTGATGACCATGTAGCTGCCTTACAAATGTTGAAGGTGTGTCAAGGAGGCCACCACTGCTCTAACTTGGTGAGCTTTGGGAACAGAATGTAGCTGTAGGTTCTGTTTGTCGTAGCAGAACTTGATGCACTGTGCTATCCAGCTGGAGATGGTGCGTTTAGCCACCGGTAGTCCAGGCGCCTTCGGGTCAAGACAAAGAGTTGAGAAACACGGGAGTCAGAGTTTGTTCTTTCTTTGTATTATGCTAAAGCTCTTTTGCAGTCTAGTGTATGCAGTAATTTTTCCCTGTCATTTGCATGAGGTTTAGGGAAAAAGATGGGTAGTTCTATGGTCTGATTGAGATGGAATTGAGGAACCACTTTTGGTAGGAAAGACAGGTGAGTTCGAAGAACCACTTTTTGGTGATGAAATTGTAAATATGGAGATTAATGAACCAAGGCCTGTAGTTCACTGACTCGTCATGCTGATGTTACAGCAATCAGTAACACTATTTTCCATGTGAGGAATTTAATATGTCCTGCATAAGCTGTTCAAGAACTATGTTGAAGTTCCACGGAACTGGAGGTTTGGAGATAGGAGGACGAAGGTGAGTTAACCCCTTGATGAAATGAGATAGTAAGGGGTGATTGGAAATAGGAATATCGTTAAGTGATCTGTGATATGCCGCTATGGCACTGAGATGAATCCGAATGGATGATATTGCAAGACCAGCTGTGTACAGTGTATGTAGATAATCCATGAGTAACTTAGGTGAACAGTCTAATGGTGGTACACAGTTAGAAATGCACCAGGTCGAGTATCTTTTCCATTTGTAGCTATAGCTTTTCCTTGTTGAGTTTCCTGGATTCTAACAAAATGGATTGTGCCGAAGTGGAAACTCCCTGTTCCGTTAAAAGGAGCCTCTCAATCTCCATGCTGTCAAATGGAGAGACGAGTGTAGCGGGTGTAGAAGCGTTCCCTGATCTTGGAGAAGAAGATCTGGGCGATTCGGGAACCGAATTGGGTCCGTGATGGACAGTCTGAGAAGGAAACTCTACCACAGTTGTCTTGGCCAGGCTGGAGCTACGAGTATCAGTTGAGCCTTGTCTGCTATGCACTTTTGAAGTGTCCTTGTTATGAGTGGTATGGGAGGAAAGGCATAAAGGAGGCCTGTCGTCCACGGAATGAGGAAGGCGTCCTGAGCGATCCTGAACTGACTTGGTCTTATCGAGCAGAATTTAGGAACCTGAGCATTGATCTCTCTTGCAAAGAGATCTATCGCAGGCGTCCCCCACTGTATGAAGATATCTTGGGCTACCTCCGAATTGAGTGTCCATTCGTGAGGATGGAAGATGCGACTTAGCCTGTCTGCTCTTGTATTTGCTACTCCTGGTAGGTAAGTTGCTTGCAGATGTATGCAATGCTGGTGAGCATGTTTGAAGATCGTCAGAGTCTCCTTGCAAAGGGACCATGAACCGGACCCTCCTTGCTTGTTGATATAAAACATTGCCACTTGATTGTCTGTGTAGATCATGACCCTGTGGCCCTTTAAGTGATCTTGAAACACTTGTAACGCATTGCGAATTGCTCTGAGCTCCAATAAATTTATCTGCAGGGTCTGCTCGGAGATTGTCCATAACCCTTGGGTTTCGTAAATCTCGAGATGTGCTCCCCATCCCTTGCGAGACGCATCTGTGGTTAGACTGTGTTGTGAGGAGGAGGACTGAATAATGCTTCTTTGGACAGGGTGGAGTCTAGGAGCCACCATGTTATGTCCTGTCTCATCTCGGAGGTCAATGATAACTTCTGTGTCAATGGTTGTGAGTTTTTTCATTGACGTTTTAGTCCCCACTGCAGGCGTCTCATGTGTAGCCTGGTGTTGGGAACCGTGAAAATAGCCGCCGCCATGTGGCTGAGGACTACCAAATACTGTCTCGCCGAAGGCCTTTGAGTGTTGTTAAACGAGTAGAGAAGTTGACGTAGTTGTGTTATTCTTTCTGTTGGGAGATATGCCCGGTTGCGAACAGTATCCAGGCCTGCTCCTATAAATTGTAGTCTTTGTGTTGGTTGGAGATGTGATTTCTGAAAATTGATCACTAATCCCAATTCCTGTAAGCAGTGTATTACCCGGAGGTGATAGAGTACGATGTCCGGGGTTGAAGCTATTAGCCAATCGTCCAGATATGGAAAGATGGTCATACCCTGTTGTCTGAGATGAGCCACCACCACAACCATGCATTTGGTGAAAACCCTGGGTGCAGACAATAGTCCAAAGGGAAGAACCTTGTACTGGTAATGTTGATGGCTGTAGCGAAAGCATAGGTAACGCCAAGAGGATGGATGGACTGGAATATGTGTGTAAGCATCCTTTAGATCGATGAAACACATCCAGTCGTTGGGTTGAATCAGAGGTAGGATCGATTTCAACGATACAATCTTGAATTTCTCTTTGGTAAGGAATTTGTTCAACTCCTGTAGATCTAATATGGGGCGAAGGCCACCCGACTTATTGGGTATGAGGAAGTATGGGGAATAAAATCCTGTTTGTTGGGTCTTCGGGAAAATTCAAATAGCCTGCTGTTTGTGAAGCAAAGCAATTTCCTCCCCCAGTTGTGGTTGGAAGCTTTGAGTCTGGGGTAGTATGGCTTTTGTGGTAAATTGGAGTTGGTAGCCATGTTGTACTCTCTCTAAAACACATAGATCGGTTGTTATTCTCTCCCAGGCTGCCAGGCAAGAATGAATTCTGCCAGGTGGAGCTTGATGTAGTGGTAGTGGCTGGTTTATTAAAAAGATGGCATTGATTTTACTGCAGTAGCCGGTTGTTGTGTCTGCTGTCTCTGGTTACGTGGCTTACCCCTACGTTGAGTCGGGTTGTGTTGTTGTGGCGGAGGACGCTGGTAAGATGGATACGTCTGTATACGAAAGGATTGCTAAGACCTGTAAGGCCTACGGGTATAGGATTGTCTACGAGTAGATCCCACATAACGACGCTTGGTAGATTAGTGAGGTTGTGATGTTAAGGATTGGACTGCTAGAGCCTCCTCTGAATTTGCTGTGTCTTGAAACCGTTCTTCTAACAGGTTGTCTCCTGTACACGGGAGGTTCGTTAGTTTCTCGTGTAAATCTTCTCATATCGTACTAGAACGTAACCATGCCATCCTACAGGCTGCGATAGCTGTTGCAGACGCCCTAGAGGATGTTTTAAATCCCTCATATATTGACCGCAGAAGGTGTCGAGAACACTCCTGCATGTTATGAAGAGGCGGTGGTACTTGATCAGCCATCGAGGAAAGCATACCTTTTGTGGCTTGTATGCACTCATATAGGTATTGTACCATGTAGAATTGATGGTGCATAATGCAGGCATTCAACATTGAGTTGTGGTACATGTTCCTGCCAAACTCATCTAAATATTGGTTGTCTTTCCCCGGTGGATATGAGGTATGAGACACTGCTTTTTTGAATCTTTGCATTGCAGACTCTACCACAATTGAAGCATGTGGTAGTTGTGGTATAGAGTAAGGCGATGTTTTCCGCATACAAAATTTTATATCCGTTTTCTTTGAAACCGCTGACAGAGAGTAAGATGTTTCCCAAGATTTCTGTAAGACTGTATGTAATAGTTCATGTGGTGGAAGAGATGTTGGTTCTCCCGGAGCATCGAAAATTTTTAGGAGAACAAAGGTTTCTGCTCTAGGGTCTGTCTCCTTTTGGACCTCCAGATGTAATATCATGCCCAATTTTTCTAAAAATTTTGGGTATGTCAGGTCCTCAGGAGGGGAATATGGTTCGTGCAGTTGTTCCTGTGAATCCGATGGGAATCCGGTAGATGATGATGGGGATGTTTGTGGAGACAGAGAATCGATAGGTGTATCTTGCTGTTGAATTGGTGAACTTGGTCGTTTTGCTATTGGGGATGCCGGAGGCTCCACTGACAGTTCTCTGGAGGTGTGTATGCTGTGTTCCGGGGAACTCCCCGATAGTTCGTTAGACATCTTAAAGGATGATTGAAGGGTTTCGTAAAACCCTGCCAACGATTGGGATAATTGAAAAAATGCCTCTTGTTTGAGGAGGCATTGTTGAACGACCAGATTGTTTCAGTAACTCGCATGCTTTAGGTTGCACCGGAGGAATTTGAGGGGAAGCATTTGGCATATCATACTTCTTCCCCACCTTGCCCTTTGCGGTTCTAACAGAATTATCTGAGGATGTAGATGCAGCAGAGGAAGTTATTTGTATTATGTCTACGAGATAAGTTGCTGCACTTCATGGGTGAGATGACCTAGAAGTAGAAGGGCTCACTTCCCATGTGTCCCTCGTCTTCACCACCTTTGATGTGAGTGACGTGATTGCCTATGATGATGGCGTGACGATGATCTTGTGTGGATTCCACGTCCCGATGGCAATAGTCTTGTACGTTTTGATTTCACCTCTGTAGAATTGGAATCTGAAGAGGTGGCATTAGGTACATCTGGAGACTGATGTCTTCGTTTTAAACCATGTGGTATTGAATGATATGAGTGAGTGGACTGTTATAGTCCACTGTGTGTCGATTTCTTTACTGCCATGTGCGCAGATGTTTTCTGTAAGTTATGGAGGATGTGGATTGAGCGTGCCTTCATACGATGCCAACCTGTGAAGTTTGGCTATCGTGTATGTGAGCCTTAAATGGCTTCTAAATCATTAGGCACCTCAACTTCAGAACATGGAGCATGACAACCAGCGTCTCCAGCGCCGCAGTCCACGACCATTCGAACAGCCACAGCAATAATTGCCACAGTGTTTTTGCGGTCTCTCTTGTCAAAGCAAAGGCAGCACAAGATTGACTACACACACGCAAGTATAATACAAGTGGTGGCTTGAATATCTAGAAAAAACAATTTGCAGAGCACGCAAACCCGTGGACACAACCATAAATTTAAAACCTGTATTGAGGTGCCTAATGATTTAGAAGCCATTTAAGGCTCACATACACGATAGCCAAACTTCACAGGTTGGCATCGTATGAAGGCACGCTCAATCCACATCCTCCATACATAACAAGTTGTATAAATTTTCTCATATTGTATCTTGTTATTACAGTTTGGGTATAGCATTTGAGTTCTGTAAGTTATGCGCATAAGTCTTTGGCGCCGTTGTTTCCAGTGCCTTGCGCGCGCCGATGTCGTTTTGGGCACAGAACTTTTATGCACCGGTGATTTGGGCGCAGAAAGTACTTTGGGCGCATAAGTCGTAGGCGCCGAAGTTTCAGGTGCCGTTGTTTCCCGCGCCGATCGCTGAGGCTCTCTCAGTCCTACCGGATCCGATGGCCTATGTCGACTCGGCAAGTCCTTACCTCCAAGCCTGGTGGGTTGAGGATCCCACGACGATGCTCACTTTTGATATGGAGCCATGGTTGTTGGCAGCCAGGCGAAGAATGAGCCTCCAATGGCTCTGAAAACTGAAAAGTTCCCGTATTTTATACGCCCGCTGTTTTTGGGCTCTTATTTATCATTTTTCTATACCGTCGTTTGGTGGGAACCGTCACAGCGGTTTACATTAAGGCACATAAAATGAGGCTAACGTATCTTAAGTTACATAGGTGCCATTTTAGGGTCGGTAAAAAAGTTTGTAAATGATATTAATTGGTAAGTGTAATGAGTCATTTCCAATTCATATTTTAACAGTTTAGGTTACTAGATTACCTTTATCGTTGCACTTTCACCCTTTTGCTGAGCTTTAAAAGAATGAAACTTAATCTGATTAAAAATTACACACATTGATTTTGGTTATGTGTTACACACATTGATTTTGCTTATGTGTTTGTTGTTCAATTATTTGTACCTGCTTTCCCTTGAGTACTATTCTCCTTTCTCTTTTTGGTAAGCTAGTTTAAAAAGCCAGGATTTTAGATTTTTTCTGAAGGTTTTGTTGTTGCTTTGTAGTCTCAACTATGTGGGCATAGTGTTCCAAAGTATGGATCCTGCCAAGGATAGAGCTCTTTCTCTTACTTGTGTGAGTCTAGCTGTTTTGACTGATGGAATAGTGAGGAGTGCTTTGTTGGCAGATCTCAGATTCCTATTTGGGACGTGTACACGAAGGGCTGTGTTCAGCCAGTCTGCTTTTTCATTGTGTATTAATTTATGTATGGTGCATAGTGTTTTGTACTGAATTCTTTGTTCAATGGGTAGCCAGTGTAATTCTGCTAGGGTTTCTGTGATGTGGTCTCTTCTGCTTTTGCCGGTAAAAATTCTAGCAGCTGTGTTCTGTAATATCTGTAGTGGTCTTAGTGACGTGTATGGTAGGCCTAGCATAAGGGCGTTACAGTAATCGGTACTAGCAAAGATCAGCGCTTGGAGTACTGATCGGAAGTTGGCGGTTGTTAGGAGAGGTTTAAGTCTTCTCAGTACCATTAGCTTGGCGTATCCTTCCTTTACTTTTAGAGATATGTGTTGTTTTAAGCTTAGTTCTGTGTCAATTATTACGCCTAGATTCCGTACTTTATCTGTGAACTCTATTTTTTGGTTGTTATTGAGTATAATTGGGTTTTGAACGATCTCCGTTCTTTTTCGTTCTAAATGTATAAATTCTGTTTTCTCAATATTACTAGCTCCATTTGGTTTAGCAATTGTTTGAAGATATCCAGATACATATTTGCTATTTTTAATGTTTTTTTGATTGTGTCGTCAATGGGTAGTATTAACTGGATATCGTCAGCGTATATGTAATGTGTGGTGCCCAGACCCGCCAATAGGTGGCATAGGGGTAAGAGATATAAGTTGAATAGTATGGCCGATAGGGCAGAGCCCTGTAGTACTCCTGTTTGAAGGTTTATCTTTTCTGACATTACTTCTTTGATTTGTACTTGAAAATATCTGTTACTTAGATAAGATCTAAACCATTTCATAGTTTTGTTACTTAATCCTATTTCATCTAGTCTATTTAGAAGTATGTTGTGATTTACGGTGTTGAAGGCTGCAGAGAGGTCTAGCATCACAAGGATGTAATGTTTACCGCTATCGAACCCTCTCATGATGTTATCTGTTAACGCAAGCAGCAGTGTGTCTGTGCTGTAGTGTTTTCTTGGGGACATTCGGGCACAAAATTTACAATTTTTTAAATTGTGCTCTGGCCCCAGGCCATTGGTAATATCTGTCATGGCCATCCTTGACAGACATTACCTTGCCACAGCTACAGGGTTTAAACCCAAACTTTTTTGACACTGTAAGAAAAAAATAAAAACACTGAGGAGAAATCAGCCCCGCTTGCGATCCCGCTCGCGGAAAGAACAGACTGAGGAGAATATGTTACTTTCCTGCGCGGGAACACACGCGCAGCCGCAGAGAGCTAAAATCTAAATCTCTGCTTGGTAAAGCTCCGGCTCCCGGACCTGATTGACAGATCCCATGACAGCATGGCTAATTCAGCCCTGCTATCGACGGGTAAACTTTTCACCTTGGTGAGTGTGAGGCCTTGGGAAAAAAGTGGGCAAGACTATAGACTGATTCAAGTGGAAATCAGTAACCACCTTGGGAAGGAATTTAGGGTTAGTACGGAGGACCACTCGGTCATGGAGGAACCTTGTATAGGGAGAGTATGTGACCAGGGCTTGTAACTCACTGATCCTTCGAGCAGATGTAAAGGCTACTAGGAAAAGAACTTTCCATGTAAGAAATTTAACATCACAGGAGTGCAAAGGCTCAAATGGGGAACGCATGAGTCTTGTAAGTACTACGTTTAGGTCCCATTCAGTAACTGGTGCCATAAAGGGGGCTTAAGTTGTAATAGACCCCTCATAAATCTATTCACAAGGGGTTATGCAGTTATTGGAGCATCCCCTACTCCCTTGTGATGGCACTGAGGTGTACCCTTACCGAGGAAGTCTGGAGACCAGAATCTGAAAGGTGCCAGAGATAGTCTAATAGGGATGGAGAGGGGCAGGAAAAGGGGTCGATACCTTTTTGAGTGTACCATGTGGTAAATCTATTCCACTTAAAGATAGGATCTTCGTATGGAAGGCTTTCGTGAAGCTACAAGGACTTGAGAGACCTTAGTTGACTGAGCGGTTGTAGGATCAGGCTTTCAATATCCAGGCTGTGAGGGATAGGGTCTGAAAGTTCGGGTGGCGTAACATGCCTTGGTTCAGAGTTATGAGATTGGGCGCTGTGCCCAGGCAAATTGGTTCTCTGATGAAGAGGTCGAGGAGCATGGGAAACAATACTTGTCGAGGCCAGTACGGGGCTATGAATATCATTGATCCTTTGTCCTATTGTAGTTTCACAAGAGTTTTGGCTATTAGTGGTATCGGAGGATATGCACATAAGTGGTCTGTGTTCCAGGGGTGAGCGAAGGCGTTCATGGCTAATGTGTTTTGTTGCCTGTGCAGGGAGCAGAATCTGTCCACTTTGTGATTCAGTTCAGATGCAAAGAGGTCGATGGTTGGTTGACCCCAGCGCTGGAAGATTTTGCTCGCTACACAGGGATCCAGAGACCACTCATGGGGATGGAAACAGACTGAGGCAATCTGCTACTACGTTCTATATGCCTGCCAGATAAGTGGCCTGGAGATGCGTGGAGTGTGCAAGGGCCCAGGCCTGCACAGTTTCTTGGCAGAGGAGGTAAGAGCCTGTGCCCCCCCTGTTTGTTCAAGTACCACATTGCAACTGTGTTGTCTCTGTCTGTATGAGAACAGTTGTATGAAAGGCAGTCCTGGAACGCATATAGAGCATAACGTATGGCTCGAAGCTCTAGGAAGTTGATCTGAAACTTTGCTTCTGAGTTGTGTCCAAGTCCCTTGAATTTGAAGGTTGTTCACATGAGCACCCCCAACAAAAGTTGGATGCGTCCATGCTTAAGGTCACTTGAGGAACTGATTGCTGGAAGTGTAGACTTATCTGCAAGTTGGCTTTGTTTATCCACTAGAGAAAGTGACAGACACAACTGGTCGGTTAGATGGATCTGGGATGAAAGAGGTTGAGTGGCTTGGAGCCATTGAGATTTCAAAGTCCACTGAGTTATTCTCTTGGCTAGCCGGGACATAGGAGTGACGTGGACTGTGGAAGCCATGTGGCCCAGCAACGTGAGGAATTGATGGGCTTAGGCTGTTTTGTATGTGCGCAGAGGTGTAGCCAGTTTGGAGAGAATGTCTGTGCGGTCATTGGGCAGGAAGGCCTTTGCGACTGTGGTGTCCAAATCTGCTCCGATGAAGATAAGGAGGTGAGATGGATTCAAGTGGGATTTTTGGTAAATTATCAGAAATCCTAGCCAGTGTAGAAGATTTGTGGTGAGCTTTAGAGAGTTGAGCGCTCCTTGCTTGGATCGACTATTAGCCAGTCGTCCAGGTAAGGGAACACCTGGACAGTGCTTCTGCATAGATGTGCGGCAGCCACTGAAAGCCATTTTTTTAAACACTCAAGATGCTGAGGCCAGACCGAATAGCAGAACTCGGTATTCAAAATGTCTGTGACCCACTATGAAGCGCAGGTATTTGCGGTGATGTGGGAATATGGCGATATGTGCGTATGTGTCCTGAAGGTGCAGAGAACAGAGCCAATCTCCTTGTTGTAGTAGAGGAAGCTTGGTGCCGAGAGATACCATCCTGAATTTTTCTTTTTGAAGGAATTTGTTGAGATTGCGGAGGTCTAGGATGGGGCGGAGGACTGCCTGATTATTTTGAAATCAGAAAATAGCATGAGTAGAACCCTCTGCCCCTCTGTGCCAGGGGGACAGCTTCTACAGCCCTGGTTCGCAGAAGGGTGGAAAGTTCTGACTCTAGAAGGAATGTGTGGTCTTTTCGCGCCCACAGTAGATTTGGTGGAGAGTCCGGGGGTACTGTGAGGAAGTTTAGACTGTCGCCCTGGGCTATGATGGATATTACCCATTGATCTGTTGTTATGAGGTGCCAGTTGTTTTTGAAGTGGCGCAATCGGCCCCCTATGGGTATTTCTGGTTTTGGGTTCATGGACGAGTTGCCGCTGTTCTCTGGAAACGCATCAAAATCCGGAGGCTGGACCAGCTTGTGGAGCTGGCTGTGCTTTGGGTGCTTTGGGCTGGCGTGTATGACCCCCTCTGAGGGGCTCTGGCTGGTCTTGCTCTAGATGCAGGAGGATAGGAAGAAAAAATAATAAATAAAAATAAATAAATAAATAAAATAGTATTTGCGTGAGCGGTAGAATGGTCTTCTGGGGTCCCTTCTCATGCTTTTGCGGGATGACTATAGACAACTGACATAGGGCCTCGTGGTGGTCCTTCAACTGAGTCACTGCATCTTGTATTTTAATCACCAAAAAGATTATCTCCAGTGCACGGGAGATCAGCAAGCTTGTCTTGGACCTCAGGTCTTAAATTAGAAGCTTTTAGCCAAGCCCATCTCTTAGCACGGATTCCTGTTGCTGACAAACGGGAAGCAGTCTCGAAGGAGTCATATGCCGCTCTTACTTCATTCTTCCCTGCTTAGAGGCCCTTGTGGATGATGGCAGTTAGACTTTCTTGTTGTTGAGGCAATGAGACTGCAAAATCTTGTACCTGTTTCCAAAGGTTTCTTTGGCACTGGGACACCCGTACACAACTAATATGGGTGTCCCACAAGGCTCATCCTTATCTGCATTACTTTTTAATATCTATCTCTTACCCCTTTGTCGACTTCTAGATGGTTTAAACTTAAATTTCAAACTTTACGCAGACGATATCCAATTTATCTTACCTTTCACTGAAACATGGCCCAAAACACTTTCACTACTTCAAATCTATCTAGAAACAATAAAAACCTGGTTAGCTCACAATCGACTCAAACTGAACGCAGCGAAAACAGAACTAATTTACTTATCTACTATTCCCGATTCCACTCAACGCCCTCCAAAAACATTCACTTTTGAAGGACAATCTATATCTATAACTAACCATGCTAGAAACCTTGGCATAACAGTAGATTCTAAGTTATCTCTATCAAAACACATATCAGAAACAGTCAAAAAATCATTTTTCAAGATACACGTTAAAAAAAACTAAAGCCACTTCTGCTGTCATCAGACTTCCGAACCGTAACACAAGCTTTAATATTATCAAATCTGGATTATTGTAATGCACTATACATTGGACTCCCACTATCATCTTTACGCCCACTTCAGCTTATTCAGAATGCTACTGCTAGACTGATTTTCAACCTTCCTAAAAGAGAACATATCTCCCCAGTACTCCAACATTTACACTGGCTTCCCATTACTCACCGCATAAAATACAAAATCTTAACCACTATCCACAACCTACTTTATAACCCTAATTCTATATGGCTCTGCTCTATGCTACACATATATAAACCAACAAGACAACTCTGTTCCACAAACAAATGTTTACTGGAAATTCCGTCAGTCAGATCTACTAGCTTAGCCCTAACAAGAAACAGAGCTTTCTCAGTTTTTGGTCCTTCCTTGTTGAACTCTATACCAGACAGTATCCGAATGACATCTAATCGAAATGAATTCAAAAAGATGGTTAAAACCTTTCTATTTAATGAAGCATACAATCTCAGTACCACCATTTAAATGTTTACTCTGAATTATCTATATCTGCTTGATACTTGTAAAGAAAGAATTATTTTGTTTTATTGTGTCTTATGTTCAAATTGTTTTTATTGTGTATGTAAATTGTAAACCGCCTAGACGGACACGTAAGTGACCCCATGTGCGGTATATAAAAAACTTTAAAATAAATAAATAAATAAAATATATAGCTAGTAGGCGGCTATCCAGCACCCTAATATGGAGCATTGGAAAATTTTCCGACCCAGTCCATCTAAGAACTTCTGGTCCTTACCAGGAGGAGCTGAGGAATACAGACGTAATCATTTTGCCTTTTTCTGTGCAGATTCCACCACAACAGATTGATGAGGCAGTTGTGGTTTTTGAAAGCCTGGGGCATGTTGAACTAGATATGTTGCATCTGTTTTCCTGTTTACTGGTGGAACAGTACCAGGATGCTCTCATAAGTGGTGTAGGAGATCTAACAGGCTTCATGCACTGGAATGGCCATAATTTCCTTGGGGGCATCAACAAACTGCAGAACCCTCCAAGGTTTTGTGACGCGTGTCCTCCTCCGTCACTAGATTGAAGGGGATGGTTTCGGATATTTCCTTGATAAAGTTGGCAAAGGAAAGGTTCTCGGGAGGAGACCGCCGTATTTCCTCTGGAGAAGGCTCTGAGAGCAGGTCCTCTGATGTAGCGGTATCTGTAACCACATCCTCCCATGGGTCATAGGGAGTCTCATGTCAAGATCCGGAAGGAGGGAGAATGTCCAACACTCCAGGGCATGTGGGCATCGATGGAGGCCTCGATGACTTCGATGGAGGGTGTATTGGCTTCAATGGAGGCTTCGATGGAATCTATGGCATCGAGGGGAATGGTGGACGTTTAGGTCTTTAGAGACCTGATGGACTTGGAAGCGGTTCCGGCATCAATGGACCTGGAGCTGGAGTTGGACTGGAAGTAGTATCGTTGTCCTTCGAGGAGCCCGGAATGGGTATCGGGAGCTGCGGAGGTCTCCATGGCCAACTCGGTGCTAATGGAACGGGCTGAGTTGGAAAAGCACAGATGAGGGTATCAAGTTGGTCCAGTAGCGGTGCAAACATCGATGGTTCCAGGGTCTGTGCCGGTATGGGGGCCGGCATTGCTGGCGGTTGTAGGTTCCGGAAGGCATCGAGGACTGCCTGCTGACAAGGATGTCCAGATCCTCCCTGAAAGCTGGTGTGAATAGCACAGCTACAGGGGAAACAGGCAGGCAGGCTAGGCGTTACTGGCTCTTTCACAGGAATCTGTGGAGGCACTGTACCCAGCACCGATGTCGGTGGGAATGCCTCGGGATCTCGGGTGCAGAGGAGGATGGGGCTCCTCTGCCCAGGCCCTCTTCGAAGGCGGCTCAATGGCCATCGATGCTGCTGTGATGTCTGTGCCGGTAATGGGAGTGGAATCGCTTCGGTGCCAGTGACGATATTTCCCTCTGTGCTCGGTCCGGTCTTTCCCTGGCACAGAGGATGACGCTACCGATGCCCTGGATGGCGTCGGTGACGGACGGTCACAGTCTCCCTGCCGTGCCCGGAGAGGCTTGTCAGTGGAAGGATCTTTACTCACCGGTGATGACTGTGCAGAAGTCGATGGAATCAACTTTGATTTGAAAAGTGACTTCATCTTATCCAGACGGCTATGTCTGCCTTTTGGAGTCATCTGGGCGCATTCGGGACACCGACTGACATCGTGCAACGAGCCCCAGCACAGAACACACAGTGTGAGGGTCCATGATGGACATTGTTCGCGGACACTCTGGGCATTTTCTGAACTCGGTCGCCATGCTGATAAAAAGGGCGCGAAACGGTCGTGGCCTGCAGGAACCGAATGGTAAGGCAGCAGGAACCGACCAGAGACGCGGGAAAAGTACTTACCAAGCATCAGAGGAAAATGGAGCGCAATGGGAGACACCTGTTAGGGGACTTTAAAGAAGTAAAACTTCAAGTTTTTCCGCAAGGAAAAAAGGTGAGAGAAATCTCACAGAGCTCCTAACCCATGAGGCAAACTTCAGCGAGGAAAAAAAAAAAAAAAAAAGAGAGACTGAAGGGAGACCCCTGTTGCCACAGGGATTATGGCATGCTGGGCATGCTCAGTGTGCCATTTAAAGTTCTAGAAACTTTGACAAAAGGACCAGGCTCCGTCTGATGACGTCACCCACATGTGAGGACTACCATCCTGCTTGTCCTAGGAGAACAGTCCAGACTCCTGTCCCATTATGAGTATGAGTAATGTTGTCGAAAGGCCTCTCCTAAATCTGGATGCTGCTAGAGATGCAGAATTTAAGTTTTGTACTGCAGAAGTATGAATAAAATTGTATATAGTTCTCAGTTTGGGAACCAAAACTCCTTTTCTTGACCCTAGTTCAGGGGTCAGTTTGGTTAGAAATTCCAACTTGAGTTTGGGGTTAGACATCTTGGCTTGGGTACAGGTCAGTACTGAGAGACCATAGGTGCAGTGCCTGAAAAGTTTTTATTCTCTGTCTCCTAGGGGTAGGGATGCAAAACCCACTTGTCTGGACTGATCTGTGGTATTCCAGGAACGAAAATTAGCAGGTAAGAACCAATTTTCCTTTATGGCTGTAGCACACACTACTATTATACAATGTCACAATTTAATTTTTATATGCGAAAACAGGAAAAAAAAAAAAAAGATACAAATGTGTGCTGCAATAGACAGCTTGCAAGTTACATTCAAAAGCAGCAAGTCTCCAATATTAAAACAAAGTTTCTCTGCACAGAACTTACTTGCTGCACCTCCCTGGGCTTCCTCATGAATTTGGTGATAGACATACTTCCAGTGGGCTTCCTCTTTACAGATACTGGCATGGTCTGCGTTAGCCCTCCTCCAGTGGCAGCATTGCTATTATCCTCTTTTACTTGCGTGAGGTAGAGCCACTGGCATGGGACAGATAGATCCTCCCGATCAAAGCTTCTCAGCACTTCAGCATGGACATACCAGCACATCCTATAGTCCGGCCTTTTCTCATACACAGAGTTTTCAGAGATAATACGCTTAAGCCGGGCCTTGGAAGGTATGGCATTTTTCTTCATTGGTGGTAGGAGTCTGGGGTCGGGAAGTGTTAGGGCTAGTGGGGCTGGCACTATTGCTTCCTGGTGCAGTAGCTCCATCAATCAGCAATCCTCGACGACAATACTCCTGAAACTCTTGAATTATGACTTTGCTGCTATTGACATTTCCATGGAGCAGAGGCAGCAACTGGGCCAGAACTAGAAAATAGGGGAACAATTAAGAGATTTCAGTGAAAAATAAGCTATAAAACTAAAAAATAAACAAAATTTCAGAGTAAAAAAAAATCTTAGAGGCAAAGTAACAATGAACAAACTTTCAAAGATGTCTAAGAATGCTTCACAACTAAAATGTTGAGATTACTTACCTGGTAATCTTCTTTTCCTTAGTGTAGACAGATGGACTCAGAACCAATGGGATAGTATCCGCGTGCTAGCAGTTGGAGACGGATCTGACGTCAGCACGGGGTATATAGCCCCACAGGAAGCGCAGCGATTCAGTAATCTTCCTTGCAAAAGCTGTTATGGATGTGTGTACTGACGCTCAGTGAAAAGTGAAAACAGGATTCCCCTGACCGATTGACAGTTCCTGGAGACCGCCAGCATTCACAACCGGAAAGCGCAGATACTGGTAGAGTGTACGCTCTTAGGTAAACAAATGCCCTGGCTCACCTGGAACCGGTGAAAACTCATGTACACAGGCAGCTGGGCGGGATGCTGAGTCCATCTGTCTACACTAAGGAAAAGAAGATTACCAGGTAAGTAATCTCAACATTTCCTGGCGTGTAGCCAGATGGACTCAGAACCAATGGGATGTACAAAAGCTTTACTCCCCGCCGGGGCGGGAGGCTGCCTGAGGACCATGTAGTACCGCCCTTGCAAAAGCCGAGTCCTCCCTGGCCTGGACATCTAGACGGTAGAACCTGGAAAAGGTATGAAGGGAGGACCACGTCGCTGCTTTACAGATGTCTGTCGGCGACAGCATCCTGGATTCAGCCCAAGATGCTGCTTGCGCTCTGGTAGAATGAGCCTTAACCTGTAGAGGCGGAGCCTTCCCAGCCTCCATGTAGGCTGCTCTGACAACTTCTTTAATCCAGTGGGCAATGGTGGGACGAGAGGCCGCTTCACCTGCTTCTTCCCGCTGTGTAGGACGAACAGGTGGTCCGTCTTTCGCAGGACTTGTGTCACGTCCAGATACCGGGGCAGCAATCTGCCGATGTCGAGATGGCGTAATAAACGGCCTTCTTCAGATTTCTTTAAACCTACCGTGGTAGGCAAGGATATAGTTTGGTTAAGATGAAACTGTGAAACCACTTTAGGGAGAAAGGAGGGAACCGTCTGAAGATGGATAGCCTCCAGAGTGATTCGTAGAAAGGGATCACGGCAGGACAGTGCTTGTAGCTCCGAGATGCGGCGTGCGGAACACACCGCCAGCAAGAACACCAACTTCAAGGTGAGAGACCGGAGAGACAAGCCCCGAAGGGGTCGGAAGGTGGATCCCGTGAGGAAATCCAAAACAAGATTAAGATTCCATAAGGGCACAGGCCACTTTAGTGGCGGACGAATATGCTTGACACCCAGCAGGAAATGAGACACATCTGGGTGCTTGGCGATGGTCTTGCCATCCCTCCTGGCACCATAGCAAGACAGTGCCGCTACCTGAACTTTGATGGAGCTGAGGGAGAGACCCTTCTGAAGCCCATCCTGCAGAAAATCCAACACAATAGGTATGGTGGTGGCATGTGGATTGTGCCGTGAGTGTCGCACCATGCTTCCAAACACTCTCCAGATCCGTACGTAGGTGAGGGATGTGGAAAACTTGCGAGCTCGGAGGAGTGTATCAATCACGGGCCCCGAGTAACCTCTTTTCTTCAGTCTAGCCCTCTCAAGGGCCAGACCGTAAGAGAGAATTGAGCTGGATCCTCGTGTAGAATGGGACCTTGACGTAGGTGGTCCCGGAGAGGAGGCAGGGGAAGAGGCTCCCCTGCCAGTAGTCTTCTCATGTCCGCGTACCAGGGTCTTCTTGGCCAGTCTGGTGCCACTAGAAGAACTAGGCCCCGGTGTGTCTGAATCTTGTGGATGAGGGCGCCCAGCAGAGGCCACGGAGGAAAGGCGTATAGTAGAGTCCCTGGAGGCCATGGCTGGACCACGGCATCGATGCCGTGCGAGAACGGGTCGCGCCTGCGGCTGAAGTATCTGGGTACTTGAGCATTGGACTTGTCCGCCAGTAAATCCATGGCCGGAATCCCCCAATGATCGACAATCATCTGGAAAGCTGTGGGGGACAGCTGCCACTCTCCTGGATTCAGGCTTTCTCTGCTGAGGAAGTCTGCTGTGGTATTGTCCTTCCCGGCAATGTGGACGGCGGAGATGTCTTGCAGATTCGCCTCTGCCCAAACCATCAGTGAGGCGATCTCCAGAGATACTTGTCGGCTTCTGGTTCCGCCCTGCCGGTTGATGTAGGCCACCGTGGTGGCGTTGTCGGACATCACTGACAGCTCTGTGCCGTAGTCTGTGAACGAATCGAAGGCATGCCAAGCGGACTGCCCGGGCCTCCAGGCGATTGATGTTCCACGTTGACTCCTCCTTGTTCCATCGCCCTTGCGCGGTGAGTTCTTCGCAATGTGCTCCCCAGCCGCTCAGGCTGGCATCCGTGGTGAGCAAGGTCCACGTGGGCGAGGACATCTTCGACCCCCTGCTCAGGTGGTTGGACTGCAACCACCACCGCAGCTGGGTCCGAACTCTGGCCGGTAGAGGAAGGTGCGTGGAATAGTCCCGTCGACGGGGGCTCCAGCGAGAGAGCAGGGAATGCTGTAGAGGTCGCATATGGGCCCGCGCCCAAGGCACCACTTCCAGGGTGGATGCCATGAGACCCAGAACCTGCAGATAATCCCAGGCTATGGGCCGACTGGCTCTCATCAGATACTGGATACGTTGTCGAAGTGTCAACTGTCTCTTGGTCGTAAGACTGACCGTGTCCGCCCGAGTGTCGAACTGCACTCCCAGATACTCTATTGACTGGGAAGGCAGTAGGCAGCTCTTGCTGAGGTTGATTACCCAGCCCAAGCTTTCCAGAAGGGCGATCACTCTGTCGGTTGTCCGCAGGCTCTCCTCTCGAGATTTCGCTCTGATCAGCCAGTCGTCTAGGTAGGGATGGACCAGAATCCCTTCCCGCCTGAGTGCCGCTGCCACCACTACTACCACTTTGGTGAATGTCCGAGGGGACGTGGCCAACCCGAAGGGTAGAGCCCGAAACTGGAAGTGGCGGCCCAGAACCTTGAAGTGCAGGTAGCGCTGATGATCCGGATGGATCGGAATATGAAGATATGCTTCTGACAGGTCTAATGCCGTGAGGAATTCTCCGGGCTGGACAGCGGCTTTGACGGAGCACAGAGTTTCCATGCGAAACCTCGGTACCCGTAAGTAGCGATTGACTGACTTGAGGTCCAGCACAGGCCGAAAAGTGCCCCCTTTCTTGGGTACCATGAAATAAATGGAATAGTGTCCAGAATTCACTTCCCAGGCAGGTACTGGGAGGATGGCGTTCAAGGACAGGAGCCTCGCCAGGGTAGCTTCTAACGCTGCCTTCTTGTGCCGGGGACATGAAGATTCCACAAACTTGTCCGGAGGAAGAAGATGAAAATCCAGATAATATCCTTCCCGGATAACGGCGAGGACCCACTGGTCCGACGTAATCTCGACCCATCTGGGGTAGAAGAGGGTCAACCTACCCCCTATGGCTTCGTTCCCCAGATGAATCGGCAAATTCTCATTGCGGGGCGCGACCGGGGCCCGAGCCCGGGCCAGCCCCACGCTTGCGCTGCTTGGTCCGAAAGGACTGATTCCTGGCCGGAGGACGAGTCGCCTGATAGCGCCCTCTATACGGAACAAAGCGCTGGGAACTCCTACCCCTGTAGGGCCGTGGAAAGGAGCGCTGTCCCCTCCTGGATCGATCTTCCGGAAGTCTAGGCACAGGAGAGGCACCCCAGGTAGTGGCTAGCTTATCAAGGTCACTGCCAAACAGAAACGAGCCCTGAAAGGGTAACCTGGTGAGACGAGACTTCGAAGGCGCATCAGCTGACCACGGCCGGATCCAGAGCTGCCTCCTGGCGGCTACGGAGGATGAAATCCCCTTAGCTGTAGTGCGAACCAAATCCGATGCGGCATCAGTGAGGAAGGAAAGAGCGGACTCCATGTCAGCCGCTGGAGCGTTGTTCCTGACCTGAGACAAGCAGGCACGTGTCACCACAGTGCAGCAGGCCGCAATCCGCAAAGAAAGAGCTGCCACCTCAAAAGTTTGTTTCAGAATGGTGTCCATTCGTCTGTCATGGGGCTCCCTGAGGGCCGTCCCCCCTTCCACTGGAATAGTAGTGCGCTTGACCACAGCGCTAATTAAGGCGTCCACCTGAGGATATGCCAGCAGGTCCTGGAGAGCCGGTGCCAACGGGTACATGCCTTTCAGGGCCCGGCCCCCTTTGAAGGAAGCCGCCGGCGCCGCCCATTCCAAATCTATGAGTTGCTGAGCTGCCTGCAAGAAAGGAAAATGGCGAGTTGTAGGATGAAGACCTTCCAGCAGGGGGTTCTGCGCAGAAGGTACCGAAGCACTGGGACCAGTGATATCCAATTCCGCCAGACACTGAGTCACAAGGTCCGAGAGGTCCTCCTTAGGGAAGAACCGCCTCATGGTTCTATATGGCTCAATCCCCGGGGGGAGGTCCCCCTCATCCGGGAGGTCGGACTCGTCCGGCGAAACCTCCTGGTCCGATTGATCTGGACTGTCCAGTGGCGGGAGGTCCCGCTCCCGATAAGGCTGTGAGGGTCCAGGCACAGGATCCCTAGGTGCTGCCACCGTAGCGGCGGCCGCAGCAGGCGCCGCAGATGCAGCCAGCGCAGGAACCGCAGCAACAGCAGGAACCACCGGAGCAGCAGGGACAGTAGGGCCGGGATGGGAAGCCGTCTGCATCTGGACGAAGGCATGAATCCCCTTAAAGAGATCCACCCAGGAAATGGAAGCAGCCTCTAATCGCCGGGGTACAAGATCCCCCGGGATTCCCGAATGGTCAAGACTGCCCCCCAAATCCGGGGTAGCCCCAGGGAACTGTCAAGAAACTGCGGCTGAGACTGCTCCTGGCCGGAGGGTCCCCCTGCCGCCTCACATTGGGCACATAGTGAGTCTGGCTCAGTACTGCGTGTGGCTCTAAGGTGGCATGCAGAGCAGAGGCCAAGGGCTGAAATGCCTGAGACAAGCGGCTGCGCCGCTGAGGATGCGGCTGCGTGCTGATCCATACCAAATAGAACAAGCGCGCAATAATATGCGGCAGCAATAGGCGCTTAATACAGCAGGCGCACAATAGCGGTAACATGCGGCAGCAATAGGCGCTTAATACAGCAGGCGCACAATAGCGGTAACATGCGGCAGCAATAGGCGCTTAATAGAGCAGGCGCACAATAGCGGTAATATGCGGCAGCAATAGGCGCGTAATACAACAGGCGCACAATAATAATAATATGCGGCAGCAAGAGGCGCTCAATACAACAAGCGCACAATAGTAATAATATGCGGCAGGAAAAGGCGCTCAATACAACAAGCGCACAATAGTAATAATATGCGGCAGGAAAAGGCGCTTAATACAACAGGCGCACAATAGGAAGAATATGCGGCAGCAGTAGGCGCTGAATACAACAGGCGCACAATAGTAATAATATGCGGCAGTAGTAGGCGCTCAATACACCAGGCGCACAATAGCAATAATACGCGGCGTCAATAGGCGCGTAATACAACAGGCGCACAAATAGCAATAGGCACACAGCACTAAGCAGAGAGCAATATACGCTTAATGGTATTCAATAGGCAATCAGCACTAAGCCGTTTAGCAATATACGCTCTATGGCATGCAATAGGCTTTCAATAATATGCGGCATATACTCACAGTGGCAGCCAATATGCGAAAACAATACAATATACGCACAAGGAGGAAGAAAGCCGCACCCATTACGGGCGCGGAATACCTGAATAGGGCCACAAAATGGCGTCCTCCACGGCTTGCCACGCCGCCGATCCTCGAGACTTCGGAGACCTGGGCGAAGAGATGTACGCCTTACCCGATCTTCGGCGCTTCTAGGCTGGAACACAGGCGGTCTCCGGCTGCGGGGGGAAAGGGCCGGTACCTTTCACCGCCGCGATTGGAGGAAATGCACCCGCTACCTCGTCCACGCCGGGACAGAGGGCCTCGGAGCCACACCCGAGTCTCCCCCGGGAGGCTGTGTCCCTGCTGCGGTTCGGCCGGACCGAGGACTTTCCCACCGGGGGGCAACGGTAAGCGCCCCGGGAAGCTCAACTGGGGGGAGTGACAGAAACGTCCCCTGAGGAGCGCGGGGCTCGATAGTCGTTTGTAGAGAAGAAAAGTAGAATCTAGAATGAGAAAAAGAGAAAATTAAAGTAGGCTTGGAAAGCACGCTGAACCAGCATGTAGGCACTCCAAACTGCTTTGGAGATGGAAATTACTGAATCGCTGCGCTTCCTGTGGGGCTATATACCCCGTGCTGACGTCAGATCCGTCTCCAACTGCTAGCACGCGGATACTATCCCATTGGTTCTGAGTCCATCTGGCTACACGCCAGGAAATAAGCCTTAAAAAAATATTTGGATCTCAAATTAAGACCATTGCAGAGATAATCTGAAGGTCTCCTTAGGTCTTACTTTGTTGGTCCTTTGCGGCACGCTTTGTGCTCATTTCCTGCACCAGTTCTTCCTCTGCAACTGCAGATTCCAGAATGCAGACTGCAAACCGCTGCAATGCCCTGAGTTCCTTGCTAACACCAGCATCCTCCCAGACACATCCAATCACCACAGGCTGCAGGACATGGAACTTCTTTTCTTTTGAAAGCAACTCATCCCATTCTTTTGCCTTCAGTTTCTGATGAACCTTTTGATGCTCTGGATCAATCTTTTCCTAACAAAAAAATAAATAAATAAAAGTGGATGCAATGCTGAGGTAATACATTAGCACCCCCCCCCCCCAAAAAAAAAAACAACTAAAGGAATCCTGCCTATATAGCCATTAGAATCACTCTCTGTCCCACACAACAGAAGAACCCCCCCCCCCCAAAAAACCCAAACAAAACCACAAACAAAGCACTTTCCAATCAACACAGAAACACAGAGAATGGTGGTAGAAAAAGACCAACAAGCTCTTCTAGTCTGTCCAATTATTCCTATCCACAATACAAGGCTATATCCCAGCTGTCAGTCACAAGCCAAGTGACAAGCTGCAAAATATCTCCCCCACCATCCAGGACAGCTCCTTTTGTCTTCCCGATTTCTACTCCACCATATTAGGCAGGTAAGCATACAAGGTCCCCCCACTTAGTTCACACCCAGCACCCCTCCCTACATCAATTCATAAGCCCTGAAATAATATGAACAGCCACCAACACCAGTATGGCTGCTATCCAAGCATCCAGCCTCCTGGGTCCTGTCATTCAGATTTGGCTATGTGAGTACCTTCATTTCTGCTAGGAATTCTAAGATTTTTTATTACCCACTTTGCCTTCATTCTGGCAACCTCAAAACTAGTTGTTGAATCTGTTTTGGAGGACACTTTAATCATTTTTGCCTGAAGAATTACAGGTGCATAAGATTTCAAGATCTTTAAACAGGACTGAAAACCTGGCTTTTCAAAGTGGCATCTAGAATAATTAAACTCTCTAAACTTAATTCAGAGATGGAGTTTATTGCATTATAAGAACATAATTCTTTGGCCAAATTTGTTACTGGTTAAAGCTGAGATGCTTATGAAGGTGAATGAACTTTGTGTGTCTGTTAAAAATCCTATATCCTTATGCATAGTTTTTTATTTTATGTATATTGATTTTGTTTCTTTATATACCGTTGTTCTGAGGTACAATCATGGTGGGTTTACAAAAACTAAGGATCCTCGGTGCTTAACCCTTGCCTTTAAAAGTCTGCTTGTGTTCCACACATTCCACTGTCCTTGCCATAAAAAATTTCTTCCTGATGTTAATCTTAAGTTTATCGCCTCAGATCCTCTTAGACCACTATTTGTTCTAGAACCTCCTTTCTATTAAAAAAGGCTCATCTTCTCTGTATCATTAATATCTTTCAGGTATCTGAATGTCTATCATATCTCCCCTCCTTCAGTATATACAACCTATTGGCCCAGTTACAGATTTAAATTAGTTTGACAAACTGCTTTACAGAAAAAAAAAAATCAAAGATGCCATATGACAGATCTATAGGATTACAAAATATTCATGTACATGCACAACACATGCACAACAAAATATTCATGTACATGCACAACACATCCAACTACTAAGATTACCTGGGCACTAGGACAGTATTTGCTATCCATTTACCTGTCATAATATATACATTCTACAGCCACACTGCCCCACTTTAACAGGAGATAACATCAATTTCATACAAAGTATTAATGTGCTTATGGTGAAATTTAGTCTTATCTGCCAACTTCCTTTCCTTGAGGCCTGCCAGACCAGTCCAGACAAGTGGCTTATATGCCTCTACCAGCAGACAGAGTAACTGGTTTAATGTTATCACCCTATATAGGATCCTGTGATCTCAGCCCGCTAGTATTTTCTGTAACAAGCTAAACACAATTCCTCCCCACCCTCCAACATTAGCAGAACGAGAACCATCAGCAATCTCCCCACACAAGCCTTTACTTAACCCCGCCATCTCCAATTCACAGTACCTCCCACAGTCTCCTATTCCTCACCCGCCCCCCTTTCTACCCCTTAACTACCTAACCTCGTTTTGCCTTACGAACTTTATTTTGTACATATTGTAAATTAGTCATATATCATCATATATCATTAAACAATTAATACTCTTTGTTGTAACCATACTTCTTCTGGTACCTGACTCTGCTACTCTAGCCCTTTCTCCCCAGTTTAGCTTCCTTACGTTATATGTAATTTCTATTTTCCAAAGTTAATGGTTACCCCTGTTTAATGTAAACCGATGTGATATTCCCATGAATGTCAGTATAGAAAAAAGTTTTAAATAAACTAAAGAGAGGTTAAACAAGGCTTTTAACCCCAAATATCTAAATTATATACATACAGATATCTTTAGCAAGACTGGAAGTCAAACCTCCACTGACAAAGAACAGATCAAGCAACGTGCAGTCTGAGTGGGTCCTGCAGGATTCAAGGAAAGGAAGTTAGCAGATATGACAATTTCACCTTTCTATTTGTCCTGATATATCAGTCTGGACAAGTGGGATGTACTAAAGCCATCCTGCAGATTCAGTGGAATACTGCTAGAACTGCTCTCAAAATGCAGAAGTCAAGGCAGCATCCTCGAACATCCAGACAATAATGCTTTGTAAATGAATGCAAGGATGCACAAGAAGCCACCCTACATATCTCTTAAAGAAAAACCAGGTGAAATTATGCCCAAGAAGAGGCTTGAGCCCTGGTTGAATGAGCCTCTGGAAATGGTAAACCTTTAGAAATAGATCAAAGAGACCGTTGGCTCTGCATTCATCAAGCATTAGAAGCAGCTTCTCCCTTCTTCCATTCACTGAAAAGGATGAACAAATGTCAGATTTCCTGAAAGAATTAGTCATTTTCAATTATAATAGAAGCAACCTGCAAACATCCAATTGGTAAAAATCTTCACTACCCTTCAAAGAATTCTTCCTGAAGGGAGGGAGGAAAATTGTATGATTAAGATGAATTTGTTAAACCATCTAAGGCAGAAAAGAATGAACTGTACAGATCAACACTTCCTCAGCGGAGAACCTTAGAAACGATTCCCTACTGGAAAGAACCTGAAGCTCTGAAATCCACCTCACCAAAACATATTGTGACCAGAAACACAAATTTCAAGGACATACCCTTTGGAGTTGCTCTTTTGAGGCTCTTAAAACAGAATTCAGATCACACAAGGTAAGCAAATCCCTCCTGGATGATCAAATGTGTTTCATACCCTTCAGAAAACATGAGGCATCAGGATGTGCTGCCAGTGATGAGTTTTATATAATGCGTTATACGTTAATATATACTAATATATTATATTATATAATATATATATTATATTATAATATAATATATTAATATAATTTATATGTTAATGGTTCCATGTACCGCCTACAGGCAAGTTCTTTGTTTAACGTAAACCGGTTTGATTTGCATCTAATGCAAGAAGATTGGTATATAAAAACTAAAAATAAATAAATAAATAAATGCCCCAGCAGCAGGCAATAGCTGCCTCCTGATCCTTGAGAGAATTAAGCATCAGGCTTTTCTCTAGATACTCCTGCAAGAAGGTTAAAGGCACAGCCACTGACTTCTTTCAAGGGGAAATCACCCTATCCACATACCAAGCCTCAAAAATCCTACACCCCCTCACTGAAATCAAGGAAGTGGATCTCTTGCGGGTCTGTGAAAAAGTAGAAGCCACCTTAACTTTTCTTTGTTAGATGCATCCTCTCTCAATGGCCAGGCCATAAGACCAAATGGAGCTGGATTCTCACATATCAATGCCAATATGTATCAGAGTACCCTTTACTCTGCGGTAGCCTGAGGGATTCTCCTTCCTTGATCCTCATGAGAACCATAATCAATGGGTGTCTGGACCAATCTGACACTACCAGGATCCCCCGATTTGAACTCTGGCCATTTGCTGTAGCTCACACTCTATCAGAGGCCATGGGGAAAAGATATACAATAGACTGTGTGGAGGCTATGACTGTGTCAGAGCATCCAGTCCCTTCCTAATCTTCCTCTTGTTTACAGCTAACATCTATCCACCTTGGTCTTACTCGGAAACCAGAGTATTCCTTGTTCTGTTCCAAAGATTCATATATGCCACCACTATCACACTGCCTGAGAGGATTCATACAGCCTGTCTTTGCATGATCAGGACAAAACTACTGTAAGGCCTCTTATGGCTTTTGTCTCCAAATGACTAATGGATCAACTGTCCTCCAGAGGTCCCCAATCTACCTGATCCCAAGTGAACCCACCAACCAAATAGACTGGCATCAGTGGAATAATAATCCAAGATGGGTTGTAATCATAACCCAAGATCTCCAGATCTACTTTGTTTCCAAATTCTTGGTATCCAACCAGAGCAGGCTGTTCTGGTCTTTACTGGAAACAGGTTCCCCTCCTAGTTCAAGGTTGCTACCACTATGAACATCATTTTTCAGAAAGTTATGGGAACTGTCTCCAGTCAAAATGGCAATGCCCTGCATTGGAAGTTTCCTATGTGAATTGCAAAGTATAGGAATCTTGATCGTCCTTCCTGACAGGAATATGAAGATAGATTTCTGTCAAATCCAGGGATGTTAAACTCCCTGTGCCTCATTGTGAAGATCAACTTCAGTGTTTTTATCCAAAACAAAGGTATCCTCAGTACCCTGTTGACATGCTTCATCTTCAAGATGCACTGGAAAGTACCTTCTTTCTTGGAAACCCTGTATCAGGGTCACAGGTGTGAGCCCTCAGGCTGTGGCATGGTTGATGCAGCCTAGTAGGCCCATGCCGACAGCAGGCAGAAATGCCCTTGCTGGGCAGGAGCTGGAGCTTCACCTGTATCAGCCCCGTTTCCCACAGGTTGAGTCTTTGGGTTGCAGGGGTTGGCAGGGCTTAGGAGAGAGTCCCTCAAAGAGCAGTCAGAGTCCAGGTATAGTGGTCATGGCAGGCAGCAAACAGAATATCTAGGTTCAGTCCAAGGGTCGAGGCAGGCAGCGAGAAGACAGAGTCTGGGTCAGGACAGGTAGAAAACCAGAGAAGAGTCAGAATCAAAGCAGGGGTCAGAACCAACTCATCTTCATGGGATAGGTGGCGATGTCCTTTCATGGATTGCAAACTGGCTAAAAGACAGGAAACAGAGAGTAGGATTAAATGGGCAATTTTCTCAGTGGAAGGGAGTGGACAGTGGAGTGCCTCAGGGATCTGTATTGGGACCCTTACTGTTCAATATATTTATAAATGATCTGGAAAGAAATACGACGAGTGAGAATCAAATTTGCAGATGACACAAAATTGTTCAGAGTAGTTAAATCACAAGCAGATTGTGATAAATTGCAGGAAGACCTTGTGAGACTGGAAAATTGGGCATCCAAATGGCAGATGAAATTTAATGTGGATAAGTGCAAGGTGATGCATATAGGGAAAAAATAATCCATGCTATAATTACACGATGTTGGGTTCCATATTAGGTGCTACAACCCAAGAAAGAGATCTAGGTGTCATAGTGGATAACACATTGAAATCGTCGGTTCAGTGTGCTGCGGCAGTCAAAAAAGCAAACAGAATGTTGGGAATTATTAGAAAAGGAATGATGAATAAAACGGAAAATGTCATAATGCCTCTGTATCGCTCCATGGTGAGACCGCACCTTGAATACTGTGTACAATTCTGGTCGCCGCATCTCAAAAAAGATATAATTGCGATGGAGAAGGTACAGAGAAGGGCTACCAAAATGATAAGGGGAATGGCACAACTCCCCTATGAGGAAAGACTAAAGAGGTTAGGACTTTTCAGCTTGGAGAAGAGACGACTGAGAGGGGATATGATAGAGGTGTTTAAAATCATGAGAGGTCTAGAACGGGTAGATGTGAATCGGTTATTTACTCTTTCGGATAGTAGAAAGACTAGGGGACACTCCATTAAGTTAGCATGGGGCACATTTAAAACTAATTGGAGAAAGTTCTTTTTTACTCAACGCACAATTAAACTCTGGAATTTGTTGCCAGAGAATGTGGTTCGTGCAGTTAGTAGAGCTGTGTTTAAAAAAGGATTGGATAAGTTCTTGGAGGAGAAGTCCATTACCTGCTATTAAGTTCACTTAGAGAATAGCCACTGCCATTAGCAATGGTTACATGGAATAGACTTAGTTTTTGGGTACTTGCCAGGTTCTTATGGCCTGGATTGGCCACTGTTGGAAACAGGATGCTGGGCTTGATGGACCCTTGGTCTGACCCAGTATGGCATTTTCTTATGTTCTTATCATTGATAACCATTCCATTGCGATTTCCACTAAGGCACGTAACCTAGGTGTTATTTTGACTCTGTCCTCTCAGATACTTGAAATGTTTTAATGATCCAAAGTCAACGACAAACCTTTTCCGTTGGGAAAAAAAATCAGCAGAACCAGGGTTCACGATTTAAAACGCCAGGGAAGAAGACAGAACCAGTGTCAGGAAGTATTTCTTCATGGAGAGGATGGTGGATGCCAAGAACGCCCTTCCGGAGGAAGTGGTGAAAACGAAAACTGTGAAGTATTTCAAAGGGGCGTGGGATAAATACTGTGGATCCATAAAGTCTAGAGGATGTGAATGAAGAGAAGAGGCATAGGGGGGGCTTGTGGGAACGACAGCTGCTTTCGGTTAATGCAACTCCAACATTGCTCTATGCTTCAACGGCAAGAGGAAATGTGGAAAAAAGGATTTGCATTCACAAAAAAGTGGGGGGGGGGAGTAGCTTGCTTGTTGCGGCGGTTACTACCCCGAATCAATTAAGCCTCATACTTCACTTTCAATGCATATTTATTTATTTTATTTATTTATAGATTTTTCTATACCGGCATTCGAGATTAGGAACCCCATCATGCCGGTTTACAAATAACAAGAGGGTGTGCACAAAAAACAGAACATAAACAAGTGCAAAGAAATAAAAGTTACATTACAACAGGGTCATAAAACTGGGGAGAGAATTAGAGTAAGATAGTTGAGTAGTAAAGATGAATTATTTACATTAATAATTTACATAATATTGTGTAGTGTCTTATAAGATGTTACTGTCTTTCAATATGGATCTGGGAAGGCTTGCTTAAATAGCCATGTCTTAAGCCTTTTTCTGAAAGTAGGAAGGCATGGTTCTTGTCTTAGATCGGGAGGAATAGAGTTCCATAGTGAAGGTCCGGCTGTGGAAAAGGCTCGGTCTCTGTAGGTTAGGTGTTGAGTGGTTTTGGTTTGTGGAACAAGGAGTGATCCTTTGTAGGCTTCTCTGATGGGTCTGGTGGATGTGTGCTTTCTGAGTGGAATTTGAAGATTGAGGGATGCTTGGTGATGGATAGTCTTGTAGATGATAGTGAGGGATTTGTGGATAATTCTAAAGTGTATTGGCAGCCAGTGCAAGTTCTTGAGAATAGGAGAGATGTGGTCTCTTCTCCTGGTGTTAGTCAGAATTCTCGCAGCTGAATTCTGAAGCATCTGAAGGGGTTTAATGGAAGCAGAAGGGAGACCTAATAAGATGGAATTGCAGTAGCCTATCTTAGAAAAGATTACTGCTTGAAGGACCGTTCTGAAGTCTCGCATGTGAAGGAGCGGTTTGATTCTTTTAAGTACTTGAAGTTTATAGAATCCGTCTTTAGTAGTTTGTTTGATGAAGGATTTTAGATTTTAGCTATGCATATCCAGCATAGCTCACTGCTTCAGCGGCAGGGGGAATGAAGAAAAGATGATTTATATTCAGACAAACAAGGACTGAATTGCAAAGGCTGGGTACACAAATAAACGTGGGAGTAGCTTGCTTATTGTGGCGGTTACTACCCCTAACCAATTAAACTTGATACTTCACTTAAATGCAGCTCCAGCACTGCTCTCTACATCAATGGTGGGGGTGGAAGGTAACTAAAACCAAAAAGTTACTAATAAGGGCCAAGAGTAACATAAGTATGAGAAAAAAAAATAAGCATGGAAGCTTGTTGGGCAGACTGGATGGGCCGTTTGGTCTTCTGCCGACATTTCTATGTCTCACCATATCTCATCTATGGTAAAAATCTTTTTATAAACTTCGCCTCCTGAAACATCTAAAACCTCAGCTGTTTTACAACTTTCGCCTGTTTCTTCAAGCACTGATATTAACTGGTCTTAACTATTGTAATGCCCTACTCTTAGGCCTACCTGATTCTTCTCTTTGTCCTCTACAGTTAGTCCAGAACGCTGCAGCCCAAATTTACTGGTTCAAGAATGAGACCACATCACTCCTATTCTCTACTTTCTACATTGGCTTCGCATTTCTTTAAGCATACAACATAGAATTCTTTGTTTCATTCATAATTTAATTTACAATCCATCAGCTATAGCAATGTGCCCTCCTCCGGCTCTACCAACCCTCGAGACAGTTACGCTCCACTAACAAGTGTCTTCTTGAAGTTCATACTGTAGACTAGCAAGACTTGAGACTTGACGTCGTGCTTTTTCTGTTGCTGGCCCTAACCTATGGAACTCCCTCCCTGATCACCTCAGACTTCTAACTAACAACAAAGACTTAAAGAAACAGTTAAAAACTTATCTATTCTCCATTGCCTATAAACAACCTCCATAAAACAATCTTACCCTTCTCTTTGCCCCCTTTCCTTTTCCCTGCCCCTTTTCTCTTTTACAATTTTTCATCAAATCCTAAGCTTTTAATTGCTTTAACTTATATTTATATTAGACTGTGATTTATTATGTATGTTGACATGTATACCGCTTAGACCTAACCTTCATTGATTAAGTGGTATATAAGAATTTTAAAATAAAATAAACCAGAAGTCAGGCCAAGACAGACAAGATGGACAGGGATGAGACACAGAGGGACAAGTCAGACAAGACATGGCAACAAGAACTAGGACAAATATGACAGAAGCAAACAGGCACAGAGGCAGGAGAAGGCATAAACAAAGCAATGTAGGAATAGGAAGAATCAAGGAGGCACAGGAAAAGCGAGACAAGGAACGGGAGTAGCAAGGTGAACCTGTTGCAGAGGCATCGGCATGCTAACCAGCAGGGGTTTAAGTAGCCAGGATTGTTGATGTCATCCATCAGCACTGCAGAGAGGCTTCCCGTTGAGGGACCTATATCAATGTGCTGCAGGCACACATGCCTATGGGAGGCCAGGGAGTCAGAAGCGGTGGAGGCAGCATGGCGCAGCGGAGGTAAGAGGATGCTGACTGCAGCAGGACGGCTGAATTGGCAGTACTTTACACCTTGAAATAAATGAATATCTTCCTTGTCCCTAGAACTGAGACTACTACTTCATCTGGCAAAGGTGTTACAAGGTCACATGAACTGTCTCATTCTTTAGACAAGAGTGACAAAAACAGTAAAAAAGCATTGAAATAGGACCGGAAATTACAAGGCATAATAATCTCCATCATCACTGATTAGAAGTGATTTGGACCCTCTGGTAAAACAATGACAAGCAACCACCAATTTGAATTTTGAGATAGGGTTCTCAAAATCTCACTGGGAGTTGCACATGCTGCCAGTCCCATTATTGATCCTATCTTTTTTGCTTCTGTTATCCCCCTTAAAACGTTGTGACCTATGAAATGGCCAGCTTCATTGCAATAAGGAACCTTTGCCAGTAAAATAGCAATTTGATTCCCTGAAGAGATTCCAGCTAGAGAAGAATGAAGGAACTCTTTGCTATATCCTCCAGAAGTCTGGGGACTTAGATTCCTCCCAGGCCCTTGACCAACTTTTCCAAGTCCTTCGCAAAGAGGAGTTTGCACTTAAAAGGAAAATTAGTTCTTACCTGTTAATTTTCGTTCCTGTAGTACCATGGATCAGTCCAGACAGTGGGTTGAGCCTCCTTTCCAGCAGGTGGAGAGACACTAAAACTTGCAGGATGCCCTATATCAGGACAGAGCCTATCCTCTCACCCTTCAGTATAACGTATGTCAAAGCAAGAAAACAATAAAACCAAGAATAGGAGCAAGCAAGTAACCAAAAGCTCAACGGAAGCAACCATAGATTAATGTAGAAGCATAGTATACCTATACGCTCTTGCATAAATTTTATTTATTTTTATTTAAATTCTTTTAATATACGATGCTCAAGACCAGGTCTTATCGTACCGGTTTACAATGAACTAGGGGGAAAAAACCAGTTAACAATGAAAGCAAGAAATTACATTATAACAGGGAATGTGGAACTGGGCTGTTAGAGAAAGAGGATAGGTTAAACAATTTCTAACTGGAGAGCAGAGCAAATAAGCAGAAACGTAAGTGCTTACATGGTAAGCATTATATACAAATTTACATCGTGTAATATTAGGCAAGTTATATTAAAGTGCAGTTAGCCGAGGTATTTGACTGTGAGGGTGACCCTGAGGCTTCTTCAGGGGTATGCTTGGGCGAAACAGCCAAGTTTTTAATTTTTTTTCTGAAAGTGATATGGCAATGTTCCTGGCGGAGATCTGGCTGGAGAGAGTTCCAGTGATGTGGACCGGCAATTGATAGTGCACGTTTTTCAATGGTGTTGTGGAGAACGGATTTTTTGGGGGGAACCTGGAGGGAATCTCTGTAGGCAGATCTGGTGGGTCTTGCAGAGGAGTGTGGTTTGAGGGGTATGGTAAGTTGGAGCGAGGATTCCTGAAATAAGGTTTTGTGGATAATAGTAAGTGTCTTGAAGAGAATTCTGTAGCGAATGGGTAGCCAGTGGAGTATTTTTAGAATCGGGGTGATGTGGCCCATGCGGCGAGAGTTTGTGAGGATCCTGGCTGCAGCGTTTTGCAGCATTTGAAGAGGTTTTGTAGAAGAGGCCGGGAGACCAAGCAACAACGCATTACAATAGTCAATCTTTGAGAATAGTATGGCTTGAAGGACCGAACGGTAGTCGTGGAAGTGTAGGAGAGGTCTTAACTGTTTTAGTACCTGTAGTTTGTAAAAACCTTCTTTGGTGGTGTTGTTGATGAATTTTTTGAAGTTCTTGGTATATATAAACTTGGTATAAAATAACCACCAAGGCTTTCGGTGTAAATGCTCAGTAATCTTGCACCAAGGAAAATATGAAATCTGCAGACCTGCAAGAAAACAAGCTTCGAGAGGACAGAAGACAGACAGGGAAGGGCGTCTGGACTGATCCGTGGTACTACAGGAACGCAAATTAACAGGTAAGAACTAATTTTCCTTTCCTGTACGTACCCGGATCAGTCCAGACAGTGGGATGTACCAAAGCTTCCCTAAACTGGGTGGGACCGAGACAGCCCTGCTCGAAGCACTTGCCGTCCAAAGGAACCGAACACCGGACCGTGTACATCCAGACGGTAGTGCCAAGCAAAAGTGTGCAGAGACGTCCAAGTGGCAGCCCTGCAAATCTCCTGCGGAGAGACAGACTGACTCTCCGCACAAGAAGTAGCCTGAGAACGCAGAGAATGGGCTTTCAGACCCTCAGGAAGTGGACGACCCTGACAAAGATATGCCGAGGAAATGGCTTCCGTCAACCACTGCGCAATCGTGGTCTTAGAAGCCTGTTTACCCCGGTTGGGACCACTCCAAAGGACAAAGAGATGGTCCGAAACGCGAAAGTCATTGGTGACTTGAAGATAACGAAGCAAGACTCGCTTGACATCCAGTCGACGGAGGTCGCCCCCAGCCGTACCAGCAATCTCCTCCGGAGAGAATGCGGGTAGGCAATACAGTTGACGTGAAAAGCGGAGAGAACCTTAGGCAAGAAGGAAGGAACCGTCCCGAGAGAGACCCCGGAATCAGAAAAACGCAAGAAGGGCTCCCGACAGGACAGCGCCTGAAGCTCGGAAATACGACGAGCAGAGGAGATAGAGACTAGAAAGACAGTCTTAAGAGTAAGATCCTTGAGTGTAGAGTGGCGAAGAGGCTCAAAGGGAGCCGCACAGAGAGCACGAAGGACGAGGTTGAGACTCCAAGATGGACACGTGGCCCGAGAGGGAGGGCGGAGGTGTCCAACACCCCTCAGGAAACGAATGACGTCCGGGTGAGCAGCCAAGGCATGACCATTCACCCGACCCAGGAGAGAGCCAAGCGCAGAGACTTGAACGCGTAAGGAACTGAAGGAGAGACCTTTAGAGAGATCTTTCTGAAGGAAAGAAAGAACCAAAGGAATCAAGGCGGAGTGCACCGGGACGCCCGCCTCCGTATATGCGGACTCAAAGACCTTCCAGATGCGCACATAGGCCAGAGAAGTCAACTGCTTCCGGGCTCACAGCAGGGTGGAGATGACCTCCCTCCCTATAACCTTTGCGCTTCAGGCGACATCATTCAAAAGCCAGGCCGCTAGACAGAAGCGATCGGCCTGGTCGAAAAATACAGGCCCCTGCAGGAGGAGACGAGGGAGATGACTGAGGCGCAGGGGCCCGTCCACCGCTAGATTGAGATCCGCGAACCACAGCCTTCGCGGCCACTCGGGAGCGACGAGAATCACCGGAACCCGGTGGAGTTCGATTCTCCTGAGAACTTTCAGTACCAGAGGCCACGGGGGGGAACACATACAGAAGCACGTCCGCCGGCCAAGGGAGAGCCAGAGCGTCCACACCCTCTGCGCCGTGTTCCCTCCAGCGGCTGAAGAACCGATTGGCTTTGGCATTGTGCAGAGTCACCATGAGGTCGAGATGAGGAGGACCCCACCTGTCCACTATCAGAGCCATGGCCGCGTCCGAGAGTTCCCATTCTCCCGGATCGAGCGACTGCCGGCTGAGGAAGTCGGCTTGAACATTGTCTTTTCCGGCGATGTGAGAGGCCGCAAGGCACTGTAGGTGATGCTCCACCCAAGCGAGTAGGCGGCTGGCTTCTAAGGCTACCAGGGGACTGCGAGTGCCCCCTTGGCGATTGATGTAGGTGACTGTGGTGGAGTTGTCTGACAGGACTCATACCGCCTTGTCGCGGATCAGAGGAAGGAACTCCTGAAGGGCCAGGCGGACCGCCAAAGTTTCCAGCCGATTGATGTGCCAGCGCGACTGAGTCTGCGACCATGTCCCCTGGGTGGACTGAGATAGGCAGACCGCACCCCAGCCCAACAAGCTGGCGTCCGTGGTTACTATTGTCCACTGTGGAGCTTGAAGAGGCATCCCTTGTAGGAGATGAGGAAGGGACAGCCACCACTGTAACTCGTCGGCAGTAGACTCCAAGAAGGGAAGGACTACGTGGAACTGCTCCGACACTGGTAGCCAACGAGACAGCAAAGCTTTCTGTAATGGACGCATATGAGCAAAAGCCCAGGGGACCAGATCAATGGTAGAAGCCAAGGAGCCCAGGACTTGGAGATAATCCCGGGCCGTCTTAAGATAGCGCAATCAAATTCTGAACCTGACCGATCAGTTTGAGGGCTCGCGCCCGAGGTAAGAAAACCTTGCCTACTCGGGTGTCGAAGTGTGCTCCCAGAAATTCCAACTCCTGGGAGGGCTGAAGCTTGCTCTTGGAAAAGTTCACTATCCACCCGAGAGAGGCAAGGAGCTCCAGGACTCGATCCACCGCCCGCCGGCAAGAGGTCTCCGACTTGGCCCTGATGAGCCAATCGTCCAGATAGGGCTGGACGAGAATTCCTTCCCGGCGCAAGGCCGCAGGCACTACTACCATTACCTTCGTGAAGGTGCGAGGAGCGGTCGCGAGGCCGAAGGGGAGAGCTCGAAACTGGAAGTCCTGGTTGAGAATGTGGAATCTGAGAAACTTCTGGTAGTCGCGGTGGATGGGGATATGAAAATATGCTTCTGCGAGATCGAGGGAAGCAAGGAACTCTCCTGGATGGACCGCCGCAATGACCGCCCGCAGGGTTTCCATGCAAAAGTGGGGGATCTTGAGGGCCCGATTGACCCTCTTGAGGTCCAGGATTGGGTGGAAGGACCCGTCCTTTTTGGGCACGGTGAAGTAAATAGAATACTGGCCGTCGCCAATTTCCCTTTCTGGGACTGGGACCACCGCCCCCAGATCCAGAAGCTTGGAGAGAGTCTGGACCACCGCATCCCTCTTGGCCCGGCCGCAAGGTGAGAACAGAAAGAGATCTGGAAGTTCCCTGACGAGGTCGAAAGCGTACCCGTGTCTGATAATGTCGAGGACCCACTGATCCGAAGTGATTTTGATCCATTCCTCGAAAAACAGGGAGAGGCGTCCACCGAGGTAAGGGACCGAGGGATGGACCGGCTGAACTTCATTGTGTGGCAGGTTTAGCGGTGGTACGCACGGGCTGGCCCTCGTGAAAGGGCCGCCTGCCACGAAAGTACTGCGACCAGGACTGCGCACGAGAAGACCCCCTAGGAGTACCGCCCCGCCCTCGAGAAGCGAAGCGACGCTGACCCCTGAAGCGAAAGCGAGAGGCCGCGAAGGACCGAGAAGCCTTAGGGCGGTCCTCTGGAAGTTTATGGACCTTGTTGTCAGCCAAGGAGTCCATAAGCTTGTCGAGGTCCTCGCCAAAGAGCATCTTACCTTTGAAGGGAAGCGTGCCCAGCCGGGTCTTCGAGGACTGATCAGCCGACCAGTGGCGAAGCCAAAGGAGCCTCCGGGCAGCCACTGCTGAAACCATCACCTTCGCCTGGACATGGACCAAATCGTAGAGGGCGTCAGACACGTAAGCGATTACCGCCTCCAGACGTTCGGCCTGTTCTGCCTCACCTGGCAGAAGCTCCCGGGCGCAGAGTAACTGTTGGACCCACTGGAGGCCTGCCCGCATCATGAGGCTGCTACAGCAAGATGCCCGAACCCAGAGGGCCAGGACGTCGAAGATGCGCTTCAGGTGAGCCTCCAGCTTACGATCTTGCGAATCCTTTAGGGCCGTGGAACCTTCCACCAGGATCGTGGTGTGCTTGGCCACTGCAGAAACATAAGAATCCACTGATGGATATCTCAACAGCTCCAAGCCCTCTTCCGGGAGGGGATAGAGCTTATTCATTGCACGCCCCACCCGGAGCGAACCCTCAGGAGCCTCCCATTCCCGTAGGATAAGGAGCTTAAGTATGGGGTGGAAGGGAAAGGCAGAGGCCGGAGCCCAGAGCCCTCCCAAAACCGGGTTCATATCCTTAGGAAGTGAGGCCATGAGATTATCCACAGAGGGACTTTCCAGACCCAGCTCCTCCAAAACAAAAGGGAGGAGGGGCTCTAGCTCCTCCTTACGAAAAAGACGAAGGGCTCTGGGGTCATCCCCCTCTAGGGGGGGGGGCATCTACCGAATCCGAGGAAGCAGCGGGGTCTGAGGACCCAGGAGACACCGGGGGAGGGGAGCACCCCCGGGACCACCCGCACCCGAACTGGTCCCTGAGGCTCTGCAGCTGGTCCAGAGGTCAACGGCGCTGAGCGAGGGATTTTAGACGGGGGGGGGGGGGCTTTCATCCATCTCATGCAGGCTAGCTAAATAAGATTTGTGCATGAGGACGAAATCCGCGGAAAAGGGGACCCTGGATTTACCGGGGGGGGGGGGGGGGGGGCGAGGGAAGGTCAGGACCCCCCCTCCTGAGAACCCGCGGTGGCCAAATCGGGGGTTAAATCGAAAAAATCCAGCCCCCCAGCCCCAGGGAGCACTGAAATCAGCCCCTACGAAAAATCCAAGATGGCGGCCGTTCCCGGGCTCTGCCGACCCGGGAAAGGCCTAGCCATGCCGGGAGGAGTGGAGCCCCGGGCTAAATTTGCTTGTCCTGCTGAGGAGGGATCCTCCCCACCCGGCAGACAAGCAGTGCAGAGGCCCTGCCACGAAAAACGCAAGGACAGCCCACAAGAAACACAGGCTGTCAGCCGGGACATAGCAACCTCGGCTGAAGAAAAAAAAGCTGAAAAGGGAGGTCACGTGATGCATTAGCCTGTTGAGACGCGTTCTCCAGAGCTCCGGGTGCGGCCCCGCTGAAAACTGCAAATCGGAAGCGTCAATATAAATTAAAAAGGGGTTTCAAGGGACCGGAGAGCAGCGGACAATTCTGCGATCAGGCAGGGCGAGTGGCATACCAGAGGGCATGTCGGCAAAACCGCCACGAAAAGAGAAAGAAAAACCGAAGTGCGGTGGCAGTGAAACTAAAATGGCCGACGGCGCGAAGGAGACTGAGCCTGCAGGCCTCGATAAAGCGGCGATTTCTAAAATTTTATTTATTTTATTTATTTAAAGGTTTTATATACAGACATTCATCAATGATATCACATCGGTTCACAGCGAAACATAAAACTAGTGCTTGGAAAGCACTTTACATCGAACACTTTATATTGAACACATTACATCGAACAGTGCGGCTGAGGTAGAGGCACTGGAACCTAATTTTGCAGGCATAGCAGAGAACTTTACAACACTCAAGGCATCTCTAGGGGACATCGGGCGCCGGATAGAAATTGCTGAGGGCCGGATAGCTGCCGTGGAAGAAGACCAGCAATCCCTCGTGGCATGAGTTAAAACCCTGGAGCAAGCGGTGAGCGTGGCAGATAATAAGCTGGAAGACTTGGAAAATAGGACAAGGAGAAATAATCTTAAATTTTTAGGGATGCCGGAAGAGATTCTGGAGAGTGAGTTGCAGGCCTTGCTCGAAACGTGGCTACCGGGCGCTCTGAATTTGGACAACCTGGCGGGTAAGCTGATTATTGAACGAACCCATAGACTGGGGCCCCGGAGGGACGCAGACACCCGACCTCGCTTAGTTATTGCTCGATTCATGAACTGGGCGCAAAGAACTGCGATTTTAACAGCGTACCGGAAGAAACGTGACCTCCGTTATAAAGATAAGAAAATTGTACTCTTCCAAGACTTTTCGGTGGCAGTGGCAGCTAAACTGAAGCTGTTCGCCCCAATCTGCAATGATTTCTATAATAGTAATGTCCGCTTTGCGCTGCAGTTTCCCGCGCTACTAAAGGTATGGCGTGATGGCAAAGTACACTCATTTGATACACCAGACAAGGCAAAAGAATGGCTGCAGAGCACAGGTGGTGTGAAGTAGCTTTCTGAGGAAGAAGGACATTTAGACCTCACATATCCGGCTAGGAAAAGTTTGTCTGGAAAACATGCTCTTAATACTGACTGGTTAAGAGGAGTCATGGAGATCTGTGGATATGGACGGGGGTGCTTTTGACGAGAGGAACAACGGTACAGACTACTAGTTCTCTGTTCATTTTGGTTACATCTGGTTCTTTTTTTTTGTTTGGATGTGAAGCGCCTTAATGGGACCTTTTAACAGGAGTTGAATGGGTGTAAGATGGCAGGGGAGAATGCTGGGGGAGCGTACAAAGCTAATCTGGGGTGTTTTTACCCAGTGCACATGGACAGTGTCTGATGGGAGCAGAATGGAGCCATTTATGATATGCCCAATTGATGTGACTTTCAGTGGACAGCTGAGAAGTTTTTGCTTGGATCAAGGCAGTGACGGATCCTATATTAAGGCCTGGGAGCATGCGCGGCTGCATGGGACCTGCAAGGTGGTCACGTTCATAAAGTGTTCTTGCTGGTTGTCTGAGAAATGATTTCCAAGTGTGTATTCTGTGTTTGCTGTTTTGGTTATAGAGCTTGGGGACATGAAAGGTGTAACAGTGGGTCCGCACCTGGACGCATTAGAAACGGTCCTCCAGCCCACACTTATGTGGGCCTTTATACTTCTATTTGTGCTTCTATTTTTGGGAGGGCAGGTTTGGGGGCTGGGAGGGAGGGGAGGAAGACAAATTGTGGGAGGGGAGGGTTTCTGTAGGGGGGGGGGAGGACACATCATAACCTGGGAGGAAGTAGCTGGCGTGCCACTGAGATGGGGGGCAGTTCAGGCTGGGAAACTGCCCGCCAGACTATGGAAATTTGGGATGGGGTGGTATGAGACGGAACTCACTACAGGATAGGTCAGACTAGATATATATCTTGGAACGTGGGTGGAATTAGTACACCGGTTAAGAGACAAAAAATATTGAGTGCTCTCCAAAGGCACAAGGTGGGGATAGCGGCCCTTCAAGAGACTCATTTGTCTATGGTTGAAAGCATGAAATTAAAAAAACAATGGGTGGGACAGTGTTATGCTACCCCAGCAGTGGGGAGGAAGGCAGGAATTGCGATATTAATACATAAAACTATTAAGTTTGAATTAATCTGACAAATTTCTGATAACAAGGGTCGATTTCTTATTTTAATTGCCAAGGTGAATGGCATGAAGGTTACGATCTGCGCTGTGTACGCCCCAAATGCCTATACCCACACGTTCTTTCAAGAGGTGGTGACAAAATTGGTGGAGAATGGGCAGGGCCCGGTAGTACTACTAAGGGATTTTAACTGTGTCCATGATTCGACAGTAGATAGGTCCCTCAGGGCCCATTCTACGCAAAACATGAGGGGCAAGGGCGTAGCATGTGTGTGAAGAACTTCAGCTCCTAGATATTTGGCGCACACTAAACCCAACTGAACGAGACTATACACACGTCTCAAAAGCACACGCGACTATGTCAAGAATTGACTATGTGTTGGTCTTGACCAGTTTGTTTTCCAAAATTGGGCATGCCCAGATAGGACCTATAGAAATCTCGGACCATGCGATAATTTGGGTGGATGTGGGTGATGGGGCAGGGATGGCGCAAGCTAATATGTGGAAATTTCCGAGTCATTTGTATGGAGACTCCAAGTTTCAGGATTACCTATTAAGTAAATGGGAAGATTATGCTAAAAATAATGAGGCGCATAAACCTGACCTGTGGCTTTACTGGGAAACCAGTAAGGCAGTTATGAGGGGTGAAATCCTCTCACACAATAGCAAAATCAAAAGCCATGGTTCAAAGTATACTGAACTTGGAACGACAATTAAGCCAGGCCAAACAAGACCTGGCTCGCCAGAAATCCTTTCAGACACAAACACACTATAATGACATTTTAAGGTCTCTTAATACCTTATTACATGAGAGGGCACAGAGAGGGATGGAGCGGGGAGCACATCAATTTTTCCGCTACAGCAATAAATACGGTAGGGTACTAGCGAACATGGTCCGTCTTGCTAGAAGCAGTACTATGATTGATAAACTCCGACGGGCGGATGGGACCCCAATAGTAACTGGGGAGGAGATATGTGCAGAATTTCGCTCCTTTTATGAGAAGCTTTATGAGGAGGACAGGACGGGGGGAAGATTACAAGAGGATGAGTTTTTCACTAGACTGCATATACCACAGGTGACGGCCCAACAATTGGAATTTTTGAATAAGCCTATCCAATTAGAGGAACTGCGAGGGGCCATAATGACCAGTAAAGCTAACAAGGCCCCGGGCCCGGATGGGCTCACTGCCGAATATTATAAAAGTTTGCATGCCCGGGCGGGGGAAGATCTATTGGCCTTCTATAGAGAAGCGCAAAGGAGGGGTAAATTCCCGGACGATACAACTAGGGCTTATATCACGGTTTTGGAGAAACCGGGAAAGGATTTATCTAAGCCAGCGGCGTATAGGCAGATTTCTCTTTTGAATTTTGAGGCAAAATTATTTGCCAAAATCATGGCAGACAGGATGAGTGGGGTATTCCCGGACATTATAACAAAAAATCAGGTGGGTTTTGTAAAAGGTAGAGCGATCAGTACAAATATCACAAAATTGATTGTAGCAATGGAGGAATGCCTAAAAAAGGATATCGAGGCTGTCATAGTGGGCTTTGATTCGGAGAAGGCGTTCGATAGGGTCTCCTGGGACTACCTTTTCTCGGTACTCCATAGATATGGGTTTGAGGGGGAGATAGTTCAAGCTATTCGGATGCTCTATCAGGCTCCAAAGTCCGCGATACGACCAAATGGACAGGTTTCGCCAGATTTTCGGCTCTATAGGGGTACACGACAGGGGTGTCCGCTGTCTCCCCTGTTATACATTTTGTCTATAGATCCCTTGTTACAGAAGATAGAAGAGGATCAGCAGATATCCGGATTTATCTGGGGGAGGCAGGAATTTAAAGTTTCCGCCTTTGCGGACGATGTCCTTGTTTTTCTGACGAATCCGCAACGGTCCTTGGAAACGGTCCTAGCCCATCAACACTTGTTCGGGTCATTTGCTGGGCTAAAAATAAATGTTGAGAAATCGGAGGCTATGGAATTAGGAAGCCGCATTCGGGTCAATTGGGTGGGGGATTTCCGATTGTGCTGGGCGGACAAAACCATGAGATATTTAGGAATCTTACTTACTAGAGATATTAGTAAACTGCATGAAGTGAATATCACTCTGCTACTCCAAAACATGACTAAAAAACTAAAAACGTGGGGAAATTTACCATTATCCCTGAAAGGGAAAATTGCATTACTCAAAATGTTAGAATTACCGCGTTGGTTATATGTGTTACAACAAGTCCCCCTATGGTTAACGAAGAAAGAGATAACTAGTGAATCGAGCGATACGCACATACCTATGGGGAGGTCGAAAAGCTAGACTGTCCTTACGTACATTGCAACTGCCTCGAGGGCAAGGAGGGTTAGCATGCCCCAATTGGAGGGAATACAACTTGGCATGTATACTGCGACATGTCCAGGACTGGTTGGAAAATACAGGGAAATATACGCCCAGACAGTTTTTACTGGGTTGGCTTTATACATATAGTCCAGAAACGCTGATACAAATCCCGGGGGCTCACATACCCGTTTATTATAAACGTCACATGATTATACATGTCGGGAGGCAGGCATGGAGGTATCTGTGCCTTCAGAAATTACGTTTAGGAGGAGTGAGTACGCCATATATAACATTGTGGGGAAACCCTATGTTCCCTAGTGGCCTGATGGGGACAGTGTTCCAAAGATGGTGTACTAAAGGGATACAGCATGTCTTTGAGTTATTCGCTCCTGGCACTGGGATTATGTGGTCCTTTCAGGAGCTGCAGACCGCATATGAGATCCCGAAACAAGACTTTTTTGCTTTTTTGCAAGTAAGACATTATGTGTATACATTTCTGGGGGCATATAAGTTAGATACAAAGTGGGATACCTTGCGCGCTTTCTTTGGGCCGAGAGCCAAGAAAGGACATTCTTGCTCCTCGTTATCCCAAGCTATACGGGAAATCCCAGTCTTGACGGTCAAACTGGAGATACAAAACAAATGGGTAAGATTGGCGAATGTGTATTTAGCCCTCGAAGAAATAGGGGAAATTTTAGACAAAACTGCTAAGGTGTCTGAAAATGTCATTCTTCAAGAGATAGGTTATAAAGTTCTGCATAGCATGTATATATATCACAAGCTCAAAGGTTCGCAGCGAACTTATGTGACTCTGCTGAATGTATTAAATGTCAGGGGGAACGGAGCACATTTGTACATGGGGTGTGGGAATGCCCTCCAATTGTGTTTTGGACGGAAGTGTTGCAGAGTTTAGAGAAGATCCTACACATCTTCATTCCTCGGGACATTAAGGTGTGTCTGTTTCGCCTTCCTATCACTCTTACATTACAGGACTTGCCGGATGGGGAGTGGTCATTCGTGGAAAAAGCTCTACTAATTGCTGTCCAGACAATTTTATCACAGTGGATTTCACCAGATCGTCCTACCAGGGGGCACTGGCACGCACGCTTGCTAGCGTTACTGCAACACGAGCTCTGGACAGTGCAGTATCAACCTCCAGCAAAACAGGCCCAGTGCATGGCAGTCTGGAACAGACTTTGGTGGACTCTCACAGACACCAAACGCAACCTTATCCTAACTGTAACGGGCTATAAGTACAGACATTCCAGTGAGGGTCGAAAACTGGAGCCCGGAAATCTGGGGAAGAGTTAATAAGCAGGGGGCAGATATGACTATGGGTAATTGGGTAGATATTTGTGCATAATAAAGTGGAGCAGGTGGAGAGGAATACGCTTGTATCGGTGTTCGGCTATTTCCAAGCCTAGGGTATTCATTGAACTGTATTAGCAGTATTGGGAGTGATGTGTATGGGAAAAGGGAGAGGGGGGGGGAATGGGGGGGAAGGAAGGGATGTGGATCTTGTTGTAGTATGATGCTAGCGTACAGTTTGGTTGAAAATGTTAAAAATTTCAATAAAGAAAGCTGAAAAAAACAAAGCTTGATTGACAGCCTGCACAGCAGGAGAGAGCAGGCGGGAACCTGCTGCGTTCTGCTTCTCTGACTGCTGGTTCTAATCCTATACTGACCAGAAAAAGTTAAAAAAGCTGGTCAACTGCTGCAAATAAGTTAGAGGTAGTTGAGTACCTGCAACTTATTGAAAGTTAAAACTTTGAAACTTTTTTTTTTTTTTACTGAGCGCAGCAGCAGGTTCAAAACCCTCTCAGCAGCCAGAGGGGGAACGAGGCCCAGAGAGCGTCGGTCCCCACACCTGGAAGCGTACACGGACTCAGGACTAAGCAGGGAACCCCCTCCTGCAAAAGGGGACAAGCCCCCCTGAGCCGGGCAAGAGCTGGGAGACAGACGTCTCCCACACAAAAAGGCACTAAAGGTGGTAAAAATTCCTTCAGAGATTCACTATCTATAATTTTTAAAAACAAGAACCAAAAGAAGTACTTGCTTGAACCAAAAGAGAATAAAGAGGCTGACTAGCCTACAGCAGAGAACCGAAGGGAAGATGTTGCATCTGCTGCGAGACAGACGAATACTGAAGGGTGAGAGGATAGGCTCTGTCCTGATATAGGGCATCCAGTAAGTTTTAGTCTGTCTCCACCTGCTGGAAAGGAGGCTCAACCCACTGTCTAGACTGATCCGGGTACATACAGGAATGGGAGTTTGGTTAGACATGCCTTTGAGGCCAAATCCCTGCCTAGTTCCTTAACTAGAATAAATAGTAAGCAGTCACCTCCATGGGCATGCTCCTCGCTGAATCCTGGACTACGTCATAAGAGGTATTTGCCAGGAGTATCATGCTCACTTCTAGTGTGTTGCATTCTTCAGGTCCAAGCCAGCCTCCTAGTGCTGCTGCATCCAATTAGACATGACCTGGCCACATAGCTATTATAGATAGTGGCCTGGAGAGCGGGACCAGAAACCTCAAAGAACTGCTTGGAAAGGGATTCAGCCGTATAATCCTGGATGACCTTCTGGACTGACCCCGTTTCCACAGGTCTTCCTGGTGACTATGCATACCAGTGCATCCACTTACTGGGCCCTACAGCTATTTCCTTTCCTCCACTTGACCTGGGTAGACTTTTACTCAGCACCTTTCTAACTCAAGACGTTTCCATAGGTCTTCCTGGTGACTGTGCATACCAGTGCATCCACTTACTGGGCCCTACAGCTATTTCCTTTCCTCCACTTGACCTGGGTAGACTTTTACTCAGCACCTTTCTAACTCAAGAGTTTTACTTTTGGGGAATCCCATTCTGCTCTGACCACTTGACGCAAGGGTGACATTCTGGCCAGTTTTTTCATGCCAGCAATAATAGGATCCCCTGAATTCTTGTGCCCCTCAGCATACTCCTCTGTTATATGCCCAATGCTCTCAGCAAACTAATGATCAGAGAAGGAAACTCCTCTCCTGAACAGGCTTAGCTCTGTAGATTCCTCCTTCTGCTTTGGAGGAAATTTCACTTTCTCTGTGCTCTCTTTCAAATCACTACACTGTCCCTTCTTGATTGACATCAGGGAAGTGCCCAAGTGAGAGAACCTCTTTCTCCAACTCACAGTCTGCTTAAGGAGCGTTTTCCCCTCTGTGCTAGAGTCCCCTACCCCTGGGAAGGCCCAGCTGGGGAAGAAGGAGTACCCTACCAGTATCCTCCTGTAAACAAAAAGCCTGATGCAATAAGAGAATAAACTCTGGGGGAAAAAGGCAAGGTTGAGGGAACTGCAGGCAGAGGAAGACCCAGAGGTCCCACTGAAGGGGACAATCAGTCCAAGGCTGGGCCCCTGTCCTTCTCCTGAGGTATCAGGAGTTAAAACAGGAGGCCCCATTTCTCCAACCTCCAGGGAGCCACACAGCTCCAAAATGGCCACCATTCCCACTGCAGCTGAAAATGTGCTGGCAGGAACCAGAGATTAGGGTCTGCCACAAACCGTGACTCTGGAAGACTCAGTCCTGAGCTTTCAGCTCTCCCTCATTCTTCAATGCAAACTCAGCAATAACCACTAGTGCCTGAAGCAGTGTTGCATAGGCCACAGGCACAACAAAGACTGTTCTTGGCTGGGGCCCACATGACTGATGAGTGGCAAACCAAGCTCCAGACTAGAGACCTGGTTGCAACCACCTCTGGGTCAGCTGCTGAACCCCTTGCACCTCTCTTATCAAATGTCACCTTATATATAGGGCCAAGGTATCCTTTTAACGTCAGAACTCTCTCTCCTGGGGCGGTGGGGAGAATATCACCTGGCTAATTATGTGGAAATCAGCACTATCTATTGAGTTATGGTATAAGCAAATACATAATATATTGAAGTGTAGCGCCAAGATGTGTGCAGATCCTTAAACTTCAAAAGATGAATCAATCAATATAATACATGCCAAGTGACATCAATCTTTAATAAGTAGAGATATGTAGATGAAATACAAGTAGGTCCCCCGACACGGATAGTGTTTCGCCACTCCGGCTGCGTCAGGAGGGACAGAAGTGTCAGGCGCTCTAAGCTTTGTTGGTTTTGCAACCCCACAAGTCCCAGTATTAATCCTCCGAATTACTTAGTTCATGTTTATGAGAATTTGGGGGACGAACAGTAGTCTTAAGCCACCTGGACTTCTTCACACACAACCTGGAGATGCCATACTATATTATTTCTTATGTTACATGTTTAAATTACTAGTTTTGAGCTTCTGTCCCTCCAGATGCAGCCGGAATGGTGAAACACAGAAGGGGGAAAATCTTTAATATAATAAATAGGAAAAGAAAACCACTAGAGTCTTAATTTGACGAGTGGGTTCTGGACTGGTTTGGCAGGGCTGAAAGAAAATTAACAGGTAATACTACATTTTTCCTTCCTTTCCATCCTGTTACACGAAACCGGACAAGTGGAAAGTACCACTAATCTGGGTGGGAGGCAGCAAGAGTTGTTTTATTCTGTATTTTGCGAGAGTCCGTCTGTATTCTGCAAATGTGACCAAGGTGAGGTATTCTGCTGACATGTAGTTTCTGTGCAGTGATCTATACAATCCTGGCTTGCACTGTTTTCCACCAGGTGGTTTAGGGCCTGGTATAATTGCAGTGTTATGTTTTTTCATAGGTGGTATTATTTGAGGACTGGCTTTTAGTGCTGTTTCGGTATGAAAGGTTTACTGTACTGTAATTCAGTTAACTTATGGCTTTATGAGGGCCAAGCTCACATCAAATGCACTTTACAATGCTCCTAATACCATGTGGGTTCCAAGTGTCTTTTTTGCAAGGTTTTCTAGATGGCATCACAAGGCTAAAAAGTTTCCTAAGGTGCCTAATACTCTTGCACAGACTTGTAAGGAGTCCACCACACACAGCCTCTCCCGCCCCCCCCCCCTCACTTCTCCAGGAGACAAATGCTAGGGAAATATGGGAGGCAGGTTATAGGTTTTTTGAGAGAGTGGCATGTTTGCCAGCTTCCTAGAAATATCACTGACTTATTTTTATTTATAATTTTTCAAAGATAACCAGTGTACAACAGAAAGACCGAAACCTATAAACATGTATGGAGGATCATAAACACACAGATATGCAAATATTCTCAAAACATCTAATAAACCGAGATCCAGAGGTCTCACTGTTATCCCATCCATTTGATGAGATGAGATATACCCTCCCCCACCCATCCCACATTGGCAGGAAATAGTCAACGCTCTCAACTACTGCTAGCAACATAGGGCTGCGTATAGGGTGTGATATCGCTGCATCTGTATGTAAAGTTAGTCTGTAAGCTTACATTTCAGAAGATATGAGGATCTGGCTGGTCAGCCAATATGTGTAGGTTTGCCAACGCTTCATAAACCTATCCATACGTTTGTGTTTAAGGGCTGTCAGGTGCTCCAAATAATGAATTGTTGCGATTTTCTGTATAACATTCTGTTTGGAGGGCACTTCCACCTGCTTCCATCCCCTTGCAATTTCTGTCTTTGCTGCTGTTAATGTGTATGATTAAATGGAAATTGTCTAATGGGATCACAGAGGTCTGTATGTTTAATAAAAACATGGCTGGGTTCAGCACTATGTGTGTGTTTGTTATTTCAAAAACAAGATTCGCTATCTCTGTCCAAAAGGCAACAATTTTGGGACATGTCCACTACATATGGAAATATGTACCAATTTGTCCACACTTCCTCCAACAGAGGTTGTCCGGCTTAAAAGCAAATTTATGCAATTTAGAGGGTGTCATGTGCCATCTGTATAGGACTTTATATCCTTGTTCTACCAAAGATGCCGAAATTGAACTCTGCTTGATCTTAAGAAAACTCTCAGTCCAGCACTTTGAAATGCAGAGCTCAGGAATATCAGTCTCCCATCTCTGAATATGAGTTGGCGGAGTCGGCAAGTCACTATTTAATATTCTGTAAATCTTTGATATAACCTTAGGGAAGTTCTCTACTTTATCGCAATAGCCCTCAAAAAGCAATTTGCCCTTCGATAGGTCACTGCTGATCTGAGACTGGGACATATGTCGTATTTGCATATAAAAATATTGATCCGAGGGTAAGAGACCATATTGTCCCATTAAACCTGAAAATTCCCGTATAGCCCCTCCCTGTAACATGTTCCAGTCTAAAACAGCCTCTCAGTCCATCGGCGGGCCAAAGATTTAGATTGACCAGGAGCGAACCCCTTATTATAAAACAACCAGTGTTCTGTAAAAGAAATCCCTGTCCCCTATATATTTTTGTTTCCACAAGTCCCAAATATTTAGTGTAAGCTGGACCGTGGGTGGGATAGAAGAACCCATCCTACAGTCTGTTTTTCTCAGCAACAGCAGCGATGCTGGGGTTTGCCCCTGTAACATGTCTATTTCCAAGCCAACCCCCATCTCTTGCTACCCCCTGTCGTATGCCAGTGAACTGCTGCTCTTAACTGAGCTGCTACATAGTACCACAATAAGCACGGGACTCCAAGACCACCTCAATTTTGGAAGATACAGTACTCTACTGCTAACTCGGGGGGGGGGGGGGGGGGTCTGTGTCCAAAATAAAGCGTAAAAGCTTCCTCTGCCACTGTTTAATGGTATCCACAGAGATTTCAACTGGCAGTGTCTGGAACAGATAATTAAAGCAGGATAAGATATTCATTTTGACCATGGAGATTCTTCCCAGCCATGAGAACTTGTATTCCCATACCTGCATATCCCATACCTGCATATCTTGTAAAACTGAGGACCACAGGCCCTCATAATTGATCTGAAATAGGTTGTCTAATTTGGGGCCTATTTTCACCCCAAGGTATTTCAAATGATTGTGAACCACTTTGAAAGGAAATTTCTTTTTCAGTCTTTCAAATTGGAGCGCTGGGACTGTTACGTTTAGAAGCTCAGATTTGTCTGCGTTAAGTTGGTAACCAGAAACTGCACTAAATCTAATCATCTCAGTAAGCAGCGATTCTAATGACTCAGCAAGACAAGTTGTAGTAAAGAGAATGTTATCCACGAACATCGAGAATTTGTATTCCTGCTCCCCCACACGCACCCCCTTAATTGCCGCCACGAGAGTCTCCAAGTATAGGGCGAAAAGGAGCGGGGAAAGGGGACATCCCTGTCTAGTACCACGTTCGATCCTAAATGTTTTTGAATAGCCTCCGTTGACTTTAATACAAGCATTAGGGTTACGATAAAGCTGTTTGATCCATGTAGAAATGTTCCCTCCCATTCCCATATTATCCAACACTGCCAGCAGAAAATCCCAGTGGACCAAGTCGAAAGCTTTTTCGGCACCAACCGTAAGAAGTACCAGGGGAATTTTTTCTTCTTGCCTCCACTAGATCAAGTCAATTACCCGTCGTACATTATCGGCAGCAAGCCTTCCAAGTCCGAACCCAGTCTGGCCCGGGTGAATTAAGTGAGTGGCTACTCCCCCTAAACAACTGGCGAGGATCTTAGCTAAAATTCTGAGGTCAAGATTTGTTTATTTATTTATTTAACATTTTCTATACCAACCTTCATGACAAGATTCATATCAAACCGGTTTACATGGAACTTAGAGACTAACAAAATAAACCATATAGCAGGAAGGCCAAAGCACAGTTACATATAACAGGGAGATTGAACTTGGGGGCTAGAGTAGCCAGGAAGTAAAAGGAAAGCAAAGACTAGAGGTTGAACACATATTTATATATACTGGGGCTGGACCGGGAGTCTAGCCAATTAGGTTGAGTCTGATTGAGAAGTATGTTGATATCTTAAAACGTAAGGAAAGGCTTGGCGGAAAAGCCAAGTCTTAAGTTTTTTTTCGGAAGGTTAGGAGGCAGGGTTCTTTATAAGGGAGATAGGTCTATACAACCCACACAGCGTCTGGTCCCTGCCCGGTTTTGCCAATATCATAATCCCCGCTTTGTTAGCATCTTCAGAAATTAACCTGTCTTTCAAGAGGTTATTGAAAGCTTTGGAGAGAGGACAAGTTACTATAGCATTTAGTTTCTTGTAAAATCCTGAGTAGCCATCTACACCAGGGGATTTACCCAGTTTTAATCCTTGAATTACTCGAGCTACCTTGAGTTCTGAGATCTCCCTATTTAAAAGATCCCGCCACTTGGCCTGTAATTGTGGTAGGGTAAGATCTGTCAGATATTCCTTTATGGTCTCCTGTGTGATATCAGATCTTCTAAAGTTGTTGATAAAATTGAGTAAACCGATCCCGAATAGCAGCACTCTCAGAGACCATTTCCCCCTATCCATTTGTGATTTTTATTATTTGATTAACGCTCATTCTAGTTTTAAGGTGACGAGCCAATAGCTGTCCCACCTTATTCCCTCCCTCGTAGAACTTTTGTTTCACTTTGTCTAGCTGATGAGCTATATTCCCCAGATCTAACTTGTTTAGATCACCCCTTAATTTTTCTATTTGAGAACGTACTTGATGATCTGGTTTTCTTTTATTCCTAATTTCCAAGTTTCCCAATTGGCTCAAGATAATGGTCCACTGACTCACTTTTTTTTTTTTTTTTTTTTTAACAAAAGTAGCTCTGGCTATTAACTTGCCCCTAACCACACCTCTTTAAAGCAGTGTGTGTGTTTGGAGACACTTCCCCATTGTCATTTTCCAACCCCTTCCGCGTAAGCTTAATAGCAGCATGGTCAGACCATGTTATTATATCAATGCCAGTATCCTGCACATGGTTGACCAGAGCTTTATCTACTAAAAACATGTCTATCCTAGAGTATGTCCCATGAGCGTGTGAGAAGGTGTAATCTCGTTCTGAAGCACCAGATGTCTAGGTTCCATTCCCGCATAAATGCCTTCAAGCATTTCCTGTGTGTCCTAGCATAGGTTTGGCCACCCGTACTGGTATCTAAAAAAGGGTACCTGGTCAAATTAAAATCTCCAACAATCAGCGAGCCCTCTACCCACTGTTGCATGACCGCAGATATTTTTTCTATAAAGGGTCCTTGGCCCTACATTTGGAGCATAGATGTTCACTAATGTGTATACTTGAGTACCTATTTTAATTTTAAGAAGTAGATATCTATCCTCCTGGTCTCTGACTACAGTCTGCACCTCCACTGTTAGGTTTTTGGAGAAAAGGATTCCTACCCCGCTGTATTTACCCTTGGTTGAGGCCACAGCAAAATACTGTAAGGGGAAGTTCTGAAATGTTAATAACTTCTCATACTTTTAAGTGTGTCTCTTGACAGAATAAAATGTCTACCTTGGCATTTAAGGCATCTTGTAGTAATCTTTTCCTTTTTTGGTATGTATTTAGTCCCTTAAAATTCCAAGACATTTTAAATGTTCCCGCCATATTAATCAAAACAACTAGGACTCAGCACAGAATTGTACCAGAAAAACATGGAACAGATATTTGTCCCCCCCTTCCATATCACCCTGACTTTAATTCTTAAACCATAAGCCACCGATGAGCACTGCCCCATCCACCAACGCCCATTCAACCCCCCTCTCCTCACCCTCCCCCCCACCCCCGCTCTCTGAGGACTACTGTCACCTATCACATAGCTACGTGAGGGCCCCCCATAAGCATTAACAATATTGTACAGAACATCCCGCCTTTCTACCCTTATTATAGTCGAGTCAGTCTATTCATATCAACAAAAAGCTGCCCCAAAATGCCGGTGGCTGTTCTGAACAGACTGTCTTTCACTTCTAATGATAGGAATAAGTCATCATCAAGAACTGTATCATCAACTTTCAATAAATCTGGATGGCCAGGACCAAACAGATATTGCATAGTCTCAAGGAGCTGCTCTCCTGGTTCCCATTTCTCCTCCTGAGTGACATCTCAAATGTTTGCCGCCATGGGGCACTCTCTGCCATCTTTGATGTGCTGCTTGGGAGAGACTAGGCTGCGCTGGCTGTCTAGATGAGGGATCTGTACCCTTCCAGATCCCGGCGTCTTGTAGGATGATTTTTGCAGCCTCCACCGTCTGTACCTCAATGTAGTCTCGTTGATAGTGAATTGCAAGCCGAACAGGAATTTGTATCGATGTTCCCCATCTCTCAGCACCTGTAGTAGCTCCCGGAACTCCCGCCTTTTCTGTATGTTTATAGGAGACAGATCTTGAAAAATTTCAACTCGATTACCATGCCACTATAAGTCAGTAATTCTCCTCGCTCCTCTCAGTATTGTTTCTTTAAGTTGAAATTCGTGAAAACTGACTACAATGTCTCTAGGGACATTTCCCCTCGGCTTGGCCAGTGACCAATGTGCCCAGTGCAGTTTAATTTGTGGTTCTTCCTGAATTGTATCTGTATTGTCCTCATGTAGGATCAGCAAACAAATATCTTACCACTTTTGCACAGTCTGCATTGGTTTCCCCCTCAGGAATCTCGCAAAAGCGTAGGATTTCCCCTCCTTAACCTATTCTCCAGGTCTTCAAGCTATGATTTTTGGTTTGCCTGATTTTGTTTGAGCAGTGCGATTTCTGCCCGAGCATTATCTAATGCTGTCTCTTGCGTTGTCACCTGGCTTTCCACCGAGAACACCCGCTCTTCTAGCGCATCATGTTCGCACTGTGAATCAGCTGCTAGTTGCTGGAATTCGGATTTCAAAGCGCCCATTCCATCCCTGATCTCCTAGAACCATGCCTGAAAATCGGCTCTTGAGATCATGGGGGTCGACCGCACCTCCTCCCGCCTCCGAGAGCCTGCTCGCTGTCGCTCGGGACGCTCTGCGGCTTCTTCCGGCTAGGCCTTCCTGGCATCTATCAGTCTCGCTTTCAAAATAAAACTGGTTGAGGTCCGCAATTTCTTTTCTTACCGACATATCAGTATTTGTTCTTTCGATGTCTGCAATTTGCGAAGCAAAAGGCCCACGGATGGCATGCTGGTAGGGGGATTTATTCACTGTTGAACGGGGAGCTTGGGTCTCATGCTGCCATTCGGGTGGATGACATCACTTCCATCACTGACTATCTGACACTCCTCTGGGAACTTTAACCCTTGTTTTCCCCCTTTCAAAGGGCCAGACTCCAAGGGAAACCCCCGACCACCACCTTTCTCAATGATTTGACCCGTGCCATTCCCTGGGAGGGAGGGAGAGTGCCATCCCTCGCCTCAGGCAGCAGATTGCCTTGAGCTACCCATGAAGCCAGGGGATATCTGAGAAGACGAACCCTCTTGTTTCCTTTGTGTGGAGAAAATGGTCCTCCCCTATGGAACTCCATTCCTACAGATCTCAGACAGGAGCCCTGCCTCCTAACCTTTAGAAAAAGACTTAAGACTTGGCTGTTCAAGCAAGCTTTCCCGGACACAATCTAATGACTTCACTGTCTCCTTCTCAAAACAAGCAGCCCTCAACCATGTTTTTTTTTCTTTCTTTTTTTTTTTTTGTATATAGTATTTAATTTGTATATTGTTTAACTGTTACTAATCTATCCTCTCTTTTCCTCCTTCTCCCAGTTCTGCTACCCTTGTTAAATGTAACTGCTCCTTCGGTCACCACAGTTCCAGTTTGATGTATCTACTGCACTCCTGTTTTATGTAAACCAGCAAGATATGTTTTTCATGATTGCCGGTATATAAAAACCTTAAATAAATAAATAAATAAATCTATATATTTCAGCAATGCATATTACAGATCAGAAAAACATTCAAGCTGATTTTCTCAGCACAAATCATCTGAATCCAAGTGCCTGGGAACTCAGTCAAGAAGCTTTTCAAAAGCTAGTAGATCGATGAGACACTCCTTAAGCAGATCTTAGGGCAAAAACCACCAAAGCTCACCAATTCTTCAGTCAACGCAAATAATTCAAGGAAAATATACACACGGTGGTCATTCTTGGCCAAAAGTATATTTACTGTATGTATTCCCGCCATGGCACGTCTGAATGAACTGTATTCGATGGGGGGGGAAAGGCTGATGTGCACGGAGCAGGAGAGGGACCTTGGGGTGATGGTGTCTAATGATCTGAAGTCGGCGAAACAATGCGACAAGGCGATAGCTAAAGCCAGAAGAATGCTGGGCTGCATAGAGAGAGGAATATCGAGTAAGAAAAGGGAAGTGATTATTCCCTTGTACAGGTCCTTGGTGAGGCCTCACCTGGAGTACTGTGTTCAGTTCTGGAGACCGTACCTTCAAAAAGACAAAGACAAGATGGAGGCGGTACAGAGAAGGGCGACCAGGAAGGTGGAGGATCTTCATCGGATGACGTACGAGGAGAGATTGAAGAATCTAAATATGTACACCCTGGAGGAAAGGAGGAGCAGAGGTGATATGATACAGACTTTCAGATACTTGAAAGGTGTTAATGATCAAAAGACAACGACAAACCTTTTCCTAAGGAAAAAAATCAGCAGAACCAGGGGTCACGATTTGAAGCTCCAGGGAGGAAGATTCAGAACCAATGTCAGGAAGTATTTCTTCACGGAGAGGGTGGTGGATGCCTGGAATGCCCTTCCGGAGGATGTGGTGAAGACCAGAACTGTGAAGGACTTCAAAGGGGCGTGGGATAAACACTGTGGATCCATAAAGTCAAGAGGCTGCCAATGAAGAGTGGGTGACTCGCCAGAATGATGGCTACTGCCTGGAGTCAATACCCTTATTAAATAAACATACACAGGCTTGACTCCAACATCGCTCTAAGCTTCAACAGCAAGAGGAAATGTGGAAAAAAGGATTCACACTCACAGAGGGGAGTAGCTGGCTTGTTACGGCGGTTACTACCCCAAATCAAATAAGCCTGATACTTCACTTTCAATGCATATACAGCATAGTTCTCTGATTCAACGGCAGGGGAGAAGAAAAACTGATACTTCACACATCCAGCAGAGCTCTCTGCTTCAACGGCAGGGGAGAAGAAAAGAGGGTTCGCACTCACAAAGCGGGGAGTAGCTGGCTTGTTACGGCGGTTACTACCCCAAACCAAATGGGCCTGATACTTCACTTTCGATGCACATCCAGCATGGCTCTATGCTTCAACGGCATGGGAGAAGACTTATATGTCACGCATATCCAGCATAGCTCCCTGCTTCAACGGCAGGGGAGAAGAAAAACAACCAATAAGGGCTAATAACATAGTCTGGGTAAAACAAATAAGCATGGGTGCAGCTTGCTTATTGCGGCGGCTACTACCCCAAACTAATCAAGCAGATATTTCACTTGGATGCAGCTCCATCACTGCTCTCTACATTAAAGGTGGGGATGGAAGGGAAATAGAACCAAGAGCTAAGAGAAACAGATAAGTATGAGAGAAAATATGTGTGAAGCTTGCTGGGCAGACTAGATGGGCCATTTGGTCTTCTTCTGCCGTCATTTCTATGTTTCTATGATAAATTAAAAGAGTAGCAAAATCGCCTAGACCAGATGGTATACATCCCAGAGTTCTGAAAGAACTAAATAAAATGGAATTGCAGATCTGTTACTGGTAATGCTTAAAGATTGGAGAGTGGCCAATCTAACCCAGATATTTAAAAAAAGGCCCCAGGGTATTCTAGGAAACTAGACCAATGAGCCAAACTCTGCGTGCAGTGCAAAATGGAAAAACAAACACCACCATGTATATATCTAAGGCTTGTGTCAGTTAGTCATACTGTTGTCTATGTCTGCAGCCACCAGGTACTAACAGTGAAAGGTATACTATGCAAAGACAATAAGCTCTCTGCAAAAACATGTCTCAGGCAGGCACACACACAGGCTCTTCTCTTTTCCACTTTTTTGGTTTTGAAAACGTACATCAGCTGTGAACCATACAACACGAGCAACACAAGGTATTTTTTGCTAACATGGTCTCTGTACAAAGCCCTGTTTTGCACACAAGCAGTTATTCTGAAAAAGAATCAAGAACATAATATGCTTGGCAGAAGAGGGAAGGGCTTGGACTGGTTCGGTTGGACTCATGGAAAGGAAATAAAGTTGGAATTAATTTCTCCTTCCTCTTCATCTAGCCAGTCCAGTCGCATGGAAAGTACCCAAGCTATTCCTTTACCTGGTGGGATACTGCCAAACCCTCTCTCAAAACTTCTGAAACACAGAAAGCCTCTTCCCTAGCTCAAAGATCGAGATGTATGCAAGTAGGACCAGGTTGCTGCTTTACCAATCTCCAATGGCAACACCAGATGATGCCCATGAAGCCACCAGAGACCTGGAAAGGTATATCCTCAATTTCTTGGGAAATGGCATTCCTTTGGATATAGAAGTCTAAGGAGAAATTACTACTTACCTGAAAATTTCATTTTCCTTAGTGTAGACAGATGGACTCAGGACCAGTGGGTTATGCTCCCCTGCCAGCAGATGGAGGCGGAGCAAGTTGATGTAACAGTATATATACTCCTGCAGTGATACCAGTCTGCCAGTATTCATTTCAAAAGCAACTTTGATCAATCTAGGGACTGGATGAACACTTACCTTCTCTTGGAGGTCAGGCTGACCTTGTCTTCCTGGGTGTCAAATTGCACTCCTAGGTATTCCAGCGACTGGGAAGGCTGTAGGGAACTCTTGTTTGTGTTGACTACCCAGCCTAGGCTTTCCAGAAGAAATATAACTCTGTTGGTTGCCCGGTGGCTCTCCTCCAGGGACTTTGCCCTCATCAGCCAATCGTCCAGGTAGGGATGGACGAGAATTCCTTCCTTCCTGAGTGCCGCCGCCACTACTACTATGACCTTGGTAAAGATCCGCGGCGCGGTGGCTAACCCGAAGGGTAAAGCTCGGAACTGGAAGTGTTGGCTCAGGACTTTGAAGCGTAAATAGCGCTGGTGATCCCGATGGATTGGGATATGCAAGTAGGCTTCCGACAGATCTAGGGAGGTGAGAAACTCCCCTGGCTGTACTGCATTCTTGACAGACCGCAGAGTTTCCATGAGAAAGTTGGGGACCCGTAGGTGTCGGTTGACTGACTTGAGGTCCAGGACGGGCCTGAAAGTGCCCTCCTTCTTGGGTACTATGAAATAAATGGAATAATGCCCAGAATTTATCTCCCCTGCAGGCACTGGGATTATGGCTTTTAGGGACAGGAGCCTCCGCAAGGTAACTTCTAGTGCCGCCTTCTTGAGAGGTGAACAAGGAGATTCCACAAACTTGTCCGGCGGGAGCCGAAGAAAATCCAGGTAATACCCTTCTCGGATGATGGCGAGGACCCACTGGTCCGAGGTAATCTCGACCCACCTGCGGTAGAAGAGGGTTAGCCTGCCCCCTATGGCTGCTACCCCCGGATGGGTCGGCTAATTGTCATTGTGGGGTGCGGCCGGGACCAGAACCAGAGCCGGTTCTCCTCTTGTTGTGCTTAGCCCGAAAAGGCTGGTTCCTGGCCTGAGAACGAGGTGCTTGGCAGCGAGCCCTGTAAGGGTTGAAGCATTGAGAGTTTCTACCTCTGGATGGCCTAGAAAAAGAACGCTGGCTCCTCCTCGACCTGTCTTCTGGTAGACTGGGTAATGGAGAGGCACCCCATCTATTAGCCAGTTTCTCGAGATCGCTGCCGAACAGTAGGGATCCCTTAAAGGGCATTCTGGTGAGGCGTGTCTTGGAGGAAGAGTCGGCCGCCCACCTGCTGGAAAGGAGGCTCAACCCATGGTCTGGACTGATCCGGGTACGTACAGGGAAACAAAGGTTTATCCTTTGTTCCATATACTCGTTATAATCCCTTCCAATTCTGCATAGATTTTGAAAGATTTATGCGAACACTGAAGCTGTACTTTTCAGAGCATGCACAATTGGAACAGGCTTTATCCAGAGTTTCTGAAAAATCAAGGTGGTGTCCACCGGGTCCTTGTGATCCTGGTTTAGACAAAAGATTGGCCATTCGGGATATTGAGTGCATAGAACTGATTCAGAGTAAATGTGGTGCTTTTGGGAAGAATAATCTCACAAGATATGAATGACTAACATTGAAAGTATTGAATGAGTGATCCATCATCACAAAATGTGGACAATGGAGGATCCATCATGATTCAAGATCGTGAGGTTTACGTTAAGAATTTATCAAGTCAGTTACAGGACATTAGTATCCTGTAGCCAGAATCCTGACAGGAAGCAAAAAAACACAACTACATAACACCAACAATGATTTTTCTGCAATGGTTACCGATAGTATATCTTTCTCAGTATAAAACGGCATGCATTTTGTATAAAATAATCTATGGCGAATAAACCGAATGGCTAAATAGTGCCATCCGATTACATGTGCCTCAAAGGAACCTTAGATCAGCAAACAAAGGTCTATTTACAATTCCTACTATAAAATCTGCACACCTGACAGAGGTTAGAGAAAGAGTGGTATCAATCACAGGCCCTAAGCTGTGGAACTCCCTGAGGCTCCAAACAGACACCAAAAAATTTAAAGCAGATTTAAAAACCTGGTTATTTAACTGTGCTTACACTAGACCTAGTTAATGATTTTAATGCTGTGTCTTTTTTTTAAATACATTTTAAGATAACCGAGTATGATTAAGATTTTACTGTCCTTAGCTTTTAGTAATGTATTTAATTGATATTAATACTTATTTTAGATTGCTTTTTGATAATTTTAGCACTGTTTTAGAATTAAGCATTGCTCTTTTAACCTCAAGATTGTACTGAGTATTTATTTCTATGTTTCATATTGCTCATTGTAAACCAATGTGATGGATTCCCGATATGTCAGTATATAAAAAAGTAATATAGAAACATAGAAAGTAAAACTATAAACTATCTACAAACGCCGTAAATTGGATCCAACTAAATCTCTACAAAATGAGACAAAAATGGTTACCTTAGAGGCTACATTTTTGGTTTTTTAACCAAGAAAGAATTTGATTTTCTGAACCCTAAATATCTATGTATATCTACAATATATGTTACCCAAAATATACAAAGATCAAGTCAATCCCCCGGCAGACCAATCATTTCAGCTAACAATTCTGTACTAGAAAAAATTTCAGTGTATGTTGATATCTTTTTAAAGTCATCTGTGAGTCAAATTCCTATATAAGAGATACAACTCATTTTTTTAATATCTTGCAGGATTATCAAGAGGACTGCAGTGTGTTGTATTTGATAAAGTTAGATGTGAAATCACTTTACACATCTAAACCTCAGATCCCAATTGTTAAACATCATTAGAGCCATCCTGAGTCAAAGACTGCAGCCACATAATGTTCCCACAAGCTTTATTATATATTTAAAGAGGCTTACATTAACTAGAAATTATTTTATTTTTGAAGGACAAATATATCAAATAGCCGGGGCAGCGATGAGAGCCACTATGGCCCCATCTCTTGCAAATCTGTATATGGATAAATTTGAAAGTAATGGAAGCTTTCATCCTAAACATCTAAAGAATACCTTACCATATTCGCATTTGAGGATAAGAAGAAATTGCACAAACATCTATGAATTTAAGAAACATTATCAAAATTTGAGTTGTAAATTGTTGGAACATGGTTATCCTTATAAATAAATTCGATGTGCCTACAAAAGAGCCAGGTTTATAAACAGATTTATTATCTAGATCGGGATCAGATATCACTAGTGATGGAACTATAAATTTCATTACTAGATATAATAATTTGACACCAAGTATGGTAATAATTATGAAGACCAATGTATAAATCTGCTCAAAATATTTAAAATTCTGCATCTAAGTAATTACTTTTTTCTGTATTAATTTAAAATGTAATTACTTAAAGACTGTCATGTAAATTATGTTATTTTGACCAGATAAAGTTTGCAGAATTTTATGTTTTTGTGTGCAGAATTTTATGTTTTTTGCACAGAATTCCCCCAGAAGTAAATGGTGCATAACTCACTTTTGGGGACTGGCCTGCCTGAGTGCAGAGGAAGTAGCATTGTCTTCCTTGTTGTCTCTGTTGAACTAGGTGTTGTTGCACTTTGTTTATGTTATAACATGACTGATTATTGTGAGTGTTTTGCTGTTATCCGCCAACATTTATGAATTGGCGGATTATACATTTTATAAATAAAGGAAAATTGGTTCTTACCTGCTAATTTTTGTTCCTGTAGTAGCACGGATCAGTCCAGACGCCTGGGCTCATGCACCCCTGCCAGCAGGTGAAGACAAAAAAAAACAAAAAACAAAAACTTGCCTGATCCTGCTACATAAAACCTAGTGCCACCTGCAGTTCCTCAGTATAGATCTGTACCCAAGCAAAATTGCAACGCTCAACTCAATGAAGCAATAGAAAAGTGTAAAACCTCAAACTTCTTGTCAACGTGAAAAACTATAAACAGGCTGCTATGAATCTGTACACATAAGGCGAAACTACAGCTGAACTAGCGACTCTCCACAATAAACAGGCAGGTTCTGGATTAATCTGTGGTACTACAGGAATGAAAATTAGCAGGTAAGATCCAATTTTCCTTCCCCTTTGGGATGTACCAAAGCTTCCCTAAATGCGGTGGGACCTGGAAAGTCCCGCTCGCAGAACACTTTTGCCAAAAGGAGACCTAGAAGCCCCCAAATCCAGACGATAGTATCGCACAAAAGCATGTAAGGATTTCCAATTTGCAGCTCTACAAATCTCCTGAGGAGATACCAGCTGCGCCTCTGCCCAGGAGGTCACTTGAGACCGTGTAGAATGAGCACGTAAGCTCTCTGGAACATGCCGCCCAGCAGTAATGTAAGTGGAACCAATAGCCTCCTTCAACCAGCGTGCTATAGTAGCCTTTGAAGCTTTAGAGCCTCGGCTCGCGCTGCTCCACAATACAAAAAGGTGATTGGATCTCCTGAAATCATTAGTCACTTCCAGATAGAGCACAAGAGCTCGAACATCTAAACTCTTGAGTACTCTCACAACAGGAGCAGATGCCTCCCTCTCCGGAAAAGCGGGAAGCTCCACAGTCTGGTTCACATGAAACGCTGAAACGACCTTGGGTAAAAAGGAAGGCACTATCCTCAACGAGACCCCCCCCCCCAAGTCTGAAATCTGGAGGAATGGATCCAGACAGGACAAAGCTTGTAATTCAGAAATCCGCCTAACCGAGCATATTGCTACAAGAAAAACCACCTTGAGAGTCAAGTCCTTCAGCGTCGCCCTCCGCAAAGGCTCGAACGGCTCTGAACAAAGACCCCATAGAACGAGATTCAGGATCCAGGAGACCTCAAATTCCTCTGAGGAACCTTATCACATCCGGATGAGCTGAAAAAGCAGAATCACCAACTTTACCCCACAGACAGCCCAAGGCCGCCACTTGAACTCTAAGGGAACTTGGAGATAGACCCTTAGCAAAACCTTCCTGCAGAAAAGACAAAATCTCAGGAATGGAGGACCGAAGGGCGTTAACACCATAAGCAGTACACCAGGACTTGAACACTCGCCAGATTCTAACATAAGCCAGATTAGTAGATTGCCTCCTGGCCTGCAACAAAGTGGTGACGACAGACTCCGGATATCCTTTACTCCTTAACCTCCGCTTCTCAAAAGCCAAGCCGCTAGACAATAGTGATAGACAATATAGGATCCTGCCGAAGAAGGCTCTTGAGATGTCCCAAACGAAAATCGGACCATCCACTGCCCTGTTGATGAGATCCGCAAACCACGGACACCGAGGCCACTCCAGCGCAACCAGAATCACTTCCCTGTGATGTCTCACAATGCGAACCAACACCCTGCCCCCCCAGAGGGCAAGGAGGGAACACAAAGTAGAACCCCCTGAGGCCAAGGCAGAACCAGCTCGTCAACGCCTTTGGCACCGGGCTGTCTCCTTCGACTGAAGAAGCGAACCGCTTTGGCATTCTGACAAGTCGCCATCAAATCCACGTGAGGAGACCCCTCCAACGTCTCCGGATGAGCTGCATCGCGGTCTCTGCAAACTCCGCTTGGACATTTTCGACCCCAGCTATGTGAGATGCAGCTATCCGCTCTAGATGGGCCTCCGCCCAACGCATCAAGAGCTGTGCCTCTTGATCTACTGACTGACTCCTCGTACCGCCCTGCCGAATGATAAACGCCACTGCTGTCGCACTGTCAGACAGGATCCGGACCAAGCGACCTTTCACTAGTGGCAAGAGCTCCCTCAATGCAAGCCGCACTGCCCTGGTCTCCAACTGCTTGATAGACCATGCAGATTCTTTCATAGACCAAAAACACTGGACGGAATGGCATTGACAAACTGCCCCCAGCTGGAAAAGCTGGCATTGATAGTCACCACCACTCAATCCGGGACCTCGAGGTCCATTCCGCGGAGAAGACTGGCTGACTGAAGCCACTTAGATACTCTCCCTGGCCTCCCCCCTCCAGGGGCAGCAGCAGATAAAACTCCTCTGAGCTAGACTACCAACGCACTCTCTGCAATGGCCTTATATGGAGAAAAGCCCAGGGAATGAACTCCAAGGTTGAAGTCATGGACCCTAAGATCTGCAAATCATCCCATACTCTGGGAACTTGCAATTGCAATAACCGAACTCGCTTCTGAAGAGATAGCAAATGTTGCTTACCTGTAACAAGTGTTCTCACAGGACAGCAGGATGTTAGTCCTCACATATGGGTGACATCATCAGGATGGAGCCCAATCACGGAAAACTTCTGTCAAAGTTTCCAGAACTTTGACTGGCCCCTACTGGGCATGCCCAGCATGGCACTAACCCTGCAGCCAGCAGGGATCCCCCTTCAGTCTTATTTGATAGCTACAGGTAGTGCCGAAAAAATAAAACAAAACGTTACGAACCCAACACCGCGGGGCGGCGGGTGGGTTTCATGAGGACTAACATCCTGCTGTCCTGTGAGAACACCTGTTACAGGTAAGCAACATTTGCTTTCTCACAGGACAAGCAAGGTGGTAGTCCTCACATATGGGTGAGTACCGACCTGAGGATGTCCGAACATGCACCAAATGTACCCAACGGCGTGCAACAGGCACAACAACTGGGGTGAAATTTGGTAGAGGACATCCTGAACCCCACCGGGCAGGCGGAAGGGTGTTGGTACATCACGTTGGAAAAAGGTTACACAGGACAGATTGGCCGAAGATGGAATCCTGTCTTCCAGCCTTATCCAAGCAATTATTTATTTAACAGTTTTATATACAGAAGTTCTGGTAACAGAGTTACTAATCACTTCGGTTTACATTACAACAATAGATTGACAGTATATAGAATAATGTCTTACAAAGTAAATAGAACTTGGAAATCATAAATAATAATTACTCTCCTTCCCCTTTTTTAAGTTATTATATACAAAGTAGTGGACCGTCATGGAGAACAAAGCTTAGATATTGAATTTAAGATTAAGAGAATTCTTGGTTAAACAACCAGGTCTTTAGTCTTTTTTTTTTTTTTTTTAAAGGTGGGAGTCGATTGTTCAATTCTAAGGTCTGGAGTGTGGAGTGAGCTCCAGGTGGCAGCCCTGCAAATGTCAGGAAGCAGCACCGATCGTAGGTGTGCTACTGAAGTCGCCATGGCCCTCAGAGTGTGCTTTAACACGGTCTTGGAAAGGAATTCCTGCTTGCTGATAGCAAAAAGATATGCAGTCCGCCAACCAGGAGGAGAGAGTCTGCTTACCTACAGGTTGCCCTAGTTTGTTGGTATGGAAAGAGACGAATAACTGAGTGCTCTTCCTGTGGGCAACTGTACGGTCTAGGTAGAACGCTAGAGCCCGTTTACAGTCAAGGGTATGCAGAGCCTGTTCCCCTAGGTTGGAGTGGGGCCTGGGAAAGAAGATAGGTAGTATAATGGATTGATTAATGTGAAACTCCGAAACTACCTTAGGCAAAAACTTAGGGTGAGTGCGGAGTACCGCCCGGTCCTGCAGGAATTTAGTGTAAGGCGGATAGGTAACTAGGGCCTGTGACTCACTAACCCTGCGAGCTGAAGTGATAGCTAAAAGGAAAATCACTTTCCATGTGAGATATTTTAGGTCACAGGAGTGAAGAGGTTCGAAGGGTGGTTTCATGAGCCACCCAAGAACCAGATTAAGGTCCCAAGAAGGGGCCGGAGGACGTAAAGGTGGTTTGATATGGAGTAAGCCTTTAAGAAAACGAGTTACGAGGGGTTGTACTGATATAGGGACATCCCCGACACCTTTATGGAAGGCGGCTACCGCACTGACATGTATTTTGATGGAAGAGGTCTTTAGACCTGATTCCGATAAATGCCAGAGATAGTCCAAAAACCTTGGGATTGGACAGGAAAAAGGATCAAGGGATTGCGAATAACACCATGATGTATACCTTTTCCATTTATAGGAAAGCCTTCCACAAGAATCAGGACACGAGAAACCGAATTTGAAAGGTTAAGTGGTTGAAGGATTAACCTTTCAACATCCATGCCGTCAGGGACAAGGCCTGAAGATTGGGATGGCGTAGACATCCGTCGTTCTGAGTGATCAGAAGCGGGTGCGTTCCCAAGAGAATGTGCCTGCGGATGGAGAGATCCTGGAGTATGGGAAACCACACTTGGCATGGCCAGTGAGGTGCTATCAGGATCATGGTTCCCTTGTCCTGACGGAGCTTCACAAGAGTCTTCGAGAGAAGAGGACGTGGAGGGAATGCATAGAGCAGACCGGTTGCCCACGAGAGGGAGAATGCATCTCTGGGCTGAGAGCGCTCGCTCCGAACGAGGGAGCAGTAATTGTCCACTTTGTGTTTCTGAGGGGACGCAAAGAGGTCTATTTGGGGATAACCCCATTGTTGGAAGAGAGGTCGGTACAGAGGGGTTGAGCGACCACTCGTGTGGTTGGAAGACACGACTCAGTTTGTCTGCCAAGACATTGTATACTCCCGGCAAGTAGGTGGCCCTGAGGTACATCAAGCGGGAGAGTGCTTCCGCCCAAATCTGCGCAGCTTCCTGACACAGAAGGAAGGAGCCTGTGCATCCCTGCTTGTTGATGTACCACATGGCCACCTGGTTGTCCGTCTGAATCAGGATAATGTGATTTGATAGAGAATCCTGAAAAGCTCTGAGAGCATATCGCATTGCTCGAAGCTCCAGGAAATTTATCTGGTGTTTGGCTTCCTCTGGAGACCAAAATCCTTGTGACTGCAGGTCGTTCACATGAGCTCCCCAGCCAAGGTTGGAAGCATCGGTGGTGAGAATGAGTTGAGGATCTGGCAGATGAAAAGGCAGTCCCCTGGAGGAGATGGTTCCGATCTTTCCACCAGGTGAGAGACAGACGGAGTGCGGCGCTGATGTGAACAATGGTTGACAGAGGCTGAGTCGCTTGAATCCATTGTGACCTCAGAGTCCAATGCATGACTCATGGCCAGGCGGGCCATTGGTGTGAGATGGACTGAGGACGCCATGTGTCTGAGAAGGACAAGGAATTGTCGAGCTTTTGCTGTGTGCTGAGACTGCAACTGGTGAGCGAGAGAAACGAGGGTTTGTACTCGATGAGGTAGAAAGGCTTTTGCCTGTAAGGTGTCCAAGTCTGCCCCAATGAATGACAAGGTCTGAGATTTATTTTATTTATTTATTTATTTAACAACTTTTAATATACCGACGTTCGTATGGCACATCACGCCGGTTTACAAGTAACTCAATTAAAGGAGGAAATTACAATAAACAGGGAGCGGGGATGGGAGCAGGCCAGAAAAAAGGAGGGGGGTAAGGGAGACAGGAGAAGAGAGGGAAAGATAGGTAGCGTGAGAGAGAGTAAAAAACAACCGTCAAAATAAGAAATAGGAGGAACTTATTTACAGAAGGAGCTATATACAGTAGTTACAATTAGGATAAGATTAATTATATTGGACACAATGCGCAATTTTGTAAATTTGCAGAACGAGGGCGGGCAAAGGAAGGGCGATGAGGACTAAATAGGATTTCTCGTAATTGACGAGAAATCCTAGAGAAATTAGAGTGTGTAGGGTCAAATCCAGGGACGATCGAGCGGCTTGCTGGGTTGGGGCCCTCATTAACCAGTCTAGATAGGGGTAGACGTGAACACCTTCTTTCCTGAGAAAGGCTGCGACAACTACGAGACATTTGGTAAAGACTCGTGGTGCAGATGCTAGGCCGAATGGAAGCACTCTGTATTGATAGTGCTTTGGGCCTACTAAAAACCTAAGATACTTGCGATGAGCTGAAGCTATTGCAATGTGGGTGTTCGTGTCCTGGAGGTCCAGAGAGCAGAGCCAGTCTCCTCTTTGTAGAAGAGGTAGAAGTGAGCCCAAGGTTACCATCTTGAACTTTTCCCGCTGGAGGTACTTGTTGAGGGCACGTAGGTCCAGAATTGGACGAAGCCCCCCGGATTTTTTGGGGATCAAAAAGTACCGGGAATAGAACCCTAGGCCTTGTTGTGAAAGAGGGACGGGTTCTATTGCTCTTAACTGGAGAAGAAGGGAAACCTCCTGCTCCAGAGGGAGAGAGTGGTCGTTTACTCTCCACGCTTGTAGAGGTGGCGAATCCGGTGGAAGAGCAAGAAAATTCAGGTGGTAACCCTGAGCAATGATTCCTAGCACCCACTGGTCGGTTGTGATTGATTGCCACATGCTGTGAAAATGGCACAATTGACCTCCCACTGGTATGGCTGGCAGAGGGATCCGGCTGCTGCTCTCCAAGGGAACGTCAAAAACCTGAAGCAGGCCCCGGCTGGGGAGCTGCTTGTGGCTTTTGCTTTCGGGCCTGGCAGGGCTGAGATTTCTGATAAGGCCTCGTAACTCGGGACCTTGCTGGTGGAGGATAGTACTTCCTTGGCCGGAAGAATGACTTCTTAGAGTCCTTCTTGAAGGGCTGTCTAGAAGGGAAGTCAGAAGGTATCGATGAGAGCTGTTTGAGGGTCTCATGATGGTCCTTCAATTCAGCCACTATTTGCTGAATTTGTTCACCGAATAGATTATCTCCTATACAGGGCAGGTCAGAGAGCCTGTCTTGTACTTCTGGGCGAAGGTCAGAAGACTTGAGCCAGGCCCAGCGTCTTGCCGAGATGGCAGCTGCAGACACTCTAGTGGAGGTGTCGAAGATATCGTAAGCTGTTCTTATCTCATGCTTTCCTGCTTCAAACCCCTTGTGAACAAGGGTTTGAAGATGTTCTTGGAATTGGTCAGGCAGGGTTTCAGAGAAGTCCTGTATTTGCTTGAAAATAACCCTGTTGTATTGGGTCATATACAACTGGTAAGAAGCAATCCTGGAGATAAGCATGGCCCCTTGGAACACTCGACGACCAACATTGTCGAGGGACTTGTGTTCTTTGACAGGAGGGGTAGAAGAGTGTGGTTTTGTCCTTTTTGCTTTCTTTTGAGCTGAATCCACCACAACTGAGTGGTGGTCAAGCTGAGATTTTTGAAAGCCAGGGGCTGACTGTACCAGATAAGTAGTGTCAGCCTCTCTGTGTACTGGGGCAATAGATCCAGGATTTTCCCAGTTCTTTTTGAGGAGGTCAAGAAGAACTTGATGAATGGGAATAGAAGTGATTACCTTAGGGGCATCCAGGAATTGGAGAAGCTCCATCATCTGGTGCCTATCATCTTGCTCCGTCTGAAGTTGGAAAGGGACCAATTCTGACATTTCCTTCACAAAAGTAATGAAAGAGAGGTCCTCTGGAGGAGAACGCTTTCTACTTTCAGTAGGAGAGGGAGGTGAAGGTAAGTCAACGGTATCTGAGGAAGTATCATCACCCCAGGTGTCATAAGGATCAGTATTTATTTTTATTTTATTTATTTAAAAGTATTTATATACCGTTTTATAAAATGAGTTTTTGTCAAAACGGTTTACATTAATTAAAATAAAGTTTTTAAAAAGAAAAGTCAAATTAAAAATAAGTTAAAATATACAAAAATTAATCAATAGCTAAAACTTTTAAAAATAAATCAAATTAATTACTCAAAAAAAAAAAATATTAGGCTGACCTGTAGGATGAGAAGGGGGTTGGATACCCGAAGGCCCCGGCTGAGGCTCCGAGAAAATCAAAGGAATCGCTGGGGGCACCGTGGACGGCTTGGAAGGCATCGGTGCCGGTATCAAAGGCATCGATGGCGCCGATGTGCGTATCGCTCCAGATGAATGAATCTGTGGAGAGGGACGACATGGCATCGATGGCTGAGGCAGAACTCCCGAAGGAGGGATGCGAAACGGTGTTTCTCCTCCCGATGAGGCTGTCATCGGGGAGCACACCGGAGACACAGGAATCACCGGTGGAAGGGCAGTCATGAGCGCCTCCATCCGGGATAGCAGCGGTGTGCCAGTGCTGCCGGAATCGGGTCGGTGACCGGTTCCATTCTCGGTACCGATGTCGGTGCCGGAGGGACCTGGAGTCGTTGCATCGCCTTGTCAATGGCCTCCTGGACCAGCCGGTCCAGTTCTTCCCGGAGATCTGGGGCAATCAGCTCCGGCTCCGTGATGGAAGAGGGAGGCTGAGGCAGTGTCGGAGGGACCACCTTTACAGCCGGAATCGCGACTCCCAAACCCCGATCGGGTGAGAGTTGCCTCGTTGTCCCGGTTGCAGGAGTGGTCGGTGCCGTTCCTGGACGGGGCTTCTTCAATGGTGGCTCGGATGGTGGTGAGGTCTATGATTTCGCTCCCTCGACGGTCTGAGACTTACGATGCCGATGTTTCTCCCTTCGATCCCCTCGATACTGAGGGGGAGAAATGGGAGTCGATGGCCATGAAGACGTCGATGGCGGGTGGACACCGGACGGTTGTCTATGTTGGTGCGACTTCGACGGTGCCGGTTCCGATGACGTCGATGCGATGGACGGGATCAGGGTGTGAGCACGGAAAAGGAGTCCCATCTTCTCCATTCTGGCTTTGCGACCTTTTGGTGTCATGAGGGAACATTTGGTGCAAGTCAGGACATCATGCTCATGGCCTAAGCACATTACACAGACTCTATGAGGGTCTGTGATCAACATGGTGTGAGTACAATCCGGGCACAGACGAAAACCCGACGCCATGGCCATAGAAAAAAATCGAGCCGCAGTACAGTCGACGGCCATTTACATTTAATAAATTTATTAATCACCTAACAGTGCAAGGCCTAGGCGATATATATAAAAACATACATAATAATAAAAACAAAAACATAAATACACTCATTTATATCAGGTTTCATAGAAACCATATCATATTGCACAGATCTAACATTAGAGACTTGTCCCTACAAGAAGATTCACTGAATGACATACCTTATGGTGGAACCAACAGAGAGATTCAACAAAAACACTCTGTGAGCTCACTTTAGCATGTTGGAAACATTCATATTGTATTTATACAATATTAAATACACGGGTAAGCAAATAACTCTTGAATGCCATCTTAAATTTTTTCACATCTTCCAGCGCACGGATTTCAAAAGGGATAAGAGGTTCCATTGAACTGGAGCCGCTATAGAAAAAGAGGTTTCCCTAGTATTAAAGAGTCTTGCCTGTCGAACTGAGGGGATCTCTAATAAGTTCAGTTGTGAGTATCTTAAAGATCTGACAGGATTATGAATTCGTAAGAGCGCATTAAACCAGACAGTTGACTCAGAGACATGCAGTTTAAACACTATCATACCTATCTTGAATATTATACGCTCATGAACAGGTTGCCAATTAAGTTTAGATAATACAGGAGAAATCCTGTCAAAGCGTTTAGAAGAGACAACTCTAGCAGCTGAATTCAGGATCAGTAGGCCGCAAGGGCCAAACTCGACTGTAATCGACGAAAAACCTTACCGGAGTACCGCGGCCAGAGAAAGTTAGAGGGACGGACCCCTGTGGGGCAAAGATATTTTAAATAAGTCCGTGAGGAAAAATTCCTGTCAGGAATGTGTTCAGAGCTTCTAAACCGCGAGGCTACTGCTGTGTGGAAAAAAGAAGACCAAAGGGGGACCCCTGCTGGCTGCAGGGTTAGTGCCATGCTGGGCATGCCCAGTAGGGGCCAGTCAAAGTTCTGGAAACTTTGACAGAAGTTTTCCGTGATTGGGCTCCATCCTGAAGATGTCACCCATATGGTGAGGACTACCATCCTGCTTGTCCTGTGAGAAAGCACCCTTTCTTCTGACAAACACTTTGCCTAACTGGGTGTCTAATCTCGCTCCCAGGTAGATTAGGGATTGTGTCGGGGTCAGATGACTCTTGGCCATGTTCACAACCCAGCTGAGAGAGTGGAGAACATCGCAAACCCTGCGAATTGACTGTAGACCTAGATCTGCTGACTTCGCTGATAAGCTAGTCTAGATAAGGATGCTCCAGGAGACCTTCCTTCCGAAGTGCTGCTGCTACCACCACCACCACTTTAGTGAAAGTGCGTGGGGTTGTGGCCAGATCGAAACGAAGGGCCCTGAATTGAAAATGTTGTCCCAGGATCATGAAGCAAAGAAAACGCTTGGACTTGAGTGAATCGGAATGTGCAGATAGGCTTCTGTAAGATCCAGAGAAGCCAGGAACTCCCTCTTGCAAACCGCAGCTATTACCGAATGCAAGGTTTCCATCCGGAAGTGGGGGGACTTTGAGGGCAGTATTCACTCTCTTCAAATCGAGGATGGGCCGAAACGTACCTTCCTTCTTTGGAACCACAAAATAAATGGAGCAGCGCCCCTTTCGAAGCTCTGCCAAGGGCACTGGAATGACCACCTCCAATTCCTGGAGATGGCCTAATGTCTCCAGTACCGCCTCACACTTGCGCCCCGGTCCACAAGGTGAAATCAGAAATAGATCGCGAACGGACCGAGCAAATTCTAACACATAGCCGTCTCTTATTATACTGAGAACCTACTGATCCTGCGTGGATGTTGGCCCACTCGTCGTAAAACTGCGTCAAGCAACCTCCTATAATAGGAACGTCTGAGTGGACCGGCCTCGCCTCATTGAGAGGACTTTCCACTAGCTGCAGATCCTCCTGCAGCACCCCAAAAAGGCCTACAAACCCCCCAAAAGGACTGCCCCCAATTATGCCCTCTAGGGGAAAATGACCTCTGAGGAGCAGAGGGAGCCTGCATCGGCCGGGATCTCCTGTCAGCACAGAGACGCGAATGGGTCTGAGAAAACCTCTTTGCCTTAGGCCTGTCCTCCTGTAGCTATAGCGGCTTATTCTCCTCAAGCGACTGAATCAGATGCTCAAGGCAGTCCCCAAACAACAGACAGCCCTTGAATGGCAAAGAGCCTAACTGCATCTTAAGAAGAGATGACCGCTGACCAAGTACGCAACCACAACCGTCTGGCCATGACAGCCGAAGCCATAGCTCTGGAAGACATTTGCACCAAATCATAGAGGGCATCTGCCCCAAACACAACTGCCGCCTCTATTCGCTTGACACTATCCGCTTGCTCTCCCGACTTTCAGGAGCAGGTCCTGCAACTGCTGCACCCAACGGAGACAAGCCCGCTGCATAAAACTTGAGCAAATCGCCGCACGCAAACCCAGCGCAGAGACCTCAAAAATCCGTTTGAGGTGAACCTCCAATTTGCGGTCTTGAATATCTTTCCATGCCGCAGAACCCACCCCGGGAATGGTGGTCTGCTTAGTCACTGCGGACACTGCCACATCAACCTTAGGAAGGTCAAAACACTCCAAGACCTCCTCTGGAAGGGGATAGAGCTTCCCCAAGGTCCTCCCTAAACTTCTTAACTGCCTTATAGTACTGGAAGGAAGCCAGGGGACCTCTTACCCAGTCCAGGAGAGGATCCTCTTCTTCCAAATCCGGGTCACTTTGGGGCACTTTAACGCCCAACACCTGAAAGGCTAAGGGCAGCAACACCTCCAATTCCTCCCTTTGGAACAGGCGGACTTCCTTAGTATCCTCGGACCAGAGACTAGGGACCCCTGGATCATCTCCCAGCAAAGTATCCCCAGATGCCGGCACCTCCTGACCTGCCAGTATCCCTGGGTCCGGCTCCTCAGGAGCATCACCGGAGTCACCAAGACCCCCTCTGACAGACCGCCCTGGTGCAGGAGGTGTCTGAAACCTCTGAGCCGAGGGCAATGTTGGCCTGACCCCCAAAGCGGGTCCCAAGCCTAGCAGCAAACTTCCCCCAGTCAGAGTCCGCTCAGCATTAAGGCCAACTCCGCATCCAGGCTGTTTACTGGCCAAAAAGGCCTCGTGCAGTGGTAAAACAAATTCTGGGGAAAAACTCTTTACAGCCCCACCACCCTCAGAGCTAGCAGCAGCACCAGTCCCACTCATGATTTCCATCCCCTCTAGGCCCCCCGACCGGCCCTGAAGTTGTAATGGGCCGGAGACGAAGGAGGCGGACCCTCCCCCACTCTCCCCGATGGCGCGGGAACTGCTGTCGAAAAATCCAAGATGGCTGCAGTTCCCGCGCCCTCGGAGGAAGAATCATTACCCCGGACAGTGCTGCGGCTGAAAATAGCCCCTGAATCGCTGGATTGACGCCGCCCTCCCCGCCCTCTGAGCAAGAAGCGCAAAGAGCGGCCATATTAAGACGCGACTGCGCCGAGCCACAGGTTCGGCACGAGGTCCCCTGGGTCATGCTGAGGGAGGAGAAAAAGAAAACCTGCAGAGAACAAAAGAACAGAGTGAGGAAAGAAGACCCCAAAGGAAAAGAAAGCTTCCCTCACCCTGGAGCTGATTTTACCAGAGGGAAGTCATTCACAGAGCTGTGCTGCCATCTGCTCAGAAAAAAAACAGCCTATTTTTTTTTTTTCAAAACTTTATCCACAAACACTAGGAACCAAAGAGAAACCTGACTAAAAAGAACAGGCTCTCTCAGCCCTAGGGAAAGTAAAATAAAAATCCTCGGAGAGCCTGCAGCCGCCTGGGTGGCCTTATGAGGGAGGGATCTGGACAATCAGATGTACACCCCACGGGCGCACAAACAGGTTCACAAAAGGGTAAAAACCCCCAGCCTGTCTGCCTCTACCGGATGGGGTAGGATCCACAAGGAATCTGAAGAAAAAAAAAAAAAAATCAAACACCCCGGAAGGAAGGCTCAAAAGAAAAGCGTTAAAGAGAAAAAACCAGCAGAACTGCAGGTAGAGCACTCTGTGCCATCTGCTAGATACAGAGAAAATACTGAGGAACTGCAGGTGGCACTAGTTTTTATGTAGCAGGGTCAGGCAAGTTTTTTTCTCTGTTTCCACCTGCTGGCAGGGATGCATGAGCCCAGGCGTCTGGACTGATCCGGGTACGTACAGGAAAATTTTTTTTTTAAATAAATATTTATCACAAGATTTAAAAGAAAATTATTCCTTACCTGCCAATTTTCGTTCCTGTAGTACCATGGATCATTCCAGACGGTGGGTTATGTTCCCTGTCCAGCAGATGGAGTTAGAACCAAAAATTCCCAGGGGAGGACCTATATAGCCACGCCTCCCTTGCCTCAATCCTCAGTAACTGGACTAGCAAAGCCAAGACGAGAAGAGACAGAACCAGATGGATCAATTAATCTAAAAAATATAGAGAAAAAAACAGCTGTAAGTGACAGCAAGTAACTTGTACTCAAAAAAACTGTAACTGAGAACTTGCAAACAGCACTGTGTTCAAAGACACAGCTCGCAATAACTAGAAATACAGAGTAAAAATATTGTGAAGACAGGAAAGCAGGGATGGCCCACAAAGAACCCCCAAAACCAGGGAGGGGTCTGGAATGATCCATGGTACTACAGGAACGAAAATTAGCAGGTAAGGAATAATTTTCTTTTCCCTGTACGTACCAGGATCATTCCAGACGGTGGGATGTACCAAAGCTTCCCCATCATGGGTGGGTCGCGGACAGCCCTGCCCGTATGACCGTCTCCAAGCTGACCGTGAGACGGTGCGCGAATGTCTAGACGATAATGTCTTGCGAAAGTGTGGAGAGACTTCCATGTGGCCGCCCTACAAATTTCTTGAGAAGAAACTGCAGAACTTTCCGCCCACGACGTCGCTTGAGCGCGTAGAGAATGCGCCTTAACAGCTAAAGGTGGAGACTTACCCACTCCGATGTATGCGGCTATAATCGCTCCTTTCAGCCAGCGAGCAATTGATTGTTTGGATGCCATGCAACCCTTCCTGGGTCCTGACCAAAGGACAAACAAATGATCGGAGAGTCGAAATTCATTAGTGACCTCCAAATAATGTATCAAAGAACGTCGGACATCCAACCGACGCAGGTCAGAAGAATCAGAGGATACAAATGACGGAAGCTCTACCGATTGGTTGAGATGGAAAGTCGAGACCACCTTCGGCAGAAAAGATGGAACTGTCCGCAGGGATACTCACCCTGGCGTGAAACGAAGGTATGGCTCCCGACATGATAGAGCTTGTAGTTCAGAGATCAGACGTGCTGAGCTGATCGCCACCAGGAAAATGGTCTTAAGGGTGACATCCTTGAGTGTGGCCGAACTCAGAGGCTCAAAAGGCGGTGCACATAGAGCCTGGAGTACCAAACTGAGATTCCATGAAGGACAAGGCGGTCTAATGGGAGGTTTCAAGTGTTTTACCCCCTTTAGAAAACGTAGAATATCCGGATGTGAGGCCAGGAGCTCCCTGTCATTACTCCATAGGAAAGCTCCCAAAGCCGCTACCCTGAACACGAAGAGAATTATAGGCCAGGCCCAAATCCAGACCCGCCTGTAGGAAGGAAAGCACATGCGCTACTGAGGCCTGCATTGGCAGAATAGTCTTTGACTCACACCATTCCTCAAAAATCTTCCATACTCTGACATAGGTAACGGATGTGGAAGTCTTCCTAGCTTTCAGGAGCGTCGAGATGACAGACTCTGGATATCCGCGCCTTCTTAATTGGCGCCTCTCAAAAGCCAGGCCGCAAGACAAAAGCGATCTGCCTTCTGAAAAATATTGGCCCTTGGCGAAGGAGACGTGATAGGTGACTGAGTCGAAGCGGGCCTTCCACTGCCAGATTGAGAAGATCTGCAAACCATGGACGTCGAGGCCACTCTGGCGCAACTAGGATCACCGGACCTTGATACGTCTCTATCCGTCAGATGACCTTGCCCACTAGAGGCCACGGAGGAAAGACATACAGAAGACACTGTCGAGGCCAGGGAGGAACTAGTGCGTCGACTCCTTCCGCGCCGTGCTCTCGCCTGCGGCTGAAGAAACGGGCGGCCTTTGCATTTGTCGTGATTGCCATTAGATCCACATGGGGTATCCCCCAACGCTGTATTATCCTCCGCATTGCGTCTTCTGAGAGTTCCCACTCTCCTGGATTCAGGTGTTACCGGCTGAGAAAATCGGCCTGCACGTTGTCCACGCCCGCTATGTGCGAAGCCGCTAGACGCTGCAAGTATAGCTCCGCCCACACCATCAAGTCGTCAGTCTCCAAGGAGACTAGATGGCTTCTGGTGTCCCCTTGGCGATTGATATACGCCACGGTGGTCGCATTGTCCGAGAGAATCAGAACCGCTCGACTGCGTACCAGTGGGTAGAACCCCTGCAGCGCTAGAAGGACTGCCCTGGTCTTCAGCCGATTGATGTGTCAAGTGGACTGATCTACCGTTCATCGGCCTTGGAGAGACCTGTCTTGACAAACCGCCCCCAGCCGGTGAGGCTGGCATCCGTGGAGACGACCACCCAATTCGGGTTCTGCAGAGACACTCCCTGAGCTAATTGTTGAGGGTCCAGCCACCACTGTAGACTGCTCAAGACAACACTCATAATGGGCAGCACTGCCTGAAAATCTCTGGACACAGGGTTCCATCGCGAAAGTAGGGACCTCTGGAGAGGTGGGAGATGAGCGAAGGCCCAAGGTACCAAATCGATGGTTGAAGCCATGGTTCCCAGTACCTGAAGATAGTCCCATGCAGTGGGAGTGACGAGAGCCATAAAACCGGTTACTTGAGCGCGTAGAGCCCGAGCTCTGTCCGGGTGCAGAAACACTTTGGCCTGGTTGGTGTCGAAGTGTGCTCCCAGAAAATCCAGCGATTGGGACGGTATCAGTTTGCTCTTTGAGAAATTGATGATCCATCCCAGAGATTGAAGAAGCTGTACCACTCTGTCGACAGCACGGTAGCCCTGCGCCCTCGACTTCGCTCGAATGAGCCAGTCGTCTAGATAGGGTCTAGATACTAGGATAGCCAGTCGTCTAGATACTAGGACACCCTCCCTGCGGAGCGCCAGTAGTCTAGATACTAGGATACCCTCCCTGCGGAGCGCCGCCGCTACCACCACCATGATCTTGGTGAAGACTCGCGGAGCCGTCGCCAGGCCAAAGGGGAGAGCACGAAACTGAAAATGTTGTCCCAAAATCTTGAAGCGTAAGAAGCGCTGATGATGGTGATGGATCGGGATGTGAAGGTATGCTTCTGTAAGGTCCAACGAGGCCAAGAATTCTCCCAGATGCACAGCTGCTAACACTGACCGGAGCGTTTCCATACGAAAACGAGGAACTCTGAGACACTTGTTGACAGTCTTGAGATCCAGGATAGGTCGAAACGTGCCCTCCTTTTTGGGAACCACAAAGTAGAACGAATAATGTTCTCTTCCCAGTTCGGAGGCCGCTACCGGGACTATCGCCCCCAGCTGTAGCAGACGATCGAGAGTCTGTTGAACTGCTAATTGTTTGAGGCAGGAACCGCAAGGAGAAAAGAGAAAACAGTCTCGGGATTCGTGTACAAAATCTAATACGTAGCCTTGACTTAAAATGTCCAGCACCCATTGATCCGATGTAATTTGGACCCACTCTTTGTAGAAGAGAGTAAGGCGACCCCCCAGGTGGGGGATCCCCTCGTGGGACCCTCTAGCATCATTGTGAAGCTTTTGAGGAGACACCTGCCCCTTGAGTATCCTTACCGTGGCGGCGTCCATGAAAGGACCGGTTCCAGGTGTGTGATCATGTAGAAGGCGCTCAAGGTGTTTGCTGTCTGGCAGGACGCGATCTCTGTTGATTCCGGTACCTGTTCCTGGAGGAATAAAAAGATCTAGAAGAACGTGGATGATCTTCTGGTAGCTTGTGCACCGCATTCTCATTAAGAGATCTGATGATCTGATCCAAATCTTCCCGAAACAGGCATCTGCCCTTGAAAGGAAGAGAAGTCAGGCGCGTCTTAGTCGAAGCATCTGCCGCCCAGTTGCGAAGCCACAAAAGACGGCGAGCGGACACCGCCGCCACCATGGATAGAGCGAGAACCCTTAACAGATCATAAAAAGCATCAGCTCCATAGGCAACCACCGCTTCAAGTCTATCAGCCTGAATAGTCTCTGCCTGTGGCAAAGATTGGGATGTGAGAAGCTGCTGTACCCAACGCAGAGCTGCTCGCTGTGCTAGGGAACTGCAGATAGCAGCCCTCATCCCCAACGCTGAGACCTCGAAGATATGCTTGAGGTACACCTCGAGCTTGCGATCCTGGACATCCTTCAACGCCATCCCACCCGTGACCGGGATGGTGGTATGCTTCGTGACCGCGGATAATCGCCAGTATCCCACTCCCTTGAAATCAATTGCAAGATATTGTGATGCGTGGGAAAAGCTTTCGCTAGGGTTCGCAAGCCCGCTAGCAGAGGGTCCCCTTTCTTAATCTTTGGATCCTGAGCCACAGGATCCGGAGGAGGGTCGATGTCCATTTCCTGCAGGATGTGGGGAATGAGATCATCCAACTCCGCTGCTTGAAAAATGCGGAGAACCCTCGGGTCGACACCCTCTACCTGGGCCGCCAGGGAGGGATCATCCGCATCTGGGTCCTGCCATGAATCCCCCGACGGTTCCTGCAGCGGTGTAGGGACCACGGGAGGGGGCCGAGCGGACCCCGCACCCCCTGTGGGCAAAGAAGCCTTCCCTAAGGGAGGGTCTGCCATCGAAAGCTGGGTCAAGCAAGTCAGTTTGGGAGGAGGGGGACCCCAATTTCCAAGATTCGGATCCCTGCTCTGTAAAAATGCCTTGTGCATTAAAACGACGAATTCTGGCGAAAAAGCAGGAAGTGCTGATGAAGGGCCCCCCAAGGTGTCGTCCCCTTGCCTGCCCTGGTCCGTTGCACTCAGAAACCCCATACTGTGAGAGGAAACCTGGAGCGGAGTGTCGACGTCCTCCTCAGAGAGAGCTGCCTCCGAGTCAGCTAACAAAATGGCCGCCGTTCCCGCGCTAAGGGGAAACGGGCATGCCGCTTCCTGCCGGCGCGGTCCGACTCTCCTCCAAGCTGCCCACCAGGTAAGCTATACTCCCCCTCAGGAAAAGCCGAAGAAAATCCCTCTGAGGGCTGCTGAACCCCTTGCCGAGCTCCGGAGCCGTTAGGCGATCTCTGCATCGTGGCGGGAGGGAGGGGGAGGGGTGGCTGCGGCATGCGGCAACAACGGAAGCGGCGAAGCAATAGAGCTATCCGGCCTCCGGACCCCTCACTGTCCCCAAGAGATCGTCGGGGAAAGCGCCGTCCCGACGGTAAGCAGCTCCGGGGAATGTGTCATTGCATAGCTGCAGGGCGGGACTCCAATCACTCCCCGAAGGGGAGGAGGGGAAGAGTACAAACTCCGGGGCTAGGGGGGAGCGGTCGGCACTACCAACTTCACCCCTCACAAATTCCTGTTCCTCCCAACGACTGTAAATAAAATAAAAACAACACTTACCACACTGTAGCCGGGCAAGGAAGAGGAAAAACAAAGAGAAAACTAAAGTGACAGGCAAAAAACACAGCCTGTCAGCAAGTTCCTGACTGGAAAACAGTGTCTCTCTTTGAACGGAGTGGTCCTGTCAGAACACTACAGAACCTATCCCTTAGAAGAAAACCTTTATCTAATATTATTTAATTGATCCCTCAAAAAGAAAATAAAACTAGAAAAGTGCTGGGGACAACCGTGTCCCCTGCTCAATCTGCTGGAGTTAGAACTATACTGAGGATTGAGGCAAGGGAGGCGTGGCTATATAGGTCCTCTCCTGGGAATTTTTGGTTCTAACTCCATCTGCTGGACAGGGAACATAACCCACCGTCTGGAATGATCCTGGTACGTACAGGGAAAAGGGGCTTTTCCTTTCCTAGTTGAAAATGTGGCGATGACTTGAGAATTTTTCCAATTGTTTGTACAAGTGGATGAAAAAAGACTGAAGCAGGGTTGTACAGCAATGCCAATGCAGGAACTGCCATGCATGCTCAAACAAAAAAAAAGTTCTGAGCTTAGGGAGAATGGACAGATTCGGTGCGGTTAGAAGTCACCCATCTTGTGTAGCTACTTGTGCTGCTTGTCCAAGGAGAAAGCACATTACCAGTATCTGCTTATTAGCATAGTCAATTATCCCTTCACCAAATGAGCAATTCCTTTATTCTTATTTATTTATTTATAGTTTTTTATATACCGCCGCTCAGAGATATCACGTCGGTGTACAGTGAACAGGAACTTACGCCGGAGCGTTATACATTTAACAAGGGTTAGTATATAGGTATTTGAACATAAAACAAGTAGAAGCAATTAAAAACAAAACAATCATTTAGGTTCTTACAAAAGCCCATGTCTACTTATCTCTGAAGAAAGTAACTTTTTTGCTACTTTTACCCATGTCCTCTTCTTTGCACTTGTGCAGCACTGATAAACATTTCAAAAAGGATATCAAGCACTGATCAGGTCTGAGCTCACTTATTTTAACAGGCTTCACTGCTGTACTTTGTAGGATACAGATATCCCTTATTTCTCCAAAGTCTTTCACCACCTCTTTCACTCCTTCCACCCAAACTCTGGGATAATGAAAGGAAAATTAGTCCTTACCTGTTAATATTTGTTCCTGTAGTACCACAGATCAGTCCAGACTCCTGGGTTTTGCCTCCCTTCCAGCAGATGGAGACAGAGAAGTTTTGACAGACTCTGTCTTATATGCCAAGGCGCCACCTACAGTCAGTCAGTATTACTCAGTATCAAAGCAGAATGGTTCAAAACCAAACTATCTATAACCAAACATACAATCCAAATTGGATCACTAACCTGAAATGGGAACCGCACCCATTGAACACGGTAAAGAAGTTTGATCTGCAGACCCAAAATAAATAAGAAATTGTAAACGAGCGGATTCTCCGTTCCCTCTATGAAACAGGCGGGACTCTGGACTGATCTGTGGTACTACAGGAACGAAAATTAACAGGTAAGGACTAATTTTCCTTTCCCTGTACATACCTGGAGCAGTCCAGACTCCTGGGATGTACCAGAGCTTTTCTTACCTGGGATGGGATCCAGAAAGGCCCGCTTGGAGCACTCCTTCTCCAAATCCCTCAGAACCCTGAGCATGGACATCCAGCCTATAATGCCTCACAAAGGTATGGAAAGATTTCCAAGTAGCCGTTCTACAAATCTCTTGTGGAGATGTCTATTGGCATTCTGACCAAGACGCCGCCTGCGAGCTGGTAGAGTGGGCACACACTCCCATTGGCAAAGGCTCACCCTGCAATAAGTATGCTGAATGTATAGCTTCCTTCAACCAGCGGGCTATTGTGGTTTTAGATGCCATATTACCTCTTTTTGGACAACTCCATAAACACCAACGCAGCAAGGCTCTGCGGACATCCAACTTCTGTAACTCCCTAGAGACAGAAACAGACCGGTCCAGATTCGGAAAGGATGGAAGCTCCACAGAGTGACTCAAATGAACACGCAGAAACCATCTTTGGAAGAAAAGGAAGGAACAGTCCACAAAGAAAATCCAGAATCAACAATTCTCAGGAAAGGCTCAAGGCACAACAAAGCTTGGAGCTCTGACACTATGCGCTGAAGTAATTGCCACCAGAAAAATTACCTTCAATGTGAAATCTTTCAACATCGCCCTTCTGAGAGGCTCAAAAGGCACAGTACATAGGGTGGTAAGAACTAAGTTTAGATTCCAGGAAGGACAAAGATGTCGGACCCTGGGACATAAATGTTTAGCACCCGAAGAAAACGAGCCACATCTAGATGTGAAGCTAATGCCACTCCCTGAATTGTGCCATGCAAACTACCGAAAGCTGCCACTTGTACTCTCAAAGAACTACAAGACAAGCCCTTGGATAGACCTGCTTGAAGAAAGCAAATGTTGCTTACCTGATGTAACAGGTGTTCTCACAGGACAGCAGGATGTTAGTCCTCACAAATGGGTGACATCGAGGATGGAGCCTGACCACGGAAAACTTCTGTCAAAGTTTCAGGAACTTTGACTGGCCCCTACTGGGCATGCCCAGCACGGCACTAACCCTGCAGCCAGCAGGGGTCTCCCTTCAGTCTTGTTTCAAAGCTACAGGCAGTACCAAAAAATAACATAAGAAAAAACGAACCCAACACCGCGGGGTGGTGGGCTGGTTTCGTGAGGACTAACATCCTGCTGTCCTGTGAGAACACCTGTTACATCAGGTAAGCAACATTTGCTTTCTCACAGGACAAGCAGGATGGTTGTCCTCACAAATGGGTGAGTACCGAGCTGAGGATGTCCTATCGTGCACCAAATGTACCCAACTGCGTGCAACAGGCACAACAACTGGGGTGTAATTTGGTAGAGGGCATCTGCACCCTACCGGGAAGGTGGAAGGGTGTTGGTACCTTATGCTGGAAAAAGGTTACGCAAGACAGACTGGCCGAAGATGGAATCCTGTCTTCCGGCTTTGTCCAAGCAATAATGGGCTGCAAATGTATGGAGGGAACTCCAGGTGGCAGCCTTGCAGATGTCAGGAAGCGGCACCGATCGAAGGTGTGCTACTGAAGTCGCCATGGCCCTCACAGAGTGTGCTTTAACACGGTCTTGGAAAGGAATGCCAGCTTGCTGATAGCAAAAGGAGATGCAGTCCGCCAACCAGGAGGAAAGAGCCTGCTTACACACAGGCTGCCCTAACTTGTTAGGATGGAAAGAGACGAATAATTGAGTGCTCTTCCTGTGGGCAACTGTACGGTCTAGATAAAATGCTAGAGCCCGTTTACAGTCAAGGGTATGCAGAATCTGTTCCCCGGAGTTGGAGTGGGGCCTGGGAAAGAAGATAGGTAGTATGATGGATTGATTAATATGAAACTCCGAAACAACCTTAGGTAAGAATTTAGGGTGAGTGCGGAGTACCGCCCGGTCCTGCAGGAGTTTAGTGTAAGGCGGATAGGTAACTAGGGCCTGTAGTTCACTAACCCTGCGAGCTGAAGTGATAGCCAAAAGGAATAACACTTTCCATGTGAGATATTTTAGGTCACAGGAGTGAAGAGGTTTGAAAGGTGGTTTCATAAGGCGACCAAGAACCAGATTAAGGTAAAGGTGGCTTCAAATGGAGCAATCCTTTAAGAAAGCGTGTTACAAGGGGTTGTACTGAAATAGGGATATCCCCGATACCTTTATGGAAGGCGGCTACCGCACTGACATGCATTCTAATGGAAGAGGTCTTTAGACCTGATTCTGATAAATGCCAGAGATAGTCCAAGAATTTGGAAATTGGACAGGAAAGGGGATCAAGGGACTGAGAAGTGCACCATGATGTATACCTTTTCCATTTGTAGGAATAAGATTTTCTTGTGGAAGGCTTTCGTGAAGCGATCAGGACACGAGAAACTGAATCCGAAAGGTTAAATGGTTGAAGGACTAATCTTTCAACATCCATGCCGTCAGGGACAAGGCTTGGAGGTTGGGATGGAGGAGGCATCCGTCGTTTTGAGTGACCAGATGCGGGTCCTGTCCCAGAGGGATGTGCCTGCGGATGGAGAGATCCTGGAGTATGGGAAACCACACTTGGCGTGGCCAGTGCGGTGCTATCAGGATCATGGTTCCCCTGTCCTGACGTAGCTTCACAAGAGTCTTCGACAGAAGAGAAAGTGGAGGGAATGCATAAAGCAGACCGGTTGTCCACGTGAGGGAGAATGCATCCCTGGGCCGAGAGTGCTGGCTCCGAATGAGAGAGCAGTAATTGTCCACTTTGTGGTTCTGAGGGGACGCAAAGAGGTCTATGTGGGGATAACCCCATTGCTGAAAAAGAGTGGTCGCTACCAAAAGATTGAGGGACCACTCGTGTGGGTGGAAAACACGGCTCAGTTTGTCTGCCAAAACATTGTTCACTCCCGGCAAGTAGGTGGCTCTGAGGTACATGGAGCGGGAGAGGGCTTCTGCCCAAATCTGCGCAGCTTCCTGACACAAAAGAAAGGAACCTGTGCCCCCCTGCTTGTTTATGTACCACATGGCCACCTGGTTGTCCGTCTGAATCAAGATTACGTGGTTCGATAGGCAATCTTGAAAAGTCCTGAGAGCATGTCGTATTGCTCGAAGTTCTAGGAAGTTGATCTGGTGTTTGGCTTCCTCTGGAGACCAGAATCCTTGGGTTTATAAATTGTTTACATGGGCTCCCCAACAGACGTTGGACGAGTCGGTTGTGAGAATTATTTGAGGATCTGGTAGGTGAAAAGGCAAGCCCTGTAGGAGGTTGGATTGAGTTTTCCACCAGACAAGAGACAGACGGAGTGCATCGGTGATGCGAACAATGGAGGACAAAGGCTGAACAGCTTGGATCCATTGTGATCTCAGAGTCCATTGCATGACTCTCATGGCCAGGCGGGCCATGGGAGTCACAAACTGAGGAGGCCATGTGTCCCAGCAGAATGAGGAATTGTCGAGCTGTTGCTGTGCGTTGAGACTGCAACTGGCAAGCTAGGGACACAAGGATTTGGACTCGTTGAAGAGGAAGGAAGGCTTTTGCCTGTAAGGTGTCCAAGTCTGCCCCAATGAAGGATAAGGTCTGAGATGGGATTAAGTAGGATTTCTCGTAATTGACAAGAAACCCTAGAGAAAGTAGAGTTTGAATTGTCAGGGTCAGGGAGGACCGAGCGATTTGCTGGGTTGGGGTCCTGATTAACCAATCGTCCAGATAGGGGTAGACGTGGACACCTTCCTTCCTGAGAAATGCTGCAACTACCACGAGGCATTTGGTGAAAACTCGAGGTGCGGATGCCAGGCCGAAAGGGAGCACTCTGTATTGATAGTGATTTCGGCCTACTAAAAAACGGAGGTATTTGCGATGAGGTTGAGTTATCGCAATGTGAGAATAGGCGTCTTTTAGGTCTAGAGAGCAGAGCCAGTCCCCTCTTTGCAGCAGAGGGAGAAGCGAGCCCAGGGTTACCATCTTGAACTTCTCTCTGTGAAGGTACTTGAGGGCCCGTAGGTCCAGGATTGGTCGAAGTCCTCCTGACTTTTTTGGGATCAGAAAGTACCTGGAGTAGAACCCTAGTCCTTGTTGTGAGGGAGGAACGGGTTCTAGAGCGTTTGACTGGAGGAGGGAAACTTCCTGCTCGAGAAGAACAGAGTGATCGGTGAGTCCCCACGCCTGCATGGGCGGGGAGTCCGAAGGGAGAGTCAGGAAGTTGAGGTGGTAACAGTGTGCAATTATCGCTATCACCCATTGATCTGTGGTGATATGATGCCATTTTTCTAGAAAGTGGCTTAACCGACCTCCTACTGGTATGGTTGGAAGAGGGATTTGGCAACTGCTCTCTAATTGAAAGTCAAAAACCCGATGCAGGGCCAGGTTGTGGAGCTGCTGCGGGCTTTTGTTTTCGAGACTGGCGAGGCTGAGATTTATGGTAAGGCCTCGAAGACCTAGACTTGGTTTGTGGGGGATAATACTTCCGTGGACGGAAGGAGGACTTTTTTGGGTCCTTCTTGAACGGCTGTTTAGAAGGTAAGTCAGAAGGAATGGATGAGAGCTGTTTAAGTGTCTCATGATGATCCTTCAATTCAGCAACGATTTGCTGAATTTGCTCACCAAACAAATTATCCCCTAGACAGGGCAGGTCAGAGAGCCTGTCCTGAACCTCCGGACGAAGGTCAGATGACTTAAGCCAAGCCCAGCGTCTTGCGGAGATGGCCGTAGCAGAAAGTCTGGTGGAAGCATCAAAGATGTCGTAAGCTGTTCTTATCTCATGCTTCCCAGCTTCAAACCCTTTATTTAGTAGGGATTGAAGTTGTGGTTGGAACTGCTCTGGTAAGGTATCTGAGTATTCCTGTATCTGTTTAAGAATGACCCTATTGTATTGGGTCATATATAGCTGATAAGAGGCTATTCTGGAAATTAGCATGGCTCCTTGGTATACTTTCCTACCTATACTATCTAGGAATTTATTTTCCTTAGTAGGAGGTATGGAAGAATGTGGCTTTATTCTTTTAGCTTTCTTTTGAGCTGATTCTACCACAGAGTGGTCTAGCTGAGGTTTCTGAAAGCCAGGTGCTGACTGTACAAGATAGGTAGAGTCAGCTTTTTTGTTTACTGGAGCAACAGATCCAGGAGATTCCCAATTCTTTTTTAGAAGGTCCAGAAAAACCTGATGAATTGGAATAGAAGTGATGACTTTAGGGGCATCCAAGAATTGGAGCAACTCCATCATCTGGTGCCTGTCATCTTGCTCCGATTGAAGCTGAAAAGGGACCAACTCCGACATTTCCTTCACGAAATTTATGAAAGAGAGGTCCTCAGGAGGAGAACGCTTTCTACTTCCTGCAGGAGAGGGTGGTGAAGGCAAATCATCGGTGTCTGTGGAGGTATCATCACCCCAGGTGTCATAAGGATCAGGTTGCTGACCTGTAGGACCATGAGGGGGTTGGATACCTGAAGGCCCTGGTTGAGGCTCCGAGAAACTCGAAGGAATTGCCGGGGGCATTGAGAATGTCCTCGGTGGCATCGGCGCCGGCCTCGAAGGAATCGGTGTCGGCATCGAAGGTATGGGGTGCCGTCATCGAAATTCTCGATGGAGCTGATGTGCGTAATCGCCCCCCGTGGAATGTATCGGTGGCGAGGGACGACATGGTAACCGATGGTACTACCCCCGAAGGGGGAATTCGGTATGGTGTTTCTCCACCCGATGAGATAGCTGTCGGAGACCCGGGTATCACCGGAGGAAGGGCAGTCATAAGCGCTTCCATCCGGGCAAGCAGCGGTGCCAGTGCTGTTGGAATCGGGTCGGTGACCGGTTCCACTCTCGGTGCCGGAGGAATCTGGAACCGTTGCATCGCCTTGTCGATGGCCTCCTGGACCAGCCGGTCCAGTTCTACCCGGAGACCTGGGGTAACAATACCTGGCTCCACGGGAGAGGGAGGCTGAGGCTGAGCCGGAGGGACCACCGTCACCGGTGCAGTCGCGGCTCCCAAACCCCGAAGGGGTGAGGGTTGCCTCTGTGTCTGCGAGACAGGAGTGGACGGTGCCACTTCTGGTCGAGACTTCTTCGGAGGAGGCTCGGACAGTACTGAGTCGATGACTTCGATTCCTCGATGGTCCGAGACTTGTGACGTCGATGGCGATGTTTTTCTCTCCGATCCCCTCGATCTTCGGGGGAAGGGACGGGAGTCTATGGCCGCGGAGACATTGATGACAGGCGGTCACCGGGAGGCTGTCAACGATGGTGAGACTTCGACGGTGCCGGTTCCGATGACGTTGATGCAATCGATGGCAGAGTGTGAGCATGGAAAAGGAGTCCCATTTTCTCCATTCTGGCTTTGCGACCTTTTGGTGTCATTAGGGCACATTTAGTGCAAGTCAGGACATCATGCTCACTCCCTAAACACAAAACACAGACTATGTGGGTCTGTGATGGACATAGTACGTGTACAGTCCGGGCACCGACGGAACCCCGACGCCATGGCCATAGGCCAAAAATTTAGCCACGGGACGGTCAACTGCCAACAGGCCTCGAGGGCCGAACTCGACGGTAGTCGACAAAAACAACGGCAAAAACTTACCGAAGTACCGCGGAGCAAAATTTGAAGAGGGGAGACCCCCGAGGGGCAAATTTTTCTTCAAGAAATTAGTTGAAGAAATTCCTGTCAGGAATGTGGTAAGAGCTCCTTAACCGCGTGGCTTACTGCTGCGCGGAAAAAAGAAGACTGAAGGGAGACCCCTGCTGGCTGCAGGGTTAGTGCCGTGCTGGGCATGCCCAGTAGGGGCCAGTCAAATTTCCTGAAACTTTGACAGAAGTTTTCCATGGTCAGGCTCCATCCTCGATGTCACCCATTTGTGAGGACAACCATCCTGCTTGTCCTGTGAGAAAACAGAAAATAATCAGACACCGATGCCCGAAGAGGAAGAACTCCACGTTGTACACACCAAGACACAAAGACTTTCCACACACAGACATATGCGAGAGAAGTGGACGTTTCGCGAGATCCAAAGAGGGGAGTAACCACCACGAACGAACTCCTAATCTTCAAATGCTGCCTCTCAAAAGCCAAGCCGCCAGACAAAGGCAATCCAAGCTCGGAAGAGACTGAAAACGCAGGGACCTTGCCAGCGTCAAATTGATTAGATCCGCAAACCATGGATGCCTCGGCAAATCTGGAGCTACTAGTATTACCTCCGACAGGCGAAGTTCTATTCTCTTGAGAACTTCCCCGATGAACGGCCAAGGCGGAAAGACATACAGAACAACATCTCTCGGCCAGAGAAGAACCAGCGTGTCTACTCCTTCCACTCCTGCTTCTCTGTGGTGAGAAAAGAATCGCGGAGCCTTGGTATTATGAAACGTCGCCCTCAGATCCATTCTGGGTGTGCCCCAATCGTCGCAAATGATCTGAAAAGCCTCCTCTGCTAATTCCCATTCCCCAGGATCAAGTCAGTGCCAGCTGAGGAAATCTGCGTGAACGTTGTCGACACTGGCTATATGAGACACCACAATCCTGACCAGATGCCGTTCCGCCCAGCTGATCAAGTGATGAGCTTCCAAAGCCACTGGCCGGCTCATGGTTCCCCCTTGGCGATTCGATATAAGCCACTGTGGTCACATTGTCCGATAACATCCTGACTGAACTCCCTGAAGCCTCGGGAGAAAAACTTGATGAGCGAAACATACCTCCCTGGTCTCCAGGCAAATAATGGACCACTAATAGTCCCCTCGGGACCAGAGGCCCTGCCCAGATTTTCGCACACACACTGCTCCCCAGTCTGAAAGACCGGCATCTGTGGCAAAGATCGTCCACTCTGGTACTAGCAAGGGAACTCCACAGGTCAAGTTGTCGGAGAGCAGCCACCTATCGAGACTGAATCACGCAGCCTCCATAAGAGGCAGGGGTAGCTGACATTGCTTGGAAATTGGACTGCACTGAGAAAAATAGCGATGACTGCAAAGGACGCATGAAAGCTAAAGACTACGGGGCCAGTTCCCATGTAGACATCATCGATCCTAGCACTCACAAGCAATCCCACACTCGAGGAGGATGTTTGAATAAAAACACTCGAATCTGTCCCTGCAGCTTTAGACTGTGCTCTGCTGTAAGGAACACTGCCATGCTGTGTGACAAACCGGGCCCCCAGGAACTCCACCGACTGAGATGGCTCTAGAACGCTCACAATAGTTGAAGCACTCTGTTGACAGCCAAACAGCAAGAGACTGATTTTGTCCGAATCAGACAGTCATCGAGGTAGGGATGTACCAACAGACCTTCCTTCTGTAGCTGTACTGCTACTACCTTGGCAAAAGTCCTGGGGGTGGTAGCAAGTCAGGTAATGCTGTCCCAGAATGGAGAACCTCAGAAAAACTTCTGATGGTTGTTCCTAATTTCGATGTATAAGTACGCTTCCATGAGATCTAAGAACACTCCACGTCAAATGGAAGCAAAGACGGTCCGCAAAGCCTCCATGTGAAAACGGGGTATGCGAAGACATCTGCTGACCCGATATAGGCAGAGAATGGACTGCAAGGTTCCTGCTTTCTTTGGCACCACAAAATAAATTGAGTAACGATCCTTCTCTTTTGTGCCCGGGTAACAGGCGTGATTGCGCCTAGATCGAGAAGGCGCTGCAATGTGTCCCGTACCGCCCGACGCTTCATGTCGTAAATGCACGGTGAGATTAGAAAACTATGCCTGAGGCGACGTGCCAAATCTAAAGCGTAACAGTGTTTTATCACTGAAAAGACCCACCGGGCCGATGTCACTTTGGGTCTATTCTTCGCAAAAGAGAGACAGACTGCCCCTACGATCGGAACAGAGGAAAGGACCGGCCGCGCATCATTGGGCTTAACACTCTGCGCGGACTGGGAGATTCCAGGCCTGGAAAACAGTCATCCTCGAAAGAACTGAGATCAAGACTATTGCCTGCCAATATTTTGACTATAGGCGGTAGCAGTTGAACATGGTGCTCAAGATTTATGGCTGCCCCGAAAAAGATCTAGCCGAAAACACACCTCTTGGCCTCGGCTTGTCCTCCAATAGCCGGTGCACCTTATTCTCTCCGAAAGATTGAATCAGGCCCTCCAGATCTTTTCCAAACAGCAATTTGTCTTAGAATGGTAATGAACAGAGTTAAGACTTGGAGGATAGCATCCGCAGCCCAGTTTCTTAACCACAACAGACTTCGAGCGGACACCGCGGAAACCATGGACCTGGCAGAAGAGCACAATAGGCTATACAGAGCATTGGCACCGTACGCGATTGCCGCTTCAAGGCGCCCAGCCTGAAGAGCCTCCTCCTCAGATAGGGACTCGATGGCCTGTAGTTGTTGAACCAACGAAGGCTCACCCTCAACGAGAAATTGCTACACATCGCAGCTCTGACCCCTAGAGCCGAAACCTCAAAAAACCTTTTTGAGCAGGAACTCCAGTTCCCTATCCTGCAAGTCCTTGAGAGCTGTCTATCCAGTAACTGGGATCGTGGTCTTCTTAGGAACCGCTGACACTGCCACATCATCCACCTTAGGGACCCTAAGAAGCTCCAAAGCCTCCTCCATTGCCTCAGTAAATTTCAGTCCCAAATCCGGAGTGTCCTAGTCCCGGAACCACAAGGCAGTGACCAAAAAACAAAATGGAAAGTAGGTGGACCCCGCAGGTCCAATAACAAGGGATCCATAGAACCCAACTGGGACTCCACCTGCAGGGCCTCAAAGCTCAATTCTCCCAAAATAGTAGGAATAAGGGGCTCTAACTCCTCCCATCTGAAGAGATGCACCACCTTTGGGTCATCACCATCCACTGCATGAGACCCCCCGCACCTAGCGTCTGGTCCTCATCCCCTTCAACCTCCTGAGGAGGCTGGGATGCGGGCTCCGGTTCATCATATTCAGAGGCCTCTGACGATGTATCCGTGCCAGGGAGGAGCTCCTCTGATCTTAATGGACGCCCTCCTTTAATGGGCTTTGCACTGCCCACTAACAGATCATTCGTTGTGCTTGATGAGGGGCTCAGGAAACCATGCTAGAGCAGCTGACCTCTTCTATTTTTATTTATTTATTTCCCAGCTCTTCTGGCTTTAAAAGCCTTATGTAAGAACAAAACAAAGTCTGAAGAAAAAAAAAGGAGGAGGAAGTTGAGGAGTCCGTAGCCCCCTCGGGGCTATCCCCTGTGGTATTAGTGGTCAATCCCCATGATTCATCCCCCTCAGGGATCGGTAGATGGAGAGATAAAGGCGGCGGGAGATTCCCTTCCCCCACCGCGGCCAGTGCCGCAGAGGTCGCTGCAGGATTGAAAATGGCGCCCGTCCGCTCTCAGCGGGAACAGACCTGAAGTAGAAAGCTCCAGCTGAATAAAGGCTCCGGTAACCTTCTACACCCGAACGACAATCCTCCTGGGGGCTGTAGAGGCTTCCTCTCCCCTTGGAAGACAGACTGAACACAAACCGCCATTGGAGAGTCGTGCAGCAAGCTGACCTTTGCAGAATGAGTACTGAGAGAAAAAAGTAAAAAATGTCTTCTTTCCAATGAAAAAAATAGCCAATAACCCCTGCGAAAAAGCCAGCGATCTGAGCCTGCCCGCAAGCACAAGGCAAATAAGAGTCCGAAAAAAAGGGGTTTTTTTTGTTTTTAAATAGTCAAACAAATGCACTGAAATGCAACAAAAAGACACTTGCCCAGTCTCCTGTGGGTCCTGGACTAACTGGAGTGAGTGAGCCGGGCTCCCCGGTTTCACTCACAGCACTGCTACTTACAGACTAATTGAGCTCTCAGCTCCTAGTCGCAGCTGCCTCTGGAACCAGGGGGAGGGGGGGGGGGGGGGGGGGGGAATGGTCCCCTCAGAACCTGACAACCTGGGAGGCTGACCAGTGTCTTTTTACTTCTTTAATTCATGTGTCTTTTTTTAAGCAACCTGTCTAAGTCTATTATAAAGCTAAGTATCAGAACAAGACTATAGGTTTTGCACCTACACCATCTACTGGAGACAGAGTCTGTCAAAACTTCTCTGTCTCCATCTGCTGGAAGGGAGGCAAAACCGGACTGATCCGGGTACATACAGGGAATTCAAAATTCACACCCAAAGAATGTATAATTCATTACAACCATCTTCACCAAGCCTCCTCCCTCCTCTTACCTCCTCTGAGGCACCTTCATCCTCAGAAAGGTATCCATGAGGCACAAAAAAACCATCATCCTCCTCCTCATCTTCTCCTGCCTCATCATCTTCATCCTGCAGAGAAAGGAAGAAATGGATCTAAACTAGTTATATGCTGAACCCTCAAGCAAAGCTGTTTTGTAATAGAATCACACACAAAACCACTGTTGCAATATAAGGCTCAGTGCATCAATATATGCAGATATATTTGCAAGAGGGGCTGGGGATATTTAGAAAGTTGACACTTTCCAAGATTCTTGCAAAACTAGCCTCATGCATTCTTCACACGTGGAGCACAAAGCTGAGCTATTCTAATGTCTTAGCAGTGAAAGCGGAGATCACTCATCGGCTCAATTGTCCACCTTAGTACATCTACAAACAGTGAGCAGGCAGGCAAAAAAAAATAAAGTTACTGGCCTTCCCTCTATTTACATAAATTAAACATAAAAACTAAGTACCTCTCATATAATTTGAAGTATTACAGGGGTACCTCCCAAAAAGAAAAGTAAGCCACTATTAGACAATACAACCCAATTTCGTGTGAGAGACCTACTAAATAGCTATGGTTCTGAGGCACTCTGGACTCAGTGTAAATAGGTTGACACTCACCCCCTCACTGTGGGAAAGCGACTCTCCAGGTTCTTCCTCTTCCCACTCCTCATCACTATCTACTTCATAGTCCAACAGCTTCTACCAAAAAAAATAAAAAAATAAAAAAATATCATAGCTATATTCACATGCAAGTTGGTTTACATTCTTTAGTTATGAGAACTCTGTAGCCCATGTAGAAGTAGTAATCTGTACAGGATCACCTGGAAGAGGCAGAGAATGATCAACAGATAGGTGTTAAGTACCCTAGAACTATGTTGTGGGAAAAATGATCTTTGATAGAAGCTCCACATTTCATCTGTAAAAAGGTGGCTTGATTGCTGATTTCCAAGCCAAACCCAAAGGATGCTCTGTCCCCATTAGAAGAGAGCATTTCATTATCTAGGACTAAGTAGAATCACCAAGAAAGCCTGATTTCCAGTAGAATGAGGATACAGGATGACATCAGTTCAAAAATACATCTGAGATATGTGAAAGATGGATTGTTCAATAATGTCAGTGCAAGGATAAGTACTGCCACGCATGCACTTACATAGTCCATAGACCATGGGTTCCTGGCATGGACTGTCTCACTCATCTTGTTCCATGTTCCCCAGTATGCCGTCGGTAATTCTCACAAAATTGCAAGAGCTTCATCCTTCCAAACCTTCTTCCTTTCTGGCACACCATCCTTTTCACCGTTTGGTCAACCAGAACCGAATCATACTGCTGAGGGAAACTTCGGGTATGGTCAATATTTGCACCTCACCTGTTCATTCACCATTCTCTCTCCAGCATAACTGCATCACTACAGAAACAAACACAGAGAAATGTAAAATATAGTCTCATTTATCTCCCCCTATCCTTCTATGGGAAACATTTTCAGCTTTTGTATTCCATTCTTAATGATTTGGAGGAAAGATCAATGGGTAATGGCAAAAACCTCTAAAAAAACTGCAGATTAGCCCAAGCCTCTTGTATGGTTCCATCTCTTGAAACATATATAACATATCTATCTTTTATCTGTTTTTATTTTAATGTAGACATATTTTACACAGTCAGCCGGCTAGTCACTAATTTATTTCCAGATCTTTAGAGGGCAGAAATATAGTGATGGATACATGTTATCTTACATGAATAATCTCCTTTCCTTGATTCCCGTCAGATCAGTTCAGATGCATGAGTTAATGTTCCCCTACCAGCAGATGGACTGAGGACATGTCTGCTGATGTCAGCCCTTATAGAGTCCTGTGCTGACCTCAGCCTGCCAGTATTCGTTGTAATAATTAAGCAATCTAAATATTCCGTTACACACCCCCAAAATCCAAGGGTTTTCAAGGCAGAACAACTACTCCATCTCCTATCTTAGGGAGTAAACAAGTAAAGCTGAACCAACTAAACACTATAGATTTCGTATTCAAAGTAAAAGCAACCTTTGGCAGTCTGGGAGATTTCTGGGACTGGTCTGGTCGGACTCAAGGAAATGAAATCATCAAGTAAGATTACATTTTTCCCTCCTCTTCATTCAACCAGACCAGTCCAGACACATGGGACCATACTCAAGCTCTCTCTCATCTGGATGTAACACTGTCAGCCCTGCTCTCAAAATGCAGGTCAACCCCCCCCCCCCCACACACACACACACACACTCCTTTGCCATGGCTTGGACATCAATTCAATAACGCTTTGTGAAGGAATGTAAGGAAAGCAGCTCTGCAAATCTCTACTAGAGATACCAAAATGGAGCTCTGCCCCCAATGAACCCTGTCCTTTGGAAGCTCCTTGGGCAACAGCAAAACCTTGGTTGTAAAAGCTAAGCCTGTCACCTCCTGAATCCATCATGCTATGAACATCTTTGATACTGTTTCACCTTTCCTGGCACCACTGAACAGTACAAAGAGATGACCCAATTTCCTAACCCTATTGGTCACCTTTGGATATCTGCATACATCCAGACTGAAGTTGCTAACAGACTCAGAGGACACCTTAGGAAAAAAGAAGGAACTATGCAAATAGACTGCCTCGTCCAAGAATCTCAAAAAAATGTTCCCTGCACAACAAGGCCTACAGTTCAGAGAATTGCCTGAACAAGCTAGCAGAAATATTGCCTTCCAAGTGAGATCCTTAATAGATGCTCTCCTGAGTGGCAGAAAAGGAAGGCCACTCAGGGATTCCAAGACCATCTTTAAAAGCCAGGAAGATATTCTTCTCCTTCCTGCAGTTGAAAAACCTCTTGCCTCAATGGAGCAAGCTCTGTTATAAGAAAATTATTCCTTACCTGCTAATTTTTGTTCCTGTAGTACCACGGATCAGTCCAGACAGTGGGTTATTTTCCCCTTCCAGTAGAGGGAGTCAGAGAAAAACTTGAAGGCGCCCTCCCCAGTCACTGGTGCGCCCTCTGCGTCCCTTCAGTATTAAGAATATCAAAGCCAGAAGAAAACATAGGATGGATCATGGAAACCAACGAGCCAACTGGAAAACGTACAAAATGTTCGAAAACCTGTGCTTAACTACAAGAAAACAACTTGCAAACTGAACCATTAAACAGGTACAGACAGTCTGAAATCTCCCCATCAATCGAGCTGCAAGACAATCCCAAAACCCATGAAACCTGAGGGTGGGAGTCTGGACTGATCAGTGGTACTACAGGAACGAAAATTAGCAGGTAAGGAATAATTTTCTTTTCCCTGTACGTACCCGGATCAGTCCAGACAGTGGGATGTACCAAAGCTTCCCTACGTAGGGTGGGCCCCGGATAGCCCTGCTCGAATGACCTGAGTGCCAAACAAGCCCAAAACCGGAGGTTGGCGATTTAACCAATAATGACGAGCCAAGGTGTGCAGCGACTTCCAGGTAGCTGCCCTGCATATCTCCTGTGGAGAGACTGCCTGGGTTTCCGCCCAGGAGGCTGCTTGGGCCTGTAGGGAGTGAGCCTTAATGCCCTCCGGAGGTTGCTTCCCGGCACCAATATATGCTGCAGAGTTGGCTGCCTTTAGCCAGCAAGCAATAGTAGTCTTGGAAGCCTCATTCCCCCTTCTTGGGACCGCTCCAGAGGACAAAGAGACGGTCCGATAGTCGGAAGTCATTGGTAACCTCCAAGTAGCGAAGAAGAACTCACTTGACATCGAGCCAAAGTTCCTTGGAATCCTTGTCAGGAAAGGATGGAAGCTCAACCGATTGGTTCAAATGAAAAGCTGAGACCACCTTCGGCAGAAAAGAGGGCACTGTACTCAAGGATACTCCCGAGTCCGAGAACCGGAGGAAGGGCTCTCTCCATGATAGTGCTTGAATCTCCGAGATTCTGCGGGCAGAACAGATAGACACCAAGAGGACTGTTTTGAGAGTTAAATCTGAGGGTAGCTCTGCGCAACGGCTCGAAGGGCGGGCCACCCAAGATCCGAAGAACCAAATTTAGGCTCCAGGAGGGACATAAGCTGCGAACTGGTGGATGTAGGTGCTTCACTCCCCTTAAAAAGCAGACTATGACAGGATGCGAGGAAAGAGGAGCACCCTCCAGGAGACGGATGAGAGATCCAAGGGAGGCCACCTGAACTCTCAGGGAATTGTAAGCCAAACCTCTATCAAGGCCTCGCTGTAGGAAGAAGAGGATCTGGACTACTGAAGCGTGACGTGGCAATATCCGGATGAAGTCACACCAGACCTCGAAAACTTTCCAGACCCAGACATAGGAAATAGAAGTGGACGTCTTCCTGGCCCCTCAGGAGCGTCGAGATAACCTGCTCCGGGTAGCCCCATCTCCGCAACATGCGCCTCTCAAAGCCAGGCCGCAAGACAGAAGCGATCTGCCCGGTCAAAAAATAGTGGACCCCGACACAGCAGGTTCTTCAGATGCCCCAGGCAAAGAGGGCCGTCCCACAGCGAGGTTGACAAGGTCTGCGAATCATGGTCTTCGGGGCCATCTGGTGCCACTAGGATTACTGGCCCTGGTGAATTTCTATCCTTCGAAGCACCTTTCCCACCAGGGGCCATGGTGGGAACACAGAGCAGGAAGTGTGTCGGCCATGGAGGACTAGGGCATCCACGCCTTCTGCGCTGTGCTCCCTTCTGCGACTGAAGAAGCGCGGAGCCTTCGCATTCCTCTGAGTGGCCATCAGGTCCAGATGGGGGGCCCCCCAATGTCTGACGAGCAGCGCCATCGCTTCGGAGAGTTCCCACTCCCTGGGATCTATGTGCTGACGGCTTAAGAAGTCCGCCTGAACGTTGTCGGACCCCTGCTATGTAGGAAGCTGCCAGCGGTGGAGTCTGCCCATGCCATTAACTGTCCGTCCTCCCGAGAGACATGCTGGGCTCTGTTGTTCCCTCTTGACGGTTGATGTACGCTACTGTCGTCGCATTGTCGGAGAGGATCCTTACCCGCCGGTGATGAACCAGAGGGAGGAAATGCTTTAACGTGATATGAACCGCCCTAGTCTCCAGACGGTTGATCGGCTATTGTCGCCTGCACTGACGACCATCGCCAGAGTCAACTTGCAATTGACACAGACCCGCTCCCCAGCCGGAGAGAGACTGGCATCCGTGGTGATGATCGCCCACTGAGGGATCTCTAAGTACACTCCCAGCAGCAAGTGGTCGAGACAGAGCCACCAGCTCAGGCTGTCCTTGGCAACCTCCGACAGCGGCAGGAGGGCTTGAAACTCGAGACATATGTTTCCAGCAGGAGAGCAACGGTCTCATATGTGCAAAGGCCCAAGGTACTAGATCTATAGTTGAAGCCATCGAGCCCAGGACCATGCTGTGGGGAGAGGGAGACAGCGGAATCGCTGTACCTGCGAGATAAGAGACTGAGCACGATTGTGACGGAGGAAGACTTTGCCCATGCTGGTATCAAAGCGTGCTCCCAAAAAGTCGATTGTCTGTGAGAGCGTAAGGCTGCTCTTGGAAAAGTTGACGACCCATCCCAGAGAGTGCAGAAGGTGCAAGACTGTCGATTGTCTGTTGACAAAGGTCCAGGGTGTCTTCGCTCGAATGAGCCAGTCATCCAGGTAGGGATGGACCAGAATCCCTTCTCTTCGTAGGGCTGCCGCCACCACCACAACTTTGGTGCAGGGGAACGGTCGCCAGACCGAACGGCAAGGCCTGAAATTGAAAATGTTGTCTGAGGATTTTGAACCGAAGGAAACGTTGATGCTGCTTCAGGATAGTATGTGAAGGTAAGCCTCCGTCAGATCCAAGGAGGCTAGGAATTCTCCGTGGTGTACCGCTGCTATTACGGATCGCAAAGTTTCCATCCTGAAGTGTGGGATTTTGAGGGCCTTGTTGACCATCTTGAGATCCAGGATTGGCCGGAAGGCGCCCTCCTTTTTGGGGACTACGAAGTAGACGGAATAATGGCCTGACCCTTGTTCCGACTGAAGCACCAGGAGGATGGCCCCTAGGTCCAGGAGTCAGTCGAGCGTTTGTTGAACTATATGTTGTTTCTGCAGCGTTCGAGGGAGAAAAGAGAAATCTGTCTCTTAAGGGGCGAACAAATTCTAAAGCGTAGCCGTGCTGTAGAATATCCAGAACCCAGTTGTCAGAAGTAATTTTGACCCACTCCTCGAAGAAGAGGGAAAGACGTCACCCTATCCTGAGAGTTGAGGAGTGGGTTGGCAAGGCTTCATTGGGCCCCTTGAGAGAAGTCATCTCGGGTTGGTCTGCGGCCCCGAAAGGACTGAGACCAGGACTGCCACCGTGAGGAAGGAAGTCTTTGCGAAGATGGTCTTGACTGACGAAAACGTTGCTGCCCCCGGAATTGGCTTCTGGTAGAGTTGAAGGTCCGAGGACGATCCTCCGGCAACTTATGCACTTTATTCTCTCCCAAGGGCTTTGATGATCTGCTCTAGATCCTCCCCAAACAACAACTTGCCCTTGAAGGGAATAGAACCCAACTGAGTCTTAGAAGAAGCATCCGCTGACCAGTTACAGAGCCAGAGAAGGCGTCTAGCAGAAACTGCTGATACCATCGATCTGGCCAAGATGCAGAGAAGATAGTATAAAGCATCCGCTCCATAAGCTATTACCACTTCTAGACGTTCTGCTTGCTGCGCTTCTTCTGGAGGCAGATCTTGAGTGCAAAGCAGCTATTGGACCCATCTGAGACCTGCGAGCTGCACCAGAGAGCTACAGACTGACTGTGGCTCTGACCCCTAAGGCTGAAATTTCAAAGATCCTCTTGAGGTAAACCTCGAGTTTTTAATCCTGTAAGTTCCGGAGGGCAGCTCCACCTGTCACCGGAATAGCAGTTCTTTTAATGGCCGCCGAGACTGACGCATCAACCTTGAGGAGTTCCAAATACTCCTCCGGGAAGGGGTAGAGCTTGTCCATAGCCCTGCCGACCCTTAGACTAGCCTCCGGAGAGTCCCACTCCCTGGACAACAATTGCAGTAACATAGGGTGGAAAGGAAAGGTGCTTGCCAGCGGGCACAGCCCAGCAAGAGCAGGGTCACCCTTCTTAGTTCCCGAAGGGGTAACTGGCGACTCCTGGGGAGCATCAATATCTAACTCCGCCAGAACATGGGGGATGAAGAGATCTAACTTATCCTTTTGGAATAAACGCAAGACCCGCGGGGGTCGCCTTTCACTTGCACGTATTCATCTGGCATATCTTGGACCAAGGCTGCCTCTGTGCCGCGCCCGAGCCCTTCTCACTCGGGGGGCTAGGTCCCTGCCGCGATTCGGCCACCGGACCGAGGCTTCATACCTCCGAGGGACCATGGAAATCACCTCGGGAAACTCAACTGGGGGAGGGACCAGAGGGTATCACCGCAGGAGTGCGGGGCTCGTCTTCAGGTATTCTACTATGAATTTAGTCGTTAGAATTTGGAAAAACGCTCAGCGAGCGTAAGGTAGCTCCAAACTGCTTTGTAGACAGAAATTACTGAGCTTCTGCACTTCCTGCAGGGGTATATGTACTACGTGCTGATGTCAGATCCGTCTCCAACTGCTAGCACGAGCACACTATACTCATTTGTTCTGAGTCCATCTGCTACACGCTAGGAAATAAGGCTCTTTGCAGACGTTGTGTGTGCATTCACCTACTGCCACCATGTAAGCTAATACCTAAAAATCCCACACCTTGCACTTGACTCCAGATTATGAGGATCCTTCCCTCTGTCATGTGCACACCCCCCTTTTGGGTGTTGAATCCAACCTCACGTAATTCCAAATTCTGGAAGGGAATAAACTTGATCCTGGCAAAGCTGACCATTCAGCTCAGCTCCTGTAATAACCATAATACCTTGGCAATGGCCATCTCTCCCTATTGCTGACTTTGCTCAGGTTAGCCAATCATCCAGCCAAGGATGAAAATAATCCCTTTGTGACACAGAAAAGCAAGTTTGCTTACCATAAACTGTGTTTCCGTAGATAGCAGGATGAATTGGCCATGCTGTCATGGGAACTGTCCATCAGGGCCCAGGAGGCGCAGCTTCCACAGGTAGCGCCACGAAGAGAGGTTGATCGGTATGTGGGTATATGCATCCTTCAGATCTATGGAACACATCCAGTCGTTGGGCTGAAGAATTGATAGGATATTCTTTAGTGATACCATCTTGAATTTTTGAGAAGGTGTTTGTTCAACTCCCGTAGATCCATAATTGGTCTGTGGGAATTAGGAAATATGGTGAATAAAATTTCCTCGTTTCGGGCATGTGGTGGAACTAAGTGAATGGCCCGTTGTTGTTGAAGGGATACGATTTCCTTCATTAGTTGGGGTTGCTGGTGTTTTGATAACCTGGCTGGTCGATGAGGCAGCTGAGGTTTTGTGGAAAACTGAAGTTGGTATCCCCCCTTTCTACAACTTCTAGAACCCACTAATCGCTTGTTATTGCTTTCCATTCTGCTAGGCAGGTGACATTCTGCCTGGTGAGTGTAGGTGTAGTGGTGGTGGCTGCACATTTAAAAAGATGACGGCGTTTTGGCGGAAAAAGTGGTCTGTTGGCTCTGTGGGCATTGACCCCTCGGGCAACCTCTTTGCTGCAGCTGCTGTGGTTGAATTCGTTGAGGCAGATTGTAGGCTGGGGTTCGATACTTTGGGTAGTGTCGGAACGGTTTGCTGCATTGGTACGGTTGTTTACGAAGTTGGGTAAAATATTTCTGTTGTGGAGGATACATTGATGGTTGTATCAAGGACTGCACTGCCACTGCTTCTTCTTTTAAGCTGGCCACCGTCTCTTGAAACCTATCCCCAAACAGGTTGTCAGCTTTGCAAGGTAGGTTTGCTAGTTTGCTATGTACGTCTTCGCGTATAGCACTGGAGCAGAACCACGCCATCCTTCTCGCCGCTATGGCGGATGCGGAGATACGTGACGAGGATTCAAACGCCTCATATATAGTACAAAGGAGGTGCCGGATGCCCTCCTCCATATCTTGAACTGGTTGAGTGATATCACTGGTATGATGTTCAGTGTCAGGAAGCACTTTTTTTTAATGTTTTGTACACATTCATATAAATACTGAACTATGTAGAATGTTTAGATTACTTACCTGGTAATCTTCTTTTCCTTAGTGTAGACAGATGGACTCAGTACGAATGGGATAGTATCCGCGTGCTAGCAGTTGGAGACGGATCTGACGTCAGTACGGGGGCGTATATAGCCCCACAGGAAGCGCAGCGACTCAGTAATCTTCCTTGCAAAAGCTGTTATGGATGTGTGTACTGACGCTCAGTGAAAAGTGAAAACAGGATTCCCCTGACCGATTGACAGTGGCTGGAGACCGCCAGCATTCCCAACCGGAAAGCGTTGACACCTGGTAAAGTGCACGCTCTCATGTAAACAAAGGCATGGCTTACCTGGAACCGGTGAAACTCATGCACACAGGCAGCGGGGCGGGATGCTGAGTCCATCTGTCTACACTAAGGAAAAGAAGATTACCAGGTAAGTAATCTAAACATTTCCTGGCGTGTAGCCAGATGGACTCAGTACGAATGGGATGTACAAAAGCTTTACCTCCCACCTGGGCGGGAGGCTGCCTGAGGACCATGCAAAACCGCCCTCGCAAAAGCTGAGTCCTCCCTGGCCTGGACATCCAGACGGTAGAACCTGGAAAAGGTATGAAGGGAGGACCACGTCGCTGCTTTACAGATGTCTGCCGGAGACAGCATCTGTGATTCAGCCCAAGATGCCGCTTGGGCCCTGGTAGAATGAGCCTTGACCTGTAGAGGCGGAGCCTTCCCAGCCTCCACGTAGGCGGCTCGAACGACTTCTTTAATCCAGCGGGCGATGGTGGGCCGCGAGGCCGCTTCACCTTGCTTCTTCCCGCTGTACAGGACGAACAGATGGTCCGTCTTTCGTAGGTCTTGTGTAAGTTCCAGATACCTGGGCAGCACTCTGCCAACGTCGAGATGGCGTAATAAACGACCTCTTCAGATTTCTGCAAACCCGCCGTGGTAGGCAAGGATATGGTTTGATTAAGATGAAACTGTGAAACCACCTTAGGCAGAAAGGAGAGAACCGTACGAAGGTGGATAGCCTCTGGAGTGATCCTAAGAAAGGGATCACGGCAGGACAGTGCCTGTAACTCGGAGATGCGGCGTGCTGAACACACCGCCAGCAAGAATACCATCTTCAAGGTGAGAGAACGAAGAGACAGGCCCCGAAGGGGTCGGCAGGTGGATCCGGCGAGGAAATCCAAAACGAGGTTGAGGTTCCACAAAGGCACAGGCCACTTCAGTGCGGACGAATATGCTTGACTCCTTACAGGAAGCGAGAAACATCCTGGTGCCTGGCGATGGTCTTGCCATCCCTCCTGGGACCATAGCAAGACAACGCAGCCACCTGAACCTTGATGGAGCTGAGGGACAGATCCTTCTGAAGCCCATCCTGCAGGAAATCCAACACAATAGGGATTGTGGTTGCATGTGGATTGGTGCCATGAGTGTCGCACCATGCTTCAAATACTCTCCAGATCCGGATGTATGTGAGGGATGTGGAAAACTTGCGAGCCCGGAGGAGGGTATCAATCACGGGCTCCGAGTAACCCTTCTTCTTCAATCGAGCCCTCTCAAGGGCCATACCGTAAGAGAATTGAGCCGGATCCTCGTGAAGAATGGGACCTTGACGTAGAAGGTCCCGGAGAGGAGGCAGGGGAAGGGGCTCCCCTGCCAGTAGCCTTCTCATGTCCGCGTACCAGGGTCTTCTTGGCCAGTCCGGCGCCACGAGAAGAACTAGGCCCCGGTGTCTCTGAATCTTGCGGATGACAGCTCCTAGCAGAGGCCACGGAGGAAAGGCGTACAGTAGAGTCCCTGGGGGCCATGGCTGGACCAGGGCATCGATGCCGTACGAGAACGGGTCGCGCCTGCGGCTGAAGTATCTGGGTACTTGAGCATTGGACTTGTCCGCCAGTAAATCCATGGCCGGAATCCCCCAATGATCGACAATCATCTGGAAAGCTGTGGGGGACAGCTGCCACTCTCCTGGATTCAGGCTTTCTCTGCTGAGGAAGTCTGCTGTGGTATTGTCCTTCCCAGCAATGTGGACGGCGGAGATGTCCTGCAGATTCGCCTCTGCCCAAACCATCAGCGGGGCGATCTCCAGAGATACTTGTCGGCTTCTGGTTCCGCCCTGCCGGTTGATGTAGGCCACCGTGGTGGCGTTGTCCGACATCACTCTGACCGCTCTGTGCCGTAATCTGTGAGCGAATCGAAGGCATGCCAAGCGGACTGCCCGGGCCTCCAGGCGATTGATGTTCCACGTTGACTCTTCTCTGTTCCATCGCCCTTGCGCGGTGAGTTCTTCGCAATGTGCTCCCCAGCCGCTCAGGCTGGCATCCGTGGTGAGCAAGGTCCACGTGGGCGAGGACATCTTTGACCCCCTGCTCAGGTGGTTGGACTGCAACCACCACCGCAGCTGGGTCCGAACTCTGGCCGGTAGAGGAAGGTGCGTGGAATAGTCCCGTCGACGGGGGCTCCAGCGGGAGAGCAGGGAATGCTGTAGAGGTCTCATATGGGCCCGCGCCCAGGGCACCACTTCCAGGGTGGATGCTATGAGACCCAGGACCTGCATGTAATCCCAAGCCATGGGCCGACTGGCTCCCATCAAATACTGGAGACGTTGCCGAAGCTTCAACTGTCTCTTGGTCGTAAGACTGACAGTGTTCGCCCGGGTGTTGAACTGTACTCCCAGATACTCTATGGACTGGGAAGGCTGCAGACAGCTCTTGCTGAGGTTGATCACCCAGCCCAAGCTTTCCAGAAGGGCGATCACTCTGTCGGTAGCCCGCAGACTCTCCTCTCGTGATTTCGCCCTGATCAGCCAGTCGTCTAGGTAGGGATGGACTAGAATCCCTTCCCGTCTGAGTGCCGCTGCTACCACTACCACCACCTTGGTGAATATCCGTGGCGACGTTGCCAACCCGAAGGGCAGAGCCCGAAACTGGAAGTGGCAGCCTAGGACCTTGAAGCGTAGGTAGCGCTGATGATCCGGATGGATCGGGATATGCAGGTATGCCTCTGACAGGTCCAATGCCGTGAGGAATTCCCCTGGTTGTACTGCTGCCTTGACGGAGCATAGAGTTTCCATGCGAAACCGCGGGACGCGTAAGTAGTGATTGACGGACTTGAGGTCCAGGACAGGCCGAAAGGTACCCCCTTTCTTGGGTACCATGAAATAGATGGAATAATGACCAGAATTCACTTCCCAGGCAGGTACTGGGATGATGGCTTTCAAGGACAGGAGCCTCGCCAGTGTAGCTTCCAATGCTGCCTTCTCGTGCGTGGGACAGGACGATTCCTTAAACTTGTCCGGGGGGAGACTATGAAAATCCAGGTAATATCCCTCCCGGATCATGGCGAGGACCCACTGGTCCGACGTAATCTCGACCCACTTGGGGTAGAAGAGGGCTAACCTGCCCCCTATGGCTTCGTCCCCCAGATGAGTCGGCGCATCCTCATTGGGAGGCGCGGCCGGGACCCGAGCCCGGTCCTGCTCCCCTCCGACGCTGCTTGGCCAGAAAGGACTGATTCCTGGCCGGGAGGAAGTGTGCGCCTGGTAGCGACCCCTGTAAGGAACAAAGCGCTGTGATCCCCCTGCCCCTGGAGGGCCTTGGAAAGGCGTGCTGGCCCCTTCGGAACCGATCTTCCGGCAATCTGGGCACTGGAGAGGTGCCCCATGCACTGGCCAGTTTGTCAAGGTCGCTGCCAAAGAGAAAGGAGCCTTTAAAGGGCAATCTAGTGAGGCGTGTTTGGAAGGCGCATCCGCTGACCATTTCCGGATCCAAGAGCTGCCTCCTGGCGGCCACGGAGGATGAAATCCCTTTAGCTGTTGTGCGGACCAAGTCTGATGCCGCATCTGTTAAGAAAGGAAAGAGCGGGTTCCATGTCCGCCGCTGGAGCGTTGTTCAGAGCCTGTGAACAAACAGCACGTGTCACCACCGTGCAGCAGTGGCGATCCGCAAAGATAAAGCTGCCACCTCAAAGGTTCTGTCGCAGAATGGCGTCCGTCGCCGGTCATGAGGCTCCCTGAGGGCTGTCCCCCCTTCCACGGAATGGTAGTGCGCTTGACCACAGTGCTAATCAAGGCGTCCACCTGAGGGCACGCCAGCGACTCCTGTATAGCCGGTGCCAATGAGTACATGCCCCTCAGTGCCCGACCCCCCTTTGAAGGCAGCCGCTGGAGCCGCCCATTCCAAATCGATCAGTTTGTTGTGACGCATGTAAGAAAGGAAAATGGCGGGCTGTAGACGAAGACCTTCCAGCAGGTGGGTTCTGCGCCGGGGGCACCGAAGAGCTGGGACCAGTAAATATCCAATTCCGCCAGGCACCGAGAATCAGGTAGGAGAGATCCTCTTTAGGAAGAACCGCCTCATGGTTCTATATGGCTCAGTCCCTGGAGGAAGGTCCCCCCTCATCCGGGAGCTCGGATTCGTCCGGCGAGACCTCCTGGTCCGACTGATCCGGACTGTCCAGCGGCGGGAAGTCCCGCTCGCGGATACGGGCGTGATGGCCCCAGGAACCGGATCTGCAGGAACCACCACCGCAGAGCAGGCGCAGCAGGCGCCGCAGGCGCAGCCACGCAGGAATGACAGGAACAGCCGAAACGCCGGGCCAGGCTTGGCAGCCGTCCATTGAATCTGTACAAAAGCATGATATTCCCTTAAGAGCTCCACTCAGGTAATCGAAGCTATGCCTCTAATCGCCGGGGTACAAGCTCCCCCGGGATTCCGGATTGGTCGAGACTGCCCCCTAACTCCGGGGTAGCCCCTGGGGAACTGTCCACAAACCGTGGCTGGTCCAGACCGAGGTTCGCACGGCCATCCTCACATTGGGCACAAAGCGAGTCTGGCTCATCACTGCGCGTGGCCCGAAGCTGGCATGCAGAGCAGAGGCCAAGGGCTGCAATGCCCGAGGTAGGGGGCGCCGGCGCCGCAGACTCCGCTGCGTCCCGCTCCATCGAGTGATAGGCGCTCAATAAGAAAAAGCGGCATCAAGCGGCGCTTAATAGAACAGGCGCTCAATAATCCCATGCGGCAGCAAAAAGGCGCTTAATACAACAGGCGCTCAAGAATCCTATGCGGCAGCAAAAGGCGCTTAATACAACAGGCGCTCAATAATAATATGCGGTTAGCGCTAGACGCAGTGTGCGGGCAATAGGCTCTCAGTCATAGGCGGGCAGCCATACACGCTCAATATGCATTCAAGAGGCGTTCAGCAATAGGCGGCCAGCAATATACGCTCAATATGCATTCAATAGGCTTTCAGCAATAGGGGGCCAGCAGTATACACACAAAACTCTCCTAATAATTCAAATGCCTTATTCAACATCATAAAAACCTCACAGAGGACAAAACACTACCACACACTCACACAATGATACCAACTTAACTCAAGACCCTTGCCACGTTCTTCAATGACAAATCAACAGACTAATAAGCTCTCTCAAACAATCTACTACCACTGATGACTGGTTAGAATCTAAGAATATACCCCAGTGGTCACATTTCAACCCTGTCTCCAACACTGAAGCCCGAAAAAATGCTAAATAAAATAAATCCCTGCGCGTCATGAACTTGACACTATCCCAACACGGAACCTCAAAGATATGGCACATATCATCGCACCCCATCTTAGCCGCCATCATGAACAAATCATCAGAAGAAGGCGAACTCCCAACTGAACTAAAATCAGGCAACCATCACTCTCCCATTCTAAAAAAGAAGAACCTAGATCCGTCAGACCCGAAATAACTACCCGCCCCATCTCCAATCTACCCCTACTAGCCAACTGACAGAAAAAGTTGCTTTATCCCAACTAACGAACACCTTGAATTCAAACAAACATACTACACGCGAATCAACACGGATTTAGAAAAAAAAATCACAGCCCGGAAACACTTCTCGCCAACCTATCCAATGAAATTCTAAGAAGTGCTGACATCAAGATTAACCACCTCCAATACTCCTAGACCTCTCCGCGGCATTCGATACCGTTTGATCACAAAATCCTTCTATCTAGCCTCACCAAACATCGGCCTCTCGTCGGCACCACCCTCAAATGGTTCACCTCCTTCCTAAATATCAGATCCTCAAGGTCACTATGAATAACATCTCATCAAAACCCCTCCTCTAGACACCGGTGTACCACAAGGTCTGCCCTTTCGGCCACCCTCCTTTAAACATCTACCTAATCCCTCTCTGCCACCTCATCTCCAGTCTTGGAATAAACTTTCTTTCTGTACGCCTGTATGACATTCAGTTCATCATCCCTATCACCAACTCAATAGAAGACGCTCTCAGCACTGCTGCCAAAACACCTAACCACAATTAGTAAACATGCTTCAACAAGTTAAAATTATGCCTAACATGAATAAAACTGAATGTATCCTCATTGGAAGAAACGTCTCAGACCAAACCATCTCCCTCAACTCTCTTCTAATCAAACAACATCTCCATACCTCTAAAAGCTTAACAAAGGACCTCAGCGTATGGATCGACAAAGATTCTTAACCTAAAAACAAACATAGCAACCAAACCAAGGAAGGTTTCTATAAACTTCATGTACTAAAACACCTAAAACTGCTCCTCCACCATCAGGAATTCCGAACAGTACTACAATCCCTGATCTTCAGCAGCCTAGACTATTTGGCAACTCAATGTTACTAGGTCTCCCCAATCCACCATAAAACCACTACAGTTACTGCAAAATGCCGCTGCTAGAGTACTGACCGGAAATAAAAAATCGGATCACATCACCCCAGTATTAAAAAGTCTACACTGGCTACCAATCATTCAGAGAATAGAATACAAAACCCTGACGATCATCCACGACGCAGTACACAATACAGATAACTCCGCAGTCAGTAAAATGTTCCACCTCCACAAACCTCAACGGAACACCAGAACTTCTGACAAACAACTTCTCGAAATACCCACATATCCCATGGCAAAGCTTACGAACACCAGAAATAGAGCTCTCTCCATAGCTGGGCCAAAACTCTGGAATGCCCTACCATACTACCTAACCAATATCATCGATAAATAAATCATTCAAAAAAGAACTGAAAACCTGGATCTTCAGCCAGACTTTCAATGATGACTTAAGCAAATTACAATTGTGATGCCTTAAGCCTCCACCTCCTTCTCCCCTCTTCTCTTTTCCGCAGATATTTACCCCTTCCTCCTCCCACTGCCTCCCCCTCTATCCCCCCCACCCCTACCTCCCACCCATTCCCCCCCCTTCTTTCCCTTCATTTACCCACTCATACTTTCTTGTATTTAGAGCATGAGTTTGTATATACCTTCCTCGTTTTTCGTTTCTATATTCATTTTTGTTATTTGGCTTAAACTATTTTAGTTATTTCCTGTTACAACCTGCTCCATGACCTGTTATATGCATATACTTTTGTTTCACTACTTGTTCTATGTATCATTGTTTCGTTTCAATGTAAACCGGGGTGAAGGCATGCGCTAAACCTCGGTATATAAAAGCTTCAAATAAATAAATAAATAAATATGCATTCAATAGGCGTTCAGCAATAGGTGTTCAGCAATAGGCGGCTAGCGTTATACGCACAGTGGCATGCAATAGGCACACAATAAGCCAGAAACTCAAAAGGAGGAGGAAAAGCCGTGCCTATTACGGGCGCGGAGTACCTGAACCAGGCCCAAGATGGTGTCCTCCACAGCGTGCCACGCCGCCGATCCTCTGTGCTTCGGAGACCTGTAGGAAGAGCGGTGCACCTTACCAGCGTTGGCGCTTCTCGGCTGGCACACAAGCGGTCTCTGGCTGCGGGGGAAGGGAACACCTCGCCACCGCGATTAGAGGATATGCACCCGCTACCTCGTCCACGCCGGGACCGAGGGCCTCGTAGGCTACACCCGAACGTCGTCCGGGGGCTATGTCACTGCCGCGGCTCGGCAGGACCGAGGACTTTCCCACCGGGGGAGCACGGCAATTACCCCGGGAGCTCGCTGGGGGAGGAACCCGAGGGTATCTACCGCAGGAGCGCGGGGCTCTAAGCCTGAATAGGCAATAAACAACAAAGTAGAATCTGAAATGAGAAGAAAGAGAAAAAAATCAAAGTAGTCTTGGAAAGCACGCTCGACTAGCGTGCAGGCACTCCAAACTGCTTTGGAGACGGAAATTACTGAGTCGCTGCGCTTCCTGTGGGGCTATATACGCCCCCGTACTGACGTCAGATCCGTCTCCAACTGCTAGCACGCGGATACTATCCCATTCGTACTGAGTCCATCTGGCTACACGCCAGGAAATTGATGTTACTAATGCGGGCAGATAGCATTGCCCCCTGGAACAATTTCCTTGTGAATTTGTCCAATAATTTCTGTTCTTTACCCAGAGGAACTGAATCATGCATCTGGGTTTTTTTGCCCATTGAATGGCTGACTACCACCAGCGATGAATGAGGCAATTGTGGTATAGAATAGAATGGAGATTGTCTTATTCTGATGGACAGCATGGCTCAGGAGGATCCTCTAGAAGGTCAGATGGATATCCGGTGGACGTAGCTGGTGATGTTTGAGGGGAGTCCGGTTCAACACTGAACAGAGGCTCTCGTGGAAGAGGCAGATGTTCTGTAGGTTGTGGTGACGGTTCCCTTGGTGACTCTGTCCCTTTATATTCTGGGGAGGAGGGCATTGTAAGGTTTTGAGATTCATGATCACTCCCTGCTGGCGAGGGAGGTAAAGTAAAAGTGGACTGCATAGCTTCAAAGAAGTCAGCAAGAGCTGACGATAGCTGGGTAAAAGCTTTTGCGACTGAGCTGGCATTTGAGGTCTAGAACTTTTTTGAACTCAAAAGGTGGCAATGCTGCTTGCAGGATAGCAGCATCTGGAGCCCCAGAGTGGTGTTTTTGCGGTTGTAAATCTTGAGTCACTCTCCTCTTCTTCTTTTGTAATGGCTCCTGCATCCCTCCTCCAATTCTCTATGTCTGGAACTAGATGAGAGATTGGAAAATATTTGTAATGATGATGATGTCGAAGAAGAAAGTGAAGTCACTTGTACGTATTCTTCCTTGAGTGTGGGGAAAAACCTGTCGTTTGACCCCCGAGCAGTGGTGGGGAATGTTCTGAAAAATGTGGGCTGGATGACTTGTTTTCGACTTCTGTTGTCTTTTAGTCATAGTGGGTGTCCCCCTGTGAGGAACGTGACGCTTTTTTCTTCTGCAGGCCCATCATTTGTGGTTCCCGTGTGTCTGTTGTTGAGGATGGCTGCCCATGCGTCGAAACCTTCTTTCTGTGCGTCGATCCCAACGCTAATTGTGTCTGTGCTTTTTTAGCCGGCTTTGACCGCACTTGCGGGTTTGAAGTGGGAAGCGTCACTGCCTGAGTCGATACTGGCAGGGGGAAACTGTGAGCAGCATACGAAGTTCCCTTGGTCGATTGAGGCACGGACGGCTCCGTATCTCAGTGACTAGGCCTTTTTGAGGCCTGTAAATGCCGAGCTCTCCTTGCCACCTTGCTCTCATGATGACCTCCATTCCTGGAGGTCTGAGGTTCAACAGACGCTGCCCTTCGTACCTTTGGGGGCTTGTCCTTAGTCAGGCCTGGGGAGGAATGGGCCTCCGATGGAGGTGCGTAAAAACCCCCCGCTGCCATTTTTAGTTGAGAAATCTGAGCTCGCTGCTGCTGAGCTCTCGGTGACATCCGGCCGCAGTGTGGACAAGCAGCCTGCTCATGCTTGGGTCCTAAACACTGATAACATCTATCATGTCCATCGGTGATGGACATGATCTTACCACATGAGCAGGGTTTGAAGCCGGACGGCCTGGGATCTAACTTTTTGGACATTATGTTTTCCTGCTAAGGAGAATGAAGCTCCGCGTGCGATCCCCCGAGCGGAAAAAACAGACTGAGGAGAATCTATTTCTGTGCGGGAAGGCATGTGCAGCCGCACAGAGCAAAGTTCTGAATTCTACTGTGGAAGCTCCACCTCCTGGGCCCTGATGGATAGTTCCTATGACAGCATGGCTAATTCAGCCCTGCCATCAACGGGAAAACCAGAAATGACATCACGTTTGCAATAGTCTGGCCACACTGGTGTTCCTCCTTCAGAGGAATATGAAGCTAGGCCACTGTCAAACCCAAGGAAGTCAAACGTTTGCCTTCTCTAAACTGCCAGGACTTAAGGTCTGTCTTTTCAAAATGGAGACTTTAACACCCTTGATGACTTGCTTCAAGACCAGAATAGATCAAAAAATCCCTTCCTTCTTGGGAACCACAAAGATATAGAATATCTTTTGTCCCCATTTTAACACTGGACCTGGCACTACTGTCCAGCTTTACCCACATTGCCACCTTTAAAATGGGAAATACAGGGGGACACATAAAGTATCTTTGACAGAAACTGGACATTCCCTGGCACAATCTTTTCTCACAACTTCTGGCACTCACCAATCTGCAGTTATTTGGACCCATCTCTAGTAAAAGGCCAAAATGCAATTGCCTTTCAATAATTCCGGAGACTGGGCCCTTACATCTACTGGACAGTTTCTAAAGGTTAAGTAGCTTATGCTTCATGGACTTTGAATACAATTTCTGTGCTCAGGAAATGAAAGTCCATGTTTTAGAACAAGGATACCCTCCCTCTAGGGGTTATCCAACATTCATTTAAAAGTGCTATTAAATTTAACAAGATTATAGTCACGTTTGGTATGCATGTTGCCCTACACTCCTCAGACCTGTTTAGTGCAACTTTGACAAAGTGTTGAGCTTGCACTCTGTATTTCAAGAGGAGCCTTTTTTTGCACTAAAGAGCCTGGAATCTCCAGGATTATTTGGTTTCATCTTTTATTTCAAACCTCTGTTGTACTAGAATTAGAACATAAGGTTGGGCCATTTTCCTTGTGAACACTGCAACATATATTCTAGCTCACTTAGTGGCAATGTGCTGCCTTTTCTTCTTCGACATCCTTATGTTTTAAGAACATTTACTATATTTTTTTTATTTTATTTATTTAAGGTTTTTATATACCGGCAATCATGAGAACATATCTTGTTGGTTTACATGAAACGGGAGTGCATTAAATACATCAAACTAGAACTCAGGTGACCGAAAGTACAGTTACAATTAACAAGGGTGGCAGAACTTGGTGAAGAGGAAGAAAAAGGAAAGAATAAATGGTTAAACGATATACAAGTCACATTACAAGTTATGTACAAATGGCATGATTAATGGCATGATTATATGTGAAATTAAGGGAGTCCTCTACATGATTTGGTGCCATTGTCCCCTACATTAGAGAAAACCTTGTGCACATTGCAAATACGTATAAAGGAACAACTCAGTTGTATACAGTGTAAGAAACCTGAGGCACCGCAAGTCACGCATTGGGTGACTGATTTTTTTTTATTTTTTTTGAGGATAAGAAAATTGGTTTTTACCTGATAATTTTCGTTCCTGTAGTACCACGGATCAGTCCAGACTCCTGGGTTTTGCCTCCCCTCCAGCAGATGGAGACAGAGAAGATTTGACAGACTTTGCCCTATATTCTAAGGTGCCACCCACAGTCAGTCAGTATTACTCAGTCACAAAGCAGAATGGATCAAAACCAACTATATACAACTAACATATAACTGGAACTGGATCACTAATCCCAAATGGGAACAGAACCTGATGAATATGATAAAACAGATTGATCTGCAGACCAGAAATAAAAGAAATTAACGGACTCTCCATGACCTCTGTGCACAGAGTGGGCGGGACTCTGGACTGATCCGTGGTACTACAGGAATGAAAATTATCAGGTAAGAACCAATTTTCTTTTCCCTGTACGTACCCGGATCAGTCCAGACTCCTGGGATGTACCAGAGCTTTCCTTACCTGGGATGGGTTCCGGAGAGGCCCGCTCTTAGCATATCTTCTCCAAAGCCTCCAGAACCTGGGGCCTGGACATCCAGCTTGTAATGTCTCGCAAAGGTATGTAAAGACGTCCAAGTAGCCGCTCTGCAAATCTCTTGCAGGGAAACCTATTGGCATTCTGCCCAGGAAGCCGCCTGTGAACGGGTAGAATGGGCTCAAAGTCCAACCGGCAAGGGCAGCAAGTATGCGGAACTTATAACCTCTTTCAGTCATCAGGCTATTGTGGTCATAGAAGCCAGATTACTTCTTTTTGGAACACTCCAGAGCACAAAAAGATGATCCGAGACACGAAAACTGTTCGTAACTTCCAGATAACAGAATAGCCCTGCGAACATCTAACTTTCTATGTCCTTAGAAAGGGGATCCGACCGATCCAGCTCCGAAAAAGACAAGAGCTCCACTGATTGATTCAAAGAAAAAGAGGAAACTACCTTCGGAAGAAATTAGGGGACCGTTCGCAAGGATACTCCGGAATCTAAAATCCTCAAGAAAGGCTCTCTGCAGGATACCGCCTGAAGCTTGGACACCCTATGAGCAAAGGAGATAACAACCAGAAAAAACACCTTTAACGTGAGGTCTTTCAATGTTGCCCTTTTCAAAGGCTCAAAGGGCGCAGTACACAAGACTATGAGGACTACGTTTAGGCTCCAAGAAGAAGGATAAGGGTGTCTTACTGGCAGTTGTAAGTGCTTTGCTCCCCGAAGGAATGGAGAGACATTCGGATGCACAGCCAAAGCTACGCCTTGTATGGTACCTCGTAAACAACCAAGGGCCGCCACCTGCACTCTCAAGGAACTACACGATAAGCCTTGGCTAGCCCGGCTTGCAGGAAACCCAAAATATCTGACCGGACGCCTGGGTAGGGACTACCTTTCGCTCCACACACTAAGATTCGAATACTTTCCACACCCGGACGTAAGACATGGAAGTGGACGTCTTACGAGATCTCAAAAGTGTAGCTACTACTGCCGTCAGAATAACCCTTGCTTTTCAGACGCTGCCTCTCAAAAGCCATGCCGCTAGACAAAAGTGATCGACCTGGTTGAAACAGACGGGACCTTGATGTAACGGGTTCGGAAGATCTTGAAACCGCAGGGGCTGGGCTAAAACTAGATTGACCAGATTCACAAACCAAGGACGGCGCAGCCACTCCAGAGAAACAAGGATCACGTCCACCAGGTGCAGTTCTATTCACCTGATCACTTTGCCAAGCAGTGGCCAAGGTGGAAACACGTAGATGAGGACATTTGTTGGCCAGAGAAAAACCAGGGCATCTACTCCTTCTGCCCGTCTCCCTGCGGAGACTGAAACATAGAAATGACGGCAGAAGACGACCAAATGGCCCATCGAGTCTGCCCAGCAAGCTACGCACTTAATCCATTTTTTTTTCCCTTTTTCTCTCTCCCACCTGTTACTATTGGCTTCCAGTACCCTCCAGCCCTAATTCCCCTCCACCCAATTTAGAGAGCAGCTTTGAATCTGCATCCAAGTGACATCCAGCTCAATTGGGGGTAGCAACAAGCAGGCCACCCCCTTGCCCCATATTCTTACCCACCCCTGTTTTTATTTTTTGTTTTGTTTTTTTTTTGGAAATAGCAGCCCTCCATCCTTCCGCTCCGTGAAGGTGGAACACCAACTACTGGCCACTGGCATCCCGCTCCGTGAACGCCTCTGTGGCTACTGCCGCTCCGTGCAGTGTTTGAATGCCGCTGTGGCTACTGCCGCTCCGTGCAGTGTTTGAATGTCTCCACTTTATTCACGCCCTCTAGACTTGATGGATCCACAGTGTTTATCCCATGCCCCTTTGAAGTCGTTCACAGTTTTAGACTTCACCACTTCCTCCGGAAGGGCATTCCAGGCATCCACCACCCTTTCCGTGAAGAAATACTTCCTGATATAGGTTCTTAGTCTTCCTCCCTGGAGCCTCAGCTCGTGACCTCTGGTTCTGCTGATTTTTTTCTGATGGAAAAGGTTTGTCGATGTCTTCAGGTCCTGTGAGGCCCTGGCATTCTTGAACGTCGCCATCAGGTCCATGCTGGGTGTGCCCCACTTGTCGCAGAGGAGATGAAAGGCTTTGTCTGCCAACACCCACTCCCCTGGCTTGAGCCGGTGGCAACTGAGAAAATCTGTGTGGATGTTGTCGATCCCAGCAATGTGAGACTCCGCTATGCTGGCCAGGTTCTACTCCGTCCAGCTGATTAATTGGTGAGCTTCCAACGCCACTGACTGGCTTCTGGTACCTCCTTGATGACTGATATAAGCCACTGTTGTCGCATTGTCGGACAGCACCCTGACCGACCTCCCCTGGAGAAGGTGAAGGAAGGCTTGTAACGCTACCCGTACCGCCTGGGCTCTAGACGATTGATGGACCACTGAGACTCCTCCCGGGACCATAGGCCCTGCACGGACTTCCTCTGACAAACTGCTCCCCAACTGGAAAGACTCACATCTGTGGTCACCACTGTCCAGTCGGGAACCACTAAGGGGACTCCGTGGCTCAAGTTGTCAGAGTAGCCACCAATCCAGACTGGAGTGCGCTGAATCCATCAGAGGAAGGGTAGATAAAATTGCTCGGAAACTGGGTTCCACCGGGAAAGCAATGTAAGGGACGCATATGCGCAAAGGCCCATGGGACCAGCTCCAGAGTAGATGTCATTGATCCTTGGACTCATGTAATCCCAAACTTGTGGAGGATGCTTGGACAACAACCCTTGGACTTGACCCTGGAGCTTGAGAATGCGCTCTGCCGCCAGGAACACTTTTCATTGATGCGTGTCGAACAGCGCCCCCAGGAACTCCAACAACTGAGAGGGCACTAGACGACTCTTGGCAAGGTTGACTACCCATCCGAGCGTACACAGGAGCTGGAGCACTCTGTGAACCACCGCGTGGCAAAGTGACTCTGTTTTTGCCCGGATGAGCCAATCTTCCAGATACCGATGTACTAAACCACCTTCTCTCTGCAACTGCGCTGCCACCACTACCATTATCTTTGTGAAGGTCCTGGCCGTCGTGGCTAAACCGAAAGGCAGCGCTCATAAATGATAGTGACATCCCAGAATGAAAAATTGCAGAAACCTTTGGTGAGTGGCCCAAACTCCAATGTGCAAGTACGTCTCCATCAGATCTAGCGACGCCAGAAACTCCCCCTGCCGACCTGAAGCAATGATGGACCGCAACGTCTCCATGCGGAAGAGAGGGATCCGAAGACATCTGTTGACCCACTTTAAGTAAAGAATGGGCCGGAAGATACCCTCCTTTTTGGAACCACAAAGTAAATGGAGTAGCGGACCTTCCGTATTTCTTCAGGAGGAACTGGCGTAATTGCGCCAAGGCCGAGAAGTCGCTCCAGTGTCTCCTGCACAGCCTGACGCTTTGCCGTGTAAAAGCACAGGGAGACAAGAAACCTGGGACAAGGCGACATGCAAAATCTAAAGTGTAACTGTGTCTTATCACTGAAAGGACCCATTTGGTCTGATGTAACTTTGGTCCACTCCTCGTAAAATAGGGACAGCCTGCCCCCTACCACCGGAACAGAGGAATGGACCAGCCGCCCATCATTGTGAGCGCTTACTGCCTGTGTCGCCTGGGAGCTTCCCGGTCTGGGAGCTCCCCATCGCCTGGGAGCTCCCCATCGCCCGCGAGCTCCCCATCGCCCGCGAAAGGTCTGAGACCAAGATTACTGCCTGCCCGAATTCTGTCGATAAGAGGAAGTGGATGTCCAGGGTGCTCGGGATCTTCGAACCTCTCAGACTTGGCCTATCTTCAGGCAGCTGGTGAACCTTGCTCTCTCCCAGGGATTGAATCATGTCTTTCAGATCCTTACCAAAGAGAGACTTGTCCTTAAAGGGCAGAGAGCCCAGTTAAGGCTTAGAAGAAACGTCCGCCGACCAGTTTCTTAACCACAACAGCCTACGCGCAGAGACAGCTGAAAACATGGACCTGGCAGACGTGCGTAGTAAATCATAAAGGGCATCTACACTATAAGCGATCACAGCCTCGAGCCGTCCAGCCTGGAGAGCTTCCCCTCCAACAGCAACTCGCTGGCCTGCAGCTGTTTCATCCATTGCAGGCCAGCTCTTAATGAAAAACTGCTACACATCGCTGCTCTGACTCTCAGCACAGAAACCTCAAAGATCTTTTTGAGCTGAAGCTCCAGTTTCCAATCCTGCAAATCCTTGAGGGCCGTCGACCCAGCAACTGGGATAGTGATCTTAATGACTGCAGATACCACTACGTCCACCTTGGGCACCCGAAGGTGGTCCAAAGCCTCCTCCGGCAGAGGATAGTTTTGTCCATAAGAACGTAAGAAATTGCCATGCTGGGTCAGACCAAGGGTCCATCAAGCCCAGCATCCTGTTTCCAACAGAGGCCAAAACCAGGCCACAAGAACCTGGCAATTACCCAAACACTAAGAAGATCCCATGCTACTGATGAAATTAATAGCAGTGGCTATTCCCTAAGTAAAATTGATTAATAGCCATTAATGGACTTCTCCTCCAAGAACTTATCCAAACCTTTTTTGAACCCAGCTACACTAACTGCACTTACCACATCTTCTGGCAACAAATCCAAGAGCTTTATTGTGCGTTGAGTGAAAAAGAATTTTCTCCAATTAGTCTTAAATGTGCTACTTGCTAATTTCATGGAATGCCCCCTAGTCCTTCTATTATTCGAAAGTGAAAATAACCGAGTCACATCTACTCGTTCAAGACCTCTCATGATCTTAAAGACCTCTATCATATCCCCCCTCAGCCGTCTCTTCTCCAAGCTAAACAGCCCTAATCTCTTCAGCCTATCCTCATAGGGAAGCTGTTCCATCCCCTTTATCATTTTGGTTGCCCTTCTCTGTACCTTCTCCATCGCAACTATATCTTTTTTGAGATGCGGCGACCAGAATTGTACACAGTATTCAAGGTGTGGTCTCACCATGGAGCGATACAGAGGCATTATGACATTTTCCGTTCTATTAACCATTCCCTTCCTAATAATTCCTAACATTCTATTTGCTTTTTTGACTGCTGCAGCACACTGAGCTGACGATTTTAAAGTATTATCCACTATGATGCCTAAATCTTTTTCCTGGGTGGTAGCTCCTAATATGGAACCTAACATCGTGTAACTACAGCAAGGGTTATTTTTCCCTATATGCAACACCTTGCACTTGTCCACATTAAATTTCATCTGCCATTTGGATGCCCAATCTTCAAGTCTTGCAAGGTCCTCCTGCAATGTATCACAGTCTACTTGTGATTTAACTACTCTAAATAATTTTGTATCATCTGCAAATTCGATAACCTCACTCGTCGTATTCCTTTCCAGATCATTTATATATATATATTGAAAAGCACCGGTCCAAGTACAGATCCCTGAGGCACTCCACTGTTTACCCCTTTTCCACTGAGAAAATTGACCATTTATTCCTACTCTCTGTTTCCTGTCTTTTAACCAGCTTGTAATCCACGAAAGGACATCGCCTCCGATCCCATGACTTTTTAGTTTACGTAGAAGCCTCTCATGAGGGACTTTGTCAAACGCCTTCTGAAAATCCAAATACACTACATCTACCAGTTCACCTTTATCCACATGTTTATTAACCCCTTCAAAAAAATGAAGCAGATTTGTTGGGCAAGACTTCCCTTGGGTAAATCCATGTTGACTATGTTCCATTAAATCATGTCTTTCTATATGCTTTACAATTTTGTTCTTGAGAATAGTTTCCACTATTTTTCCCGGCACTGAAGTCAGGCTCACTGGTCTATAGTTACCTGGATCGCCCCTGGAGCCTTTTTTAAATATTGGGGTTACATTGGCCACCCTCCAGTCTTCAGGTACAATGGATGATTTTAATGATAGGTTACAAATTTTAACTAATAGATCAGAAATTTCATTTTTTAGTTCCTTCAGAACCCTAGGATGCATACCATCCGGTCCAAGTGATTTGCTACTCTTTGGTTTGTCAATCTGGCCTACTACATCTTCCAGGTTCACAGTGATTTCGTTCAGTTCGTCTGACTCATCACCCCTGAAAACCATCTCCGGAACTGGTATCTCCACAACATCCTCATTTGTAAACACGGAGGCAAAGAATTCATTTAGTCTTTCTGCAATGGCCTTATCTTCCCTAAGAGCCCCTTTAACCCCTCTGTCATCCATGGCCTTAGTGACCTTTAATCCTAAATCAGGGGTGTCCCACTCCCTAAACAGGTCAGTAACCGAGAAATTGAATGGGAAAAAAGTAGGATGATCCCCTCAGGCCCAAAAACACCGGATCTGTAAATCCTAACCGGGATTCTTCCTGCGGGGCCTCGATACCCAATTCCCCTAAATTAGCGGGAATAAGAGGTCCGAGCTCCTCCTTCCTAAATAGGCAGACTACCTTCGGGTCATCACCTTTCACGACATGGGACTCGCGAACAGCACCTTGTTGCTGGTCCCCATCCCCTTCAACTCCCCTTGGAGGCTGGGATGGCATGTTCTGATCATTCGGATCAGAAGAGTCCGAAGACGTGTCAGTCGACCTGGGGCGCCACGACTTAGGGGCCCCCCACACCCTCCTCAGGTCTGGAACACTTCTGCCCTTAGAAGGTGGCACCGATAAAGCAGATTTGCCAGGAAAATGCTTTTTGCTGGATTTCCTGACCTTAAAAGCCTTGTGTAATAACAAAATCTGAGAAGATGAGGAAGAGCCATCCATCGGGGTCATCCCCCTGTGCATTAGAGCCAGGAAGCTCATCCTTCCAGGCCTCTGAGTCCTCAAACAGTGATTTTCTGCCTGCCGGGGCCAGCCGCTGAGGAGACTAGGGCAGGAGAATCTCCTCCCCCGCTGCGACTCGTGCCGGCGAGGTGATGGGACCCAAGATGGCGCCTGTTCCCATGCTCAGCGGGAACGGGAGAGGAAAAGAAGGCTGCAGGTCCCCGAACGCCTGCGAGGTCAAGCTGACTGACCGCTACGCCCCCGCCCCCCCGGTGGCTGCGGAGGTTCCCTTGCCCCAAGGGAGACAGGCCGAGCATAGGCTGTCCCTGGAGAGCCGCATACACGGCACGCCGACCTTCGCAGCATAACCATGCAAGGAAAAGGAACAGAATATAAATTCGGCAAACAAAACGATGGCGCAAAGATAGCCGCGGGCAGCGAGGAAAGGGAGAGCCCAAATAAATAACCCGATCAGTTTAGCAAAGTTTTTTTTTGTAAAAACAACCTGCCCAGCCACCTCTGGGTCCTGGTCCCTATGGGATGAGTGATCTGGTATCATCCCAGGCACTGTACAGTGGCAATAGGGCCCTTGACCCGGAGCTGCCTCAAGCACCAGGTGGGATGGTCCCCTCAGGACCTGGCAACCACCTGGGAGGTTGAAAGATCTTTACTTCTCCTCACTATTTTTTTTTTTTTAAACTATTCCTATCTGTCTATGATTTCTCTACTTTTTTTTTTTTTAAACTAAGTAATCAGTACCGACTGAGTTTTGCACCTCCACCATCTGCTGGAGACAGAGAAATACTGTCGGACTGTGGGTGGCACTTTAGGATATAGGGCAGAGTCTGTCAAATCTTCTGTCTACATCTGCTGGAGGGGAGACAAAACCCAGGAGTCTGGACTGATCCAGGGAACTTAAATTTGCAGTATTGTAAAAACTGATTTACAGCAGTCAGGGTGGCTATTGCTGCAATGTGAACAGAGAGTAATTTTTAAATGTAATACTGTTATTACTAACAGGCTAAATTGGAGAAATTACTTACCTGATAATTTCATTTTCCTCAGTGTAGACAGATGGACTCAGGACCATCCTGATAGCAGTTGGAGACAGATAAGATTTCAATCTGACATCAGCTCTAGTACATATACCCCTGCAGGAAGTGCAGCTCTTCAGTATTCTCCTCGAAAAGCAATTGTGGATATATTTGACTAACTTTATTAACTTTATAACTTTTATAACTTGAACTGGTTGAATTGGTTATAGCTGGAGACCGCCAGTGCCCTCAACCGAGAAATGTAGACACCCGGTAGGATGGGTGTTTTAGTTAAAGGAAAGCGTGGCTTACCCGTAAATCACTTGCTGTTGGTGATGTCCCTCGAGAATTCCATGAATAACAGCAGCCGTGGGTGGGATGCTGTGTCCATCTGCCTAAACTAAGGAAAACAAAACGAAATTATCAAGTAATTTCTCCATTTCCTAGCAGATTGACTCAGGACCAATGAGATGTATAAAAGCTACTCCCAAACCGGGTGGGAGGCTGCCTGTGACCCTCTTAGTACTGCCCTTGCAAATGTTGTGTCCTCTTGAGCTTGAACATCCAAGTGGTAAAACCTGGAGAAGGTGTGGATGGAGGACCATGTCACCGCCCGACAGATTTCGGCGGGTGACAGCATCTTGGTTTCCACCCAGGACATAGCCTGGGCTCTAGTGGAATGGGCCTTGACTTGTAAAGCGGAGGTTTGCCTGCTTCTACGTAGGCCGCCTTGATGACTTCTTTGATCTAGCAGGCTATTGTTGCTCGCGAGGCTGTTTCCCTTTGCTTCTTCCCGCTGTGAAGGACGAATAGATGGTCCGTCTTTTGTACAGATTCCGACCTTGCCAAGTATCTGGCTAGGAGCCTGCCGATGTCGAGATGGTGTAGACCTCGAGCCTCGTCCGAATTCTTATGCTCATCTGGTGATGGCAGCGAGATGGAAGTGAGACACCACTTTGGGGAGAAATGACGGAACCGTGCGTAACTGGATGGTTCCCAGGGTGAGTCTGAGGAATGGCTCCCGGCAGGACAGTGCTTGTAGCTCGGAAATACGGCAGGCCGAACAGACTGCCACTAGGAAGGCTGTCTTCAATGTTAATAGTCGGAGAGAGACAGGCCGCGAAGACGTCTGAAAGAGACTCCTGCTAAGAAATCCAGGACCAGGTTGAGGTTTCCACAGAGGCACCGGCCACTTTAGGGGTGGTTCCATCTGCTTGACTCCTTTCAGAAAGCGGGAGACATCCGGGCGGGAGACTATGCTGCCACTCACGGCTCCGTAGCTGACAATGCTGCCACCTGTACCTTGATGGAGTTGAGAGACAATCCCTTCTGTAGCCCGTTCTGCAGGAATTTCAAAACCGCAGGAATTTTGACCTGAGCGTGGAACGATGTTGCGGTCCTCGCACCAGGCTTTGAATACTCTCCAAATCCTTATGTATGTTAGGGATGTGGAGAACTTGCGAGCTCGGAGTAGGGTGTCAATTACTGCCCTCGAGTATCCACTCTTCCTCAGGCAAGGCCTCTCAATGGCCAGACCGTAAGAGAATCGAGCTGGATCCTCATGAAGGATCGGTCCTTGGTGGAGCAGGTCTCTGTGTGGAGGTAGAGGGAGGGGGGCTCCCTGTCAGCAGTCTTCGCATGTCTGCGTACCACAGTCTTCTTGGCCAGTCTGGGGCCACTAGAAGTACTGGTCTCCTGTGGTGGTCCATCTTGTGGATGATTACGCCCAATAGGGGCCACGGCGGGAAGGTGTATAACAGTCTCCTGTGGCCTGGTCTGTACCAGGGTATCGATTCCCTGGGACTGGGGTTCCTGCCTGTGGTTGAAGAAGCTGGGTACTTGGGCGTTGGATCAGCTTGCCAGGAGGTCCATGGTTGGTGTTCCCCAACGGTTTACTATCAGTTGGAATGCTGTGATCGAAACCTATTCTCCTGGGTCTAGACTTTTGCTGCTGAGGTAATCTGCCGTGATGTTGTCTTTCCCGGCAATGTGGACTGCCGAGATCTCTTGAAGGTTCACTTCCGCCCATGACATTAGGGGGTCTATTTCCAGAGACACCTGTTGGCTTCTGGTTCCTCCCTGGCGGTTGACGTAGGCCACTGTTGTGGCGTTGCCTGACATAACTCTGACTGAGTCTGTGACTGAACCGTAGGCAGGCTAGTCTGATGGCCCAGGCCTCTAGGCCAGCGCTTCTCAACCAGTGTGTTGCCACACACCAGTGTGTCGCCAAGCACCGGCCGGGTGTGTTGCGTGCTCCCGATCTCTCCCACTGCTGCCGTTGCCTTCGGGCTATCAGCACGTTCAAGCCCAGTGGGAACGGCAGCGGTGCAAGAAGCCGTGGCACCTGCGGCTGGCCCTTTTCTTCTTCCCCGCGCCTTGCCCCCGCCCCGTGACCCGGAACAGGAAGTGCTACACCAGTGCGGTGCGCGGGAAGGAGAAAGAGCCGTGCGCGTGGACAAGTAGCAGCAGCGGCAGCAGCATCGGCCCCGTGTAATCGAAGCAAGCTGGTAATCGGGAAAGGAGACAGCAGCATGAGCCTCCCGCAGCAGATGGGATTCTTCTTTTTTGGCCTGAGGGGCTGGAGGGGGGGGGGGGGGGGGAGGAAGTGAATGATAAAAAGAGAGAGAAGCAGCCAGCCAGCCTGTTTGTAAGTGAGAGAATGTGGTGTGTGATTGAGAGCATTTGTGTGATTGAGAGAAAACTGGTCAGAGAGCTGATGTGTGTGTATATGTGAGAGACAGTCAAAGTGGACTCTGCTCAGGGAGATGACTGATGGTGTGCGAGGAGAGAGTAAAAAGCATGGAAGTGAGAAATCTGGGTATGTGAGAAAGCATGGGAGTAAGAAGCCTGGTGTTGTGGGGGGTGTGTGTGAAAGAAAGCATGGGAGTGAGAAACCTAATTATGTGAGAGAGCATAGGAGTGGGAAGCCTGTGTGTGTGTATGGATGAGAGACTGGTTGGTAAGGTGATTGTGTGTGTGAGAGAAAGACTGGTGTGTGTGAATGTGAGAGAAAGAATGTGATTCAGGGAATGAGAAGCCTGTGCACGTGGAGAGCGAGCATGAAATGAGAGAGAGAGAATAGTGTGTGTTTCTGTGTAACAAAGAGAAAGTGATTATGGGAATGAGAAGCCTCTGCATGTGAAGAGAGAGCGCATGGGAGTGAGAAGTGTGTGTGTGTGTGAGTGAGTATGGGAATGAGAAGCCTGTGCATGTGGAGAGAACAAACATGGGAGTGAGAGACTGGTGAGTGTGTGTGTGTGTGAGACAGAGAAAGATTATGAGAGTGAGAAGCCCATATATGTAAGTAGAACATGGGAGTGGGAAGCCTGTGTGTGTAAGGCATGAGAGAAACTGTTCAGGAAGGTGACTGGTGTGTGTGTCAGACTGGGAGATGATTGGTATGTGAGACACAGAAACTGGTCATGAGGGCATGACTGGTATGGTGTGTGTGTGTGAGAGACATGGGCCCTAAGGAAGAGGACCATGAGTATAGAGCTTAGCCACTACTGCTGCTTCTGGTGTGTGCTACGGCCTGCATGGAAGAGGAGTAGGAGAGCTGCTGGAGGGGGTAAGTAAAGGTGGCTTTTAAAGTTTATTTTTCTTGATTGACTGCCATTTAAATTATTTAATATTATGTGATGTCTGCTTTTTTAAATATTTTATTGGTGTTTGGAGAATTTTTAATAGTTTTTATGAGTTTTTAATTGTTGGATGTTATTCTGTTCATAGCTGTTTTGTGACATTTATTCTGCTTATTAGTATAGTTTTACAATTATTTCTGTGTGGGGGATCTATAGCTGCTTGCTAGTTCTGTTTTCCTAATAAGAGGTGTATTGGTTTTCAGGGTCTGATTTAATATTTGTAGTTTATTTATTTATTTATTTTATTTATTTAAATTAATTTATATACCGGAGGTTCCTGTATAATATACATATCACCCCGGTTCACAAAGAACAGTAACTATCGCTACAAATAGCGGTTTACATAGAACAGAATAAAAGAAGTTTTACATTGAACAAAAACAAAGTAATAAGTTTTACATTGAAGTCAGCATGTGTAAATTTCTGATTAACAAAGGAAGAAAAAAATAGATCTGAATAACTCGTTGTGGGCTTGAAAAGACTTTTCTTCGTGTTCTTGGCTCTAGGGGAAAGCTTGTTTGAAAAGCCAAGTCTTAAGTTTCCCTTTAAATGTAGAGTGGCATGGTTCTAAACGAAGGTCTGGAGGGAGCGAGTTCCAAAGTGAAGGGCCTGCTGTGGATAATGCACGTTTCCTCAGAACGGATTTCATAGGTTGCTTTTTCATAGATAGGGTTGCTCCTGTTTGAGTGTATTCCATAATACAGGTGTAACTGTGTGCGAATTAATTTATGTTTATTACTACAGATCCTGGGAGTATGTTAGGTCGGTTCAGTGTCTGTTACAGATATGAGATATTTTACTAGCATGTAAGCGTTTGTATCAGTCTTATTTGTTGTGTTTTCTCAAGAGGACATGCATTGGTGGTAAACTGCTGTCTTTTCATAAGTAGGGCTACTGAGCCTGGAAGTAGGAGGAGTTTGAGTTGCTGTTACTGAGATGACACCAGAACAAGAATATCTTTTTTGTAGGGTGAGTTGTATGGGGAATGTCATAATTCTGCTTTACATCCATTATTGTGGGTCAGGGGGGTTCCCATGGATGCACACTGTACTTTTACATCTAGCCCCATGACGATCATGGGTCACTGTGTCATGCATGTGAGAACCATCTGTCAGGTGTGTCCCCACAGAAAAAAGGTTGAGAACCACTGCTCTAGGCGACTGATGTTCCAACCCTACTCTTCTTTGCTCCATTGTCCCTGAGCGGTCAGCTCCTGGCAGTGTGCTCACCATCTTCATAGGCTGGTGTCCGTGGTGAGCAGGATCCAGGATGGTGAGGATAGTCTCACTCCCTGGCTCAGATGGTCTTCTTGTAGCCACCATTGTAGTTGGGTCCGGAGCTGAAGGCGTATGGTATAGTTCTGGGATAGTGGATTCCATCGCGATAGTAGTGAGCACTGTAGGGGTCTCATATGAGCTCTTGCCCATGGCACTACTTCCAGTGTGGATGCCACGAGGCAGAGGTAGTCCCATGCTGTGGGGCGAAGCTCGCTCAACAGGGTTCGCAACTGGGTCATCAATTTCGATCTCCTTGTCGGTGTCAGGGTGACCTTGTCTTGTTTGGTGTCGAACCAGACTCCCAAGTATTCTAAAGATTGGGAGGGCTGCAGAAAACTTGTATGTGTTGACCACCCAACCCAAGGCTCTCCAGTAGAGTTTTGACTCTGTTGGTCGCCTGGTAGCTCTCCTCTGGGGCTTTTGCCCTCATCAGCCAATCATCTAGATAAGGGTGTACGTGTATTCCTTCCTTCCTTAGTGTTGCTGCCACCACCACTATGATCTTGGTGAACATCCGGGGTGCTGTGGCTAACCTGAATGGTAGTGCCCGGAACTGGTAGTGACGGACCAGGATCGTGAAGCGCAGAAAACGCTGATGCTCTTGATAGATCGGAATGTGTAGGTAGGCTTCTGACAGATCCAGGGATGTAAGGAACTCTCCCGGTTGTGTCGCCCTCATCACCGAGCGTAGAGTTTCCATGCGGAAGCGAGGAATTTTCAGGTGACGGTTGACCGACTTGAGGTCCAGGATGGGCCTGAACGTTCCCTTCTTTCTTGGGAACGATAAAATAGATGGAATAATGTCCAGTATTTACTTGTTGTGGAGGCACTGGTGTTATAGTCTCTAAGGCTAGAAATCTGGTGAGTGTAGCTTCCACTGCCATCCTCTTAGAAGGGTCATGGCAGGGGGATTCCACAAACCTGTCCGGAGGGAGGTGGGTGGAAATCCAGGTAGTATCCCTCTTGAATGATTGGCTAGGACTCACTTGTCTGAAGTTATCTCGACCCATCTTTGGTAAAATAGGGCAAGCCTGCCCCCTATGGCTTCCTCTTTGGATGGGTCGGCTGATTTTTATTGAGGAGTGCGGCTGGGGCATGGGCCCGAGCTGGCTCCCCTTTTGTTGTGCTTGGTCCGAAAGGACTGGCTCCGGCCCGCTTGATATGTGCTTCTATATGGGTTGAAGCACTGTGATCCTGTGCCCCTGGAAGTTCGGGGGAAGAGTCGCTGGTTTCTCTTATTCCTGTCCTCCGGTAGCCGTGGCAGTGGGGACTCACCCATTTGTTGGCTAGTTTCTCTAGTTTGCTTCCGAACTGGAGGGTTCCCTTGAAGGGCATCCTTGTGAGTCTCGTTTTGGAAGATGCGTCAGCTGACCAGTTTCGGAGCCAGAGTTGTCTTCTGGCTGCCACGGCGGATGACACTCCTCTAGCTGCGGTGCGCATTAGATCAGAAGCGGCATCCGCGAAGAATGATACTGCTTGTTCCAGGGCTTCCCCAGGAGTGTCGTTCCTGGTCTGTGATAAGCAGGCGTGTGTCACCACGGCACAGCAGGCCACGATCTGTAGAGACAGAGGAGACGTCAAAAGGACTGCTTGAGGATAGATTCCAGACATCTGTCTTGAGCATCCTTGAGTGCTGCTCCTCCCTCCACTGGGATAATCGTGCACTTCGAGACAGAGCAGACCATGGCATCCACTTTCGGACATGCCAGGAGATCTTTAGTGGCCGGGTCCAGAGGGTTCATGGCTGCCAGAGCACACCCCCCTTTGAATGTAGTTTCCGGGGCATCCCATTCCAGGTCAATTAGTTGCTGAATGGCTTGTAATAGTGGAAAATGACGGGAGGTCTCACAGAGACCCTCTAGTAGGGGGGTTGTCTTAGGTTCCCGAGGCACTTGTGCCCGGGATAGCAAGCTCTTTTAAGCTATTTGTAACCAGGTCTGAAAGCTTGTCCTTGGTGAAGAAGTGCCTCATGGTTCGGTGGGGGGCTCTGTCACTGGAGGGAGTTTCCCTTCCTCCAGGGGTTCTGAATCCTCATCAGAGTTGACCGTGTCCCCAAAGATGGGGCTTCTGGGCGGTGGGATCACTTCCCTGGGCATAAAGTGTCCCGGGATATTGAGGTCCTCTGGTGGAGCTTGTGGCAGTATTATAGGAGGCCCCGGTTGCATGTGGACGAAGGTATGCAACCTTTGAAGAATTCCACCCAGGAGATAGATGCTGGGTCTAGACTAAGAGGTGCCGTGTCCCTGGGGAGCCCCGTTTGTGGAGGGGTCCCGCTGTGCAATACTATGTCCGGCGTACTGTTTGAGAGGCTGGAACCCGGTACCGGCTGGGTAGGGCCATGAGTTGGATCCCCTAGGTCCTCTTCGCACTGTATACACAGGGCTGTGGCCTCCTCATGCTGTGCAGCTCTAATGTGGCATGCTGGGCAAAGGCCCTGAGCCTTGAGTTTCTTTTCCGGTGGTGCCATGGCTTGTGCGTGTAAAATACAGTTGAGCGCTCCGGTGTGTCAAAGTTGTGCGCATAGGTTTGGTGCGCGCGGCACAGTAAGCGCGTGGCTACGTGCGTCGTCTGTGCGCACGGTACTTGTGCTCGTGACTTTTGTGCACAAGGTATTTGTGCGCACGGCTTGCTTCTGTGCTCACGGATCGGGGAGGCGAACAGATCAAAATGGTGACAGCGACCACGCGGACAATATGGCGACCACCTCGGAGGGACTCCATGTGGGAGGACCCTCGGATCTGACCGGGGTCTAGCCCTGTTAGGGCAGATCAACCCAATGGCACTGGTCCCGGCTGGTGACCTGTGCGACTCCACAAGCTTCAGGGACCGAAGACTTAGATTTCTACCTTACCTTGTCTCGACGCTTCCTGGTCTCGTTCTGGGCGATCTCCGGCTGCAGGGGGAGAGGGAAAATACCTCCACCGCTGCGCTAGAGGTTGCACCCGCTACCTCTCAGCCTCGCCCGTTGTCGGGGGCTAGATCCCCACTAATGTTCGGCCGCCAGTCCGAGGCTTACCTCCAAGGGATTGTGGAAATCACCTCAGGAATTCTCAACTGGGGGAGGGACCCAATGGGTGTCACCGCAGGAGAGCGGGGCTCATCTATCGAGGTAAGATTTCTTCTAATTTTTTTGGTTTTCTTTGGTGAAATTACTCTAACGCTGTGCAAGCGTGCATAGAGTTCCTATCTGCCATGGAGATGGAAAATACTGAAGAGCTGCACTTCCTGCAGGGGTATATGTACTAGGGCTGATGTCAGACAGAAATCTGATCCGTCTCCAACTACTATCAGGAATACACTATACCCATTGGTCCTGAGTCCATCTGCTACATGCTAGGAAAAAGATTAATAAAAAAGTTGAAAAAAGTTTTAATTGGTAATTATATATATATATATATATATATATATATATATATATATATATATATATTTTTTTTTTTTTTTTACACTATTTGTGATCATCGCTACAATGAAACCGTGTAGATGGTTTACATCATTTTTAATGTGCGTTTTGATTGGTTTCAGATTCTTTAAATTCTTGTACATGCTGACAGACGCACTGACATCTGATGTGATGTGGCCATTTTTTTTGAAGCGAGATGAAACCATAGTATGTCTAGCTTACAAAGTTTTCAGATTTTCTTTTTTTTTTTTCCCACTCTGGTGATTGGAAGTATAATTGATTTTTTTTTAATTTGTAGGATTTGCTAACTGGCCCACGAAATAGATGGCTTGTCACTGAACACTGGTGGTGTCAGATATACTCTCTCAACCAACAGGTAAATCCTATCTATTCAGCTTCATATGCAGAATTGTCCAGAACTTGATACTTTAGTGATACTCACAAGAAGTTCATCCTAAGCTAAGTACAATTGATATTACATTATTTTTTTATTTCATCGAGTGCAAATCTGTGTGGGACTGGCAATCGGTTGGGTACTTACAGTTGGCTTAACAATGAGATTCTAATAACGCTTTTCACAGTGGAGAAGTTTTTAATGCAATTTGAATAACTGCAGTGTGCTCTATTGGCATATGGCTTGATTGCACGATATATGATACCAGAGTGAAGACGTTTAAATTGTGTGCAGCTTCCTTTTTTTTCTCTAATTAAAATAGAAACTGCTTGCCAGAGCTGTCGCTGCAGTTTACTACTTCTACTCTACTGTTCAAACAGTTGTCCTGATCCACAGTGAGGAATCAGAGCAATGTGAAAAATGTTGACAGATTGACTCCCTTAGAAACCGGTGGCAAAATTCAGAGGAGGTGATGAAACAGAAGAACGAGGACACCACCGATTAAATGCTTATCGAAGCATCATCAATGAAAAACTCCACCGGGTGGGGGTTATCGTAAAACTGGACCATAAGATGACAAACTGGACCCAAATTACTACAGCTACTAGATCCTACATGACTGCCCTTGAGCTGAAGATTGGTATGTGGCCCTGGAAGTGGAGGAGGAGGAACTGAAACATGCAAAGCTGTGGGCTCAACACCCACTGCACCTAGGAGGTGGAAAATTAAGCAAGTGATTAGCAACTTGCTTCTGAGGGGCATGGAAGCAACCAGACATGCTGTTCTGAGAGCTATGTTATCTATCAGGTGCCAAAAGTTAAGAGATTATGGAGAGTTTGCCAAAAATCCTCAAATCTACTATCTGATGCTACTCATCCATGTTTAGCACAAATGATACTGCTAAGTACCACACTGATTATATCAAAAGTGACTTCATGGCTGTGGGAGAGCGGTAAAGCAGATAGGTGCACAGGTGATATTCTCCTCCATCTTCCCAGTCAAGGATAAAGGCCAAGGCAGGGAAGTTTGCATTCTGGAGATGAATGAATGGCTGCATAGATGCTGTCAACAAGAGCATTTCAGCTTCCTGGACCATGGGATGATATTTCAAGGACTGCTGAGCAGAGATAGGGTCCACCTGTCTAAGGAGGAGTTCAGAATCTTCCACACAGAGTGGCAAACCTATTGAGGAGGGCTTTCAACTAGGATCATCAAGGATGGGTGAACAAAACTCTAAAGTAAAACATTGAATACTTGTTTAAATTTTTTTCTCATTTTTATACATTTGGAAGGCTATGTACACTATTGCCCATAGTATGGGAAATAAAGACCCAGATCTAGAGGCAATCATGGAAGAAACAGAGGGATACAGTGGCTACCACTGAGACATGATACACAGAAAACCATGACAGGGATATAATTAGACTAGCTACAATCTGTTCAGGAAGGACCAGGTAGTAAGAAAGAAAGATGTTATGGCATTATATATAAAAAATATTAAAGCAACAGAATTACAGGGCTTACAAGATAAGGAGGCATCTTATGAGACAAAGAGGGCACTGTGGGTTAATCTGGAAAAAGAATGGAGCATCTATTTATATGGTATAATATAGAGACCTCCATCGCAGACAGAAGAAATGGATAGAGAATTAATGGAGGACATTCACAAAATTGTGATGAAAGGGGAGGGTGCTATTGCCAGGAGATTTCAATATGCGGATACTGATGGGAAATTCCAGCTGCCATGTTTTCTACAAGGAGATTCTGGATTCTCTGCAGGGAAAACTGTTCTATCAACTGGAAAAGGTGATATTGGACATGGTGCTTACCATGTGGACAGCATCTCTCATATAGTGGACGATCTGGGATCCAGTGTTCACAGGATGATATGGCTTAGTATTAGAGAGCAGGAGATGAAGCGTCATTCAAAGGCGAGGGTTCTAGACTTCAGAAAAACTAATTGTTAAAGTGAGGGAGTATTTTAAGCAGTTGTTTACTGAATGGAAATATTTAGGAGAAGTGGGAGAGCAGTGGGTAAAATAAAGGAGATATTATGAAGGCAACTAACCTTTTCGTTAGGAAGTAAATAAGGAAAGAGGAAAAAGGCAGAGATGGTTTTTTAATGAAGTAGCTAAAAAGGGAGAAAAAAGTTAGCATTTGTATGCTACAAGAGATCACAAAAAGAGGAAGACAGGCAACAATATCTGGAAAAGCTAAGAAAAGCTGGGAAAGTAGTCAGGAATGCAAACATTCAAATGAAAAAAAAATTACGGTATAATGGGAGGGGGAGACAAAACACTTTTAGATATGTTAGTGATAAAAGGAAGTACAAATGTGGCATTGAGAGACTCAAAGGTGAAGGGGAAAAAGCAAAACTGCTGAACAATTATTTCTGTTCAGTGTTTACTATGGAAGAACCACATAAAAACAAAAAAGATTGGAAGTGAAGTAAATCTCAGTCGATTTTTAGAAAAGTGTGTTCATGAGGAGCTAGTTAAGCAAAAAAGACAGAGCAATGGGACTGGATGTGATACATCTGAAGGTATTAAGGGAACTTAAAAAAGTTCTGGCAGCTCAGCTGGCTGACCTCTTCAATGCTTCTTAGAGTCTGTCCAGACGATGGCTAATAAAATGTTCTAAAGCATACGGGGCAGAAATTTAAATACCTCCAAGATTTCCATGTACAGGAGGCAGGCTTCTTTCATAGGAAAGGAGGCTCTAGAATGAGGGAGTCATGGGATGAGGATGAAAGGGTGTAGGACTTAGGAGTATCTAAGGAAACATTTCTTTACAGAGAGCGAGTGGATGCATGAAAGACTCCCAGTGGAGGTGTTGGAGACAAAAACAGAATCTGAACTTAAAAAAGCATGGGATAAACAGGGGATCTCTGAGAGAGACGGGAATTGCAAAACGTAAATTAGTTGGGTGAATGGGCACACTAGATAAGTCATTTAGAATTTTTCTGTGGTTATGTTTGTTTTCTCTTGTGGAATAGGTTTGATTGCCCTTATGGAAAGTAATGTTTTTACTTCTTGTATTAGAATCTGTAATTGATTTATTTATTTAAAATCTTTTCTATACCGTCATTAAGCTAGTTGCCGTCACAACGGTTCACAATAAGGCACATAATTTCAAATTTAAATGTGTTGAATTATATTAACTAAACAGGTGCCATCAATACTGTAACAGTTTCCATATTAAATATTACTTAGTGGTTGTGATAAGTCATGTCTACTTTAAGTATATCGGCTATAAGATAAATTAACACTTAAGTCTGGTCCTCTGTTGTTGCAATCTAAGGGCCTCATTTTCCAATATCGCATGCGATACCAAAAAGGGATGTACCTTATGCTAATAAGCATGTGTATCGCAAATTGCGATATCAGCTATGCGAAAGGCTGTTATCGCAAGTTGCACTATTAGCCCAATTTGGGCTACATTGCCAGTATATATCGTGGTTCACGAGAGAGAGAGAGAGAGAGACCCGCCACAGTGCCTCCTCCCCAGACAGGCACCCGCATCCCCATGGGAGGCCCACCCAGCAACCCGAGGCGAGGGCCAAGCACCAGTGCAGGGGGGTAGGGGCCACCCCGACATCCAACTTGAGATGCACGAACAGAACAGTGGTCTCCCGCGAGGGATGATGTAATCTGGGAGCCACTAGGTGGCAATGAATGAAAATGGAGAAATTACTTACCTGATAATTTCTTTTTCCTTAGTGTAGACAGATGGATTCAGAACCAATGGGTATAGGGTACTCCTGATAGCAGTTGAAGACTGAGTCAGATTTCAATCTGACCTCAGCACCAGTACATATACCTGTGCAGGAAGCTCTGCTCTTCAGTATTCTCCTCGCAAACCAATTGTGGATATATGTATTTCTGGATAATTTGATTAACTTGGTTAACTTTGTTTAATTTGAATAACTTGAGAAATGTGATCAACTTGAACTGGTTGACGTGGACTATAGCTGGAGACCACCAGTGCTCTCAACCAAGAAACGCCTACACCCGGCAACTATGGGTGTCCTAGCTGAAGGGAAGCGTGGCTTACCCGTGTTTGTCTTGCTCTCGGGAATTGACACCCGAGGTTTTGGAGCATAGCGACAGCCGTGGGCGGGATACTGAATCCATCTGTCTACACTAAGGAAAATGAAATTATGAGGTAAGTAATTTCTCCATTTCCTAGCATGTAGCAGATGAATTCAGGACCAATGAGATGTACAAAAGCTACTCCCGAACTGGATGGGAGGCTGCCTGTGGCTCAGTTAGTACTGCCCTTGCGAATGCTGTGTCCTCCCGAGCTTGAACATCCAGGCGGTAAAACCTGGTGAAGGTGTGAATGGAGGACCATGTCGCCGCCCGACAGATCTTGGTGGGTGACAGCATTTTTGTTTCTGCCCAGGACACTGCCTGGCCTCTAGTGGAATGGGCCTTGACTTGTAGTGGTAGAAGCTTGCCTGCCTCTACGTAGGCCGCCTTGATTACTTCTTTGATCCAGCAGGCTATGGTTGCCTGCAAGGCCACTTCTCCTTCTTTCTTCCTGCTGTGAAGGACGAATAGGTTTTGTACGGGTTCCGACCTTTCCAGGTATTGGACTAGGAGTCTGTCGACGTTAAGGTGGTGAAGATGGCAAGATTCTTCCAAGCCCTTGTGCTCGTCTGGAGATGGCAGCGAGAAGGTTTGGTTTAGATGGAAGAGAGAAACCACCTTTGGAAGGAAGGAAGGAGGGGACAGTGCGTAGCTGTATGGATCCTGGTGTGAACCTGAGAAAGGGTTCTTGACAGGATAGTGCTTGAAATTCGGAGATGGAATGGGAAGAACATATTGCCACTAGAAATACAGTCTTCAAGTTTAGTAGTCGTAGAGACAGACCGTGGATAGGTGTGAAGGAGGCTCCCGCTAGGAAGTATAGTACTAGATTGAGGTTCCATAGGGGTACTGGCCACTTTAAGGGTGGACGGATCTGCTTGACCCCCTCAGGAAGTAGAAGACATCCAGATGAGATGTTAGGCTAATGCCTTCCACTTTGGTTCCGAAGCATGCCAATGCGGCCACCAGAACCTTGATGAAGTTGAGGGACAACCCCTTCTGTAAGCCGTCCTGCACGAGTTCCAGGATCATGGGAATTTTGGCTGTCCGTGGAGGGATGTCATGGTCTGACCATAATCTTTGGACAAAAGAATAGCATTGTGGAAGAGGAAGCTCCAAAGGAGCTCTTATTGATAAGGTGACTTGTTTTAGAAGAAGCCAAGGTAGAGTGGCAGCATAGTGACGCTGAATGCTTCAGTGCTGAAGCTAATGACCCATACCGCTGCATCGATGATCATTTGGTTACAGACCATTTCAATGACGGCACCCATCTTGTGGGCTCCAAATGCTCCTGGTCCCCCCAATCATTGGCACAGAGTGCATCCTTGGCATTGAGGGGAAATGATTTCTGGTTCTTCTAGGCATAGTGTGAGGGGGAATTCTCTACCCCTATGAGACTTTGGTCTTTCTTTTGAAGATTTATTAGTCTACAATTTTGATGATATTTGATATTTTAATCTTAACTTCCTGATTATTCAAGCTCTAAGTGACATTCTACCACCAGGACTGCATTCTGATGGATTATGCACTAACTGCCATTTGTGATGGCAGTTAGTGTACGTCTGAAATAGGCAACTTCTCAACCATAGTGGACATGTTCAGTTAAACTAAAAAACTCAATTGATAAACTATATTATTTCTTTTTTTTAAACTAAATTCACTATAAGAAGAAAAAAAAAAAAAGAACGTGATCTTCAAAAAAGCATAACAGACTTCAACAAAAACACGACAGGTGAAGAGAGAGAGGAAAATTCCAACTGTTTGTTGAGTGGATGCAAAGAAACTGAGGAGACTCCTGTGGCCATGGCAGCAGCACAGGAAATATCATGTATGCTCAGAAGCATTTTAAAATCTAACATTGAGCTATGTGAGACAGCACTCCAGCCTAGTGCTGATGGGGGACACCACCCACTTGTGTGGTTATCTGCCTGCTTGTCCACAGAGAAACTAAGGAGATTTGGGAACAGGGAAGAGCACGAGGGGCGAGGGAGCCAATGCTGAACCAGAGGACAAAAACGCCCTTCCCCCTCTTGCCCATCCGAGGACAGTCTTCCACCAAAAACTGCTAGTAATAATGAATGAGACTCCATATTTGCTGACTCTTCACCGTGTAGCTCCAAGATGGCAGACATTCCTACTGTAGCTGCGATCATGATGATGAGACTACGTGAAATGTTGGCTTCGCCGCTTTGAAAAGTCATTGAGTGGCAGTTTCCTGCCACCCATCTCTCTCTCTCCTCCCAGCATTGCTAGAACCACAAGCAACATCATAGAAACAAGAGGTAACTCCGTATCAGCAGTATTCTAGTGCCCTGCAATGCCTTCCCTGCCAAGTGGGGAACTCACCCCAAGGCTCCCCACCATGGCCTCAATGCCACAGATGCACCACCTCTTGGCTGCCTTGTTTACCTCCTTGCTTCAATATCACCCCATTGCCGGCTGCAAGATCTGTTCTCTTTCCTATCTTTAACTTTGACAGCCATAAACTATAGTGTCGCTCTGGCTATGTCCCTTCCCACTCCCAAGTCCATTACCCTCCACATCCAGAATAACACCATCATGCAATAACAGAAATATAGAAATTGGATAAAACAGGCCTCAGCTTTATTTATATGTATACACACACCCCCGTTAATCTATACCCAAGCTGATATAGTAATTGCCAAACCAGGCTACACCACAACCTCCACCGCCTGCCGTAACAAGCAAGGCAGCATCGAACCCAGGCCCCCCTCATCCCCAAGCAAGGGGGCCCCCTTGAGGCTTACAATTTTACCACCATGCACTGTCCAAGGCGCCAGTCCACTGCTGACCTGGACCATCACGCATGCCCTGCACCACGTTCGAAATGCTCCCACCAGCCCAGTTACCTGCTTCCTCGCTCTCCTGCTTTGACATTGCCATGAAATATGTACATTCACCCTCACATGGCTAACATGCTGCTAAATACATTGCTCACGAATTACATCCCATATTCCATGCATTGCTAGCTGGATGCTACATTATATGCACAGGCCATTACAGACAATTTCACATATTAATCATGGAAAATATGTCCCACACTTCAACATAACTGAAGTTCAGCATTGACAACAATGAAACATACTCTACACACCAATACCCAGGGTGGAAAGGCTTGACAGGAAACAAGGAGGCCAAATGTGGGCCATGACGTCATCACTCCATGACCACTCTTCCCTTTCCCCCCTCCCCACCACATCATCTGCATGCCAGAAGCCTGCGCACTCGGAGGGGAAGGGCTGAGGAATGGAGAGAGTCATGCTGGATCTCACAATGACGCTGCCGAAGTCCCACCAGGCCGGGCAGTCAATGGGTCCACCACCCATGGTGCCCAGTTACAGGTGGGCTTTAGGCAGGAACACGGGCCCATGCATTACTGGCAGCAACAGCAGCCCCCAGTAAGGCACTTCAACCAAAAGAAAAGGTAATAAAGCAAAGACCCTCAACAGAAGTGGGCAGGGGACTGAGGAGAATGAGGTACTGAGATGTAAGAGAAAGAAAAAAAAAAACCCCCCAAAAAACAAGCCAGCAGTCTTACATCACAGTTGGTCATCTAAATCCAGGTGCCCTGGCACCTGAAGCCCCCTAGTTTCTGGCTTTGCTTAACAGAGGGAGGATCAGCCCCCGTCACCCCAGGAGCAGTCCAAATCGGACTTCCTTTTCACTCTGTCTTAGGCTCACAGCATGGGATATGTTTGCTGGAGACAGATTACTGGCAGGCTGAGGTCAGCACAGGGTCCTAATAAAGGGTGGCATCAGCAAACCTATTCTGTCTCCATCTGCCTGTGTGAGAGCATAAATCCTGCATTTGGACATTAGCTGAAAAGGAAAGCCCTTTCCCCAAGGTTAAATCCATCAATGCCTGCTGTAAGGAAAAAAGTAAACTGCAGTTATCACCTGCACGGAAGTTCTGAGGTATGTCCTTTGTGCCACTGCTGAATGTATTTATTTATTTAGAACTTTTTATATACCGACAACCGTTTGCACATCGTATCGGTTTACAAGTAACTCAACTTTCCGGCAATGCCTTTACAGGAGCAGTCCAATGTAGCTGTCCAATGTAGCAGGATAAGGGCCAGAGTTGAGGAAATAAAGTGTAGGGAACAAAAAAAAAAAAAAAAGCAAGCAGTAGGGGATGCCCCAATAACAGCACAACCCCTTGTGAGTCTGTTTATGAGGGGCCTGTTACAACTTAAGCCCCCTCTATGGCCACCAGTTAAAGAATGGGACCTAAACGTAGTACTTACAAGGCTCATGTGCTCCCCGTTTGAGCCTTTGCACTCCTGTGATGTTAAGTTTCTTTACATGGAAAGTTCTCTTCTTAGTAGCCATTACATCTGCTCGAAGGGTTAGTGAGTTACAAGCACTTGTCACATACTCACCCTATACAAGGTTTCTATATGACCGAGTAGTCCTCTGTACTCACCCTAAATTCTTTCCCAAGGTGGTTACTGACTTTCACTTGAATCAGTCTATAGTCTTGCCCACCTTTTTCCCCAAGGCCTCATTCTCACCAGGGCGAGAGAGGTTTTACACACCTTGGACTGTAAACGTTCAGGACTAGCCTAGTGGTTAGAGCAGTGGGCTACAAACCAGGAGACCAGGGCTTGAATCCTGCTATCGCTCATTGTGACCTTGGGCAAGTCACTTTACCCTCCATTGCCTCAGTACAAACTTAGACTGTAAGCCCTCTGGGGATAGGGAAATACCTACAGTACCTGAATGTAATCCACTTTGAAGCGCTGAAAAAAAATATGCAAAAAGCGGAATATAAATCTAAATAAGAAAAAAAAACTGGCGAGTAAAGAAGTGCCCTGCTAAATGGCACATTAATCTCAGTCGTTTCAGTTTCAGAAAGACAAGGCTGAGTTTAGGAGGGTGCGGAACCCAGGGTGAAATCAACTGCAGTGGGGCCCAAAGCATGCTGGCCAACAGGAAATTATAGCTTTGGGGATAGTTACCATAGCATTCACCCCTGTTTCGTCCCCTTCCCCCACCCCTAAGGACAGCCCTGAACATAGGTGATGAGTATGAAGAATTCTTGATCTGAAGAGCCCAGACACTAACCTGTCAATTGGACCAATGCTTCTGTGCTGAACAACAGTGCGGCCGGAGGTTCGTGGCTTCTGGCAACTTAAGTCTTCCAAGTAAGAAAATTCAGAGTTCTGCTCCTCTATAGATTGTCAAACTGTTCCATGGCATCTTGATCAAAGACAACCCGACAGAGAGGAGCCAGGGCCATGTTCTTTTTATTTCAAAGGGAGCAAACTTCCCACAAAAGCTAGCAAATGTCTGCACAGTGGAAAAAGTAGAAAATTAAGATGGTCCTAGTGTTTAAGTCATAAAGGACATGTATCTAGAAATTAAGTTATATTAGTAGCTGGTATATTTCCAGCGCATAAAACTTACAAAGTTTTCAATGGAAATATAGATCATCATGATAGATAGGGACCATAAGTCATCTAGTCTGCTCAATTTCTCTTCTGGTGCAACACTACACTTCATTTGATCACCAGTTTCCTCTTAAGCCCTTATGGTTTAACTACATTCCTCCCACCTCCACCCATAACATACCTAAACCACAGCTAGGAAAGAACTGAAATAGAATGGGTCGATTCCTGAAGAACCTAAGTCAATTTTGTTGTCCAAGTAATATTTAGTAGTCAACCTACATATCCAAATGTCCAACATCCTACTCAAAATAGCTCAGAGAAGCAATGGTTTTCTATCCTATTTACTAAAAATGCACAAATATTCTATCAAGCTTTGGCTCATCTAGTGCAAATGATTAAAAAACTGGGTTAATCTAGTATGATATTTTGCTTTCTCACCTTAGGGGCTTGTGGGATTTTTGGTTTCTGGAAGAATCTGGTGATTTCAGCCTTTTCAGCTTTTATACGCTAAAACACATTGAGGGGATAGACAAATACAAATATAAGCCGTTACATACAAAGACAAACAGGCTAAGCTTCTAAAAGTCATGCTGCCACCTTATGCACCAATATGACTCCTTGGATTCATAGCTTTTGAGTGAGGTAATAAACCATCAGGCCGATACAGTACAGTGCGCTATTCAGTAAGGGATCGAAAAACGCGGTCCAACCCCCCCCCCCGAACCTAACAGCGCCCACAACATGCAAATGCATGTTGATGGCCCCTATTAGGATTCCCGCGCGGTTCAGAAAGGAAAATATGCAGCCAAGCCGCACATTTTACTTTCAGAAAATTAGCGCCTACCCAAAGGTAGGTGCTAATTTCTCCGGGCACCAGGAAAGTACACAGAAAAGCAGTAAAGACTGCTTTTCTGTGCACCCTCCGACTTAATATCATGGCGATATTAAGTCGGAGGCCCGAAAAATTACAAAAAAGTGAAAAAAATTTGAAGTCGGCCCGCAGCTTGAAAACCGGACACTCAATTTTGCTGGCGTCCGGTTTCTGAACCCATGGCTGTCAGCGGGTTGAGAAACAGATGCCGGCAAATTGAGCGTCAGCCGTCAAACCCGCTGACAGCTGCTGCTCCTGTCCAAAAAGAAGTGCTAGGGACACGCGAGTGTCTCTAGCGCCTCTTTTTACAGCCAGGCCTAATTTGAATACTGAATCGCGCGCACAGGGGAGTGGCCTGTGCGCGCGGCGGGAGAGTGGGTGTTCGCCCGCTCTCCTGCGGACTTTACTGTATCGGCCCGCATGTTTGCTCATTGTCAATGTTTTCCATAGACAGCAGGATGAATTAGCCATTACATGTGGGTGCATGTGGGGTATCTTGCAGCACAGAATGGGACTCATCTCTCCTAGCTATTAGAGCTTTGAGCTTTACTAAGCATGTGCAGGAGTTTCCGTGTGGGTATTGCCTCATGAGCCTCCTCAATCTATATCATAACTAAATCTAACTAGGTAATCAACTCTCCAGGAACATGAGCGGGGTATTCTATGGCCAATTTATCCTATCTACGGAAAATGCCATTTATGGTGAGAAAAATATGCTATATCCATTGATAAGCAGGCCTGAATTAGCTGTTACATGTGGGGAGTCCAAGTTGAGGGTTGCAGTGGAGCAATTACTGAACAAGCAACCCAGATCCTACCGTGGAGAGTAGGCTACTGTGAGAAAAAGTTACACAAACTACTTGTCTGAGTTTACTGTTAATCCTTAACAAGGTTATCTAGACAGCAATGGGACACAGAAGGTGTGAAATGATGACCAAGCTGCAGCTTTGCAAAGTCCTTGAGAGGCATCTCTCTAACTTGAGGCAAGAGTAGAAGCCACAGCTCTGATTTGATGAGCTTAGACCGTAACTGTGATCTGCAATCCTGTTAAAAGTATTGCAGTGTTGAGTGCATTCCAATATGCAAGTAGAGAGTGTAAGTTTGGTGACTAACGCCAAGTTTGTTTAGGGTCATATGCAATGAATAAATGCGAAACCTGGCAAAGGCTCTTTTATAATGTAAGGTATGAAGGACTATTTCTCCTTCATGGGACATAGTCTTGGGAAAAAAAGGTAGATCTGGAAAGCCAAGACAAACTTTGGTAGAAATTTCAGCTGCGTGGGAAGAACTATCCAATCATGGAAGAATTGCATGTATGGCGTATAACGCGCATGAGCTTAGAGCTTGTTGACTCATCACTGAGGTAACTGCAATGAGGAACACTACTTTCCAGGTCAGGAATGTAAGAAAAACAGGTCTGTGTTGGCTAAAAGACAACTTTATGAGCCGAGAAAGGTCAAAATGCAAGGCCCATGAACATGAAGGTTTTTTTTTTGGTCAGGGGCTTAGTGCAGCACAAGCCTTTCATAAAATCTCGATAACAGTGGATGAGTAAAGATGGGTTTAGCATATACTTGAAGGTGGTCAGCTGCTAAAGCGCTGCGATGTACATTCATGTCAATGTGGTAAGGTTGGTCACAGAAAGTAGGAGCAAGTATGTTGTCAAGTGCTTGGGCTCGCAAGATGGGTCCAAGGCTTTGTTTGACACCATTGGGAATTTTCAATCCATTTGAAGGCAGAGCTCTTCTAGCTGGAACCAAAATATATCTTTGCTCAAGGCAAAGAGATAAGCAATTACTGAGCATTCAATACTGAAGCTGTTAGATTGAGGCATGGAAGGTTTGGATGATATAGCATTCTTTTGTCCTGAGTGAACATAGGGTCTGTCCCAGATATATGGGGAGACTGCTGGAAATTTTACAAAATATGCGAAGCATGTCTGTCTGGGCCACGCTGGAGCTGTAAGAATCAAGCAAGCACAGTCTTGTGCAGCATTTGCACTGTTCTAGGAATCAGCGGTATTAGTGGAAAAATGTATGAGGCTTGTCCCCCATTCAAGCGGAAAGCATTTTGAGCACAGTCAGATCGGTGGGTAGAATGGCAGAAAAAATATCTAGTTTTCTGTTCTGCTCCAACGCAAACAGGTCAATTGACAGTTGATCCCCCTTAGACAACTAGCTCATTGGCTAATAAGTGTCACGACAAATACTTGTGATGTCAGAATACTCTGCTGAAGTGATCCTCCATCATGATGGAGATTCCCTAGGTGGTTTGTATTACAAGCCAGTGACTGTGCACTCCCAAATCTTCAATGCTTCCTTGCAGAGAGGCTGTGACTCCCTGTTTGCTGACATTAGAGAAATCTGGTTGTCTGCTTGAATTAAAATGCTCTTCCATGAAGATGCATGAACAAGTGCATCTGCTCTCTCAAAGTTCCAGCAGATTCATCTGAAAGTGGCTCTCCCTGCGAGAAGAGATACCCTGGGATCCAAGTGATCCTGTGTGAGAACTCCCCTCCTTTCAGGTGGGTGTCCATTAATGAAAACTTGATGAGGCAAAACATGAAGCAGCGCTCTGGCTGAAGCAAACAGGGGTTTGCCATCAAAGTAACTCTTACACTTAGAAACCTGGACTCTGATAATGGTTGGGTCAGCTAATCCCGCTGAGAGCAGACACCACCGATGTAGATACAGGTAGGAAAGTGGGTCAGTGGGACCATGTGCAATGGCTGCCACCATATGACCTGATGCAGTGAGAACTCTGGTTGTCACGCATTGAAAGGTCAGTTGTATGAGGAATATCATGGTGTACACGCTATCCTTCACTAGAAATGCCATCTCCTGCAGCTAATCTATCCATGCTCAAATAGATTTCATCCTTTAAACCAATAAATTTGACTTCTCAAAATTGACCAGAAAAGCCCAAATTTGAACAAGATTGACAGCAGAGTTGCTTACCTGTAACAGGATTTCTCCTAGGACAGAAGGATGTTAGTCCTCACAGATGGGCGCATTCATCAGATGGAGCCCAGCATGGAAAATGTTTGTCAAAGTTTCTAGAACTTGACTGCTCACTGAGCATTGCCACTATCCGTGCGTCCACACGGGGTCCCCTCTTTCGTCTCGTAACAGAATTCTCGAGCGAAAAATAAAACAAAATGCGTGAACCCAGCTCTGCGGGGTGGCAGGCGGGTTTCCTGAGGACTAACACCAAGCTACAGGCTGCTCCCAGTAAGACTATGACCAACAAGCACCGAACCAGGTGTCAACGGGTGCAAAAAATAACTGTGGTGCTGTTGGTAACACAGGGAGACAGCATGAACCCAAACAATGGGTCCTAGGCAGGGAGAGTTGGGTTTTTTAAACCTGGAAGAGGTTACGAAGGACAAACTGGTCAAAGTTACCATCATGACAACCATCCTTGTCCAAGAAGTAGTGAGCAGCAAAAGTATGTAGGGAACTCCACATTGTGGCTCTGCAGATTTCAGTAATGGGAATCGCTCATAAGTGGGCTACCGATGCTGCCATGGCTCTCACCGAGTGAGCCTTGACGCAGCCTCCAAGCTGAAGAAGGTCTGCTTGCTCATAGCAGGAGATGCAATCTGCCAGCCAATTGAACAGTTTGTTTGCCCTCCACAACGCCCATTCTGTTCTTGTCAAAGATATGAAGAGTTGTGTGGACTGCCTACGGCCTGCAGCGCGTTCAAGATAGAAGGCAAAAGCCCTCTTACAGTCCAAACTGCGTACAGCCCTTTCGCCTTGGTGAGAATGAGGTCTCGGGAAAAAGATGGGCAGAATAATAGACTGATTAAGATGAAAATCAGTCACCACCTTAGGCAGAAACTTAAGGTGAGTACGCAGGACCACCCTATCATGAAAGAACTTTGTGTAGGGCGGATATGAAACCATTGCCTGAAGCTCACTAACTCTGCGAGCCAGTGACTGCCATGAGGAAGAAACCTTCCAGGTTAGGTACCTCAGATCGCAGGAGCGCATAGGCTTGAACGGTTCATGCATGAGCCGTGCTAGTACCACTTGAGGTCAAGGGACAACAGGGCAACGCATGGGGGGGCTTCATCTGAAGCAACCCCCACATAAAATCACCCTATTACAGAGATGGGTGTATCACCAATACCTTGTTGGTAAGTGCTGATGGCACTCAGGTGGACCCTGACCGAGTTGGTCTTCAGGCCAGCCTCCAAGAGGAGCCAGAGGTAGTCTAGCAACTGCGGCATAGGGCAGGCAAAATGGATCCAAGCCATGACCTCCACACACTAGATGGAGAACCTCTTCCACTTGAGCCTGTAAGAATTCCTGGGGGAAGGCTTTTTGAACCTACCAGTACCCAAGACAAGTAGTCAGAGAGATCAAGGGACTGCAGGACTAGCCTTCTCAACATCCAGGCCATCAGAGCTAATCACCTGAGATTTGGATGGTGCAGCCTGCCCCAATCCTGTATGATCAGATCAGGGGAGGTCTCCAGACGAATGGGCTCTCTGACCAACAGGGTCCTGCAGGATTGGAAACCCGACCTGCCTCGGCCAATACTGGGCCACCAGGCTTATGGTCCCCTTATCCTGCTGGAGTTTCATGAGAGTTCTCCATTACCAGCGGAAGCAGAGGATATGCATACAGAAGACCCTTGCCCCAGTTTGCGGGCAAAGGCGTCAAGCTGGCTTCCCGTCACTCCTGTACAGGGAGCAGAAGAAGCTGACTTTGTTGTTTGCAAGGGGAGGCAAAGAGATCCACATTTGGGGTTCCCCGACAGGTGGAAGATCTGGTCCGCTACTGAGGGGGACAAGCAACCACTTTTGTGGTCTGAACGCCACCACATTTCCGTCCCAGCCAGGTAAATCGTTCGCAAGAGATGCCTTGAGATAGGGCCCAGGACCATATCTGCACTGCCTACTGACAAAAGAGGAAGGAGCCCATGCCTCCTTGTTGGCAACCCGATTGTCCCGTTGGAACAGGATAGCTTTGTGGGACAAACTATACCGAAATGACCAGAGAACATAGTGGATCCCTCGGAGTTCCAGGAAATTGATCTGGCAGTGAGCTTCCTGTGCCATCCATCAACTCTGTGTACAGAGGCGTGCAAGATACGTGCGTTGAGGTCCTGGGTTGCCTGCAGCCACTGAGCGCGGCAGGATCCATTGAGCAGTACACATACACAAGCAGGCGAATGAGGTAACATGGACAGACACAGCCATGTGACCCAGAAGACAGAGCAACAGATGAGCGGAAACCTGATGATGTGGTGAACCAAAACCCGCGCCAGTGATTCCAGGGCAAGCGCTTGGTCGTGGGGCAAAAATGCATTCGGTCTGAACCGTGCCCATTCTGGCTCCAATAAAGCCCTGATGTGGAGATGAGCTGAGATGGGACTTGGAGTGGTTGATGACAAACCCAGAGACTGCAGCACATAGGAGTTAGCGTCAGGGGCAGAGCACCCCCTGCTGGGTGTTGCTTCTGATAATCAATCGTCCATATAGGGGAAACACATGCACTCCCCTGCCGGTGCAGGTGTGCCCCCCACAACCACCAGGCACTTGTGAAGACCTGCGGAGCCAAAGTGAGGCCAAAGGGCAACACAAAGTATTGGAAATAATCCTTGCCCACCAGAAAGCTGAGATACTTCCTGTGGCTGGGGGAAGATCTTGATAAGGGTGGAGGCATCCTTTAGGTCAAGGGAGCAGAGCCAGTCTGCTTTTTGCAGGAGAGGGATCAGGGTGCCCAAAGAGACCATCCTGAACTTTCTTTTTGAAGAAACTTGTTCAAGGCCCTCATATCAAGAATAGGGTGCGGGCCCCCTGTTTTCTTTGGTATCAGGAAGTACCGAAAGTAGAACCCCTGGCCCCTGCTGGCAGGGGTGGGGGATGGTTTCTACCATCCTGGCCATTAGTAGGGTGGAGAGCTCTGTCATAAACACTTCCTGATGAGAGGAGAGGACAGATCCCACACGATGGACACAGAGGGAGAGGTCCACGGGGACATCCCTGAAGTTCAGCTGGTACCCTCGGCTAACGATGGTGAGAACCCACCGGTCTCACATAATGCTGGGCCAGAGGTCCGCAAACAGACGTAGCCAGCCCCTGACTGGGGGGCAGGGGGCAGAGTGTACGGCACATCTGGCACATGCTTTCTCGCCCATAGTCAAAACTCCGTAGCGGGGCTTTGCTGGGGGGCAGGTTGAGGCCTGGGAGTTCACTGTTGATGTGAGTGACCCAGAGAGCTGGTACATAACGTTGTGTGTCTGAGAGGCAGGAGGGTAGTACTTTTCTCTGGTGGTAAAAGGATTCCTGGAGCCCTGCTGCAAGGGTTCCTGATCGAGGACAGCGGATCTGAGGTACTCGCTGAGAAGTGGTTTGTAGCGTCTTGTGGTGGTCTTTTAACTGGGCCACCATGTCCCCTAACTTTATCTCCAAAAAGATTCTCCCCTGTGCAGGGTAAACCCACCAGCTTCTCCTAGACCTCTGGTAGAAGGTCAGAGGCTTGAAGGCCAGGCCATTCTGCAGGCACAATGCCAGCTGTAGCCACCCTCGGTCGCCATTTCAAAAACATATAGGTGGATTACACCTCATGCTTGCCCGCCTCCAGGCCTTGCTGCACTACCGCCATGAAAGTGTCCTACTGCTGCTGGGGCAAGTGCTCAGACAATTCCTGGACTTGTTTCCAAGGGTCTCTACTGGCGGGGGCAGAGGCTTGGGTGCGAGAGCGCTTGGCCTTGAGGGCAGACTGCACCACCACAGACTGGTATGGGCCTCTCAAAGCCCAAAGCTTGTTGCACCACATAAATGGTGTCTGCCTTCTGACTGACCGGAGGGACAGATCCTTAGGAAAGCTCCTTGAAGATCTCATGGACTGGGACAGCCACTATATCCTTTGGTGCATCAACAAACAGAGACCTCCAGCATTTTGTGCCAAGTGTCCTCTTCAGTGAGGAACTGGAATGGGATGGCCTCAGCCATAGCCTGGACGAAGCTCATAAAGGAAAGATCCTCCAGGGGAGACAGACACGGCTCGGAAAGGGTCATCTGAGTGCTCAGAGGAAGATTTAGATGTGTCATCTTCCAAGGATCATACGGGTTCTCCTCCTCGCTAAGGTCCCTCAGGGAGCAGCATGGAGGGTCTCTGCCCAAGCCTCTCTGTTTTGGCCATCGAGGGCATCAATGGCACCAAGATCCCTGATGATCGGGGAACCCCAGCCGCAACACTAAGGATCCCGAGGACACACCATCAGCCATACAGATTCTTCCTCCTTGGAGGACCCGATAATGGGAATCACTCCAGAGGGGGGCATCGGTGGCCGCTAGGGAACAGATGGTCCCCTGTGCACTGGCTGCATTGGAAGTATGCCCAGAAGAATGTCTAGTCACTCTAGCAGGGGCGCCAAGAGAGACAGTGAAGGCTCAGTCATGGGGACTGGCGCCGATGGCAGCTCAATACCCCTCAAAGGCTTGGGGCACTGCCTGCTGAATCCTGTGGTCCAACTCCTCCTGAAAGTCTGCTGTAGTTAAGACAGATGGGACTTCCGGTGATGATGTCACTCGGAGCGGAGGAGGGAATTTAAGCTCCGTGGTCCCCTGCGGGTCTTCTCTCCCCGATTGCAATAAATTGACAAAATACAGAGCAACATTTGCTTCGGGGGTTTTTTGCAGGACGATGGACCCCTGAAGTGGTTGTTTACACTTAGGCAGATTGAAGACAGGATGCGAGCGGCAACGGCGCGGCCCGCGCATTCTGGATCGTTACAGGAGCGGCCCAGCGGCGTTTTTCGCTAAAAACTACGTGGCTACCACCCGGAAGGTCAGGGGACCAAATAATGTGCTGGATGGGGCTGTGAACCCGACGCGACTTGCAGGAAAAGCTGCCGGGCTGGGATGGCCTCATTATCTGGTGGCACAGTGAGTGAACATGCTGGAGAGCGGGGGCTGGAGCCTTGGGATTGTTTCTCAGTATTTACCACTTTGGATCTTATTCTAATCTGGGCCCATCCTCTCTTTTCTGGTGTGGAGCGCAGCCGGACGGCATTGGTTAGTTGTCCCATAGCAGTTTGAAGCCTGGCCTTGACAAGCCCCTGTACTAAAGGTGGTGACTATTTGCAATTTTAGGCAGTGCTGTTGCACCCAATTGGACATTTGGAATTTCTTTTTTTTTCCTGATGTCTCGGACTGTCCTATCTGGTTTCGCTATAATATTTTACTGACTACTTGGAAAATTTCTCCCAGATATCTCATCTTGCAATCCCAGGTCTTGCTGTTTGCACTCCGCTGCTTATTTGGAGCTTACTTTCAGATGTCTCATACTGTATTCGTTGTTTGTACTGTTAAATCCGGATGATTCCCTGGAACGCTGCTTCCCAGATATCACAACCTGTAATCTCAGGTTTTGCTGTTGCAATCCGCTGAATATATGGACTTTTCTTCCTCAGATGTCTCATATTGTACGCTATGTTTGCGCTGTTACAACCCGATGATTATTTGGAACTTACTTCTTAGATATCATAACCTGTAATCGCAGGTTTTGCTGCTGTACTCCGCTGAATATATGGACTTCCCTTTCTCCGATGTCTCATACTGAGTTCTCTGGCTGCGCTGCTGCACTCTGATGATTATGTGAAACATTACTTCTCAGATATCACATACTGCAATTTTAAGCCTTGCTGTTGCAATCCGCTGAATATATGGACCTTTCTCTCTCAGATGTCTCATACTGTACCCACTGGTTGCGCTGTTACATTCTGCTGAGTGATTGGAACATTCCTGCTTAGATATCTCATCTGTGCTATCAGGCTTTGCTGTTGTACTGCTGCCCAAGGGGCCCACCCTTACCGTTTGGAGGAAAAGGCAATGCGCCAGAGGAGCGCTGCGGACGAGTGTCGTCTGTCGGTCTCAAGTTCCGGTTGTCAAGATGGCAGAGGCCCCTGCAGGCGCAAAGGTTCTTGATTCGCTGTCTGCAGATGCACTTCTTCAATCTCTCAAAGTGTCACAGCAGCCTTAGACCTACATCTCAACAAAATACAGGCATCTATGGACAATATCAAATCAGCGTTGGAAGGTCAGACAAAACGATTGGATGAAGTGGAACATGTGCTGTCAGAACATGGAGACCGGCTGGGCGAGTCAGAGCGCAGTGTGGAAGCACTACAAGCTACACAGCGAGACTTGCTGGCCAAAATTGAAGATTTAGAAGACAGAAGGCGGAGGAACAATATCCGTATCATCGGGGTTCCAGAGTCAGTCAAAAGACAGTGAGTTGTCCGAATTTGTGGAATCTTGGTTGCCGAGACAACTGGGTTTGGAGTTTTCTGTGATGCTGATGGGTCTGTGAACGAATTCACCGAATTGGAATCTTGCGGGAAGGAGCGAATAGACCCAGACCGGTGCTAGCGAAAATATTGAACTGGGCACATAAAACGCAGATCATGCGAGCGTCTAAGCGGGCGTCCATGGACTTTCAAGGCCATAAGATACTTCTATTCAATGATTTCTCAGCTGCGACAGTGGCGCAACGAAAAACCATGTCCCCAGCGTGCACAGAGTTGCATAAGCGAGGCATCAAATTTGGGTTGCTTTATCCATCTAAGCTGCGAGTTTTTCATAACAACAAGGTTCTTTTCTTCACCTCCAGAGATGCTGCGGACAGATTTATAGCTACCTTGCCAGCAACAGTGGAGGAATAAATGCGAATTGTTCTAAGGAAGTTCTTTTTGTAGCGGAATAGAGGGAGGAAAGCTGAGAATCCTGGTTTTTGTTACATAATTCTTATTCTCACCGTGGAGATCGGCAGGACATGTCACACGTTTTTGTAGCTGAAGCATGTTCTCTTCCGACTATGCTATGGTGTCCGAGACCCTGCAGTGCAACAGACAAGTGGAGGTCTCCGTGATGGGGGGGCCACGTGGCTTCAATATGCCTCTAAAATGCTGGTTAATGTTGCTTGATCCTTTGTACAAGTTCTGTTGTCCTTTCGGGGGGGGGGGGGGGGGGGGAGGTATAGGGGGCCTTCTTTTCACTACTGCTTCCAGGAATGGGGATGGGAGGAATGGCTCTGGGCCTCTTGGGGAGGTGTTCGTGTGGTGGGTTATGTGTGTCTGTGGTTTAGGTGGTTGTGAATGGTGTGCTTGGGTTGAGAAATTCAGTCTGCTGGGTCTGGGGTGGGAATCCTGGGAGACATCCATATCATCTGGGTGAAGAGGCAGTTTATGGCCATTGACCTATATTTTTGGTGGTCATTTCCTCATGATCCTGGGGGCTTAGGCTGGGAAGCCTCGGGATTTTTTTTGTTGCCATGGCGGCTTGGTCGCATCCTATGTGGTACTATTTTTTAAGTTTCTTTTGGCTATGGCTACAGTAAAATGTACATCTCTTAATGTAGATGCATACACTCCCCTATCAAACGGAAAAAAAACTCCTTATGGCTTTTAACGCCTGGGGTCACAGGTTTGTGTTCCTCCAGGAGACTCACTTGTCAGCGAGTGAACATATCAAATTACAAAGAGAGTGGGTGGGACAGTGTTTTTTCTCCTCGTACTCGTCCAGAAAAGAGGGGTCGCTATACTCATTCATAAACAACTGCCTTTTCAATCTGAGCGGATATGGCATGACCCTGAGGGTCGCTATGTCATAGTCCTGGGATCGTGTAATCAACAAAGAGTGCTTTGTGTAACGTATATGCGCCCTAATGTCTATCAACATGAGTTTTTCACTCGTCTAGTGGGGATCCTTGCTGAACTTTCTGATTGTGCACTTTTGGTGGTAGGGGGATTTCAATATGGTAGCCAACAAATTGGAAGACTGCAAACCTCCTAAATCTGTAGAACCTAATGACATCCATAAAGGCCCTAATTTTATATGCCATGAATTGCGCCTGTTGGACATTTGGAGGGCGTGCATCCTGGAGAGCGGATTATACTTTTTTTTTCACATCCTCATGGGTCCTATTCCCGTTTGGATTATTTTCTGATTTCGGAATTCCTGTTCCCCAGGGTGACAGATATCATAGGCACCTTTGCCTTATCAGACCATGCGCCATTCTCTGTTACTGTAACATTGGGACGTACTCCTAAGCCCCCTTTTTCTTGGCGCATGTCCCCCGGGCTGTTCTTGGATAAGGAGTTTTCTCGCTACCTAGTAACCCGTTGGGAAGAATATATGCTTCTAAATAATACTTCTGATATCACACACACGGGTTTTATGGGAAGCAGGAAAAGCAGTAATGCGGGGGACACATTATAGCCTATGTTGCTACCCAGATTAGGAAGCGTAATGCTGCAATTCTTAAACTGAAGAATTGAAACAGGCATAGCTCCGACAAATTAGTGCCATGTCAGAATCTAGCAAGCGTGAAGTAGACGAGCTGAGGGAAACTCTACAACGCTCTTGTTTCAGCGCGCATCCAAGTCTATGAGGTATATAAATATCAATTGTATCACTATGGTAATCGGCCCCAGTAAGTTGCTGGCCAGTTTGGTTAGGGTGCGTGGCCCCCAAATCTCTCATAACAAGTATTAGGGATAGGTTTGGGTCCAGTCAAAACACTTCAACAGCAATTATGGGGCGTTTTCTGGAATACTATAGTGGGCTTTATGGGAAAAAGGATAGTCATACCCATCAAGAGAGTCTTTCTTTTCTGATCTTCCTTGGCCGCACCTTACTGAGGCGCAGATTCTATCGTTAAATATGCCTGTAACTGACACTGAAATTCATTGCCGTTATACATGGTCTCAAGTTGGGTAAGGTGGCTGGACCAGATGGCCTGGGGCCGGAGTTTTATAAGATTTGAAATTCCCCCATTTTACCTGTGATACGATCATATTATAATAGTTTAGTACAGAAGAATTCGGTTACCCTCGCAGACAATCAATCCACTATAGTGTTGCTCCCCAAACCTGGGAAGGATCTACAAGGAAGTGGGCTCGTATAGGCCTATCTCTCTTATAAATGGAGACTTAAAAATATTGGCAGCAGTGCTGGCGGCCAGATTGAGTCTTTTTGCCCTCCGTAATACATGGTGACCAAACTGGCTTTATTAAGGGGCGTCAAGGCGTTAAAAAATGTGAGGCGCCCGATTGGCCCTATTAAATTTTCATTCTAACACCGAAGCCCTGGTTGCTGAGCTTGGGGATGCGGAAAAAGCTTTGGACTCCCTTTCGTGGGACTATTTATTTTGGGCTTTGGCAAGGCCTATGGCATATCAGGCTCCCTTTTTATCTTGGTTGCAAGCCCTGTATGCTAATCCGAGTGCCAGGTTACTTATTAATGGTACTCTGTCGGAAGCTTTCCCTATATTATGTGGGGTGCGCCAGGGCTGCCCTTTGTCCCCTCTATTTGTATTAGCTTTGGAACCTTTGGCTATTAAGTTGAGGTTTGAGGATAGGTTTAGAGGCATCCCTATAGGCCTGTCATCAAATGAAGTTAGCAATGTTCGCTGATGATATTTTGTTTGTGGGGCAGCCTCGGACTAGCATCCCCATCATTAATCAAGCCTACATTATTCAACCCTACAAGCCTCATCTACATCATCCAACCTGGAATTTGCCCTTTTCAAATCAAAATACCTCCAAATCGGATTAATTTACGCCCCCCCCCCCCTGGAATTCGAGGCAGACCCTTCCCCCATCATCGAACTTGTTGCGAAACATCTTAATACCGGAAAAACCAGCGATTCTGATGGGAGGACTTCAACCTTCACGTGGACGTCCATCCTTGCTCCACCAACTGCGAAACCCTACTTTCCTCACTCAGGCATATGGGTTTCAGACAAATCGTCAACGCTCCCACCCATAAGGCCGGTCACACGTTAGACCTCATTTTCATAATGAAGGAATATCGCTCATTACTAAACCCTACATGCTCACCAGTCCCGGTGGACAGACCACCGAATCATCTCCACGGCACTAGAGATCAAGGAACACCCTCCTCTAGCTACACACGTGGGCTCAGTCTCCTTAGAAAACCCTGCTCCGGAGATCTTCTCAGTGCACAGCTTTCCAAAGAATTCAGCCATCTAGATTCTCTCCGACATTAACTCTGCCACGACCTCATGGAGTAACATCACTAACAGGGTGGCAGAAAAACTATGCCCCATGACAACAAAAACGCTCACCGGACAAGGACAACAGGAAACCCTGGTTTACCCCCGAGTTGAAGTCGCTCAAGCAAGAGCTGATAAGCATGGAACACAGATGGCGTAAAAATCCCTCCACAGCAAGCCTTCTGTCCTACAAATCTTGCTTAAATTCTTACAGAAACAGCATAAATAGAACTAAGAAAGAATTCTTCTCAAAAAAGATCCATCACTTTATCTTCGACTCTAGAGCTCTGTTTTCCTATGTTTCAGCCCTGACTAAACCAATCACACTCCTCATACCAGACGCTCAAGCCTACGATAAAGCCAACGAACTGGCGGTCTTCTTTGAGAAAAAAATCGACACACTCATCGCTCCACTCAATGGACCCTCTCCTCAACCATTCTACGCCTCCATCGCTTGCTCCATACCCCACAGCATCAAAACACAAGTCCAGCCCTGCTGGCCACCCTCAAGTTGACGTCCGGGCTTGAAATAGAAAACATCCTCAAAAAGATGAAGCCCTCGTCCCACCCATCAGACCACAATCCCATCCAATCTGCTGCTCTCCATTCCTGACATCATCACTAAACCCATTGCAGACATCATAAACTGTTCGCTATCTCAAGGCCAAGTCCCTGACCAATTCAAGCTGGCAATACTCAAGCCTCTCCTTAAAAAACCAAACCTATCACCCGCTGATCCAGCCAATTTCAGACCCATTGCCAACCTCCCAATGATCGCTAAAATCATGGAGAAGATTGTAAACAGACAATTATCTGAATTTCTGGAAAAAAACGACACTCTCACCTCAAACAAATTCGGATTGCGAAAATCATTGAACACTGAATCTCTACTAGCCACACTCTCTGACTCCATCCTCATCAATCAGGAAAAAGGTCAACCTTTCCTTCTAGCACTACTGGATCTCTCCTCAGCGTTCGATACCGTGAACCATGCGTGCCTGCTCTATCGTCTGGCACACATCGGCATAACAGGAGTGGCGCTCAACTGGTTCAAATCTTTCCTTGAAAACAGGCACTACAAGGTTAGAATCAACAACAAAGAGTCACACCCTGTCAAAGCGAAGCAGGGGGTTCCACAAGGATCATCACTGTCACCTACACTATTCAATATTTATCTCCTCCCTCTCTGCCATCTACTATCCAGTCTCAAGCTTACACACTTCCTATACGCGGATGACATCCAGATCCTCATCCCTATAACTGAATCTCTTCAAAAAACGTGGTCTTACTAGAACAGCTGCCTTACAACAAACAACAACTTGCTCTGCAGCCTCAACCTTGTACTAAACACCAGCAAAACCGAAATCCTCATAATAGCTCCAGATAATTGATCCCTGCTTAACCCGCCTATCTCTTCCCAACTCTCCCTCACACAGATCGATCACTCTCCGCAAGTTAGAGACCTTGGCGTGCTGCTTGACAACCAACTCAACTTCATCAAATTCGTAAACACCACCAGAGAATGCTTTTTCAAATTGCAGGTCCTAAAAAAATTAAAACCACTCCTACACTTCCGAGACTTCCGCCTGGTACTACAATCCATCATCCTCCCTAAACTGGATTACTGCAACTCTCTCCCTCCTGGGCCTGCCGCTAGCACCATCAAACCTCTTCAGATGGTTCAGAATGCGACGGCTAGAATACTCACCAACACTAAAAAAAGGGAACATATTACCCCTATCCTCCAGACCCTTCACTGGCTACCTATAAAATTCAGGATACACTTTAAAGCACTTATGATGATTCGTAAGGCTCTACACAACATCTCCCCTCTCAACCTAACTTTTCAACTACAGCAACACACCTCAAAGAGGCCGATCAGAAGCACATACCAAAACATGCTACACACCCACCCAGCTAAAACTTCACTGAGGAAACGAGCATTATCCACCGGCAGGCCCCCCACTTTGGAACCGGATGCCACCGGACCTCCGCCAAGAACCTGCCTAGCAACTTTCAAAAAGAAGCTGAAGTCTTGGCTATTCACACAAGCCTTCCTCGATAGCTAACCTGATGAAGCGACAGTTGGAATCCATACGGCTGTACATACTCTGATTGCTTTCCTCGCTTTTCAGTTTATCTTGTTTTGATTGTTTTGCAGTTAGCCTTGTTATGATTGTTTCCTGAAAAAATTTTTTCCTCAACTTGTTTCAATGTATTTCCCGCCACTGTGGCGACAGTTCAGTTCCATGTAAACCAGTGCGATATGTATTGTATACAGGAGCATCGGTATATTAAAAATAATAAATAAATAAATTATTCAATGTTTTAATGTTTTTCACTCCATTTCGGGCCCTGACCATTAATTTTTCTAAATCAGAAGCGATCGCTCTTGACCCTGGGGTACAACAACATTGGCAGGGAGGGTTCCCGTTCACGTGGGCTCCGAATAAACTGAAATATTTGGGGGTATGGATTTCTCGAGACCCTTTGGATCTTTTTGCTTGGAATATAAAAAGCACACTGGTAGACTTGGATGCTCATCTGAAGGCTTGGCACTCTCTGCCCCTCTCTCTTTTTGGTAGAGGTGCTCTTATTAAGATGGTCCTTATGCCTAAGCTCCTTTATAAATTGCACATGTTGCCCTGCTGGCTTCCTAATAGAGATTTAAAGTGGTTGCAGTCTTCTTTTCAAAAATGTCTTTGGGCAGGGAAAAAAGTGAGGTTATCGCTACCAGGTGTGTTGATGTCTCAGAGAGGGGAGGGTGGACTTGGCATGCCGTATGTCGGTATACAACGCGGCCTGCCAACTTAGATTTGTGGGGAATGGATCCTTGATGAATAGCATATTGTGAGGATGGGTTGGTTATCAGTATGGTCGCACCGTGGTCCCCTTTGTACTTGATTCAGGCTAGTCCTGGGGCCCATAGGACATAAACATATCCCTCGTACTCTGGTACAACCATGTCGTCAGGCTTGGTGATGAATACGGTCCAGAGGAGGACTGTCGGGTCTTCTTCTCTTTTCATGCCATTAATGGGCAACTTGGACTTCCTCCCAGGACGCGACAAACTACTTTCTTTGATACATGGCCTGCAGAAAGGTTTAGCGTTCATTTTCTGTTCTATGTTATGGACTTGCCATGGTCCATGATTTTGCATTTTTGGCCCGAGAATATGACTACCAGCTAAACATTTCTATGCATATTTACAGACCTTGTCATTATCTCCAATCCTTTCATTGGACTGAGGAGTCATATCATCGGGAGTCAGCCTTTACACAGCGTTTTTTTGATAGGGCATTAAAGCGTAACTCCAAAGGTTGGTGCGAGTTTGGTAAATCATATCGCTCTGCGACACATGTGGCTTCTTTGGCGTGCTATTGGACAGAGACGTGGAACATGGATATATCTACTTATCTGCTTTCATGTTTTTAAGCTTATGCCCAAAAGCCTACCAGATCCTCTCTCTTCAGGAATTGCAATTTAAGATTTTGCACCATATTTTTTGCGATGATGTTCGTCGTTGCCGGATGGGACGGCTACCCAACCCAAAATGTGTTAAATGTCATCAGGTGACAGGTACTTTGGCACATAAACTGTTTCTATGTCCTGTTCTGAGACCTTTTTGGACGAAGCTCAATGCACTGGCTCGTCTATTGGTTGGACGGGCAAGTTACTTCTTTCTGGTTTACAAGGAACTCTTCCCTCTTACAAATTATCTTTGGATAAATTTGGACATACGGCCATATTTTTGGCATGCCGTACAATTTTAGGCGACTGGATAACACCAGATAAGGCACCCAACCTGCGAGTGTGGTTTGGGCGGCTGGCCTTTTCAATACAAATGGAGTGACTGGTTGCCATGGACAGTGAGAGAGAAAGGGATATGCTATACCAGTCTTGTTGGTCAGTTTGTTATGGCCTACTGCAGTCAGACCTTCAATCTACTTTAACCGCCACTGGTTACCATCCCTCTTGGAAATGACTTGCTTTGAGATCATTGTACATTACAAGGATGATTGCACTTTGCAAGGGCATGTAACGCTGTTTCTTTTTACCAATGTTGGACAGTGTTAGTTATGGGAGGGGTGTCACACAGGGCAAAAAAAGGGGGGGGGGGGGGCGGGGGGATGGTATGTGTAGTGTGTGGAATGTTAGTGGACGTGTATGGTGTGACTGGGTGGTGGGTTATGCTTGGAGTTTAATCTGTTTCTCTTGGTCAGGAGGACCACAAGAGGAGAGTCCACGGGGTGTTATAATTGACCTCGTTAACTTGGACATTGTTCTTGAAACGTGTTTGTCTGATCATATTGGATTTCAATGTGTATTATCTTAAGTTTGGGTTCTGGATTGTACCTGTGTTGCTCCTCTAATAAAAAAAAAAAGGATTTTGACAAAAAAAAAAAAAAAAAAAAAAGACAGATGGCGGAGGAGTCACCAGAGCCCCGAGTGGAGCCCAGTGATAGGCCAATCTCCGGTGTCGTCGCACTCAAGGATGTCAGGATCTTCACCTTCCTCTGCTCGGGGAAAGACTGGGCCTAGCACCGCGGGAAGTTACGCAAGCATTGTCACCGGTCGCTGTTGGTGCACAGCTCTGGGATTGGTTCAGCATCAGCTCTGGGATGGTTCAGCATCATGGCTACAACTGAAGTGACCCTGTGGGGAAGAGACACCATCCTCTATCAGACCTGGGAGTCGAACTGACCCCACGAATGGAAAATTTAAACATCTACCGCACGCCGGATGGCACAGACTGAAGAAGAAGGACCTGTCACTGAGAATGTCGAAAACGATTGGGAAATACTTTGAAAAGAATAAGCTAAGAGCAGAGCTCTACTACCACAAGTCAACTACTTCGCAGAAAAAAAAAAAAAAAAAAGACTGAAGAGGGACCCTACATAGACACATGGCATGCTGGGCATGCTCAGCATGCCAGTCAAAGCTCTAGAAACTTTGACAAAAGTTTTCCATGCCAGGCTCCACCTGATGTCACCCATCTGCGAGGACTACCATTCTGCTTGTCCTAGGAGAATGTCCTGTGTAGAAAAAGTAACGGTTACTCGACAGCTTGCTGTGATTAGCCAGTCATCCAGGTACAGGATAACCTGAAGTCCTTGGTGACGCAAGTGCACAGCTGCCACTACAAGAATTTTGCTGGGAAAATTAATTTTGAATTCTTCACAAAGTATATATTTGGTTCAAGGGTCGCAGATCCAGAATGGGCCTCAATCCTGCTGATTTCTTGGGGGGGGGGGGGGGGATGAGAAAAAGCAAGTTTGCTTACCGTAAACGGTGTTTCCGTAGATAGCAGGATGAATTAGCCATGTTATCATAGGATCTGTCAATCAGGTCCGGGAGGCGGAGCTTTACAAAGCAGAGATTTAGATTTTAGCTCTCTGTGGCTGCGCATATGTTCCTGCGCAGGAAAGTAACAGATTCGCCTCAGTCTGTGATTGAGCTGTGGTGTAGTTGAAGAGACGGTGATTGCCAGGGAGGAGGGTGGGTCAGCATGGCTAATTCATCCTGCTCTCTACGGAAACACCGTTTACGGTAAAGCAAACTTGCTTTTTCCCCGTCGATAGCAGGACTGAATTAGCCATGCTGTCATGGGAGTCCCAAGCTCCCGATCATGTTGTTTATGTTATATGATGTGATATCTCGATTGAATGTCAGTATATAAAAGAAATAAATAAATAATAATAATATATGTTTGTTCGTGATCATGAACAGTGTGGCATTCACCGTGTACAAGAAGATAGATTGGTAGACTGCGTGTCCAATCTTCACATCAGCGGCTGCTTGTTGATCAAGGCAGTAGTGCGATGTGAAGGTATGGAGCGATGACCATGTATCTGCCTTACAAATGTCTATGGGTTTGTACATGTTTAAGGTATGCCAAGGAGGCCGCCACTGCTCTTAACTTGGTGAGCTTTGGGAACAGAATGTAGCTGTCGTAGCAGAACTTGATGCACTGTGCTATCCAGCTGGAGATGGTGCGTTTAGCCACCGGTAGTCCACGTGCTTTCGGGTCGAAAGAGACAAAAAGAGTTGATAAACACGGGAGTCAGAGTTTGTTCTTTGTATTATGCTAAAGCTCTTTTGCAACCTAGTGTATGCAGTAGTTTTCCCCTGTCATTTGCATGAGGTTTAGGGGAAAAGATGGGTAGTTCTATGTTCTGATTGAGATGGAATTGAGAAACCACTTTTGGTAGAAAGGATGGGTGAGTTCGGAGAACCACTTTTTGGTGATGAAACTGTAAATACGTAGAACAGTGGACCAAGGCACTGACTTGTCGTGCTGATGTTACTGCAACCAGTAACACCACTTTCCATGTGAGGTATTTAATGTGCGCTGAGTCCATGGGCTCAAACGGGGAAAGCATAAGCTGTTCAAGAACTATATTGAGGTTCCACGGAACTGGAGGTTTGGAGATTGGAGGACGAAGGTGAGTTAACCCCTTAATGAAACGAGATAGTAAGGGGTGATTGGAAATAGGAATATCGTTTAAGTGATCTGTGATATGCCGCTATGGCACTGAGATGAACCCTAATGGATGATGTTGCAAGACCAGCTGTGTACAGTGTATGTAGATAATCCATGAGTAACTCAGATGAACAGTCTAGTGGTGGTACACAGTTAGAACTGCACCAGGTCAAGTATCTTTTCCATTTGTAGCTATAGTTTTTCCTTGTTGAGAGTTTCCTGGATTCTAACAAAATGGATTGTGCTGAAGTGAAAACTCCCTGTTCCGTTAAAAAGAGCCTCTCAATCTCCATGCTGTCAAATGGAGAGATGAGTGTAGTGGGTGTAGAAGCGTTCCCTGATCTTGGAAGAGAAGATCTGGGCGATTCGGTAACAGAATGGGGTCCATGATGGACAGTCAGAGAAGGAAGCTGTACCACGGTTGCCTTGGCCAAGCTGGAGCTATAAGTATCAGTTGAGCCTTGTCTGCTATGCACTTTTGAAGTGTCCGTGTTATGAGTGGTATGGGAGGCCTGTCATCCACGGAATAAGGAAGGCATCCTGGGCGATCCTAAATTGACTTGGTCTTATCGAGCAGAATTTGGGAACCTGAGCGTTGATCTCTGTTGCAAAGAGATCTATCGCAGGCATCCCCCATTGCATGAAGATGTCTTGGGCTACCTCTGAATTGAGTGTCCATTCGTGAGGATGAAAGATGTGACTTAGCCTGTCCACTCTTGTATTTGCTATTCCTGGTAGATAAGTTGCTTGCAGATGTATGCAATGTTGGTGAGCATGTAGGAAGATTGTCAGGGTCTCCTTGCAAAGGGACCATGAACCGGACCCTCCCTGCTTGTTGATATAAAACATTGCCACTTGATTGTCTGTGTAGACCATGACCTGTGGCCCTTTAAGTGATCTTGAAACACTTGTAACGCATTGCCGAATTGCTCTGAGCTCCAATAACTTTATATGCAGGGTCTGCTCGGAGATTGTCCATAACCCTTGGGTTTCATAAATCTCGAGATGTGCTCCCCATCCCTTGCGAGACGCATCTGTGGTTAGACTGGGTTGTGAGGAGGACGACTGAATAATGCTCCTTTGGACAAGGTGGAGTCTAGGAGCCACCATGTTATGTCCTGTTTCATCTCGGAAGTCAACGATAACTTCTGTGTCAACGGTTGTGAGTGTTTCCATTGACGTTTTAGTCCCCGTTGTAGGCGTCTCATGTGTAGCCTGGAGTTGGCACTGTGAAGATAGCCGCTGCCATGGGGCCAAGGACTACGAAAATTTGTCTCGCCGACAGCCTTTGAGTGTTGTTCAATGAGTAGAGAAGTTGACGTATTTGTATTATTCTCTCTGTTGGGAGATATGCCCATTTGCGAACAGTGTCCAGGCCTGCTCCTATGAACTGTAGTCGTGTTGGTTGGAGATGTGATTTCTGAAAATTGATCACTAGTCCCAATTCCTGTAAGCACTGTATCACCCGGAGGTGATAGAGTAAGATGTCCGGGTTCGAAGCTATTATTAGCCAATCGTCCAGATATGGAAAGCTAGTCATACCCTGTTGTCTGAGATGAGCCACCACCCAAACCATGCATTGGTGAAAACTCTGGGTGCAGCAGATAGTCCAAGGGAAAAACCTTGTACTGGTAGTGTTGATGGCTGTAGTGTGAAAGCATAGGTAACGCAAAGAGGATGGATGGATTGGAATGTGTGTGTAAGCATCCTTCAGATCGATGGAACACATCCAGTCATTGGGTTGAATCAGAGGTAAGATAGATTTCAACAATACCATCTTGAATTTCTCTTTGGTTAGGAATTTGTTCAATTCCCGTAGATCTAATATGGGCGAAGTCACCCGACTTTTTGGGGTATGAGGAAGTATGGGGAATAAAACCCTGCTTGTTGGGTTTTCGGGAGAATTCGAATGGCCTGCTGTTTGCGGATCAAAGCAATCTCCTCCCCCAGTTGGGTTGGAAGCTTTGACTCTTTATATGGAAAGGTGAGGTGTAGTATGGGTTTTTGTGGTAAATTGGAGTTGATAGCCATGTCGTACTCTCTCTAAAACCCATTGATCGGTTGTTATTCTTTCCCAGGCTGCCAGGCAAGAATGAATTCTGCCAGGTGGTGTTTGATGTAGTGGTGGTGGCTGGGTGGTTATTAAAAAGACAGCGTTTATTTTACTGCAGCAGCCGGTTGTTGTGTCTGCTGTCTCTGGTTACATGGCTTACCCCTACGTTGAGTCGTGTTTTGTTGCGGTGGGGGACGCTGGTAAGATGGATACGTCTGTGTACGAAAGGATTGATAAGACCTGTAAGGTCTATGGTTAAGGATTATCTACGTGTAGATCCACACATTAATGGACATGTGGTCAAGTAGTGAGATTGTAATGTTAAGGATTGGACTGCTAGAGCTTCCTCCTTTAATTTCCCAACTGTTTCTTGAAACCGTTCTCCGAACAGATTGTCTCCTGCACTCGGGAGGTTTGCTAGTTTCTCGTGTAAATCTTCTCGTATCGTACTAGAGCGTAACTATGCCATCCTACAGGCTGCGATGGCTGTCGCAGACGCCCTAGAAGATGTTTCAAATATTCATATCGACCGCAGAAGGTGTCGAGAACACTCCTCTATGTCATGAAGAGGTGGTGGAATTGAATCTGCCGTTGAGGAAAGCATACCTTTTGTGGCTTGTATGCACTCATATAGGTATTTGCACCATGTAAAATTGATGGTGCATAATGCGGGCATTCAACATTGAGTTGCGATACATCTTCCTGCCAAAGCAGTCTAAAAACCGGTTGTCCTTGCCCGGTGGATATGAGGTATGTGACTTTGCTTTTTTGAATCTTTGCATTGCAGACTACCACAATTGAAGCATGTGGTAGTTGTAGTACAGACTAAGGCGATGTTTTTCGCATACGGAATTTTATATCTGTTTTCTTGGAAACCGCTGAGAGTAAGGTGTTTCCCATGATTTCTGTAAGACAGTATGTAATAATTCATGTGGTGGAAGAGATGTTGGTTCTCCCAGAGCATCGAAAATCTTTAGGAGACCAAAAGGTTTCTGATCTAGGGTCCGTCTCCTTTTGGACCTCCAGATGTAGTATCGTGCCCAATTTTTCTAAAAATGTTGGGTATGTCAGGTCCTCTGGAGAATATGGTTCCTGTGGATCCGATGGGAATCCAGTGGATGACAATGGGGACGTTTGCGGAGACAGAGAATCTATAGGGGTATCTTGCTGTTGAATTGGTGAAATTGGTCGTTTTGTCACTGGGGATGCCGGAGGCTCCACCGACGGTTCTCTGGAAGTACGTATACTCTGTTCTGGGGAACTTACTGAGAGTTCGTTAGACATCTTAAAAGATGATTGAAGAGTTTCGTAAAACCCCACCAATGATTGGGATAATTGAAAAAATGCCTCTGTTGAGGAGGCATTGCTGAACGACCAGATTGTTTTGGTAGTTCACCTGTTTTAGGTGGTACTGGATTAATTTTAGGGAAGCAGTTGGTACATCATACTGGTTCCCTATCTTGTCCTCTGTGGTCTTAACAGAATTATCTGAGGATGTAGATGCAGCAGAGGAAGTGATTTTTATTAATTGTCTACGAGATAAGGAATCTGCACTTTGTGGGTGAGATGACCTAGAAGTAGAAGGGCTCACTGCCCATGTATCTCTCGTCTTCACAGCTTTTTGATGTGAGTGACGATGGTCACTCACAGTCTGAAGAGGTGGAATGAGGTACATCTGGAGACTGTCTTCGTTTTACCCCATGTGGTATTGAATGATATGCTTGCTTGGACCTTTGTAGTCCACTGTGCAGTGATCTGTGTGCTGTCGAGCGCGCAGACGTCCTCGGCGCCTTATGCACATGTCTTTTGCGTGCCGATGTCGATTCGGGCACAGAAGTGCTGTGCGCCAATGGTGATTTGGGCGCAGAAGATGCTTCAGGTGCATAAGTTGTCGGCGCCAAAGTTTTAGGTGCCATTATTCCCTGCGCTGATCGCCGAGGCTCTTTCGGTCCTCTCGGATCCGATGGCCTATGTTGGCTCGGTAAGTCCTTACCTCCAAGCCTGGAGGGTTGAGGATCCCACGACGACGCTCTTTTTTGTGACAGAGCTGCCGCTGACGAGGGACCAGGTGAAGAATGAGCTTGGAAAAAGAATGATGGCTTGGAAAAAGTAAGAAGTTCAAGCATTCTGTAGGCCCCTTGTTTTTGGGCTCTTGGGGACATTAGAGCACAAAAATCACAATTTTGTAATTTATGCTCTGGCCCCAAGCATCGGTAACATTGGTCATGGCCATCCATGACTGACATTACCTTGGCACAAATACAGGGTTTAAACCCTGGCTTTTTTGACATTTCAAGAAAATAAGAAATGCTGAGGAAAAGTCAGCCCCGCGTGCGATCCCGCTCGCGGAAAAAAACAGACTGAGGAGAATCTGTTACTTTCCTGCGCGGGAACACACGCGCAGCAGCAGAGAGCTAAATTCTAAATCTCTGCTTTGTAAAGCTCCGCCTCCCGGACCTGATTGACAGATCCCATGACAGCATGGCTAATTCAGCCCTGCTATTGACGGGAAAATACTGGGAATAGAAACCCTGTCCATGCAGGGACATCGGTAAAGAAATAATTACATTTCTCGGCAAAAGTGCATCAAATGAGATGGGTGTGGATCATGATTGAAGCTGTTGCGAAAGGATAGCGGGAGAAATACATCCAGACTCCAATATTTGGAGGTTATCGGGCACCATGTTTCCAAGAAGATTTGGATCTTCTTCTTCCCCCTGCCCCTCCTGGAATATAGTTTAGAGGGATCAAAAACTAGGCCCAGGTGCTAGGCCTGTTGCATACTCTTAGGCTGATGACACTCATGCTGCTGGGATCCGACCAGTAGTGGCTGCTGATGCTGGGTAGGAAGCAGTACTGAAGAGAAAAATGGAATTGATGCCTGTGAAAGTATGACCCTTAAGTGTAGAAGATGCTCAAGGTTAGACAGCTATATTCTATTTCTTAGTTTAATCACCAAGACCAGGTAGGTCCAGTAACTTTCATGGATACCATTCTCAGATGCTACTTGCCTTAAGCTCTGTCATACGCTGAGCTCCAAATGAAGCAGATGTGGTGCGTGAAAAATGGAGTTGGAAAATTTGTAGACAGAATGAAGAAGGTGACGAATATACTCTTTTGCCTTCAAAAAAGTGGTTGTGAGTAATAAGACCCTCCTTCCACAAGTTGCAGAAAGCCTTCATATTCTTAATACCATTGTGAGGATATTGCACCATATAGAACTGGTGCATAGTGATATAGGCACTCAGCATGAACCTTTGGAAGACTCTCATGCCAAATTGTCTAGCAGTCTTTTTTAGGGCTGACCCAACACTGACTGACTCTTGTCACAGTTGAACAACTTCGAACCAGAGACTCTTTCAGTTACAGCTTCCTAGCCATAGAATGCCAGATAGGAATTTTCCACATTCTCATCTACAACCAGTGTAGAATGTTGTGGACTGGGAAAACCATTGAATCTGATGGGGCATCCAATATCTGGAGGGGTCTGAAGACGTCTAAGCAGGGGGGGGGGGGGGGGTTGGGCGGTCTTTGACGCTAAGCATTGTCCCCACCTTTTCCATGAACTTTAAATATGACAGGTGTTCCAGGGCGAGATATAGTCAGGTATATCTTTAGAACCTTCTGATGAATGTGAAAGCTTTCTAAGCCAGGAGCCCGATGACAACAAAGGCAACCTGAGAGGAGCTCTACTGGTTGCCTGAAGGGGAACATCCCTGGTCAACCGCCTCTGAGCAACTTGACTCTGCTGCCCTTGAATAGGAAGATGAAGAGCCTGTATCAAGGGTTCTGATGTGTTCATCTCAATGGGTGATACTGGGACTCCGGTTTGAGGCATCGCTGCAGCAATGCTGGAGAGAAGCAACTGGATTATTCTTTCCATGTCTAGATGAAGAGGTAGAAAAATTTCTCACTACACCTGCAATCTGACTGACTGACAGATGTGTCCGCTGTTACTTGTGCAGGTGGAGGAATATCCTCTTCGGGGAAAAGGATAGGTTCCTGCACCTCAACAGAATGGTTTTTCTTTTTGGAAGTAACAGTACGAACCATACCAGAGCTGGAATCCCTAATTGGAAGCTGTAGACTATCAACCTAGAAGGAATGATTGCTGTGATAACTGGAGGCAGTAAAGATAACATGACTCCTTCAGAGCAGCTGGCCTAAAGCAGCTTGAATGCAGCTGTATAGGTAATGCAGCTTGATGTTTGATAGAGTGTAGAGCAAGGATGTTATTGGCAATGCATGCATTGATTGCATCAAGTGATTGGCTTTGAATGGGCACCCATGCTTGTTTTTGAGTTGTACATCGATGGGTCTTTAGAATGGTGGATTGATGCGTCGAGATGTAGAGTACATCAGGTGCTTTGATATTGTCGATGCGTAGTGTGTATTGATGCATGCATCATGCCACTGTGCGGACAACTACATCGCATGGGGCGTGCTGATGCTGACTTATGTTTCTTCGATACAATCACCCTGCATTAAACCAGAGCCTGCATCACTCAACCCTGTGGCTTCATTTTGGGCCAATGGAGAAGTCTTTGAGGAGCTCCTGCTCAACTCATGCCCCGGTAACGCAGAAAACACTGCACTGTGGGATGAAGATCCACAGCGGGTTCTGAGAGACTTACACAGTGTCTCTACGCAACGTGCCTTGGAGTGTTGAGAACAAGGGACATCTGTCCACAGGCATAACAGTCTGCCTGGTCATGGTGCAGAGCGAAACAAGTATATCTGGTGAAGCCTTACCACTGATGCAACTGTTGAATCCACTCATGATGGGTTTCTTCTTGCTGGCCATTTTGAGGCAGCAGAAGTTTTTTTTGGGGTTTTTTTTGGAGCACTGGAAGTGCTGTTATGAGTGTTGCAGTGCAGCTAAAAGTAGGAAAACTGAAGAAAATAAAAAAATTAAGGATTTTGAAAAACTATCTGGAGAGCGAGTACATGTAGATGCTGAATTCGGACAAAAAAATGACCGCGACGACTCACAAGACAACGCCTAAGAAGGAACTTCTGCACATACTCAGTAGAGCTCAAAGCTCTATTAGCTAGGAGAGACGAGTTTGTTCAGTGTTGCCAGATTACATCACCCATATGTAATGCCTAATTCAGCTTGCTTATCAGCGGAAAAAAAGGATGTCCCATACCACTATAGTTCTCTCAACTACAAGTGGAATACATAGTACACAAGTGCCTACTCCAATTATAATAAATGGTAATGAGATCATCCATACTGTTGGAGAGTGAAGAGCAGGTTAGCACAGATTTCTAGCCTTAGTGCATTAATGTTGAGATTACTTACCTGATAATCTCCTTTTCCTTAGTGTAGAAAGATGGACTCAGAACAAGTGGGTATAGTGTGCTCGTGCTAGCAGTTGGAGACGGATCTGACGTCAGCACGGGTACATATACTCCCCACAGGAAGTGAAGCCACTCAGTAATCTTCCTTGCAAAAGCTGTTATGGATATATGTGTACTGACCGATCAATTAATTAGTGAAACAGGATTCCCCTGACCGATTATAGTAGCTGGAGACCGCCAGCGTTCCCAACCGGAGGACGTCGACACCTGGTAGAGTGGACGCACGCATGTAAGAAGTGATAAGGCTTACCTTGAATCTGTGAAACCCCTGTATACCGGCAGCCGGGCGGGATGTTGAGTCCATCTGTCTACACTAAGGAAAAGGAAATTATCAGGTAAGTAATCTCAACATTTCCTAGCGTGTAGCCAGATGGACTCAGAACAAGTGGGATGTACAAAAGCTACTCCCGAACTGAGTGGGAGGCTGCTGAGGACCGCATAGGACTGCCCTCGCAATGCTGTGTCCTCCCTGGCCTGGACATCCAGACGGTAAAATCTGGAAAAAGTATGGAGGGAGGACCACGTCGCCGCCTTACATATCTCCGCGGGCGACAGCATCCTAGATTCTGCCCAAGAGGCCGCCTGCGCTCTGGTAGAATGAGCCTTGACCTGCAGAGGCAGTGACTTCCCGGCCTCTACATAGGCCGCTCTGTTGGTTGCCCGATGGCTCTCCTCTCGGGATTTCGCCCCTGATCAGCCAATCGTCTAGGTAGGATGGACAAGGATTCCTTCCCGTCTGAGCGCCGCTGCTACACTACAATCCCTTGGTTGGAAGGTCCGCGCGCCGTGGCTAACCCGAAGGGCAAAGCCCGGTAATTGGAAGTGTCGTCCCAGAACCTTGAAGCGTAGGTAACGCTGATGATCCTGATGGATCGGGATATGCAGGTACGCTTCTGACAAGTCTAAGGCCATGAGGAACTCCCCTGGCTGTACTGCGGTCTTGACTGAGCGCAGAGTTTCCATGCGAAACCTCGGGACCCTTAAGTATCGGTTGACTGACTTGAGGTCTAATACGGGCCGGAAAGTGCCCTCTTTCTTGGGCACCATGAAATAAATGGAATAGTGCCCAGAATCCATTTCCCATGCAGGGTACTGGGATTATGGCTTTCAAGGACAGGAGCCTTGCCAGGGTAACTTCTAATGCTGCCTTCTTGTGGATTGGACACGGAGACTCCACAAACCTGTCCGGAGGAGTGTGATGGAAGTCCAGATAATAGCCCCCTCTGATGATGGCGCGGACCCACTGGTCCGACGTAATCTCGACCCATCGGGGGTAGAAGAGGGTTAACTTGCCCCTATGGCTCCGTCCCCGGATGGATCGGCTGATTTCATTGTGAGGCGCGGCCGGGACCTGAACCCGAGCCGGCTCCCCTCTTGCACTGCTTGGTCCGAAAGGACTGGTTCCTCGCCTGAGGACGAGGTGCCTGGTAGCGACTCCTATAGGGAGTGAAGCGTTGGGAGCTTCTACCTCTGGAGGGCCTCGTAAAGATTCGCTGGTCCTCTTGGACCTGTCTTCCGGCAGTCGAGGTACTGGAGAGGCGCCCCATGTGCTGGCCAGTTTATCTAGGTCGCTGCCGAACAGGAGAGAACCCTTGAACGGCATTCTAGTGAGACGTGTCTTAGAAGGAGCATCGGCTGATCAATTCCGAATCCAGAGCTGCCTCCTGGCTGCTACTGAGGATGAGACCCCCTTGGCTGTTGTACGGACTAGGTCGGAGGCGGCATCCGTAAGGAACGAGAGAGCTGACTCCATGTCCGCTGCCGGAGCATTGTTCCGGACCTGTGACAAACAGGAACGCGTCACCACTGTGCATGCAGGTTGCGATTCGTAGAGACAGAAGCTGCCACCTCAAAGGTTTGTTTTCAGGATGGCGTCCAGGCGGTCATGAGCCTCCTTGAGGGCCACCCCCCCCCCCCCTCCACTGGATTGGTAGTGCGCCTAACCAAGGCGTCCACCTTGGGGCACGCCAGCATATCCTTGATTGCCGGGTCCAGGGGGTACATGCCAGACAGGGCCCGACCCCCTTTGAACGAGGCCTCCGGCACATTCCACTCCAAATCTATCAGCTGTTGCGCCGCTTGCAGGAAGGGGAAATGGCGGGCTGTGGGACGAAGACCCTCCAGCAGGGTGTTCTGCGTAGATGCCTCCATGGTGCTGGGGCCTGGAATAGCCAACTCAGTCAGGCACTGAGAGACCAGGTTCGGAGAGATCTTCCTTGGGAAAGAACCGCCTCATAGTTCAATATGGCTCTATCCCCGAGGGAAGTTCCCCCTCCTCAGGGGGTTCGGACTCGTCCTCCAAGATATCAGGGTCCGCATGAGCCGGACTGCCCGGAGGCTGGTGCTCACGATAAGGGCGAGAAGGTCCGGGGGGCAGGGTCAGCCGGAGCAGCAGCAGGTCCAGGACGGGAAGCCGACTGCATCTGTACAAAGGCGTGGATCCCCTTAAATAAGTCCACCCAGGAAATGGAAGCGGTCTCCAGCCATCGAGGTACCAGGTCCCCCGGGATTCCTGGCTGTTCGAGACAGCCCGCTAGATCCGGGGTGGCCCCTGGGGAACTGTTGGTAAACCTCGGTTGAGACTGGTCCTGGCCCGAGGCTCCCACTGCCTCCTCACATTGGGCACAAAGGGAGTCTGGCTCCTCGCTCTGCGTGGCTCTAAGCTGGCACGCTGAGCACAGTCCAAGAGCTTTCACGCCGGAATCAGGAGGTGCCGCCTCTAGAGACGCCGGGGGCGTTTAAGTGTTCCATGGTGCCGGCGCTTATGCTGTCAGCAATATGCGCTCAAGAATAATATGAGCCCAAGAACAATATGCGCTCAATACTCAAAAGTATGCGCTCAATAATATGCGTTCAGCAATATACGCTAAACAATAAACAGTATGCGCTCAATAATATGCGTTCAGCAATATACGCTCAATAATAAACAATATGCGCTCAATAATATGCGTTCAGCAATATGCGCTAAATAATAAACAATATGCGCTCAATAATATACAATATGCGCTCAATAACATACACTTAGCAATAAATATGCTGCGTTGTGCGCCTATCCACAGGCGCCTATCTGTGTGCGCCTCGCTCAATACCTGAACCAGGCAGACAAAATGGCGACCTCCACAGCGTGCCGCATGCAGGCAACGCCACTAATCCTCGTACCTCGGAGACCAAAAGTAAGAGATGTACGCTTTACCTGATCCTCGGCGCTTCCCGGCTGTAACCCGGGCGGTCTCCGGCTGCGGGGGGAGAGGGGAAATACCTTCACCGCTGCGCTCGAGGAATGCATCCGCTGCCTCTAAGCCGCCGAACTCGTCTCGCTCGGGGCTAAGTCCACGCCGGGACCGAGGCGCCTCTCAGCCAGGCCCGAGCCCTTCTCGCTCGGGGGGCTAGATCCCTGCCGCGATTCGGCCACCGGACCGAGGCCTAAAACCTCCGAGGGACCACGGAAATCACCTCAGGAAACTCAACTGGGGGAGGGACCCGAGGGTATCACCGCAGGAGTGCGGGGCTCGTCGTCTGAGAAATTTGGAAAGTAGAATTGGAAAACACGCTCAGCAAGCGTGCAGGTTCTCCAAACTGCTTTGGAGACGGAAATTACTGAGTGGCTTCACTTCCTGTGGGGGTATATGTACCCGTGCTGACGTCAGATCAGTCTCCAACTGCTAGCACGAGCACACTATACCCACTTGTTCTGAGTCCATCTGGCTACACGCTAGGAAAACATTGTTCGAGAAGGGTAAATGGAGTACTTGCTTTTGCTAAGAGAAATATGGAATTTTTTTTTTGTTTTTAAACAGTCCCTATCAATTAGATGGCAAATACACCATCTTTCATAATTATCCCATCTCCTAAATTGTACACATTTTTTGCGAAACTGTACGTGCATACTTTTGAAAATCCAAAAGTATGCACTTAGCCTGCCCCAGGAAACACCTCCACTCAGTTCATATAAACTTAAACATGATATACATAAACAAATTTACCCGCATATCAGGCTGGCAATTTCATAAAAAGCCATAAAACATTAGAAGTCCCTTTGAATATTGCCTTTTATAAGGCTCTATTGATTTAAAAAGTGTGCCAAATTATATTTTCATGCTCATGAAAGTAAGGGACCATACAGGTAGTCCGGGATGGCACAGAAAGGTTATCTGATAGATCTATATGACTTTTGTTAATTACCTCCCATATATCAATATCTCTACATACCATGCTCAGTACTGGGAATATATCTGTTCAATGCATAAATATATTGTAAAAAAACCAACTCAACGCATATCATTTCTTCCCAATGCATCACCAATCTAGTAACAGTTCTTAGTTTCCCATTATCAGTGAAGCTGTTGCCTATCCACAAATAGTAACATTTTTGAGAAGTAAAGGATAATCCCAATTCTTTACCCCACCTCCCTTTTCTACAAAATACCTTTTCTTCCTCTTTCAACCGTTTTCTTCTTCTTTTTTTCTTTTTTCTTCTTGTTTAGCCCTTTAAAAGGAAGCAGCACAGCAACAATTATGGCAGGGAAATGTGGCTTGGCAGAGTGATTTCTGAAAAGGTAGTGCTTAGTATTTGGGAGTGGTACCAGACTGCATAATGGTTGTGAGGGTATGCTTGGTGATACTATGGATATGTGAGTGATCTCTTGTCTGCTGAACAGATTGGTTTCTTTAAATTGTGCGGTTGGGAAGAGATTGGGAAAGAGGGGCAAGTGGTTGAGAAGTGGGGTGGGAAAAGGATTGTTATAGCTACAGGGATTTGATCTATTGAGCTGGAAATAGTTTTTTTGGGCATTGGTGGGCAGATAAGAGCCAGTGCTTAGGATGGGGAAGCACCGACTCATATACTCTGCATTTTTTAATCTAAAGTTTCTGATGCAGTTTCTGAATGGGTAGTAAAATAATTACCTGGAATAGTAATGGCATTGGATCACCAATTAAAACGAAGAAGATATTAAGTGCATTGAAAAAACAAGGGTGTGGGGCATTGTATTGTTGCAGGAAATTTAATTTATCTGACAGTGAACACAAATTGAAGAGGAATTGATTTGGGGACTGTTACGCTGCCTCTTCCCCATCTGTCCAAAAGGCTGGAGTGACTATTTTGCTGCATAGGTCTTTGGCAGCTAAGGAAGAGAAAATTATTAAAAGACGTGGATGGTCAATATGTAATATGAGTTGGACATATTTTGGAAGAAAGAATAAATATTGTTTGGTATATGAATCCAATGTTTACTTGCAAACCTTTTTTCACACTTGATAGCAGTATTGGTTGATTTGAGGATTTTCCACTAATTCTAGGTGGGGATATGAATTGTGTCGTGGACCCTCTAATGGACCAGGGTTGGTTTGACTACATAGAAGCAGTTAGGACTGTGGAAAGGGGACTCAATGTCATGGTTTGGACCAAATGGATATATGGTGTCTGATGCATCTGGCAGAAAAAGAATGTATTCATATATCCAGAGCACATCTGACTCAGAGTAGATTAATTATTTTGTGATATTTGAATTACTTTTTTCTTACAGGTACAAATAGTGGAAATTGGCACTTTGACTATTTCCGACCATGCCCCATTGATTTTAGAGTATAAGTTTGGCAGATAGGATCATACATATCTTTGGCATATGCCTGTTAACTTAGTCGTGGACCCTGATTTCAAGAATTTATTTCTAATAAGTGGCAGGGATTTGCTGAGTATAATCAGCAGCATGAAAACAGTTCCCACTTATACTAGGAAACTGCAAAAGCAGTTTGTAGGGTGGAGATCATTTCATATGCAATTAACAAGAACATTTATGAGTAGGAATATTGTTTGGAGAAATGACAAAGAAGCCTATTTGAAATTAGCAGGACATATGACAAAAGAAAATAGAACATTTTTTGTTATATAAACCAATTTATATCTTTTGCTCCACCAGCATATATGAATACTCATAGCAGCAGAAATTTTTTAAATTTGAAAATAGGGTAAAGATCTGGAAAGACTGGGGAAATCTGAGAACGGAACGAGAATTGATAGAAGGGTCAGGTATCATTCAAATAAGGAATTAATTGAATTTTTATACTGATCATTATTATAGCGGAGATGAATAAACATTGGGCCAGGAGGAGTTTTTTCAACAGGTGGATTTACTCAAATTGAGGCTGAAAAACTAGATTAAATAAGTTCCTTAGCAATGAAGAAATCTTATAGGAAAATTGCCTCTTGCTATGAAGGATGCTTTAATAACACTTATTCCACAGAAAGGGAAAGATAGGGTGGAACAACTTTTGTTACATAGATAGATCTCTCGAACGTTGATGTTAAGATCTACTCCAAAATGTTGGTGAACAAATCAGTTCCAATACTGCTGGATCTGTTCTTTAAAGACAAGTTGGATTTGTGAAAGATAGCAATACTTCACAGAATGTTCATTGGATGTTGGCAATGCTTTATAGTGTAATATGGATGAAGCAAGATTCTCTTAAGTTTTGATATTGAGAAAGCTTTTCAATCATTTATGTTGGCAGTATTTATTTTATACATTGGAGAGATTTGGTTACCAAGAAGACTATTTCTACGATTAAATGTTGTATAAAAACTAGAGTTGTGGTTATTGGTAATAGAATCATCTGATTACTTTTCATTTCACAGTGGGATGAACAAAGCTGTTCGTTCTCTCCGCTTTTGGTTCGGAGGGAGGTAACTTCAAAGGATACTAATGATGCATTAGAATTAGGGTATCCCGACAGTGAGGTTCCAATAATAAGAAAAGTAGTCCAAGTGCCTCTACCTAAAACTCACCTGAGCTAATAATTCTAACTTATCCCTATCAATTAAAAGCAGAATGAAATACAAACAAAAACAAACTTTGAAATGTTTCTATGCTAATGCCAGAAGTCTAAGAAGTAGACTTTATCATTAAAATCATCCGTTGTACCTGAAGACTGGAGGATAGCAAATGTAACCCCAATATTTAAAAAGGGCTCCAGGGGCGATCCGGGAAACTACAGACCGGTTAGCCTGACTTCAGTGCCAGGAAAAAATAGTGGAAAGTGTTCTAAACATCAAAATCACAGAACATATAGAAAGACATGGTTTAATGGAACAAAGTCAGCATGGCTTTACCCAGGGCAAGTCTTGCCTCACAAATCTGCTTCACTTTTTTGAAGGAGTTAATAAACATGTGGATAAAGGTGAACTGGAAGATATAGTATACTTGGATTTTCAGAAGGCGTTTGACAAAGTTCCTCATGAGAGGCTTCTAGGAAAAGTAAAAAGTCATGGGATAGGTGGCGATGTCCTTTCATGGATTGCAAACTGGCTAAAAGACAGGAAACAGAGAGTAGGATTAAATGGGCAGTTTTCTCAGTGGAAGGGAGTGGACAGTGGAGTGCCTCAGGGATCTGTATTGGGACCCTTACTGTTCAATATATTTATAAATGATCTGGAAAGAAATACGACGAGTGAGATAATCAAATTTGCAGATGACACAAAATTGTTCAGAGTAGTTAAATCACAAGCAGATTGTGATAAATTGCAGGAAGACCTTGTGAGACTGGAAAATGGGCATCCAAATGGCGATGAAATTTAATGTGGATAAGTGCAAGGTGATGCATATAGGGAAAAATAATCCATGCTATAATTACACGATGTTGGGTTCCATATTAGGTGCTACAACCCAAGAAAGAGATCTAGGTGTCATAGTGGATAACACATTGAAATCGTCGGTTCAGTGTGCTGCGGCAGTCAAAAAAGCAAACAGAATGTTGGGAATTATTAGAAAAGGAATGATGAATAAAACGGAAAATGTCATAATGCCTCTGTATCGCTCCATGGTGAGACCGCACCTTGAATACTGTGTACAATTCTGGTCGCCGCATCTCAAAAAAAGATATATTGCGATGGAGAAGGTACAGAGAAGGGCTACCAAAATGATAAGGGGAATGGCACAACTCCCCTATGAGGAAAGACTAAAGAGGTTAGGACTTTTCAGCTTGGAGAAGAGACGACCGAGAGGGGATATGATAGAGGTGTTTAAAATCATGAGAGGTCTAGAACGGGTAGATGTGAATCGGTTTATTTACTCTTTCGGATAGTAGAAAAGACTAGGGACACTCCATGAAGTTAGCATGGGGCACATTTAAAACTAATCGGAGAAAGTTCTTTTTACTCAACGCACAATTAAACTCTGGAATTTGTTGCCAGAGAATGTGGTTCGTGCAGTTAGTATAGCTGTGTTTAAAAAGGATTGGATAAGTTCTTGGAGGAGAAGTCCATTACCTGCTATTAAGTTCACTTAGAGAATAGCCACTGCCATTAGCAATGGTTACATGGAATAGACTTAGTTTTTGGGTACTTGCCAGGTTCTTATGGCCTGGATTGGCCACTGTTGGAAACAGGATGCTGGGCTTGATGGACCCTTGGTCTGACCCAGTATGGCATTTTCTTATGTTCTTATGTTCTTTATTAGAATGTATAGCAATGAATGATGACAGACTTAATTGGCATCTCAGAGACATGGTGGCAGGAGGATAACCAATGGGACAGTGCTATAGCAGGGTACAATGTAGAGATTACTTACCTGATAATCTCCTTTTCCTTAGTGTATGAAGTTGGACTCAAAACAAGTGGGTATAGTGTGCTCGTGCTAGCAGTTGGAGACGGATCTGACGTCAGCACGGGTACATATACCCCCCGCAGGAAGTGCAGCAATTCAGTAATCTTCCTTGCAAAAACTTTATGGATATGTGTGTGACTGACCGATCGATTAAATGAACAGGATTACCCCTGACCGATTGATAGTAGCTGGAGACCGCCAGTGTTCTCAACCAGAAGGCGTCGACACCCGGCAGGGTGGATGCCCTATATAAAGAAACATAGCTTACCGTGAGTCGGTGTATCCCCCATGTATACCGGCAGCCGGGCAGGATGCTGAGTCCATCTGCATACACTAAGGAAAAGGAGATTATCAGGTAAGTAATCTCTACATTTCCTAGCATGTAGCAGATGGACTCAAACAAGTGGGATGTACAAAAGCTACTCCCGGACTGGGCGGGAGGCTGCCAGAGGTCCGTTTAGGATTGCCCTCGCAAATGCTGTGTCCTCCCTGGCCTGGACGTCCAGACGGTAGAATCTGGAGAAGATATGGAGGGAGGACCACGTTGCCGCTTTACATATCTCTGCCGGCGACAGCATCCTAGTTTCTGCCCAAGAGGCCGCCTGCGCTCTGGTAGAGTGAGCCTTGACCCGTAGAGGTGGTGGTTTTCCCGCTTCTACATAGGCCGCCTTGATAACTTCTTTGATCCAGCAAGCGATGGTTGCCCGTGAGGCCGCTTCCCCTTGCTTCTTCCCGCTGTGAAGGACGAACAGGTGGTCCATCTTTCGCACTGCTTCTGACATTTCCAGGTATCTGGACAGCAGTCTACCGATGTCGGGATGGCGCAATATTCGACCGTCTTCCGACTTCTTCAAACCTTCCATGGTTGGCAAGGATATGGTTTAGTTGAGGTGGAAGTGCGAGACTACTTTGGGTAAGAAGGAAGGAACCGTGCGAAGATGGATAGCCTCTGGAGTGATTCTGAGAAACGGATCACGGCAGGACAGTGCTTGTAACTCTGAGATGCGGCTTGCTGAACACACGGCCAGCAAGAACACCATCTTCAAGGTTAACAAATGGAGAAACAGGCCTCGAAGGGGCCTGAAGGCGGGTCCCACTAGAAATTCCAACACTAGGTTGAGGCTCCACAGGGGCACTGGTCACTTCAGTGGCGGGCGAATGTGTTTGACTCCTTTCAGGAAACGTGAGACGTCTGGGTGTGTGGCAATGGTGTTGCCGTCACTCCTGGGACTGTAGCAAGACAGCGCTGCCACCTAAACCTTGATGGAGTTGAGGGATAGACCCTTCTGAAGTCCATCTTGCAGGAAGTCCAAAATGATAGGGATTTTAGCGGCATGTGGATTGGTGCTGTGAGTGTCGCACCAGGCTTCAAATACTCTACAGATCCTTATATATGTTAGTGATGTGGAGAACTTGCGTGCTCAGAGGAGTGTATCTATTACCGGCTCCGAGTATCCTCTTTTCTTCAGTCTAGCCCTCTCAATGGCCAGACCGTAAGAGAGAATTGAGCTGGATCCTCGTATAGAAGATGGGACCTTGCCGCAGCAGGTCCCTGTGTGGAGGCAGGGGGTAGCGGATTCCTTGCCAGTAGTCTTCTCATGTCTGCGTACCAGGGTCCGGGACCACTAGAAGAACTAGGCCTCTGTGCCGCTGAATCTTGCTTATAATGCTGGAGGAAAGGCATATAGCAGGATCCCCTGAGGCCATGGCTGAACCAGGGCATCGATCCCCTGGGACAAAGGATCTCGCCTGCGGCTGAAATATCTGGGTACTTGAGCGTTGGACCTGTCTGCTAGTAGGTCCATGCCCGACGTCCCCCACTGATCCACAATTATCTGGAAAGCTGTGGGCGACAGCTGCCATTCCCCTGGGTTTAGGCTTTCTCTGCTGAGTATCCATCTTTTTTGGAATTAATATATCTGATTTCCATTATATTTTTTTGAATTAATAGCATCTGTCCTGAAAATACACTTCTAAAAATTTACTCCTGAAAAAGCGATTGTGATATCGCGAAACACCGGCCGTTGTCAGGCTTAATTCTTCAACTTTACTTCGGGGAACAGATGATTTTTTGAATGAACATTCATATATGATCCAGGACTTCAAAAACATCATACCACAAATGACGAGTGGTCCGGACGGCAAGTTGTAACACTGACGTTGTCTGGCTTGCTGATGCGGTTTCATCTTATTAACCTTATTAAGTCTCACATTATAGTTGGTTGTCACAGCATGGAGAAATAATTCAGTGTCTTTTTGTTGGTTTTGTTATGTTCTTATATTGAACATGGAACCCTTAGCAAAACGTTTTGAGAAAGTTTATATTGTGCTGCAGTTGAAATTAAATTAACCTTATTGGCGGATGATTTTTGGTTTGTCTGTCAAGACCTATTTCTTTAGGAATTTTATGGATATATTGCATACTTTTGCAATATTTCCGTACTTAAAATTTTTTTAAGTCTTTAGCTTTGGATGTTTCTGAATAGTTAGATCCATTTGGGGGGGGGGGGGGTGGGGGGGGGGGGGGGGAGTATTCTCCTTACTGTCGAGTGGACAGGGGAAGATATCCTGTATTTAGGATTGAGGATTCCCAAGGATCTAACCAAATTAGATAGGTTGAATGTGCTTTAAGATGTTATTTAAGATTTAGTAAGATGTTACTTAACTGGAGACATCTGTAGTCAAACATTGCAAGTATTTTTACTGATTTGAAATTGGAACAAAGTTTAGTTCCTCCCCTTAAATTACTTATGTTCTTCATGTACATCCTTCTGATTTAACTCCTCAGCTTAAATTTCATGTATTATTTCAGCCCATTCATAAGGTAGTGCACTGGGTATGGAAGAAATATCAGGTGTCCTGTTTCTTACCCATTAGGAGAAATTATTTCACAGGGGTTGGAGAACAGCATTTTTATTAAGTAGGAATGTCAAAGTTTTGGTATAACTGAACAGGCCTTAATGGATAATAGAGAAAAAATTAATATTTTCAAAAGTTAAGAGACCATTGGGTTGGATCAGAGGAATTTTTATGCCTGCCTTCAGTTATGGCACTATCAGGACGATATAAGGCAAGCGCCGGCTCTCCAGACGCAGGCAAAGGCCACTCTCCTGTGCGCACGATTTAGTATGCAAATGAGGGCCCGTGGTAAAAAGAGACACGGGCCCCTCACTGCACATTTTGCTTTCTGGATCGCGCGGGAACAGCTAATAGGGCCATCAACATGCATTTGGTCCTCACATATGGGTGATGTTCAGCGGAGCCCTATTGCGGAACACTGAGCATGCCCAGCATGCCATGATCCGTGTGTCCACAGGGGTCTCCTTTCAGTCTTTTTCCATGCTGCAGTTTGCCTCGCGTTTAGGAGCTCAGATTTTCTCACAACGTTTCCTCACGGAAAACTTTAAGTTTTACTTCACAAATAATTTACCTACACGGATCTCCCTTCGTGTACATTTTCCTCGACGCTCGGTGAGTACTATTCTGTGTTCTCCGGTCAGTTCCTGTCACCTTCACTTTCACATCCCCCGGGTTACCAACCGTTTGCGGCCCTCTTTTTTTCGGTATATAAAAGTGCTAAATAAATGATGAACCTGCTTACGGCCCCTGATTTATGGCCCAAAGTCCAAGATAAACTAGCTGATCTGCCATGCACCGCAGATCATCTCTTTGTGCACAAGGTCCAGCAGACAGTGCCTCAATTGCAAGACCACCTCGAGACCCTGTGACAGCTCTCGTGGTTTCTTGCAAATCCTCCCTCCTCGGCTAGAAAACTAGCGAAGAGTGATGCTAGGACCTTTAACCGCTCACACCAGTATTACCCAGCTCCCACGTGAGACCAACCAGTCCACTTCAAAAAGCACGTACATGTCAATAACAAATATCCAGATCACACCAGCTCCGCCAGGTGGGCAGGCTTTGGATTTTGAAACCTTGCCAGAGACAGAATGGTCCATCCCACTGAGGACCAGGGCTTGGGACAACCGTTCCCCGGACACAGCAAGGCAGATGATTTTAATCCCGCTATTTCCTACTTCCAATGAAAACAGGCGACCTCCACCCATCCTGAACCTCATAAATCTCAACAAATTTCTTCAGAAAGTTCAGTATGGTGGTGTCTCAGCACCTTGCTTCCCTTACTACTACAAGGAGGTTGACTATTCTCTGGACCTTCAATACGCTTCATAGTGAGTCAATAGCATTTTCAATACCAAGTTCTGCTATTCGAATTAGCTTCGACAATGCCTAGCATTGATTGCCGTTCATCTCTGAAAAAACAGCACTCACTTGCTTCCTTACATAGAAACACAGAAATGGCAGCAGAAGAAAACCAAACGGTCCATCCAGTCTGCCCAGCAAGCTTTCACACTTTTTTCTTTTTTTTTTTTCATACTTTTCTGTTTCTCTTGTCCCTTTAAATAATTTTTTTGATTCTATTTCCCTTCCACCCCCGCCATCGTAGATAGCAGTGCTGGAGCTGCATCTAAGTGAAGTATCAAGCTAATTGGTTTGGGGTAGTAACTACCATAATAAGCAAGCTACTCCCACGCTTGTTTTACCCGGCCTGTGCAATTCAGTCCTTATTTATTTATTTATTTAAAGGGTTTTTTTTATATACCGGGGCACGTTAAAAACATCACCCCGGTTCACAATGTAACATAACATAGCAACAGGCTTTACAATAATTTAGAGTAGGAAGAAACATTGAGGCAACTAATTCAACTTGAGACAGGTGGTTACATATTCACATATTTTAACTATTCACAAGGTGACAGGTGGTTACATATTCACATATTTAACTATTCACAAGGTGACAGGTATATAGGCGGTTAGGGCAGGTAGTAGGATGATGGGGAGGGTGAGAGGGGAGGAGGATGAGGGGAGGGTTGGAGGAATGGGAATGGGAATGGATGGGAGGTCGAGGTTAAGTTAAGTTCAATAGGGTGTGTTTATATTCAGATTTATATTCAGACAACCTTGTTGGTTGTCTGAATATAAATCCTCTTTTCTTCATTCCCCCTGCCGTTGAAGCAGTGAGCTGCGCTGGATATGTATTCTAAGTGAAGTATCAGGCTTGATTTGGGGTAGTAACAAGCAAGCTTCACCCATGCTTATTTGTTTTACCCAGACTATGTAATTCAGTCCTCCTTGTTGGTAGATGTCTGAATATAAAACATCCCTTACCTGGACTGCCTGATAAGGAGTCAATCCAAACAAGGAGCTCTAAATTCTCTAAGACTCACTTATAAATCTACTAAATTTGCTGGGATTTCTGATCAACTACCATAAATCCCATATGGATCTGTCATCTCCACGGAGCAGATCTGGGCACTACAGTCCAAAAGGCCTTAAGAACATAAGAACATGCCATACTGGGTCAGACCAAGGGTCCATCAAGCCCAGCATCCTGTTTCCTACAGTGGCCAATCCAGGCCATAAGAACCTGGCAAGTACCCAAAAACTAAGTCTATTCCATGTAACCATTGCTAATGGCAGTGGCTATTCTCTAAGTGAACTTAATAGCAGGTAATGGACTTCTCCTCCAAGAACTTATCCAATCCTTTTTTAAACACAGCTATACTAACTGCATGAACCACATTCTCTGGCAACAAATTCCAGAGTTTAATTGTGCGTTGAGTAAAAAAGAACTTTCTCCGATTAGTTTAAAATGTGCCCCATGCTAACTTCATGGAGTGCCCCCTAGTCTTTCTAATATCCGAAAGAGTAAATAACCGATTCACATCTACCCGTTCTAGACCTCTCATGATTTTAAACACCTCTATCATATCCCCCCTCAGTCGTCTCTTCTCCAAGCTGAAAAGTCCTAACCTCTTTAGTCTTTCCTCATAGGGGAGTTGTTCCATTCCCCTTATCATTTTGGTAGCCCTTCTCTGTACCTTCTCCATCGCAATTATATCTTTTTTGAGAAGCAGCGACCAGAATTGTACACAGTATTCAAGGTGCGGTCTTCACCATGGAGCGATACAGAGGCATTATGACATTTTCCGTTTTATTCATCATTCCTTTTCTAATAATTCCCAACATTGTTTGCTTTTTTGACTGCCGCAGCACACTGCACCGACGATTTCAATGTGTTATCCACTATGAGACCTAGATGTCTTTCTTGGGTTGTAGCACCTAATATGGAACCCAACATTGTGTAATTATAGCATGGGTTATTTTTCCCCTATATGCATCACCTTGCACTTATCCACATTAAGTTTCATCTGCCATTTGGATGTCCAATTTTCCAGCCTCACAAGGTCTTCCTGCAATTTATCACAATCTGCTTGTGATTTAACTACTCTGAACAATTTTGTGTCATCTGCAAATTTGATTATCTCACTCGTCGTATTTCTTTCCAGATCATTTATAAATTTATTGAACAGTAAGGGTCCCAATACAGATCCCTGAGGCACTCCACTGTCCACTCCCTTCCACTGAGAAAATTGCCCATTTAATCCTACTCTCTGTTTCCTGTCTTTTAGCCAGTTTGCAATCCACGAAAGGACATCACCACCTATCCCATGACTTTTTACTTTTCCTAGAAGCCTCTCATGAGGAACTTTGTCAAACGCCTTCTGAAAATCCAAGTATACTATATCTACCAGTTCACCTATATCCACATGTTTATTAACTCCTTCAAAAAAGTGAAGCAGATTGTGAGGCAAGACTTGCCCTGGGTAAAGCCATGCTGACGTTTTTCCATTAAACCATGTCTTTCTATATGTTCTGTGATTTTGATGTTTAGAACATTTTCCACTATTTTTCCTGGCACTGAAGTCAGGCTAACCGGTCTGTAGTTTCCCGGATCGCCCCTGGAGCCCTTTTTAAATATTGGGGTTACATTTGCTATCCTCCAGTCTTCAGGTACAATGGATGATTTTAATGATAAGTTACAAATTTTTACTAATAGGTCTGAAATTTCATTTTTTAGTTCCTTCAGAACTCTGGGGTGTATACCATCCGTTCCAGGTGATTTACTACTCTTCAGTTTGTCAATCAGGCCTACCACATCTTCTAGGTTCACCGTGATTTGATTCAGTCCATCTGAATCATTACCCATGAAAACCTTCTCCATTACGGGTACCTCCCCAACATCCTCTTCAGTAAATACCGAAGCAAAGAAATCATTTAATCTTTCCGCGATGGCCTTATCTTCTCTAAGTGCCCCTTTAACCCCTCGATCATCTAACGGTCCAACTGACTCCCTCACAGGGTTTCACTTCGGATATATTTTAAAAAGTTTTTATACTGTGAGTTTTTGCCTCTACAGCCAACTTCTTTTCAAATTCTCTCTTAGCCTGTCTTATCAATGTCTTACATTTAACTTGCCAATGTTTATGCTTTATCCTATTTTCTTCTGTTGGATCCTTCTTCCAATTTTTGAATGAAGATCTAAATAGCTTCTTTCACCTCCCCTTTTAACCATGCCGGTAATCGTTTTGCCTTCTTTCCACCTTTCTTAATGTGTGGAATACATCTGGACTGTGCTTCTAGAATGTTGAGATTACTTACCTGGTAATCTTCTTTTCCTTAGTGTAGACAGATGGACTCAGAACCAATGGGATAGTATCCGCGTGCTAGCAGTTGGAGACGGATCTGACGTCAGCACGGGGTATATAGCCCCACAGGAAGCGCAGCGATTCAGTAATCTTCCTTGCAAAAGCTGTTATGGATGTGTGTACTGACACTCAGTGAAAGGGAAAAAGCAGAAACAGGATTCCCCCGACGATTGACAGTGGCTGGAGACCGCCAGCATTCACAACCGGAAAGCGCTGATACAGGTAGAGTGTACGCTCTTATGTAAACAGATGACATGGCTTACCTGGAACCGGTGAAAACTCATGTACACAGGCAGCTGGGCGGGATGCTGAGTCCATCTGTCTACACTAAGGAAAAGAAGATTACCAGGTAAGTAATCTCAACATTTCCTGGCGTGTAGCCAGATGGACTCAGAACCAATGGGATGTACAAAAGCTTTACTCCCCGCCGGGGCGGGAGGCTGCCTGAGGACCATGTAGTACCGCCCTTGCAAAAGCAAAGTCCTCCCTGGCCTGGACATCCAGACTGTAGAACCTGGAAAAGGTATGAAGGGAGGACCACGTCGCTGCTTTACAGATTTCTGTCGGCGACAGCATCCCGGATTCAGCCCAAGATGCTGCTTGCGCTCTGGTAGAATGAGCCTTAACCTGTAGAGGCGGAGCCTTCCCAGCTTCCACGTAGGCTGCTCTGACAACTTCTTTAATCCAGCGGGCAATGGTGGGCCGAGAGGCCGCTTCACCTTGCTTCTTCCCGCTGTGTAGGACCAACAGGTGGTCCGTCTGTCGCAGGTCTTGTGTCACGTCCAGCTACCTGGGCAGCAATCTGCCGATGTCGAGATGGCGTAATAAACGGCCTTCTTCAGATTTCTTCAAACCTACCGTGGTAGGCAAGGATATAGTTTGGTTAAGATGAAACTGTGAAACCACTTTAGGGAGAAAGGAGGGAACCGTCCGAAGATGGATAGCTTCCGGAGTGATCCGTAGAAAGGGCTCACGGCAGGATAGTGCTTGTAGCTCAGAGATGCGTCGTGCGGAGCACACCGCCAGCAAGAACACCAACTTCAAGGTGAGAGACCGGAGAGATAAGCCCCGAAGGGGTCGGAAGGTGGATCCCGCGAGGAAATCCAAAACAAGATTAAGGTTCCATAAGGGCACAGGCCACTTTAGTGGCGGACGAATATGCTTGACCCCCTGCAGGAAACGAGAAACATCTGGATGCTTGGCGATGGTCTTGCCATCCCTCCTGGGACAGTGCCGCAACCTGAACTTTGATGGAGCTGAGGGAGAGACCCTTCTGAAGCCCATCCTGCAGGAAATCCAACACAATAGGTATGGTGGTGGCATGTGGATGGGTGCCATGAGTGTCGCACCATGCTTCAAATACTCTCCAGATCCGTACGTAGGTGAGGGATGTGGAAAACTTGCGAGCTCAGAGGAATGTATCAATCACGGGCCCCGAGTAACCTCTCTTCTTCAGTCTAGCCCTCTCAAGGGCCAGACCGTAAGAGAGAATTGAGCTGGATCCTCGTGGAGGATGGGACCTTGACGTAGAAGGTCCCGGAGAGGAGGCAGAGGAAGAGGCTCCCCTGCCAGTAGTCGTCTCATGTCCTCTTACCAGGGTCTTCTTGGCCAGTCTGGTGCCACTGGAAGAACTAGGCCCCGGTGCGTCTGAATCTTGTGGATGATGGCGCCCAGCAGAGGCCACGGAGGAAACGCATATAGTAGAGTCCCTGGAGGCCATGGCTGGACCAGGGCATCGATTCCGTGTGAGAACGGGTTGCGCCTGCGGCTGAAGTAGCTGGGGACTTGAGCATTGGACTTGTCCGCCAGTAAATCCATGGCCGGAATCCCCCAGTGATCGACAGTCATCTGGAAAGCTGTGGGGGACAGCTGCCACTCTCCTGGATTTAGGCGTTCCCTGCTGAGGAAGTCTGCTATGGTATTGTCCTTCCCGGCAATGTGGACGGCGGAGATGTCTTGCAGATTCGCCTCTGCCCAAACCATCAGTGGGGCGATCTCCAGAGATACTTGTCGGCTCCTGGTTCCGCCCTGCCGGTTTGATGTAGGCCACCGTGGTGGCGGTCGGACATCACTCTGACAGCTCTGTGCCGTAGTCTGTAAGCGAATCGAAGGCATGCCAAACGTACTGCCCTGGCCTCCAGGCGATTGATGTTCCACGTTGACTCCTCCTTGGTCCATCGCCCTTGCGCGGTGAGTTCTTCGCAATGTGCTCTCCAGCCGCTCAGGCTGGCATCCGTGGTGAGCAAGGTCCACGTGGGCAAGGACATCTTCGACCCCCTGCTCAGGTGGTTGGACTGCAACCACCACCGCAGCTGGGTCCGAACTCCGGCCGGTAGAGGAAGGTGCGTGGAATAGTCCCGCCGACGGGGGCTCCAGCGAGAGAGCAGGGAATGCTGTAGAGGTCTCATATGGGCCCGCGCCCAAGGCACCACTTCCAAGGTGGATGCCATAAGACCCAGAACCTGCAGATAATCCCAGGCTATGGGCCGACTGGCTCTCAGATACTGGATACGTTGTCGAAGTTTCAACTGTCTCTTAGTCGTAAGACTGACCGTGTCTGCCCAAGTGTCGAACTGCACTCCCAGATACTCTATTGACTGGGAAGGCAGTAGGCAGCTCTTGCTGAGGTTGATCACCCAGCCCAAGCTCTCCAGAAGGGCGATCACTGTCGGTTGTCCACAGGCTCTCCTCTCGAGATTTCGCCCTGATCAGCCAGTCGTCTAGGTAGGGATGGACCAGAATCCCTTCCCGCCTGAGTGCCACTGCCACCACTACTACCACTTTGGTGAATGTCCGTGGGGACGTGGCCAACCCGAAGGGTAGAGCCCGACACTGGAAGTGGCGGCCCAGAACCTTGAAGGGCAGGTAGCGCTGATGATCCGGATGGATCGGAATATGAAGATATGCTTCGGACAGGTCTAATGCCGTGAGGAATTCTCCGGGCTGGACAGCGGCTTTGACGGAGCGCAGAGTTTCCATGCGAAACCTCGGTACCCGTAAGTAGCGATTGACTGACTTGAGGTCCAGCACAGGCCGAAAAGTGCCCCCTTTTCTTGGGTACCATGAAATAAATGGAATAGTGTCCAGAATTCACTTCCCAGGCAGGTACTGGGAGGAAGGCGTTCAAGGACAGGAGCCTCGCCAGGGTAGCTTCTAATGCTGCCTTCTTGTGCCGGGGACAGGAAGATTCCACAAACTTGTCCGGAGGAAGAAGATGAAAATCCAGATAATATCCTTCCCCGGATAATGGCAAGGACCCACTGGTCCGACGTAATCTCGACCCATCTGGGGTAGAAGAGGGTCAACCTGCCCCCTATGGCTTCGTTCCCCAGATGAGTCGGCAAAATCTCATTGCAGGGCGCGACCGGGGCCCGAGCCCGGGCCAGCCCCATGCTTGCGCTGCTTGGTCCGAAAGGACTGATTCCTGGCCGGAGGACGAGTCGCCTGATAGCGCCCTCTATACGGAACAAAGCGCTGGGAACTCCTGCCCCTGTAGGGCCGTGGAAAGGAGCGCTGTCCCCTCCTGGATCGATCTTCCGGAAGTCTAGGCACAGGAGAGGCACCCCAGGTAGTGGCTAGCTTATCAAGGTCACTGCCAAACAGAAACGAGCCCTGAAAGGGTAACCTGGTGAGACGAGACTTCGAAGGCGCATCAGCTGACCATGGCCGGATCCAGAGCTGCCTCCTGGCGGCTACGGAGGATGAAATCCCCTTAGCAGTAGTGCGAACCAAATCCGATGCGGCATCGGTGAGGAAGGAAAGAGCGGACTCCATGTCAGCCGCTGGAGCGTTGTTCCTGACCTGAGACAAGCAGGCACGTGTCACCACAGTGCAGCAGGCCGCAATCCGCAAAGAAAGAGCTGCCACCTCAAAAGTTTGTTTCAGAATGGTGTCCATTCGTCTGTCATGGGGCTCCCTGAGGGCCGTCCCCCCTTCCACTGGAATAGTAGTGCGCTTGACCACAGCGCTAATTAAGGCGTCCACCTGAGGACATGCCAGCAGGTCCTGGAGAGCCGGTGCCAAGGGGTACATGCCTTTCAGGGCCCGGCCCCCTTTGAAGGAAGCCGCCGGCACCGCCCATTCCAAATCTATGAGTTGCTGAGCTGCCTGCAAGAAAGGAAAATGGCGAGCTGTAGGACGAAGACCTTCCAGCAGGGGGTTCTGCGCAGAAGGGACCGAAGCACTGGGACCAGTGATATCCAACTCCGCCAGACACCGAGTCACGAGGTCCGAGAGGTCCTCCTTAGGGAAGAACCGCCTCATGGTTCTATAGGGCTCAATCCCCGGGGGGAGGTCCCCCTCGTCCGGGAGGTTGGACTCGTCCGGCGAAACCTCCTGGTCCGATGGATCTGGACTGTCCAGTGGCGGGAGGTCCCGCTCCCGATAAGGCTGTGAAGGTCCAGGCACAGGATCCCTAGGCGCTGCCACCGTAGCGGCGGCCACAGCAGGCGCCGCAGATGCAGCCACCGCAGGAACCGCAGCAACAGCAGGAACCCCAGGAGCAGCAGGGACAGTAGGGCCGGGACGGGAAGCCGTCTGCATCTGGACGAAGGCGTGAATCCCCTTAAAGAGATCCACCCAGGAAATGGAAGCAGCCTCTAATCGCCGGGGTACAAGCTCCCCCAGGATTCCCGAATGGTCAAGACTGCCCCCCAAATCCGGGGTAGCCCCAGGTGAACTGTCAAGAAACTGCGGCTGAGACTGGTCCTGGCCGGAGGGTCCCCCTGCCGCCTCACATTGGGCACATAGTGAGTCTGGCTCAGTACTGCGTGTGGCTCTAAGGTGGCATGCAGAGCAGAGGCCAAAGGCTGAAATGCCTGAGACAAGCGGCTGCGCCGCTGAGGATGCGGCTGCGTGCTGATCCATACCAAATAGAACAAGCGCGCAATAATATGCAGCAGCAATAGGCGCTTAATACAACAGGCGCACAATAGTAATAATATGCGGCAGCAATAGGCGCTTAATACACCAGGCGCACAAGAAGAATATGCGGCAGCAATAGGCGCTTAATACAACAGGCGCACAATAGTAATAATATGCGGCAGCAATAGGCGCTCAATACAACAGGCGCACAATAGTAATAATATGCGGCAGCAATAGGCGCTTAATACTACAAGTGCACAATAATAATATGCGGCAGCAATAGGCGTTCAATACAACAGGCGCACAATAGTAATAATATGCGGCAGCAATAGGCGCCTAATACAACAGGCGCACAATAGTAATAATATGCGGCAGCAATAGGCGCCTAATACAACAGGCGCACAATAGCAATAATATGCTTAATGGCATTCAATAGGCAATCAGCACGTAAGCAGTTAGCAATATACGCTTAATGGCATTCAATAGGCAATCAGCACTTAAGCAGTTAGCAATATACGCTTAACGGTAGTCAATAGGCAATCAGCAGTAAGCCGTTTAGCAATATACGCTCTATGGCATGCAATAGGCTTTCAATAATATGCGGCAAATACTCACAGTGGCAGCCAATATGCGAAAACAATACAATAAACGCACAAGGAGGAAGAAAGCCGCGCCTATTACGGGCGCGGAATACCTGAATAGGGCCACAAAATGGCGTCCTCCACGGCTTGCCACGCCGCCGATCCTCTAGACTTCGGAGACCTAGGCGAAGATGTGTACGCCTTACCCAATCTTCGGCGCTTCTAGGCTGGAACACAGGCGGTCTCCGGCTTGCGGGGGGGGGGGGGGGGGGGGGGGGGGAAGGGCCGGTACCTTTCACCGCCGCCATTGGAGGAACTGCACCCGCTACCTCGTCCACGCCGGGACCGAGGGCCTCGAAGCCACACCCGAGTCTCCCCGGGAGGCTGCGTCCCTGCCGCGGTTCGGCCGGACCGAGGACTTACGTCCGGGGGGACCACGGTAATCACCCCGGGAAGCTCAACTGGGGGGAGTGGCAGAAACGTCCCCTGAGGAGCGCGGGGCTCAACAATCGTTTGTAGAGAAGGAAAGTAGAATCTAGAATGAGAAAAAAAGAAGAAAAATTAAAGTAGTCTTGGAAAGCACGCTGAACCAGCGTGTAGGCACTCCAAACTGCTTTGGAGACGGAAATTACTGAATCGCTGCGCTTCCTGTGGGGCTATATACCCCGTGCTGACGTCAGATCCGTCTCCAACTGCTAGCATGCGGATACTATCCCATTGGTTCTGAGTCCATCTGGCTACACGCCAGGAAATGGTATTTTTTAACAATGACCACGCCTCTTGGACATTTTTTACTTTTGTAGCTGCTCCTTTCAGTTTTTTTTTCTAACAATTTTCTCATTTTATCAAAGTTTCCCTTTTGAAAGTTTAGCACGAGAGCCTTGGATTTGCACACTGTTCCTTTTCCAGTCATTAAATCAAATTTGATCATATTATGATCACTATTGCCAAGCGGTCCCACCACGGTTACCTCTCTCACAACAACCACGCAGACATCCTATCAAACTGTCCACATCTCTGCGCTCATGCAACATAGCCTCAGCCCATCAATTCTTCCAATTGCTGGGCGACATGGCTTCCACGGTCCATGTCACTCTTATGGCCAGACTAGCAATGGGAAAAACTCAGTGGACTTTAAAATTTCAGTGGCTCTAAGCCGTTTAACCTCTTTTGTCCCTGATCCATGTCACCGATCCAGTAACTAATTCCTCAGGTGACCTTGGCCACGGTCGCATCCATCTTGGGTTGGGGAGCTCGTATTAACCTCCAAACCCAAGATGTGTAGACTCTGCTTGATGAACAGTCTCAGATCAACTTCCTGGAGCTTCGAGCCATATGTTATGCCTTCAAACACTGCCTCTCACACAAAACTGTGTGGATACAGACAGACAACATAGTGGCAGTGTGGTACTCGAACAAGCAGGGACGCACAGGCTCTTATTGACTCTACTAGCAAGCCACGCAGATCTGGGCGTGGATCCTTGCACACTCCATGCATCTCCGGGCCACTTATCTAACAGGCTTACCGAATGTACTAGCAAACCATCTCAAATTGGTCTCCATCTCCACGAGTGGTCTATGAACCCATGTGTAGCGAGCAAAATCTTCTAGCGCTGAGGTCAACCAACCATTGACCTCTTTGCGTCCGAATTGAACCAAAAGTGAACAGATTCTGCTCCCTACACAGGCAACAACACACGTTAGCCATGACACCTTTACTCTCCCCTGGAACAAAGGCCTCCTATATATGTCTCCTCGATACCGTTCATACCAAAAAAACTCTCGTGAAGCTATATCAGGCAGGGGTTTAATGATTCTCATACTCCCATACTGACCTTGACAAGTAGGCTTCCCCATACTTCTCGACCTATCAATCCAGAAACCAATTCGCCTGTCCACAGCTCAATCTCATAACACAAAATCACTGCAATTTATACCATCCGAACCTTCAGATCTTTTCACTAATGTTTTTCAGGTACTTGTAGCTTCACGAAAACCTTCCACACGTAAATCTTACCATTCGAAATGGACAGGGTTTACCAAATGGTGTACACAAAAAGGTATTGGCCCCTTTTCCTGCCCCACTCCATCTCTATTAGGCTATATAGGGTACCTTTCGGATTCTGGTCTCCAGACATCCTCTGCACAGGTACACCTCCGTGCCATTTCAGCGTACCACCAAGGAGTAGGGGATGCCCTGATAACGGCTCAACCCTTTATGAGTCGGCTTATCATGGGCTTTCTACAACTTAAGCCTCCTCTATGATCACTGGTTACGGAATGGGACCTAAATGTAGTTCTCACAAGGCTCATGCATTCCCATGACATTAAAAATTCTTTTCCTTGTAATCATTACATCTTCTAAAAGATCTTTAAAAAGAATTAAAAACTTGGTTGCTCAAAGCATATCAATTCACCCAAGGATCATTGAAACATCGCCGTCCTCCAACACAACCTCATGACTAATTGAAATTCATCACATCTATGCTTTTCTTAAATAAGAACTCAAACTGAACTTAATCATTACTTATGTTATTTCCTAAGCCTAATAACAGTTTGTACTTTACAACCATTGTTAACCCCCCATCTCCCTATAACCTATTTTGTAAACCGTTGTGATGGTGTTATTTTAACGTTTCCGAATGACGGTATATAAAACTCTTCAAATAAATAAAAGGGTCAGTGAGTTACAAGCCCTTCTTACATACTCACCCTACACTAGGTTCCTCCATGTCCGAGTGGTCCTCCATACTCGCCCTAAATTTCTTCCTAAGGTGGCCAGTCTCTTCCCTTATTCAGTATATAGTCTGCCCACTCTTTTCCCAAGGCCTCACTCTCACCAGGGTGAAAGGTTTTTGCACACCTTGGACTGTAACCGTGCACTTGCATTCTATCTAGACCACACTGCAGTCCATAGGAAATCCATCCAACTCTTTTTTTTGACAAAAACAAGCTGGAGTTGCAGTGGGCAAACAAACTCTCCAACTGGCTAGCAGACTGTATCGAATTCTGCTATGAGGAAGCAGGCCTCCAGGGCTGAGTGAAGGCACATGGCAACGTCTGTAGCACACCTTTTTTTTTTTTTCTCCCCCCTCTTCTCTCTCTTAAACTCAGCCAGGCTTGGGCTCACATGCTACTTTCTGTACGGAAGAATGGAAATGCCCCCAGTCCCTCTCTGAGCGCCGCTGTCCGGGAGCTGCAACTTTGGGCATGGACTAACCGAGCACTCAACATACCCCACTGTGCGGGTAGCTGCCACTGCTACATGCACGAGGCAGGATCCCGCCGTCGCCCAGCTCCTCTGCAACCGTTGCATCCCGGCCAACTCTGGTTCTGAAATTACTGCGAGTGGAAGCATTCTTTACACCGTCGCTGCTGCTTCCACCTGCCGTCGCCCTCTGCATTTTCCGGAGGCGGCGGTGATGAACTTCCTCAACAAGTTCCTTTTCGCTTCCTGATGTGCATTTTGTCATGCGGAGACTCCTGGAACCGTGTTGGTGGATTTTTATCTTGAAAATAACCGCCTTGGTACTCCGTTATGTTCTGTGCTTTCCCGCTTTAACGGAAGGTTATGTTGGGTCGCTACATGAAAGCAGACATGGTAGTTCCATTCAGATACGACGGCGCAAAGCATTGGGGGGGGGGGGTCCTTATTGGGCTTATTCAGGTGATAGAGCAAGTCTGTTTTGCAGACTAAAGATAAGTCACTTCTTAGCCAAGCACATCAGTCTGCTTCGACCGACCCCGCCGGACAACCGACCAACCCCACGACTGGGCCTGCACCCAGCAGGACATCTTCCGCCGACGCCTTCTGCCCCACGCCACCGGCGCAGACCCGCTGGGGTCCCAAGCAACTCACCTCTGCCAGCCCACCAGATGCCTGCATCGTACAGCGTGTCTGTAACAGCGAGGGAGACGCCCAGCTCCACGTCACTCCAGCGACCAGAGCTCCCAGGCCTTTAAGAGGCAAGTCCTGGGCGCCCTGCGCCAAAGGGGCCTGCCCCCTTTGAGTTGCACTTTTTAACCTCACCCCAGACTTTTGTACCACACCAGCGATTTAGTTTCTGGATTTCCACCTGTGCACTGTGTCCCTCCAAAGTCCTGCGTGGAGCCCACCCGTGGGCTGCCAAGAGGCCCTTCCCACTTTGCGCCGGCCCCACAGAACAGAGAATCGCACACGATCGTAACAACCTGATCTTCCCCAGTCCGCTCGAATGCTTAGAACACCGTGGGGTAGATTTTCAGACGAGCGCGAATAGCCTACTTTTGTTTGCGCTCCAGGCGCAAACAAAAGTACGCTGGATTTTAGTAGATACGCGCGTAGTCGCGCGTATCGGCTAAAATCCTGGATCGGCGCGCGCAAGGCTATCGATTTCGTATAGCCTGCGCGCGCCGAGCCGCGCAGCCTTACCCCCGTTCCCTCCTAGGCCGCTCCGAAATCGGAGCGGCCTAGAAGGGAACTTTCCTTTTGCCCTCCCCTCACCTTACCCTCCCTTCCCCTACCTAACCCACCCACACCGGGCCCTGTCTACACCCCCCCCTTACCTTGTCGGGGGATTTACGCCTCCCGGAGGGAGACGTAAATCCCCGCGCGCCCAGCGGGCCTGCTGCGCGCCGGGCCGCGACCTGGGGGCGGGTACGGAGGGCGCGGCCACGCCCCCGGCCCGCCCCGGGCCGCAGCCACGCCCCCGTACCCGCCCCCAAAACGCTGCCGACACGCACCCCCGCAACGCCGCGCGCTCCGGACCCCGCCCCCGACCACGCGCCTCCCGACACGCCCACTCCAAAAACCCCGGGACTTACGCGAAGTCCCGGGGCTCTGCGCGCGCCGGGAGGCCTATGTAAATAGGCTTCCGGCGCGCAGGGCCCTGCTCGCGTAAATCCGCCCGGTTTTGGGCGGAATTTACGCGAGCAGGGCTCTGAAAATCCGCCCCCGTTGAGTATACCCGAGGCGGCCATCGCACCCTCGTACCTTCGCCCTGATCGCCTGCTGACACTGCTACCGCCTCCGTGTCTCCACCTTTGGACACAGTCGATCCTGGATGCCTTGCGGCTTGCCCATGGGTCTGCCCTCCCCCGAATGACTCAGAGGAAAACGCGTTGAACAACGAGGGACAGATCGTTCTAAACCCCCCAGCACACCCCTTGTGCCTCCCCTTCAGCCTCTATACCCATCTTTCGCTATCCACCACACCCTTACCCACCTACCCCACCTGTTTCAGTCCTCCTACTCCACACTGTCTCACCTACACATTACCTCCCACTGCCAGCCCTACCCATGCTTCCTTTTCACTCCATTGTCCCCCCTCCCCACTTCAATCTCTTCACAACTGTCCCATCCTCACACAGCGCTTATCACACTCTCTCACCCACTTCCAGTACCTCTACTCCCTTCAATTCCATATCTATTATCACTTTCCCAATCCCTATCATCCACCATGGTCCCTTAACCCCTAGGAAGCCACCCACTAAAGTACACCACTCCATGTCCATTCCCATCATGCTCTCCCCGCTTACACAATTTCTAGGCCTTACTACCTTCACACTCCTACTCTGCAACTCTCAATCCATCTAAAAAAAAAAAACCTATCCTCAAGACATCCTCCTAGACTCTAATCCTGACATACTCACTTTAACTGCAACTTGGCTTAATGAAACAGACACCGTACTCATTAACCAACTACCCATACATGGCTATGATATATTCTCAATACCTTGACCAAAAAGAAGAGGGCGGGGCGGGCTCCTCCTAGCGGCTCACTAAAAAAGAGCTAAAACTCACATTGCTCACTGCAAACTCTCTATATCCAAACTAGAAATTGGCCTCTTTAAAGCAATCGTATACGAATCTGCCTCTATATGCCCCACCTGGCCTCCCTTGATAACAACCCCTCACCACTCACAGAATTTATCACAAAAACATTGATCTGGACAGCCCTGTCATTATTCTCGGAGACTTCAAGCTCCATGTTGACGCTACCCCCCTGCACACCCTCTTTTCCTCTCCTCACTCAAAGCCATGAGTTCACTCAAATAGTCCAACACACCCACCCACAAGCTGGCCACACCCTGGATTTAATATTCATTAACCCCCCAAATTCAATCCAACGCAGCCCCCTCCTGCACCCCTTATACCTTGGTCTGACCATTCTCTAACAACCCAACTCTCCTTAATCTACAACCACCCTGATGCCCATTCTAACAAAACCATCAAATTCAGGAAGCCATGCAATAGAGACAACCTCATCACCACCCTCTCCAACAGCCTAGTTAACTTGACCCTCACTGACAATGAATTCTGCCCATTTCATCCCTGGAACGAGATCACAACCAACCATTGCCAACTCAATATTGCCCCCCCTCACCACTAAAACCCTAAAACACATCCAGCAACACTAAAAAACCCTGGGTACACTCCCGAACTCAAGGAACTTAAACAGGCCCTGAGATTCCTGGAAATGAAAGACCCTACCCCACCCCTCTTGTCCAACTACTAGACTGCCCTACAGAGATACCGTACTGGCATACTTAAAAAAAAAGACTTCTATGTGATCAGAATACATGACCTGCAATTTAATGCGAAAGCCCTCTTCTCCTATGTAACTGAGCTCACCAAAGCCCCCAGTCCCACCCCGACAAGCTCAGACACCAATCAAAATGTGATAAACTTGCCCTCTACTTCAGTGAAAAATTGATAAACTCATTCAATGCTTCCCCCCACATCCCTGCTTCCCCACACCACTCACTACTACTGCACAAACTCCTCTTAATTTTGAACTGACCTCCTCCACTGAAATAGAAAGGATACTCAAAAAATGAAACAGCCCGACACCCCTCTGAAAACTATACTCAAAGCTTTACTATCCATCCCAGGTGCCATTGCAAAACTTATTGCTGACATCTTAAAACAGTTCGCTATCCTCGGAATTATACCTGACCTCCTAAACAACAAGCCTCGGTCAAACCCCTACTTAAGAAACCCAATCTTGACCCTAATGACCCCTCCAATTTCCGACCCATTTCCAACCTCCCTTTTCTATCCAAAATACTCGAAAAAAGTAGTAAATACGCAGCTCTCCGATCACCTTGAAACTCATAACATCCTCTTCCCTTCTCAATTTGGTTTCTGTAAACTATTCAACACAGAAAAACTCTCCTGCTCTCCCTCACCGACACCATTCTACAAGGCTTTGATAAAGGTTACTCATACCTGCTGGCACTACTTGACATCTCTGCGGCTTTCGACACAGTAAGCCACAGCATACTCCTAACACGCCTCAAGGAAATTGGCATCTCCAACACCCCCCCTCCAATGGTTCAAATCATACCTTACCAAAGTTAAAATAGATGACTACGAATCCAAACCCATTCATCTCCACCAAGGCGTAATCCCAAGGTTCTTCACTGTCCTCAACCCTCTTTAATATATACCTACTTCCCCTCTGCCAGCTCCTCTCTGATCTTGACCTCCCCCACTTCCTATATGCTGACGACATTCAGATACTCATCCCCATTACCGACTCCCTTACCTTCACCCTTAAAAGATGGGAAAACACACTTTCATCTATAAATAGCCTCCTTACCCGCCTTAACCTTGGCCCTAAATTCCTCCAAAACAGAACTATTAATTTTTGCACTGCCTCATCACAACATTAATATCTCCCCCCCTCCAAATCTCTCTTTTTTACAACATGCATGAGATTTAGGCGTCACAATCGATCATCACCTCTACCTCAAACCATGAAAAATTGTTAAACTCAACACTCAGAACGCTGCTGCCAGAATACTCACCAACTCAAGCAAATTCGACCATATCACCCCGATCCTCAAAGATCTGCATTGGCTCCCCATCCACCACCGCATAACATATAAAACACTCACCATCATACATAAAACACTCCACAACCAGAACATGCAGTGGTTGAAAGATACGATCCACTTTCACACTTACAATAGACCTACCAGATCATTATATAAAAAGGTACCCTTCACACTCCTCCTCTAAAACCTTTGCACCTCAAGTCAACCAAAGAGCGGGCTATATCCATTGCTGGTCCCTATGTCTGGAACTCCATGCTACCTGAACTCAGACTGGAGCAATGCGCACAGAAACTGATAAGCATAGGAGTAACTTGAACACAGCAACAGTTACTACCCTTAACAAATAAGCCTTGATGCTTCTGATGCAACTGCAACATCGCTCTCTGCTTCAAAGAAGGGGGGAGGGGGTGGAGGGAAAGAGAAATTTGGATTCAAGAACAACCAACATGAGCCACGAATTTTTTTTGCAGTCTGGAGTACTGATGGACAGACATTAAGAAAAAAAACCCACAAGACTGCTTCTACAGCCAAGTCCATAAGCATAGCACATCAAGCAGCACTGACTGATAAATGGGGGTAGCCTGCATGGTAGATACTACCATGGGAAGCTTGCTAGGAAGACTGGTTGGATAATTGGTCCTTTTCTGCCGTCATTTCTATAAGTTTCTATTGCAGAAATTCAAAATGAATTCTTTGCTTCAGTCTTTACCAAGGAGGGTATTGGGGAGATACCTATGTCAGAAACATTCTTGAAGAGTAATGATTCAAAGAAACTAACCAATAAACGGAAGATGTACTGAAGCAAACTGGTAATCACTGGGACCAGACAGTATAAACCAAAGTTCTGAAAGACCTCGCTAATGAAATCGCATACTTATTACTAATAACCTTAACTTCTCATTCAAACTGGCTACAATACCCGAGGGACTAGAGGGTGGCAAACGATGTCCAGTTTATTAAAGGGCTCCAGAGGTGATTTGGGAAACTACAGATCAGTGAACCTGATGTTGATGCCAGGCAAAATGGTAGAAGCTATTCTGAAGAATAAAATTACTGGCTATCTGGATAGACACAGACTAATGAAGCAGAGCCAACATGGATTTAGGAAGTAGAAATCTTGCCTTAAAGACCAGTTACATTTTTTTTTTTTGAAGGGAATGGCAAACATGCTGACAAGAGTCAGTAAGTTTGTTTACGGTAAACAGTGTTTTCTGTAGATAGCAGGATGAATTAGCCATTTCATGTGGGCAACACCATCTGGCAGCACTGAATGGACTTCTCTCCAAGCTTGTAGAGCTTTGAGTTCTGAGCATGTGCAGGAGTTCCCATGCAGGTATTACCTTGTGAGCCTCCTCAGTCAGTATTAGAGATGAATCTAGCTATGTAGTCAATGCTCTATGGAGGTGGATGGGTATTCCATGGTTAAATTCATCCTATCTACTGAAAACATTGGTTACAGTAAGCAAATTTACTTTCTTCTGTCAATAAGCAGGCTGAATTTGCAATTACATGTGGGAAGTCCTGAGCTAAGGGCTGCAATGGAGCAATTACTTGAAAACAACCTAGACTCCACTGAGGAGAGTGAACTACACTTAGAATAGATTGTGCAAAAGTGCGTGTTCAAATTTTATATCCTCTCTAGACAGGTTATCTAGACAGTAATGGGATGTGAAAGTGTAGTCTGAAGACCATGTCACAACTTTGCAGATATCTTCAATGGGAACTGCTCAAAGATGAGCAACAGAAGAAGCCATAGCTTGAATCTGAAGAGCTTTGATTAAGTTTGTAACTTATAATCCTGCCAAAGCGTAGCAGTGATGGATTGATGGATGCAACAAATTAATCAGTTGGACAGAATTCACTTAACAGCTACTCCCAGGCGGTTAGGGTCATACAAGACGAACAGCTGGTTGGTTTGATGATGGGGTTCAGTACGTCATTTATAGTATGCCAAGTCAAGTTTGCAGTTCATAGTATGGAGAGCTTTCTCACCTTCATGCACATGGGACCTTGGGAAGAAGGTAGGTAGTACTATGTATTGATTGATATGGAAAACTAAAATTATTTTCGGCAGAAACTTCAAGTGGGTTTGAAGAACCACTCTTTTGTGATAAAACTGTAAATATGGAGGGTAATGGGTGAGAACTTAGAGTTTGCCAATTCTTTTCGCCAAAGTGACTGTAATGAGGAAAGCACCTTCCAAGTTAAGAATTTCAAGGAAGCAGACTCCAGTGGCATGAAAGAGGCTTCATTAGTTGGAAGAGGACCACACTGATATACCATGGAACATGAGGTTTCTGTATCGGGGATTTAACCTGCTAGACACCTTTCATAAAGCAAGATTCGAGCAAGTGAGTAGAGATCTGTTTGTTCGCTAGCAAGGTGTGATAAGCTGAGATGGTGCTCACATGGACTCTGAGGCAGTGGCAAGGCCTGAGTTAGAGGTGAAGCAGGTATTGTAAGAGTTGTGGAGGCTTGCATGAAAAAGTATCTAAATCATGCTGTTGACACCAGATGGAAAATCTCTTCCATTTGAAAGCATAGTTCCTTCTAGTCAAAGGTTTCCTAGACGAGACTAAAAAATAGGAAAATTATGTTCTTACCTGATAATTTTCGTTCCTGTAGTACCAAGGATCAGTCCAGACTGCTGGGACGTACCCAAGCCGCCTTAATTGGGGTGGGACCCAGACAGTCCCCGCTCGAATGACACTGCTGCCAAAGGAATCAGCTGATATGCTGCCAACATCAAGCCGATAATGTCGAGCGAAGGTATGCAATGACTTCCACGTGGCTGCTCTGCATATCTCCTGGCTAGAAACCAAACGACTTTCTGCCCAGGAAGTCGCCTGCGAACGCAGAGAGTGCGCCTTGAGCCCCTCAGGAACAGACTTACCACAGCCAATATACGTGGATGCGATCGAACTCTTCAGCCAACGAGCAATAGTTGCTTTGGACGCCTGTAGGCCCTTTTTGGGCCCCTGCCACAGGACAAACAAGTGATCCGACCGTCTGAATGCATTAGTTACCTCCAAATACCTCATGAGCACTCGCCGCACATCGGAACCGTGCGAAGACTTTAGGTCAGACTCTGAGAATGAAGGCAATTCCACTGTCTGATTAACATGAAAAGCCGATACCACCTTCGGTAAGAACGAAGGGACCGTACGCAGCGACACGCCGGCATTCGAAATCCATAAGAACGGATCCCTGCACGAAAGTGCCTGGAGTTCCGACACCCGACGGGCTGACGCAATGGCCACTAGGAACACGGTTTTGAGCGTGAGATCCTTTAGCGACACCTGCCTGAGGGGCTCAAAGGGGGCCTTGACTAGACCTTTGAGCACCAAATTCAAACTCCAAGAAGGACAAGGGGGTCTAAATGGGGGACGCAAGTTCCGAACGCCCCCCAAAAATCGAGCTACATCTGGGTGGACAGCGAGCGAGTACCCGTCCACTTTGCCCCTCAAACAGCCCAGGGCCGCCACCTGAACCCTCAGAGAGCTGTAAGCTAACCCCTTCTTCAATCCCGTCTGCAAGAACGTAAGGATATCCCCTACCGAGGCCCGTCGCGGCGGGATTTTAGATGCAGCGCACCAGGAGTCAAAACACCTTCCACACTCTGGCATAGGCTAGCGTAGCGGAGGGTCTGCGCGCCCGAAGGAGAGTGGAAATGACAGGTTCTGAGTATCCTTTCCTCCTCAACTGCCTCCTCTCATTTGCCAAGCCGCCAGACAGAAGCGGTCCGCCAGATCGAAAAATACGGGTCCCTGCCGAAGCAGGTGGTGAAGATGACCCAATCTGAGAGGACCGTCCTGCGCCAGGTTGACGAGATCTGCAAACCACGGTCTTCTTGGCCACTCCGGAACCACTAGAATCACTGGACCTCGATAGGATTCTATGCGTCTTAACACCTTTCCTATTAGATGCCACGGGGGAAACACATAGAGGAGGATGTGCCGAGGCCATGGAAGCACCAGGGCATTCACCCCCTCCAAACCGTGTTCTCGCCGTCGACTGAAGAAACGCGCCGCCTGCGCATTCTGCCGAGTCTCCATCAGGTCCAGATGCGGAATTCCCCATCGCCGGGTGATGAGGCCCATTGCCTCGGCTGAGAGCTCCCACTCTCCGGGATCCAAGTATTGACGACTGAGATAATCCGCTTGTACGTTGTCGACGCCCGCTATGTGGGTGGCCGCAATGCGGGATAGGTGACGTTCCGCCCAGGACATTAACAGCGACGCTTTGTCCGCCACCGGCCGACTTCTTGTGCCGCCCTGACAATTTATATACGCTACCGTGGTTGCGTTGTCTGATAGAACTCGCACCGCCCGACCTCGTACCAACGGAAGAAGGTGGCGTAGGGCGAGACGTACCGCTCTGGTCTCTAGACGGTTGATGGACCAAGCTGCCTGAAGAGGGATCCACGTTCCTTGCACCACGCCTGACTGACAGACCGCTCCCCAGCCTGTCAGACTGGCATCCGTCGTCACTACGACCCACGGGGGCGGCTATAGGTCCACCCCCTGCAATAAATTGTCTGGGATCAACCACCAAGCCAAACTGGACCGAGCCGGCTCCAACAGCGGCAATTGGACACCGTAATCCTCCGATTTCTGGTCCCAGCGGGAGAGGAGAGCTCGCTGTAAAGGACGCATATGAGCAAAGGCCCACGGCACCATTTCCAGAGTAGAAACCATATGTCCAATGACTTGTAAATAATCCCAGGCCGTAGGTAACGGTAGAGCTAGCAAGGTCTGCACCTGAAACATCAGGTTCCCTAGTCGCTACTGCGTGAGGAATACTTTGCCCTCCAAGGTATCGAAGCGCGCCCCCAAAAATTCCAACTGTTGACTCGGGACCAACTGGCTTCTTCGCAAAGTTGATTACCCAACCTAGCGATTGAAGTTGCTGCACCACCGACTGGACTGCTCGTCGGCACGCCTCTGACTTCGCCCGGATGAGCCAATCGTCCAAATAGGGATGCACCAGAATTCCTTGACGTCGCAGATAGGCTGCAACTACGACGAGAACCTTGGTAAATACCCTCGGGGCGGTGGCTAGCCCGAACGGAAGGGTGCAAAACTGGAAGTGCTCCCCCAGAACCGTGAATCTGAGGTACCTCTGGTGACGTTCTCTGATCCCGATATGAAGATACGCCTCGGCCAGATCCAAAGAAGCCAAAAATTCTCCCTTGTGGACGGCCGCAATAACAGACCTTAGCGTTTCCATCCGAAACCGGGGAACTCGCAATGCCTTGTTCACTTTTTTAAATCCAAAATTGGGCGAAACGTACCTTCCTTCTTTGGGACCAGGAAGTAAATGGAATACCTGCCTGTTCTGGTCTCCTCCGGAGGAACCGGCAATATCGCTCCCAGAGTCCGCAACCTGTGCACCGTGTGGACGATAAACTGCCGCTTCTCCTGAGGACCGCAGGGAGAGACCATAAAAAGATCCCGGAGGGGCCGAGCAAACTCCAACTCGTAGCTCCCTCCAGGGAATGCAATGGGAGCAGAGACCCTCCAGGGAGGGTCTCTGCTCCCATTGCATTCCCTCGCCCCCGGGAATGCAATGGGAGCAGAGACCCTCCCTGGAGAGTCGTGCCCCCGCCTTGCCACAGGCCGTGCAGGCCGAAGCTCGGGACATCCTGAGGCTGCAAACGTGAATATCTGGCTGGGAGCAGCAAATTCGCGCCAAAAAAGTAGCAATGGGAAAAAAAAACGCCGGGTGAAGAAACCTCACCCCCTCCGGAGTCCCTGGTCAGCGCGGCAGGCTAGGGCTACAACGGACCACAGCCTGTTTCCAACAGGACTTACGGGTCCTCACACTGAATTTAAAATAGTTTTTTTTTTTTTTTAAAAAACAGAAGCCCTCTTCAGGAGAGAAACCTGGAATAAAGCAGGAATAGACGGGGGAGGGTGACCGGACCACCGGTAGACTTTCCCCCCGACCAAAGGGACACCAACCAGGAAAATAAAGAGCAGCAAAGCTCTCTCAGCCTGCCTGTATGCTACAGGGAATAACACGCTGCGCTGAAAACAGGGAAAGAATAAAACTAAAACAGTCCCACTTTTTTTTTTTTTTTTAAACTAAACAGAGAAATAACTAATCGATCTAGACAGTATAAATCAATAAATTAATAAATGACACCTGAAAAGAGTTTTTGTGTCAGGATAGACAGGACTGCAGGTTATGTCTCTCAATCTGCTGGAGTCAGAGGAAATACTGAAGGATGGCAGGTGGTACACCCAGTATATCTAGGGGGTGCATTCAGTTTTTCTCTCTGACTCCATCTGCTGGAGGGGAGGCATAACCCAGCAGTCTGGACTGATCCTGGTACGTACAGGGAACCTCTATTTCAAACGGCGAATGGATCTGCACAATCACTGCAAGCTCAACATCCAAGATGTGAGATTGAGGACTGGGGGATTGATACAAGAGTATCCCATTGTCTTGAGTTAGAACAGCAGGGTCTGTCCCTAGCACTAAGAGAGGACTTCTGGAAAGCTTAATGAGATATGCATACCAAATTTATCTTGGCCATGTTGGTGCTATGAGGATTAAGCAGGCTTGGCACTAGTTTGGCAATGAAAGGTATTGGCAGAAAGGCATACATAAGGCTTTAGCCCCAACTGAATAGAAAAGCATCCTGTGCTAGTCTGTGGTCGCTTGGTAGAACTCAGGAGATTTGACTTAGTTTTGTGTTGTCCTGTGATGCAAAGAGGTCCAATGTTGGTAGACCCCAATAGTCAAACAGTATGTTTGCTACTGATGGATATAGAGAGCAATTGTGAGGTCTAGATATTCTGCTGAGGTGATCTGCTAGAATGTTGGAGATGCCTGGTAAATAAGTGGCCTGAAAGATAGTTCAATATCATTCTGCCTAGATCCAGATTTTCAGTGCTTCTCTGCAAAGATGCCATGATCCTGTTCCCCCGTTTGTTGATATAAAACAAGGCGATCTGATTGCTTGAATTAGAATGTTCCTCCTTCAGAGGAAATCCATGAAAAAGGTGAAAGCATGCCATAAATAAGAAAATTGGTTCTTACCTGCTAATTTTCATTCCTGTAGTACCAACGGATCAGTCCAGACTCCTGTGTTTATTCATCCCTGCCAGCAGATGGAGACAGAGAAAAGCCTCGCTGACACTGCTTAATAAGCCCTGGTGCCACCTGCAGTAGTTCAGTATTAATCTGTACCCAAGCTGAAAATATGTGCAAAAAAAACTGAATAAAAACTTGCCAAAAAAAATTGGACGAAATTCGAGCGGAGAAACCTCTCCGTTGAGAGGAGAGGAGAGGCCATAAGGGATTAAGTTTGAGGTGCTTGTTTAACACCTGAAAACTAGAAACATCGCGACTATCCCAAGGCCACGCCCCTCTAGTGACATCATCCAGGGGAGCAGGAAAGCCGGATAAATTCGAGCCAGGTGTGGGCGCGCAGCCGCCTGCGCACTGCCAAAGCTGTGCACCAAAGGGGCACGCCCCTTGGTAAGAATTTTCTCTTACATTTTGTATCTTTATGGGTAGGAAAAGAAAGACCAAATTGTGGACTTCTTCGCCAGCTGTACAAGTGGCAAGGGGTCCTATAGACACTCATGTGATAAGACGAGTGAGCCAATCAGCTCGTGATACCTGATACTTCTCTCTCTTCAGGCGCATCAGACAGCCCTGGCCAAGTGCAGCAATTTCAATCTTTGATGGAATCCCCTACCCAAACTGGCCAAAATGTTCCACAAGCAGTTGTAAACTCAACTGTGAGTGAGATTTCTAACCCCTTACGGGGTAGTGAAGTAGAAACAGTTGAGAATATGATGAGCTCTGGATTACAGGTTACAGTACCAGAGCCCATAGACCCACAAAATATTACATTGGGAGATGTTTGGAGGGCAATAACTGAACTTCAGAAGATAGTTTCAAACGCTATAAGTCAGAATAACAAAAACTTCTATGGATTTAAAAATGTTTTAGAAATGCATGATGGTCGTTTAAAACAATTAGAAGAGATGGGTAAAACAACAACAGCGCAAATTTCTACCTTACAAGCTGTTAACAATTCTCATATTAAAGACAGTTTGGTAACCCACAGGCAGATGGAGAATCTGGAAAATGAATTAAGAGTCAGAAATTTAAGATTTCTGTATTTTCCAATTACCAGACTTTTTATCTGCGAGTGAGTTATTTAAAAAATGCCTAATAGAAGTTTTGTCAATTTCGACAATAGATGATAAAAGTGTATCAAAAATTTATTATGTCATGAACTCCAGATTAAGGAGCCAGGTGGAAGGGGAAGGAATGGACCTTGTCCAGCAGCAGTCACCTAATTTAACATCTTTCTTGGTAACTTTGTGTAGAGAAAATGATAAAAGCTTAATAATGCAAAAATATTTTAAGAATAAGGATTTCTTATTTTGCGGGACAAAGGGTCCAGATATTTCCTGACGTGTCGCGGAACACACAATTAAGGAGAAAACAATTTTTGACTATGAAGCCCAGAGTTATAACTCTGGGAGCTAAGTTCTTTTTAAAATTTCCCTGCAAATGTGTGGTTGTTCTCCATAAGAATACTTTATCTTCCAAGACCCCCCCACCCACCTGGAAACCTTTCTGGATGATAAAGAAAAAGATTGAGATATAGACTGCTTAGTAAAAATATATCTCCTGTAGTAACTTGATGTTACAGATTGTTGTTTGTTTATTTTTCCTTTTGAAATTCCTCCCGTAATGTGGACTAAGAGTTTTGATGCAATAAGAATGTTAAGGGATTGTGGAAATACTTATTCCTGCATACAAAATTTGTTCTTTTGATTTTGCAAGTGTATTGTTTACAATCTTTAATAAAGTATAAATAAAAAAAAAAAAAACTTGCAAAAAAATTCAGTAAGTTATGAACAAACCAAGAACAGAAGTATGCTAAAGGATTACAGCTGAGCGGAAGACTCTCCCCCTCCAACCCAGCTGGGTTCTGGACTGATCCGTTGGTACTACAGGTAAGAACCTATTTTCTTTTCCCTGTATGTACCAGGATCAGTCCAGACTCCTGGGATGTACCAAAGCTTCCTAGAGGGTGGGACCTGGAGAGTCCTGCTTGCAAGACACCTTCACCAAAAGACCAGGAATCAGAAATTCCCAAATCCAAACGATAATGCCTTGTAAAAGTATGCAGCGATTTCCAAGTCACCGCCCGCAAATCTTCTGCGGAGACACCAACTGAGCCTCCGCCCATGAAGCTGCCTGAGCCCGAGTCGAGTGGGCCCGCAAACCCTCAGGGACTTGACGGCCCCCGAGAATATACGCCGAACCAATAGCCTCCTGAGCCACCTGGCAATCATTGCTTTGGAGGTATGGGTACCCTTCTTTGATCAGCTCCATAAAACAAAAAGATGATCAGACCTCCTGAAATCATTAGTAACCTTGAGTTAGCAAAGCAAGGCCCTGTGGACATCGAACAGCTTAAGCTCCCGAGCATGCTGCACAGAATCACCCAACTCTGTAAATGCTGGGAGCTCGATAGTCTGATTAACATGAAAGGCAGAGACCACCTTCAGGACAAAGGAAGGAACCGTATGCTACATGACTCCAGAATCAGATATTTGAAGGAACGGGTCCCTGCAAGACTAGGCCTGCAATTCAGAAATCCTCCTGGTGGAACAGATGGCCACCAAAAACACAACCTTAAGAGTCAGATCCTTAAGGGTCGCTCTCTGAATTGGCTCAAATGGAGCGTCACACAATACTCGCAGAACTAGATTAAGGTTCATGGGGGGGCGGGGGAACAGACCTTCCGCACCGGAGGACGCAAATTCCTAACTCCCCGCAGAATCCTCTGTACATCCGGATGAGAAGATAAAGAGTACCCCTCAATATTCCCTTGCAAGCAGGCAAGAGCCGCTACCTGTACCCGAAGAGAATTAAAAGCAAGGCCTTTAGCCAAACCCTCTTGTAGGAAAGACAAGACGTGAAAAAACCGAAGCACGAACCACCTGTATCCCCCACCAAGCCTCAAACACTTTCCAAACCCGAACATACGAGGGGGAAGTAGATTGCTGCCTAGGCTGCAAAAGCATAGTGATCACCAGCTCTGGATATCCTCTCCGCCTCAAGCGACACCTCTAAAAGCCAAGCCACTAGACAAAAGCGATCTGCCTGGTCGGAAAATACAGGACCCTGACAGAGAAGATCCGGAAGATGGCTGAGGCGCAGTGCACCGTCCACTGCTAGATTGACTAGATTTGCGAACCACGCAGCCACTCCGAACGACGCAGCCACTCCGGAGCATTTCTCTATGCGGTGCAACACCTTGCCCGCTAGAGGCCATGAAGGGAAAACAAAGCAAGATCCACGAGGCCAAGACACTACCAGAGCGTCGCCCCCCGAGGCCCCTTACTCCCTCCTGCAGCTGAAAACCTGAGGAGCTTTCGCATTGAGCAGAGTCGCCATCAAATAGACGTGAGGACAACCCCACCTCTTCCGGATGAGCTGCATTGTGGAATCAGTCAATTCCCACTCGCCTGGATCTAAGTTCTGATGACTGAGAAAAATCGGCCTGGATGTTGTCGACACCCAAGATATGAAATGCAGCTAACTGAACCAAGTACAGTTCCACCCAGAGAAACAGCTCCTGAGCTTCCAGGGCCACCCCCTGGCTCTGGTGCCCCCTGGACGATTGATGTAAGCTACAGTCTTGGCATTGTCCGACAGAACCCTGACCGAACGACCCTGAATGAGGGGGAGGAAGGCTCGGAAGTGCCAGCCGCACCACCCTGGTCTCCAACTGATTGATAAGCCCACGAGGTTCTTTCTACTGCTGACCAAGTGCCCTGGGCCGACTGCCGCTCGCAGACCTCCCCCCCCCCCACCAGAGAGATACTGGCATCGGTAGTGAGAACCACCCAATCTGGAACCTCGAGACTGACACCACGCTGCAGAATTGGACGACTGTAGCCACAAGAGGCTGCTGCTCCGTGCCAATCGCATCACAGCCAAGAGCTGGTAAATGAAAAGCCTGCGACAGATGATTCCACCTCTCAACAGGGCCCTCTGAAGGGGACAGCATATGCGTGAAGGCCTCGGCACGATTCCAGTGTTAGGCCATCGAACCCCGACTTGCAAAAAATCTCAGGCACGGGGCACTCTCAATGCCAATAAGCGGCAAACTTGAAACTGTAGCTTGATCATTCTCTCCTCTGTGAGAAACACTTTGCCTTGCATCATGTTGAAAACGAGCCCCGAGATAGTCTAGTGTCTGGGACGGCTCCAAATGGACTCTCTGCCCGATTGTCCACCCAGCAGACTCTAGCAGACGAATACTTTCTGAACCGAGAACGGCATCCGTCCAACGATTTCTCCTGAATAGCCAATCATCGAGATTAGGGTGCACCAGCACCCCCTAGCGATGAAGAGCTGCTGCCATCACCACCATTACACCTTGTGAATGTGCGAGGAGCCTTGACCAGTCCGAAGGGGAGAGCCTGAAATTGGAAATGCTGACCAGCACTGCGAACCTCAGAACACACTGATCCGGATGAATGGAATATGTAGATACACCTCCATCAGATCCAAGGAAGCCAAAAACCTCCCCAGAGCGCACCACCACAATCACTGAACGTAAGTCTACATTCGGAAGCGCAGGTATCTTAAGACGCTTTGACCAACCTGAGGTCCAGGATGGGTTGAAACTTACCCTCCTTTTTTGGCACCACGAAGTAGGATGAAGTAACGACCCCTGCCCTGCACATGCGGAGGCACTGGGATCAACCCGCCCCAACTCCCACAACCTGCCGCAAAGTCTCCCGAACCGCGTGATACTTTGCTGAGAACCCGCAAGAGGAGACTAAGAATAGGTCGCGAACGGGACAATGCAAACTAACGCGTAACCGTCTCTTATCACCAAGAGGACCCCTGATCCTGTGTAACCTTGGTCCACTCCCTGTAAAACTCTGCCAGACTGCCCCTATATAGGGAATGCAGAGTGAACCGTCTCGCTTCATTGGGAGGACTTGACCCCCAGCGGGTCCCCCGGCCGTGGGGGCCCTGAAAGGGTCTTCGGCCGACCGCGAAAGGACTAACCCCAATTCAAACCCCGAGGTTGAAAGGGTTTCTGAGACTGCGACCCCATGGACCTCCTACAAGGACAAGATCGTCTGCCATCCCTAAAACGCGACCAGGACTGAAAAGCCTGACGATTCCTAGGCTTGTCCTCCAGCAACTTGTGAACCTTCATTTCACTCAACTGCTTTATCAGCTGCTCCCAAAACAGACTACCCTTGAAGGGCAAGGACCTAAACTGGCCTTAGGAAGACATCCGCAGACCAGTGACAGAGCCACAGCAACGTCGGGCCGCCACCGCCAGAATTCATAACTTGAGACTGCGAACGCACTAAATCATAGAGAGCGCAGCCACATATGCGACCAATGCTTCCATGCGTCTGCATAGATGGGTCGGATCCGGTAGCGTTTGCCCATTCCTGAAAACTCTGAACCCAGCGCAAACATTGCTCTTTGCATAAAGCCGGAGGCAAATGGCGGCCTGCAGCCCCAAGGCCGCCCCCTCAAATCTCCTCTTGAGATGAAGCTCCAACTTCCGATCTTGAACATCCTCAAGTGCCGTGGCGCCTGCCACCGAGAATAGTAGTTTTCTTAGTGACCGCGGAAACTGCCGCATCCACCTGCAGAAGCGCCAAAAAGCTCCAAGGTTTGCTCTTGCAAGGGGTAGAGTTTCACATCGCTCCTACCCACCCTCAAAATCAAGCCCGAGTCTGGGAATCCTACTCGCATTCAACCAACTGCCGCACCTACCTATGATAAGGAAAGGCTGAAGGAGAAGCCTAAAGCTATCAAAGACAGAGTCCGCTCCATCCATCTCTGGAACCTCCTAAGGAGCTTTCAAACCAGCTCCTCAAGAACTTGAGGAAGCAGAGGATCGCAACTCCTCCCTCCGGAACAACTGAGAATCATGGTGTCATCACCCTCTGCCACACTGAAGGTATCCCCAGTCATCTCCCTGATCCAAGTCAGAGGATACCAGATCCTGTGCTGTTGACCACTGTTCTGGTCCCTGCTGGAGGGACTGGGACCTCTAAGCCCCCTGTCGCCCTTCCCGAACTGGGAAAGGCGGACCCCAAGTCACGCGGACCACATGGACCCCCGGACTTGACCCCTGGAGTTACAGGGCACAGATCCAGAGGGTGCCATGGGCAACTTCGGGCACCCTAAACCTTCCTGCTTGCGCAAGATAGGCCTGGTGAAGCAGGAGAATACAGTCAGAGGAGAAGGTGCGCAAACCTGGAGGTAAAATTGGGACCTGGTCTCCCCCAGGCCCTCAAAGGGGGCCTGGATGGACTGGGGAGAGCCTGGAGGAAGATCCCCCTCCAAAAATGCAGCGTGCACGAAGTCCGGCACCAAAATGGGCCGTCGCTCCTGCCACGAGGGAAGCCGCAGACAGTCAAGCAGGGGAATTTAAAATCTGCCCAACCATGGCAGCTGCGCGCTAAAGCGCCGATGTTTAGCGACTCCCGGGAGGAGGGTAGGGAGGGGGGAGGGGGCCCTCCCCCCCCAAAACCACAGCCAGAACAGACTGGCCTGACAGACGTGCCGAGACTGCCTCACCACTTGCGTGAAGCCGAGCAGTGAACCATGCCGAGGAAACAGAACAAAAAAAAAAAAAAAATCAGAGAGAAAAAAAACCCCCACAAACGAACTGGCACGAACAATGGGGGGGGGGGGGGGGGGGTCACTCCAGACCTTACCACTCAGCCTTTCTTCCTTTTTTTTTTTTTTAAAACTAACAAAAAAATAGCAGGGAAGTTCCTCTCCTAGAGCTGAAAGGAGCTGTCCAGCTCAGATCAGCCACTAAGTAATAAGGAGGAGAAACCCCTGAAGAATAAAAGGCCGGCAAAAACCAGCCTCGTAGGGGAGAGGGATCTGGACCACCAGATTTACACCCTACGGAACAATTTGGACCTCAGCTGGTCTACCTCAACCGAACAAGAATGGTTCCCAAAAGGAACCAGCTCCCTGGGAGGAAGCTCACCCAAAAAGAAAAGGCTAGAAAAAAGGGGTAAAAAGAAGAACTGCAAGTTTGTGCACCAGCCAGCTGCTGGAGACAGAGAAATACTACACTACTGCAGATGGCACCAGGGCTTATCAAGCAGTGTCAGCGAGGCTTTCTCTGTCTCCATCTGCTGGCAGGGATGAATAAACCCAGGAGTCCTGGACTGATCCGGGTACGTACAGGGAACACTCATTTGGAAATGACTTTCCTGATGAGACCAGGTTCCCCTGGATGCAGTAGGATCCCACATGGCTCCCCACTCTGGTGGAAGAGTCCGTAGTGAGGACAAATTGATGGGAAAAGTATGTGAAGTAGAACTTCTCCAAAGCATGAGGGGCTGTAACCACCACTAAAACTCCCTTGCTTTTGGTGGTGTGATCCACATTACTGAAGAGAGGGGTTGTTGCGAGTTGATCCTATTGAGATTTCAAGTTCCACTGAAGGTGACAGCTTGTGAAGGCAGAACTACATAGACTGCCATCACCATATGACCCAGCAGTACGAAGATCCACTTGGTTGTGGATCTCAGAGGGAGAGCTGCTGATGGATGAGCAAGACCAGAAAAGATCATTTGTCATAGGGCAGGTGAGCTCTCTGATGCAATGAGTCTATGTATGCTCCAATGAATTTGGAGGTGCTGTGTAAGGTCCAGGTTTGACTTTACAAAGTTTATGAGGAATCCTAAACTTTGTAGGAGGTGAATCTCCACAACCAGGTAGTAGCGTGGATTGCAAACTGGTTGACTGACAGGAGACAATATGTAATGGTAAATGGAACCTACTCCGAAGAAAGAACAGTGTTAAGTGGTGTGCCACACAGATCGGTTCTGTTAAATATCTTTTTGAGCAACCTAGTGGAAAGGATAGAAGGTAAGTTTGTTGCAGATCATCGTATCATCCGCAAATAGACAGAGTAGTCACGCCTGAATGAAAAGTGATTTAAGAAAGCTTGAAGAGTGGTCGAAGATTTGAAAGCTGGGATTCAATGCCAAGAAGTGCAGAGTCATGCATCTAGGGTGTGGCAATCCAAAAGAGCAGTGAAAGACTAATACGCTCGGACTGGGAGAGAGACCTTGGTATGATAATGTCTGATAATCTGAAGGCGGTGAAGCAATGTGATAAGGCGATAGCTAAAGCCAAAAGAATGTTGGGCTGCATAGAGAAGAATAACCAGTAAGAAAAAAAAAAACAAAAAACCAGGTGATAAGCAGAGTTGCTTACCTGTAACAGGTGTTCTCACAGGACAGCAGGATGTTAGTCCTCACATATGGGTGACATCAAGATGGAGCCAATCACGGAATACTTTTTTCAAAGTTTCTAGAACTTTGACTGGCACCTACTGGGCATGCCCAGAATGGCACTAACCCTGCATCCAGCAGGGGTCTCCCTTCAGTCTTATGTATAGCAAAAACAGCATGCGAAAAACAACACAATAAATCGCAAGCGTACCGAAGTAATCTCGACCCACCTGCAGTAGAAGAGGGTTAGCCTGCCCCCTATGGCTGCTACCCCCGGATGGGTCGGCTGATAGTCATTGTGGGTTGCGGCCGGGACCAGACCCCGAGCCGGTTCTCCTCTTGTTGTGCTTAGCCCGAAAGGGCTGGTTCCTGGCCTAAGAACGAGGTGCTTGATAGCCAGTTCTGATAGGCATTGTGAGACCAGGCCTGGAAGATCCTCTTTCTGAAAGAAGCGTCTCATGGTCCGATAGGGTTCTATCTCCGAGGGAAGTTCTCCCTCCTCAGGGGACTCCTCATCTTCCTCTGAGCAATCCGAATCCCCATAAGTGGGGCTTCCGGGTGGCGAATGGCCGTGCCTAGGTCTCGAGGGTCCAGGGGCCGGATCATCCGGAACAGAAAGGCCCATACGAGGAGCAGACTGCATCTGGACAAAGGCGTGGATCCCCCTTGAATAATTCCACCCAGGAGAGTGAAGCCGGATCTGGCCTTAGGGGCACCAGGTCCCTCGGGTTCCCTGGCTGCGTACCGCGGCCTACTAAGTCCGGAGTGTTCCCTGAGGAACCGCTGGGCTGGGACCGGTCCTGTCCTGGAACTCCCATGGCCTCCTCACATTGGGCACATAGTGAGTCTGCTTCCTCGCTCTGAGTGGCTCTGGAGGTTGCATGCTGAGCAGAGGCTTAGAGCTCTTATGCCTGATTCTGGAGGTGCCGGCTCTGCGGACGTATGGGCTCTCTTATGCTCCATACGCTTTGCAATATGTATCGCCTACTAATATGTGCTTATCTTATGAGTGTGCGCTTATCAACCTGCGCTTAGCTATATGCGCCTATGAACAGGTGTCTTATGAACATGCGCCTACCAACGGGCGCCTAACTCAGCGTGCGTACAGCAACATGCGTCTAGGTGGCGAAGGCGAGTAGGCAGGTAAAATGGCGACCTCCTTGGCGGGCCGCCCCGTAGGCAGGCCCCTCAAATCCTCACTTCCTCGGAGACCACAGTAAAGATGTACGCCTTACCTTGTCTTCGGTGCTTCCCGGCTGCGACCCGGGCGGTCTCCAGCTGCGGGGGGAGAGGGTGAGTACCTTCACCGCCGCGCTCAAGGAAGTGCACCCGCTGCCTCTAGGCCGCGCCCCGAACTCATCTCGCTCGGGGGCCAAGTCCTCGCCGGGACAGAGGCTGCTTCTATGCCGTGCCCGAGCCCTTCTCACTCGGGGGCTAGGTCCCTCCCGCGAGTTGGCCACCGGACCGAGGCTTCTACCTCCAAGGGACCACGGAAGTCGGCTCGGGAAACTCAACTGGGGGAGGGACCGAATGGTATCACCGCAGGAGGGCGGGGCGGGGCTAGTCTTCACTAGGTTTCTTCTAGGAATTTAGTCGTCGTAGAATTTGGAAACACGCTCAGAGAGAGCATGAGGTAGCTCCAAACTGCTTTGGAGACTGAAATTACTGAATTGCTACACTTCCTGTGGGGGTATATGTACCCGTGCTGACGTCAGATCCGTCTCCAACTGCTAGCACGAGGCACACTATACCCACTTGTTTTGAGTCCATCTGCTACACGCTAGGAAATAAAATATTTCAAAACGTCATTGCAAATAAGTATGGGTGGGGGTGCACACACACACACACACACACACACACGCTCTCTCTCTCTCACCTAGGCCTCTCCTTCTCCTTTCCTGGAGTCAATAGGGAGAGGGAGTTCCACAGCCACTGCCTCAGACTGTCAAGCAAATTGGGATGCACCAACAGCCTCCTTTAGTCTTCAGCTGCTGGCAGCTGTCTGGTCTCCTCTTTCGCAGCCGCCATGGGTGGGCTCCTTGGCGGCCTTTTCTTTCACAGTGCGGGCTCTATCTTCTCCTCACACACTTCATTTTCCACGGGCCCCTCCCCCCGATATGCTTTGGTAGACACTTAGAGGTCCATAGACCACAAGTTAGGAACCACTGCTCTACACAAACTTTTTTTTTTTTAACTGAAAATTGGTCGAAAAGGAAGAAATATTTTGTTCATAAAAATGGTTACATGTGGTGTTTGTTTGCAGTGTTCATAATTTTGAACCATGATGTTATATTAGCTGGTGCTTTATCGATCCATAAATATGAAAATCAAAATATAAAAAAATGGTTGATATTTTCACAGAATTAAACGAAGTCCAGCATTTGCTCGTATAAAAATTAAGTAGAAATTACTACTTACCTGATATTTTCATTTCCCTTAATGTAGACAGATGGGCTCAGGACCTCTACCAGCAGATGGAGACAGAGCAAACTGACATTACAGCATATATACTACTCCAATGACATCAGCCTGCCAGTATTGTCTTGAAAAGCAACTGTGGACAGACTAGCAAAACACAATTAAAACAGACAACCATTTCTGTACTTAAACTCTTAACACAGGCAAGAACGTATGCATATTAGTTTAGGGAATGGATGAACATTTATCAGTAATACCCTTGAACACATCCACACAGGAGGACCATAACACAATGATTTGGCAGCCAAGGACGGGAAGCTGAGTCCATCTGTCTACATTAAGGAAAACAAAATTATCAGATAAGTAGTAATTTCACTTTTCCTAGCATGTAGACAGATGGATTCAGGACTAGTGGGATATACCAAGCTACTCCTGATTAGGGTGGGAGGCTGCCCGCGGCCAAGTCAACACTGCATCCACCCGGGCATGCATATCTAGACAATACCTGGAAAAGATGTGTAAGGAAGACCACGTCACAGCTCGGCAAATGTCAGTGGGAGACAAAAATCTAACCTCCGCCCATGACACTGCCTGAACCCTAGTGGATTGAGCCACAACCTCAACAGGCAATGGCTTTTCAGCAGCCTCATACATGGCTATGACCACCTCCTTAATCCAGCAAACTATTGTAGCTGGCGAAGCTGGTTTGCCCTGTTTTCCTCCACCATGAAGGACAAACAGGCGATCTGTCTTTTGGAAAGGTTTAGAAACCTCAGATACCTCAAAATATGCCTCTTGACATCCAAGGAACATAACAGGTAATATTCCTCCGCATCTCTTTCCTTATCCAAGTTCGGCAAGGAATGGACGGGTTCAAGTGAAAATCATAAACCACCTTAGGCAAAAAAAAGGAACAGTTCACCCAGCTGTATCGTTCCTGGAGTCACCCAAAGAAATGGCTCCCAGCAAGACAAGGCCTGCAGCTCAGAAATTCAACGCACAGAACATAGAGCCACAAGAAAAACAGGTCAGTAACCGCAATGAAAGGCCCTGCAGTGGCCGTAACATAGGATATGCCAAGAAATCCAACACCAAATTAAGACTCCACAAGGGAATTGATAACCGCAGGGGAGGAGATGTTTCACTCCCCTCAAGAAACGGGCCATATCAGGATGAGGCAATAAGTTTCACCATTTACCTGCCCCTGAAACAGGCAAGAGCCGCTACCTGTACCATCAAGAAATCAAGGGTCAATCCTTTATTCAACCCATCCTGAAGGAATTCTAAAATGAGCAGATCTTAACTGAACGAGTAAGCACATCTCTAACTTCACACCAAGCCTCAAACACATGCCAAAACTGCACAAAGGCTAAGGATGCAGAAAACGTTCATGCTTGAAGCAAGGAGGCAAACACCGCAGCAGAATATCCACACTTCTACAGGGGAGCCCTCTCCAAGGCCATACCGTAAGACAAAACAGAGTTGGATCATTGTGAAGGACAGGTCCCTGCTGCAAGATTCCTGTGTGGCAGAAGACTGAGGAGAGAGTACCAGGAATCTTCGCAGATCTGCATATCATGGTCTCCTGGGCCAATCCGGTGCCACCAAGAGCAGCATCCCCCTGTGGCCTTCGACCCTCCGAACTATTCTGTCCAACATGGGCCATGGGGGAAAGACATACAGCAGCTTGTGTTCCGGCCAGGCCTGCACAAGAGCATCAATACCAAGAGACTTCAGATCTCTCCTGCGACTGAAGAATCAATTAATTTTCGCACTGCGAGAAGTCGCCAACAGGGCTAGAAAGGGAAAGCCCCAGCAATCCACTATCAGATAAAATGCCTCGTCTGACAATACCCATACTTGGGGTCCAGACTCTCTGCTGAGAAAGTCAGCTCTTACATTGTCTTTTTCTACAATGTGTGATGCCGAAATCTCCTGAAGATGTGTTTCCACCCATTCCTTAAGTTGGTTTATTTCTTGTGACATTTGCTGGCTCTTGGTTCCTCTCTGCCAATTGATATAAGCTGCCATCGTTGCGTTGTCAGACATTACCCAGACCGCGCGACCCTGCAGTCTGTTGCTAAACTGCAAGCACGCCAGCCAGTCTGCCCGGGTTTCCAGGAGATTGATGTTCCAGAGAGATGACTCTGTATTCCAGTGCCCTTACTCCAACAGTTCCCGACAGTGAGCTCCCCAACTTTGGAGGCTCGCAGCTGTTGTGAGTAGCAACCAGTCCAGTGATGTCAGAAAGACTCCTTTTCTCAGGTGATCTGCTTGCAACCACCACTGGAGGTGAAATCACAATTCCATTGGCAGGTAAAGCCAAAACGAATAGTCCTGAGACTGTGGGTTCCAACGAGACAGAAGGGAGTACTGAAGTGAACGCATATACGCCCTCGCCCAAAGCACCACTTCCAGGGACACCACCAAGAAAACAGAGTACCTGCAAAATAGGACCATACTATCGACCATACAGCACCAAAAAAAATGCACTTGGGACATCACTTCTGAATACGAGTTTGGCAGAAAATCTTTGCCCTGCTTCGTGTCTAACCACACCCAGATAACGCCATCGACTGAGATGACTGAAAACTGCTCTTGGCCAGGTTCACCACCCAGCCAAGGTCCTTCAACACGGATATTACCTTGTGGGTCACTTGACGGCTCTCTTCAAGAGACTTGGCCAGAATCAACTAGTTGTCTAAATATGGGTGTACTAGGATCCCATCCTCTGTCAGCTCTGCTGCCACTACCACCATAACCTTGGAAAAGGTCTGGGGGCGGTGGCTAGACCAAAAGGCAGCCCAACACTGTGAAACAGAAAACACTATTCCTATAGGATAGGAATATGGAAGTATGCCTTGGACAGATCCAAGGAAGTCAGGAATTCCCTGACAGTTATCACTTAGCGCAATGTTTCCATTTATTTTATTTAGCCATTTTATATAGTGTCGTTCCATGTGAAAACGAGTCACCCACAAATGACAGCTGACCCCTTGGAGAGCCTCCTTCTTGGGCACAACAAAATAAATGGAATATCACCCCGTATTTTCTTGAGAAGTAGGTACTGGAACTACACCCCTCAGACTAAGGAGCCTTGACAGTGTAGACTCCACTGCCTGCTTCTTTTGCAGGGAGACACCATGCACATGTCCCAAAGAACACTTTGAAATTCCCAGTGCATATCCTTCTCGTATGACTTCCAGGACCCACTGGTCCAATTGTGATCTCATCCACCTCTGATAAAAGAGAATCGTCCCCCTATCTCCTGTTCCCAGGAGTGGATCTGCAAACCTTCAATGGAGCTCAGGAGGTTTCACTACTTGAGACTCCATCCCATTTGTGTTGTCTGGACGAAAGAAACTAAGACCCACCAAAGGCAGAGTCCTCTGAAAGGTGGTTCCTCTGTAGGGACAAAAACACTTGGAACTTCTCATACCAGAGGGATGTGTATCTGCTTATCTTCCGGCAACCAAGGAACCAGTGATTTGCCCCACTTACTGGCCAGCTTCTCTACTCGCTTCCAAATAAGAGCGAGCCCTTAAAGGGCAATTTCGTAAAGTTAGCCTTGGAGGTCGCATTGGCCAACCAATTCCTCAGCCATAACTGGCGTTTGGCCGCTATTACCAAAGCCACTCCTCTGGCCGAAGTGCAGACCGAATCGCAGCCCGCATCTGCTAAAAAGGCGGTGGCAGGTTCCATAACTGAGTGAGACACCAGGGAACAACAAGAAGCTATCTGCAATGTCATTGCCCCACTTCAAACGCCTGTTTAAAGATGACCAAAATTCTCCTATCATGCACATCCTTCAAGGCCTCCACAGGGATAGTTGTCGTTTAGAGACTGCACAGACAAGTGCATCCACTTTTGGAATACGCAGGCAATCTCTTACCACTGAATCCAGGGAGTATAGGGCTTTCAAGGTCAGAGCCCCTTTAAAATTTGCTTCCGGGGCGTCCCACTCAAGATCATTCAATTCTTTAATGGCCTCCATAACCGAACAAAAACAAAAGGCTTTATTGCAAAGAAACTGAAATAGGATTTTTCTTTGGTTCAGAAATAGAATCTGCTCAAGGGACTCCAGCAGCTTCAATATCTGGAAGATCAGCCCTGCAGTTCATCTCTATAAAGAACATAGTCTTATACGGTTCCAATCCTGGGGGGAATTTCCCCATCCTCAAGAGTCAGGATCTGCCTCATCATCAGTGCCTTCCGGATCCCTGTCAGGAACACCTTGCAGCTTGAGATGTACGTTGGCGTTTATCCTGTCTGAGGATCTGGTCTGACAGGATTGGCGGGGCTGAAGACTGCACCTAAAGGAAGGATTGTAATACCTGAAAAAAATTCTACCCAAGAAAAGGTAGAAGGATCCATACCAAAGCAAGGAGACACTTGTGCGGCACCCACTGAGCTGCCATCCCTGCTGAGGAACCAGTCAAGGGAGTTCAAATATCAGGCTCTCTCCTGACCCATAACCTCATTAGGCTGGGAAGAATCAGGCTTAGTAAAATCAGAGGAAGGTAATTCTTCCTGAGCCTCTAAGCAGTGCTAGCACAAGTTAGAGGGCACGCCAGGCTGAGACGCACGTATATGACAGGAGGGCACAGGGCAAGGAGCTTAGGTTTCTTAGCTATAGATGCCATTTTTTTTTTTGTGCATTTTAGGTGTCCAGGGGATAGGCGCCACAATGTTAGGGGGTCCCAACCTAAGTGCACACAAACACAGCCAATTAGTGTGTCCAGAAGAAACACGCCGGATGTCACTACAACCTGGTCACCCAACCTAAGCTTCCAAAAACCTGGATGCACAAACCAGGACGCACAGCGCCAGAAACCTCGCTGAACCAACATCTAGAAGAGGGCAGCCGAACATACATGCTAAAGAACGTGAAAACGCTGTCGCACCTTACTACGCAGCGGAAAAGCCTCAGAGCAGGGCCTAGTCAAGAGAGGCTGCTCCCATCCCTGAACCTCCTGCGGGTCGCAACTAAAGTTGGAACGGACATGCCGAGCTCGGAGACCGGAGAAGGGGAATCTCTGAAACCAAATCACCTTCACTGCATCTGTAAGTTTCTTTTTTTTTTTTTCTGTAACACATAAGTTCAGCCCTTCCCAGCTGAGTACAGAGACTGTCTCCGGCTGCGGGGGGAGAGGGTATATGCAGTCAATGCAGCGCTCGGCTGCCTGCACCTGCTGCCTTTAAGCTGTACAATCAGCTAAGTACTCGCCAGCTGAAAAACCAGCTACAGGACCAGGGGATACATCCGAGGGACTACACAAATCACCTCAGGAATTTTCAACTGGGGGGAGGGACCATCTGGTATCACCACAGAGTGGGGCAAATCTATTTTCCTTTCAAAATTCTCCTTTTAAAAGCTGAAGCAATCTTCAGAAGGGAGATGCACGTCCATCATGTGCTGGAGACTGAGAATACTGGTAGGCTGTCACTGCAGGAGAATATATATACTGTGACTTCAGTATGCTCCATCTCCTGGTAGAGGTGCATAACCCACTGGTCCTGAATCCATCTGTCTACATGCTAAGAAACAGCTGGTCTCCCATGTGCAACAAACATGATCACAAGAACCAACATACTCAAGGGCTTCCTGCTTCTCCTTGCGTTTTTCCTCCTTCAGCTTCAACTTCTCAGCTTTCTCTCGATCCTCTTTTTCCTTTTTCTCCTTTTTCTCCTTCTCTTTCTGTCCTTTCTCCTCATCTCTCTTCTTCTTAGCCTCCTCCTTGGCACGCTCCTTTGCAGCTCTGGCTTTCCTCTTTTAGTTTCTCTCTCTCTTCCTTTTCGGCTTGCAGCTTTAGGCGCTTTTCCTCACGCTCCTGCTCCTAGTTTCCACAGAAAAAAAAGATATTGATAAATGACCCTCATGTACTTTAGAAAGAATTCAACTTCTTTTTAAATTCAGAAACATATTAGTTTGGTGGCTCGGCACAGGGAAAACATGGGCTCAAGAACCACCATGAGTGTCTTGCACAAAAATTACCTTACATAGAATGGAAAGTGACTGGTTCATACAATACATGATGTCACTGGGGACATCATAGCAACATTTATTTATATTCCGCTTTTTTTAACTTTTTTCAGCGCTTCAAATGGATTACATTCAGGTACTATAGGTATTTCCTTATCCCCATAAAGCAATCAAATCTCATTCTGTGTGTTATAAATTGTGATACAGTTCCAAACATGCAGTCCCCAGGAGACTGCAGGGGAGCTGGGTAAAGAACTTAAAATATTGACCCAGCAGTTGATTTTTAAATATAGGGAGCTTATTATTGGTTCTTTTGTGAGTTTGCTAACCTTAAACAGTGTTTTCCGTAGATAGCAGGGAGTTTAGCCATGCATAATGGGTGACCATCATCCGTGATGTCACGAAGGCGGAGCTACTCTTAGCTCAAAGAGCTTTGAAGTGCGCCTGCTCTCAGGTTCCCATGCTCCTCAAGCTCCCTCTCAGTTGGTTTTCCAAGCTAAGTGCTGTGTAGGTGTTGTGAGGATGGAAGGCTGTCCAGGGAGGTGGGTGGGAATGCATGGCTAAACTCTCTGCTATCTACGGAAAACACCGTTTAAGGTAAGCAAACTTGCTTTTTTTCCAGCGATAAGCAGGGCATTTAGCCATGCATAGTGGGAGTCCCCAAGCACATAGGTTGCAAAAAGACATTTCCAAATCATCTGTTGTATTATAGAAACATACATAGAAACATAGAAATGACGGCAGAAGAAGAGCAAACGGTCCATCCATTCTGCCCAGCAAGTTTCGCACTTTTATTTTCTCATACTTATCTGTTACTCTTGCTCTTAGTAACCTTTTGATTCTATTTCCCTTCCACCCCCACCATTAATGTAGAGAGCAGTGTTGGAACTGCATCTAAGTGAAATATCTAGCTTAATTAGTTAGGGGTAGTAACCGCCGCAATAAGCAAGCTACACCCATGCTTGTTTTACCCAGAATAAATAATCCAGTCCTTGTTGGTGTTGTCTCTATATAGATCCACTTTTCTTCATTCCCCCTGCAGAGAATTATGCTGGATATGCATTTAAAGTGAAGAATCAGACTTTCTCCCCTGCCATTGAAGCAGAGAGCTATGCTGGATATGCGTGAAGTATCAGACTTTTCTCCCCTGCTGTTGAAGCAGAGAGCTATGCATTGAAAGTGAAGTATCGGGCTTATTTGGTTTGGGTAGTAGCCGCCGAAACAAGCAAGCTACTCCCCGCTTTCTTGTGAATGCAAATCCTTTTTTCCACATTTCCTCTTGCCGTTGAAGCTTAGAGCAATGTTGGAGTCGCATTAACCGTGTGTATGTTTGTTGAATAAGGGTATTATATCTCCAGGTAGTAGCTGTCATTCCCACGAGCCACCCACTCTTCATTCACGTCCTCTAGACTTTATGGATCCACAGTGTTTATCCCATGCCCCTTTGAAGTCCTTCACAGTTCTGGTCTTCACCACTTCCTCCGGAAGGGCATTCCAGGCATCCACCACCCTCTCCATGAAGAAATACTTCCTGACATTGGTTCTGAGTCTTCCTCCCATGGAGCTTCAAATTGTGACCCTGATTCACTTCCCTTTTCTTACTCGATATTCCTCTCTCTATGCAGCACAGCATTCTTCTGGCTTAGCTATCGCCTTATCACATTGTTTTGCCAACTTCAGATCATTAAACACTATCACTACAAGGTCTCTCTCCTGCTCTGTGCACATCAGCCTTTCTCCCCCCATCGAATACAGTTCATTCGGATTTCCACTCCCCCATATGCATGACTCTGCACTTCTTGGCATTGAATCTCAGCTTTCATATCTTCTACCACTCTTCCAGCTTCCTTAAATCCCGTCTCATTCTCTCCACTCATCCGAAAAAAGACAAACCTTACCTTCTATCCTGTCCACAATGTCGCTCACAAAGATATTGAACAGACCGGTCCCAACACCGATCCTTGCGGTACACCGCTTAAAACCGTTCTCTCTTCAGAGAGAGTTCCATTTACCATCACACATTGTCTTCTGTCCGTCAACCAGTTTGCAATGCAGGCCCCCACCTGGGCACTCACTCCTAAGCTTCTCATTTTATTCACCAGTCTCCTGTGCGGGACTGTATCAAAAGCTTTGCTGAAATCCAAGTAGATGACAGAGTGCTCTTCCTTGATCCAATTCCTTGGTTACCCAGTCAAAAAGTTCTATCAGATTTGTCTGACAGGATCTTCCCCTGGTAAATCCATGCTGCCTCTGGTCCAGCAATTCTCCCGACTGTAGATAGTTCACTATTCTCTCTTTCAACAGTGATTCCATTACTTTTCCCCACCACAGAGGTGAGGACTAACTGGTCTGTAATTACCAGCCTCTTCTCTGTTTCCACTCTTGTGAAGCAGGATCACCACCGCTCTTCTCCAGTCACTCGGCACCACTCCCGTTTCTAGAGATCTATTGAAACAGGTCCCACAGTGGACCCGCCAGCACATCTCTGAGCTCCCTCAGTATCCTGGGATTGAACCTCATCAGGCCCCATGGCTTTGTCCACTTACCTGGAGGAAGAACTAGTATGGATTTGTCCACTTACCTGGAGGAAGAACTAGTAGGCTGGGAAAACGAGAGAGATGTGGAACAACAGTGGACCAAACTGAAAGGAGCAATACCAAGGCAACTAATCTATATGTTAGAAAAGAAAAATGAAACCTATCTGGTTCTCCAAGGAGGTGGCTGACAAAATAAAGGCTAAAAGAACAGCGTTCAAGAAATACAAAGGATCCCAAAGGGAGGAGCACAAAGAAGAATATCTGGTAGAACTGAGGGAGACAAAGAAAGTAATCAAGATGGCAAAAATTCAAGCGGAAGAAAGGATTGCCAAAGAGATTAAGAGAGGTGACAAAACATTTTCAGATACATCAGTGAAGGAGAAAAGTTCAAAGTGGTATAGTGAAATTGAAAGGTGAAAATGATCAATGTGTGGAGAGAGACGAAGAAATGGCAGAAATATTAAACAAATGCTTCAGTTCTGTGTTCACTAAAGAAGACCCTGGAGACGGACCATTGCTAGTTAACAAGAAAATGGAGGGAATTGGAGTAGATGTAACTCCATTTACAGTAGAGAATGTATGGGAAGAGCTGAGGAAAACTGATGAGGGGGAAGCTGGAAGGGCTTCCTTCGTTCAGAACGGACAGTCGGAGCCACCATTTTGATATCTTTTTTCATGGAGCGTGTCCCGCGTACTTTGTGGGACATTTGCTGGGTCAGCTGGTTCCATTAAGATTTTAGACCCCACCGGAGACGTCTCATGTGTAGACTGTATTCTGGACTACATGAATTGCTGCCGCCATATGACTCAAGAGCACCAGTATTTGACAAGCTGGAACTACTGTCTGACGTAAAAGAGAGTCTGAGAAAGGCTCTGGATATTGGTGTTTGAATTAATGCTCCTATGAATTGAATGGTTTGCAAGGGATGGAGTTGAGATTTCTCGTATTTCACTATCCATCCCAAGTTTGTAGACAAAGGGGCGTGCATTCCACTTGTTTCAGGAGTTGTGGATTGGGAGATACCAGAAGCCAGTTGTCCAAGTAAGGGAATATGTTTATTCTTGTTTGCATAAGTGTGCCACAACACAGCAAGACATTTGTGAATACTCGTGGGGCAGAGGAGAGACCAAATGGGAGTACCTTGTATTGATAGTGATGATTCACAACCTGGAAACAAAGGTAACGCCAAAAAATCCTTGTGGATGTTATGCGAGTGTACGCATCCTTTAGATCCAGTCGTTAGTTTGTAGAAAGGGAAGTACTGTTTTGAGAGAACTCATTTTGAATTTTTCTCTTGTGATGGTGTTTGTTTAGGGCTCGAAGGTCTAAAATAGGGTGTAGGACTCCCGACTTCTTGGGAATGAGGAAATATTGGGAGTAGAAATTGTTCTCCTGAGAAGAGGGGATTGGCTGGATTGCCCTCTAGCGAAGGAGAATGGAAACTTCTGTCATGAGAGAAGGGACTTGATTTTGGGGAGTCTGAGGTGATGAGATGTGGAAGAGTTGGGAATGAGATGTGGAAGAGTTGGGAAGGAGCTGAAATGTAGCTGGTACCCTTGAAGTATAATACTTAACACACATTGATCTGTGGTAATTGTAGACCACTGGGAATGAAATAAGCATAGTCTCCCCCCACGTGAACTGTTGTGGCAAGATGATTTAAAAAGACTGCTTTGGTGTCTGTTGAGAGGCTTGTGGTTTTTTGTTGTCTTGGTGTTCTTTGTCGTGGTCTTTTGTCCTTGCAGATGGGATTGCTGTCTCTGAGGTTGCCTATAACTAGGTTTGGTAGGTTGATGGTAGCGGTATGGTCTGCGATAGTGGTAACCTCTTTTAAATTGACCCAAGAAATATTTTAGATGTTGAAGGCGTATCCAGAGGTGTCGTCAAAGACTGGACCGCTATATTCTGTTCTTCAATAAGAGACACTGTCTCTCGTAGCTTCTCCCCAAAGAGGTTATCTGGTCTGCAAGGCAATTGGTTAGCCTATCAGGTACATCTTCTCTAATACTGCTGGCCCTGAGCCCATGCCAGACGTCTAGCGGAAATGGAAGTAGCTGATGATCTCACAGAGGTTGTCAAAGGCTTCATATGATGTCCGCAACAAATGATGTAAGCCTTCCTGCAGGTCCGGAAGTGTTGAGGCAGTGGAGCATATCCTTGTGAAGTAGTTAGGAAGGGCTGGAGCTGTTGAGTACAATTGAATAAATATTGTATAATGTAAAACTGGTGGTGGTTTAATTCTAGAATTAAGCATAGAATTTTGGTAAATCTTCTTTGCAAAGTCATCTAGGAGTTTATTGTCCTTTCCGGGAGGTGTATTGATGTATAATCTGTTTTTCTTGGCTCTCTTCATTGCCCGATTCAACGACTATTGAATTGTGAGGAACCTGCACGTTTGAGTAGTAGGAAGTTTTTTGCATTCTGTATTTTAAATCTATTTTCTTAGAATAGATGGAAGGTGTGGAGTATCCCAAGCTTATCCATAAGACCCTCCAATATTTGGTGGGGAGGGGTAGAGCAGTTGGCTTCAGATGGAACGTCTAGTATTGGGAGAATCCCCATAACTTCAGATCTTGGATCTGGAAGTTTTCGAGTTCTATATTTAAGGCTAACCCCAGTTTCTCTAGGAATTTAGAGTAAGTTAAATCTTCCGGTGGGGAAGTTGGTTGAGGAAGATCTTATGGGGGGTCTGATGGAATATCTGTTGAACTTCCAGGCGATGTGATACCGGAGAAGGATCTGGTGAAATAGTGTGAACAGAAGAGGGAGGTGATTGCTGTGGAGACCGGCAGGTTATGAGATGGATCTGGAGACCCCTGCGGGTGATGTAGGAACCTGAGGATCTGGTGGTAAAACGTTAGGATCAGATAGTAAGCCATGAAAAAACATATGTAACAGCGTAGTTATTTGAGACATTGTCTCTTCAGCTGTTTGACGATGTGGATGAACAGGTAAATCTGGTTGATTTCTTTGATCGTTTAGGCAGCATCCTAGGGACTGATGAATGAGGAGACCTTGGTCTTTTTGGATTGTTTAGGACGAGCTCCACGATCTGGGGATAACATCTGACAAAACTGATAAAGGAGAGTGATGACCTCCTTGCTGAGATGGAGTTATAGTATGTTTAGTCTTGAAAGATTTCCCCGATTTATTCGGAATTGTTGGTGTTGAGACTTGGTTTTTTCTGGTTATTTATTATTTATTTATTTATTTCGGGTTTTTATATACCGACATTCTCAATACAAGTATCGAATCAGGTTCGGTTTACATATAACAAAACTTTTCGCACAAATGGCGTTACATGGAACAGCGTTTCTTAACATATAACGTATAACATAACATGGTTGTGGGGGGAAGAAGGTTTTTTAGTTTTGAGGTAATTGCTTCGTAGACTGATGAGATGTGTCATAGAAAGACTTCTTCGATGGAGTCGACACATGCGTCTGTAGCGTCGTACGAGGCATCGATGCAGGACGCGACGCGGTTTTAACAGCGCATGCGTCGTAGTCTGTGGAGTGGTCGAAAGCATGCGTGGACACAGACGCCGTGTGCGACGCACGGCCCTCGAGGCCGAGTGTGCGCATCAAGGGGCCTCGGATCGGGGTTTTTGCTTACCCGGGAGGACTTAGTCAAGCAATCATCCGGAGAGGGGGCATATGTTTGCCTCAACCTTTCCATCTTTTCCTTCCGTTGTCTTCTGGCCCGTGGGGACATTTTACCACAGTCCCTGCACGCGGCCTGATCATGGTCGGGACCGAGGCATAAATAGCAATAATTATGCCCGGTCACAGGACATAATTTTGCCGCAGGTACAATACTTAAAACCTGGGCTTTTCTGGCATCCTGTCTTCTTTTTTCTGCCGTTGTCCGTCGCGACGATCTGAAACTTTTTTTTTTTTTTTAATTTAAGTCAGGGCGAGAGTAGCACACACACTTCCGTGTGTAACCATGGAAAACTATAACTGAGAGGGAGCTCGAGGAACGCGGGAACCCGAGAGCACGTGCACTTCAAAGCTCTTAGAGCTAAGAGAATAGCTCCGCCTTCGTGACATCACGGATGACGTTACCCACTATGCATGGCTAAATGCCCTGCTTATCGCCAGAAAATGTGCAGAGCTTTCTTTTAATAAAATCTCTCAAACTTGATTTGTGTATTGTTTAGACATGCAGCCAAAAGGGCTATGTTTATTCTCCAGGAAGTTATACAACACAAGAGAGCAGATATAGATTGTTTGCTGTGCTTAAAGTAATTCTGAGTAATTCAGCAGTTTCTTTAAAGACAAGCCACACTGGTAAAAAAGCAAATTGCTTACTTGTAATAGGTGTTATCCCAGGACAGCAGATGTAGTCCTCAACATATGGGTGACGTCGATTCACGGAGCCCTTAAGCGGGAAAAACTTCTGCAAGTTTCTAGAAGCTTTTAACTGGCTGCCTGAGGCTACTAGGCATGCCCGGCATGCCATATATTCCCTGCCACAGGGGTCTCACTTCAGTCTTGTATGTAGCAATAAGCGATAGCAAAAATAAAATAATAAATTCTGAGGCCCAACTCCGCGGGTGGGCGGTGGTTCCGTGAGGACTACATCCTGCTGTCCTGGGATAACACCTATTACAAGGTAAGCAATTTTGCTTTATCCCAGGACAAGCAGGATGCCAGTCCTCACATATGGGTGATTAGCAAGCTAGAGGCTGAGTCATTGTCCTTGGTAGCAGTAATGCATTTTTGAGGAAATGATGCAGCCGAGATCACAGCAGGTTGGTTGTAGAAGGAGTTGGGTTTAAACTGGAAACAAGTTCTTTAAGACAGATTGTCCATAGGCTGAATCCTGTCGTCCTTCCTTGTCCAAACAGTAATGAGCTGCAAAGGTGTGAAGAGAACTCCATGTTGCTGCTTTACAAATGTCAATGATTGGCACTGAACGAAAATGTGCTACTGAGGTTGACATTGCTCTTACTGAATGAGCCTTTACTCGCCCTTGGAGAGGAAGGCCTGCTTTTTCATAGCAAAACTGTATGCAATCTGCTAACCAATTGGATAGAGTATGTTTACCCACTGCTTTTCCTGGCTTATTTGGGTCATAAGAGACAAAAAGCTGATTGGATTTTCTGAGGGACGTAGTGCGATTCAAATAAAAAGACAATGCAAGTTTACAGTCCAAAGTGTGTAGAGCTCTTTCGCCTTGGTGAGAGTGAGGCCTTGGAAAGAACGTGGGTAGAACTATTGTTTGATTTAAGTGGAATTCCGTAACTACCTTAGGAAGGAATTTTGGGTGTGTTCGGAGAACCACTCTGTCATGGAGAAACTTGTATAAGGTTCATACGTGACAAGTGCTTGTAACTCACTAACTCTTCTAGCTGATGTAATGGCTATGAGGAAAATAGTTTTCCATGTTAGAAATTTCAGTTCACAGGAATCTATGGGTTCGAAAGGAGGACGCATTAATCCTGTTAAAACCAGATTCAGGTCCCATTGCGTGACTGGAGGCCGAATTAGTGGTTTAAGGTGAGTTAGACCTCTCATGAATCTACTGACGAGAGGTTGAGTGGATATAGGTGCATCTCCTATCTTGTTATGATAAGCTGAGATTGCGCTCAACTGCACTCTGATTGACGATGTCTGCAGACCAGAGTCTGAGAGATAGTACAAATAATCTAGAAGAGAAGTTGTGGGGCAAGTGAAAGGATCAATATGTTTTGCTTGCACCAGAAAGTAAACCGCTTCCATTTGAAAGAGTAATTCCTTCGTGTGGAAGGTTTGCGTGAAGCTATAAGCACTTGAGAAACATTAGTTGAAAGATTAAGTGATTGTAGGATTAAGCTTTCAACATCCATGCATGTCAGGGATAGGGATTGAAGGTTGGGATGGCGCAAACCGACCCTGATCCTGAGTGATGAGATTGGGAGCTACTCCCAGGCATATTGGATCCTTGACTGACAGGTCTAGCAGTGTGGGAAACCATACTTGTCGAGGCCATATGGGGCTATGGAGTATCATGGACCCCTTGTCCTGTTGTAGCTTCACCAACGTCTTGGTGATAAGCGGTATTGGAGGATATGCATATAGTAGACCTGAGTTCCAAGGGCGAGCAAAGGCGTCCTTGGGCTGGTTGGTTCTTCTGTTTGTGCAGAGAACAGAAGTTGTCCACTTTGTGGTTCAGATGCGACGCAAAGAGGTCTGTTGTTGGTTGTCCCCAACGTTGGAATATTTTGGTCGCAATGGAGGGATTAGAGACCATTCGTGTGGTTGGAACTGGCGACTGAGTCGGTCTCTGCTAGTACATTTGAATCCCTGCTAGGTAAGTGGCCTGTAGGAACATTGAGTGGTTCAAGGCCCAGTCCCAAATTTGTGCCGCTTCCTGACAAAGGAAGATACGAGCCCGTACCTCCCTGTTTGTTGATGTACCACATGGGTACAGTATTGTCTGTCTGGATTAGCACAGTCTTGTGTGAAAGGCAGTCTTTGAACGCATGCAGCGCATAACGTAATAAGCTCGAAGTTCCAGAAAATTGATTTGATATGTGGCTTCGAGTTTTGTCCAAGTTCCTTGGGTTTGAAGAGAGTGTACATGAGCTCCCCATCCCAAGGTGGATGCATCTGTAGTTAATGTTATCTGAGGGATCGGTTTTTTGGAAGGGTAGGCCCTTGCACAATTGTCCTTGATTGTCCCACCATTGTAGCGAGAGAGCGTAGTTGGTGGGTTACTTGGATTGATAATGCAGTGGTTGAATGGCTTGGATCCACTGTGATTGAAGAGTCCATTGGGTGAGTCTCATGGCAAGTCTTGCCCATAGGAGTGATGTGAACTGTTGAAGCCATGTGGCCTAGTAAAATTAGAAACTGATGAGCTGTCACTTGTGGTTGTATGGATATGGAGTACGCCAACCTGGGACAGTGTGAGTGCACGGTCTTCTGGAAGAAAAGCTTGTGCAAGGTTTGTGTTTAATTCTGCTCCTATGAATTGGAGTAGATGAGACGGGTGCAGGTGGGATTTTGATAATTGATGAGAAATCCCAGTTTGTGAAGTAACTGTATTGTGTAATGCTCCTTGTTGTGACTGACTTTTTATTAGCCATCGTCGAGATAAGGAAAAACATGAACACCTTGTTTGTGCAAATGTCCTGCTATCACTGCTAGGCATTGGTGAATACTCTGGGAGCTGAGGCTAGGCCGAATGGCAAGGACTCTGTATTGGAAATGTTGATGTCCTACCGTAAATCGGAGGGTATTTGCGATGAGGGGGGAATATTGGAATGTGAGTGTATGCATCTTGAAGATCCAGAGAACAAAGCCAATCCCCTTTTTGTATGAGTGGAAGCATGGTGCCTAGGGACACCATCCTGAATTTTTCTTTTCTTAGAAATTTGTTGAGATTCCTGAGATCTAGAATGGGACGTAAGCCTCCGGTTTTCTTTGGAATAAGGAAATCCCGGGAATAGAATCCTCTTCCTTCTGAGTGTGTGGTACGTGTTCCACCGCTTTTGATTTCAGAAGAGCAGATAATTCTGTTTTGTAATTGAGGAATATGTTCGAGATGGGAGTTTTGTGTGGAAACTCCCGAGGGAGAGATGTGAAGTCTAAGGCGGTAGCCTTGGTGAACAATGGACAGGACCCATTGATCTGTTGTAATGTTTGTCCATTCTTTGTAAAATTGGGAAATTCTCCTCCAACTGGCAATTCGGGATAAGGATTAGGTAGTTGGCTCTGCACTCTGGGATGATTTTCAAAACCCCGAGGTGAAGCTGTTTGAGGCGGAGGCTGTGGCCTTGCAGACCGCTGCTGTCTTTGTTGTGGACGTTGTTGAGTCCTTGGAGGTCGTGATCTAGAGGCCTGAGGATAATATCTCCTTGGTCGGTAGAAAGGACGTTTAGTGTCCCTACGTGGTGGCCTGCGGGTTGGATGAGTTGTAGTGTCATATGACAAAGTGGAGAGTTGTTTCAAGGTTTCTGAGTGTTCTCGAAAGCTGTGCCACAGCATCTTGCACCTTTGTGCCAAAACAAATTATCTCCTTGGCACGGTAGGTCCACTAATTTGTCTTGGACTTCAGGACATAAATCTGAAGCCTTTAGCCAGGCCCATCTTCGTCGCGCTGATGCCAGATGCCGCAGTTCTTGATGAGGTTTCGAAAGCATCATAAGCTGCCCTTACCCTCGTGCTTTCCAGCATCCTAGGCCTTTCTGTACAATTTGCTGCTGCTGCCGTCTTGTTGTTGCTGAGGCAGGGATGGTAGAAACTCTTCTATTTGTTTCCAGAGATTTCTCTGGTGCTGCGTCATATAAAGCTGATATGCAGCAATCTTCGAGTTCAGCATAGCTCCCCCGGTAAATTTTCCTTCCCATGAGGTCTAAAAATCTGCTATCCTTCCCTGGAGGGATTGAAGCATGTGTTCTGGATCTGCGTGACTTCTTTTGAGCAGATTCTACAACTAGGGAGTTGTGAGGGAGGTTGAGGTTTTTCAAAACCTGGGGCTGCTTGGACCAGATACGTAGAGTCTACTCTCCTGTTTACTCCAGGGGTTGTGCAAGGGTGTTCCCATATTCTTTGCTGAAGTTGTAAAGTACTTCATGCACTGGGATGGCCAAATTATGTTTTGGAGGATCAACAAATTGTAGTATTTCCAACGTCTGTTGTCGTTCATCTTTTTGGCCTGGAGTTGAAATGGGATGGACTCGGACATTTCCTGAATGAAAGAGGAAAATGACAGGTCCTCTGGAGGTGACTGCTTTTAGCTTGAGGTGGAGTATTCTCAGATAAAAAATCCTCTGAGGAATGCTCTGATTGTGTGTCTGACCATGTGTCTGATGTAGGTTAGTAATGATGAGGTTCCAGTCTTTTAGATGGGGAAACTCCTGATGGTCCTTGTAAGGGATCCTGAATATCTGGTGAACCGTCACTGCCTTCATCCTCCATTACTTCATCAGGTTCTGTAGGTAAGGATGCTAAAAGGTCTTGATACCTTTTAGTGAGTATCGCATGTAGTCTTCTCTCAGAAGAGGTTTCTGGAACTGGCATGGGAAGTATGTTTATATTTTCCTGATGCCTTTGTTTGTTGAAGTAATTTTTCCTTGTACAGGTACTCTAGTTGAAGCTAGAGTGTATAGAGGCATCGATTGGGAAGTAGTTGGAATCGATGAAGTAAGGAATGTAAACATGGAGATGGGAACCATTGATGAAATGGGTCTAGAAGCCATCGTGGTCATCGAGGTTTGTGAGATTATCGATGTCATCGATGGTTCTGGCAGCGCGGAATGGTACTGTCATCGCAGAGGTAGAGTACGGCATCGAGGAAGTCACTGCGGATATCGGGAATGATGAGGTCGCTGGCATCGGCTGGGTAGCCGGCATTGCGGTTGAATCCTCGGTAAGTCTGCCGGCCATCGACAGGGCTGTTTCCATAGACACTGTAGCCGGTATCGGCATCGACATCGATGTCGGCATCGACTCTGTGGTCGGCATCGGCGATGACGCCGATATTTTATCCTTCAGGGCATCGGTGACTATCTGCCTGATCAACGTGGTTAAGTCTGTAACCGATGTCGATGGCATCGATTCCTGTCCGGATGTTACGGAGGTCGATGAAATTTTTTGTTTTTTAGGTACCGGTTCCTCGGGGTGGTAACGGAGGAATGGAACGGTGCCATCGGTGCTTATGTTTTGGACGAGTATCAGATACCAACCTTGTCGATGACGCGGAGGGTGTTGGAGAGGCGGCATCCCCGGAACCCTCTGGAATCTTTTTCTTTATTAAGATCTTTTTTGTGATGCCCACCGGTGAGGATTTTGTGGAAGTCGTCGGCGATGGCGTTGTCTGAATTTGAAAAATTTGTGCCATCTTTCGTGACGAAGCTTCCTACCCTTCACTGTCATTTCTTGGCATTGAGTGCAAGCCGCGATGTCATGGTCTCCACCAAGACAGCGAACGCACTCGACATGCGGGTCCGTTATTGACATAGTCCGGTTGCAGGCCGGGCACTTTTTGAAGCCCGAAGTCTTTTCAGTCGACATCCGTCGATGAATACGGTGTTTCTCTTGGCGAAAAACGTATAGTTTTTGTCACCAGCCGGTGACAAATAGGTGAGACCCGTAAAGGGCAAAATATGTTATAAAAACTTTTCTAGTTGTGAGGTAACTCACAGGGCTCCTATGAACCGCGATGCAGTCAGCAGCGTGGAAAAAAGAAGACTGAAGTGAGACCCCTGTGGCAGGGAATATCATGGCATGCCGGGCATGCTCAGTAGCCTCAGGCAGCCAGTTAAAAGCTTCTAGAAACTTGCCAGAAGTTTTTCCCGCTTAAGGGCTCCGTGAATGACGTCACCCATATGTGAGGACTAGCATCCTGCTTGTCCTGGGATAATGTCAAAGATACCACATTACATATCAGTAAACAAATCAAATACCACTCGTTCTCAGTACACTTCAATTACTAAACTTAAAATCTTTTTAAGACATAGTGTATAAAAGATTTTAAGGTGGGACTACTCAGTGGCAGTGCTGTGCTCTGCCTTGAGAACCTAGGTTCAATTCCTGGGTCAGGACTTCCATTCCCCAGCAGGCTGGGGATGCTGCAGAGGCAGCATCCACAGCCTCTGGTGGTGGGCGAGTAAGCAAAATCTTCCAGTCATTGCACAATGGCAACATCTAGTGGCTGAATTTGTCAGGGTCTAGAAGGAGCTCTGGTGCATGGCCCCTAGCTGAAGGTTGCCACAGCATTACTGGGCTAGGCAAGCTGAGAAGGGATATAAAATGGGGGGGAAAATCCATGAAAAGTTACAAAATGAAGGTTCATGGAACTAGATCCCAGACATAGTTCTGATTAAAATGGAAGCCCAAAGAAACAAAAGGAAACTGCTGAGCCTGATGGGAAAAAAAAGATTTTAAGGTGTAAATAAAAGTGTAAAGTGTGTTTATAATTATACCTACATTTTTGGCAATCATTTTAAAGTAATTTTAATGACCTCTATAAATGTAAATATATGAAATATTTTAAGCCTTAGTCTACATGTTCAAATTTCCTAGCAGTCTGAGATGAGGGGCGATTGAATTTATCTGGAAAGAGAACTAAACTTTATGCTTCTGAATAAAGAGAGATGTAACAGAAGACAGAAGCAAGCAACATTTCTAGTCAAAGGAAAATACTTTACCCTTTGCTTTTTCTTTTCTGTGGAACGTTTAACAATGTTCTCTGTTATCTGGAATTACAAAAAGAGTTTGACACCATGTTTATGAGAGTTTGTGTTTCAATATATGACCAGACAATGATGGATACGTTTTATACATTAAGTTTCACATACCCCACCATTTCTTTGAGAACCTCATGCTGCTATATCAGCTCAGTTGAATGCACAGAAATAAAGGTTAACAAAAAAAACACACTTTTCAATACATCTTACTTGAACAACTGAACACTTGCAGGAGCAAATGTTCTTTAGCACAAGTAGAAACCTGGAGGATGACAGCAGTTATAACAATTAGCAAATATGGGATATGTATGTTTGTGCATGTGCCTTTGAACAATCAGGGCCGGTGCAAGGGTATTAGGCACCCGAGGCAAACATTACAGTCTGGCGCCCCCTCCCCATACACAATTTTAAATTATGCATTTATAACATTTTACATGAAAAATGACATTCTGAGGTAAAATTAATATACAAGTTGTTGTGATGCCAACAAGAAAACTTTGCATCTTGGAATTCATATGGCATCATACCTATTGTCCTCCCGTATCACAGTACTATTTGCCAACACTCAAAGAATAACAACCCCACCTATGAAAAAGAATACCACAAATATTACACCAGAATCTAAAATATCGATACACCTCCTATCAGGAAAACAGAACAGGCCAACAGATCCCTACAGAGAAACCACATGCTAAAAGAATGCTTCATCTGAGTCTTTGCATGCAGAACACAAACCCTCACCAAATACAGAATAAAGCCACATAAAGTATAAATAGAAATGTGCAGACAAAAACTGAGCTGTAAAATGCATCATGCCAGACTCTATACAGTGTAACAATGGAAAAACAAAAATGTCACCATTCCTTGTGAAACAAATCAATAAAATCAAGATACATAAATTAATCATATTATAAAATCATACAAATAAAATAATTTCAAAACAGCTGATGAATAGAATATCCAATAATTAAAGACTCATGCAAATTTTGAAAGCTTTACCAAACACCAATAAAATATTTCAAACAGCAGACATCACATACTACCCAATAATTAAAATGGTAGTCAATCAAGAAAAATTAACTTAAAAAGCCACCTTTACTTACCCTCTCCAGCAGTTCTCCTACCTCCTTTTCCCTTGCAGACCACACCAGAAGCAGCAGTAGCTGCTGAAGCTGTCCTCACAGTCCTCTTCCTTAGGGACCACAACCACTCTCTTCTCTCACACACACACACCAGTCACACCCTCAGAACCAGTTTCTGTCTCATACACACCAATCATCTCCCCAACCAGTCTCTCACACACACAAGCACACACATACCAGTCATCTCCCTGATCAGTCTCTCACACATACACACGTCACCTCTCTGGCCAGTCTCTCTCAATCACACAATGCTCTCGCTCTCTTACTTACAAACAGGCTCAATCACACACATGCCCTCTCTCACAGCCACAAGCCAGACAAAAACATGCTCCATCTCTCTCGCACACACACATTGACACACACAAGCACCCTCCCTGTCTCACATACACGAAGCACCCTCCCTTTCTCACATAAATGAAGCACCCTGCTTTCAGACTTGCAGCATGTCACTTTTACTAAAAGTGAAAGTGATGCTCCAACCGTTAAGAAAACCACATTCCTATCAGAAGGCGAAATGACACCCTTCCTTCAGGTTCTGTCCTCCCAAGGGACAGCCACCCACACCGTACAGCTTCTCTTGTTTTACGCTTTCAGGCAATAAAGCAAGTGTCTTTCTTCAAACTATCAGTCGTATGATTATTCATGTGGGAGATATGGAACAGAAAGACATCCTTAGTCAGATTTCCTTTTAAATGGGAAGATTCCAGTCTTGGTCATTTAAAAATATACATTTTCTAAAGGCTTTAAAAAGAACAAAAAAAAAAAAAAAAACCACCCCACCTGGCATCAGTACCTTAAATTTCTGATTTTGCTGAGATGTACATTTTAAATATTTTAATTTTTTTTTTTTTGCTTTAGTATTTGTCCCTACCTACTTTGTTAAATTTTATTTTCCAGAAGAGGGATGCTTAAAATTCAGTAATTTCATCTTTTATCCAACTTTTCAAAAGATGAGCTACCAGCACAAAAGTTGGAGGTATATGTATTGTCACACCCCCCCCCTCCATTCTTTTCCCACCCCCACACTTCTTTTCCCACACACCCCCACAAAAGCACCATTCGTTTCCCACCCACACACACCCCCACAAAAGCACCATTCTTTTCCCACACACACACACACATAAAAACACCATTCTTGGGAGATCACGTGATGCAGTAAGGGGATCAGACGTAAGATTTCCCTTCTCGGCCTTTCTGCCTCCATCCCATCCCATCTAAGGCACCCCACCACCAAATAACTTATATTAATCTGCTCCTAAAGAGTGGGGGAAGCCTTGATTCTTCAACTTCAGACGGATGGCTTCAAGAGACCGCAAAGAAAGAGAGAGACAAGGAGAAGGCCCGATTACCTGAGCAGGCCCCGGAGGAGGAGAGTGGTGTGCCGGAGATAAGCTCGGCTGTGGCCCTAGCAGAGATACGATCAGCAGTCTGAGAGGTGCTGGGGCCCGAATTACTTACCATTTCTCATCAGTTGACAGAGTTAAATGCCTCAAATCGCAGGGTTTGAGTCGCGAGCCACAGCCATTGAACAGCGCATCTCTGATGTGCAAGACGAGCATGACAAAACCCGGAGGGAGCTCGAGTGCCTTAAAGCCACGGCTTCAAAACAATCGGATCGCCTGGAGGACCTTGAGAACTGGTCCCGCCGATCCAATCTGAGATTCGTTGGATTCCCAGAAACGGTGGCTGAGCGCGATTTGGCTGCAATCTTGGAGGAATGGCTGCCCCGTACGTTGGAGCTCTCAATGTCACATGGGCCCTTAAGAGTTGAGCGAGCCCACAGACTAGGCCCTAAACGAGACACAGCAGCACGGCCGAGGGTTGTGATAGCAAAAATTTTAAACTTTCAGCATAAAAATGCGATCCTCCGAGCGCTGCGGGCTGGGAAAGTGTTGGAGTTTGAAAATCACAAGATCCTCATTTTTCAGGATTTCTCTGTGGGCCTCAGCCAGCAACGCAGAGCATTTGCGCCTTTCTGCAATCGTCTATATGCCCTGAACATGAGGGCTGTCCTCGTGTATCCGGCTCGTATTAGAGTACCTACCCGTGATGGCGTCCGATGGCTTAACAATCCTGAGGAGGCCCGGGAGTTTTTGGCAACCTTTGGAAATGCTGCGTTTGAGGCAACCGGAACAGATCCCTGAGTCCCTGTGAGTTCTTTCAAGGAGCGGTGGGCTGCGGGAGGATGTCGGCACTGGATCGATGTGGCCTTATGAAGTGGCCCGCGCTACATTATGGCGCGAGTTGCTTCCTTCAGTTCGGGTGCTTTTGTCTGTTTTCTTTTCTTCTTTGTTTGGCGCTCGACGCCTGCTTGTGAGGACCAGCATGTTGACTCGCAACTCTTCACCCTGGGAGACCTGCTTGGGGAGTCATTGCGTGCGGTGAACGGGCGGGGATCCTCATTCTCTCTGCCAGCTCGCGGCAGGTGCTGGAGGAACTTGGTCCGGACCCAGGGGGATGCCGGTGGGAGGCCGAAGCAGGCGATCTCTCCCGCTATTTTTTTTTTTTTGGGTCTTTTTTCCTATATTATTTTATATCTTTTCTTTGTATTTCTTCGGTGGGTTCAACAGTTTACAGTCGGGGCAGCCTAAGTTGAAATGCTGTTCTGTGCTCGCCTGTGTAACATATTTGGGGGATGTGGTATGCTGCCTGGACACTCGTTCTCTGGGGTGATTTTGTTATTGACATGTTTTTTACTTGAGCGTTTGTGCACTGCTCCAGGCACATTTTTTGTGATGGTGGGGGGGTGGAGAGGTCGGTGCATTAAAAGTGATCTCCTTGGTTCAGGGAATGTATTTCCCTGATGGTAAGCCCGGAAAGGGAGGGCTGGGAGGAAGGAGGGGGGAAAGGGAACTGTTATTGATGCATGGACGAGATGCTGTGATGGGGGTCCATGTGTGAAGTGTATAGGTACTTTAGAACGTTGGATGCTAGGGAGGAGTAGAGCAGGGATCCTAGCTGGGAGGATCCTCGCTTCCCAACTTATCTTAATTTTTTCCATTTACTCTGATGACTTGGAGGTAGATGGCTAATCAACAGGTGCGTCTGATATCCTGGAACATATGCGGTATCAACTCTCCAATTAAGAGAACAAAAATTCTTACACGCCTTAAAAAGAAGACAGCAGATTTGGTATTTCTTCAGGAGACGCACCTTACTGATTTAGAACATAAAAAGCTCGGCCGTGGATGGGTGGGATCAGTGCATTTTGCTTCTGCTACCTCCAAGTCAGCTGGGGTTGCTATTTTAATACATAAACGCTTGCCTATTTCAATCAAACAAGAAATTAAGGATCCTTAGGGCCGCTATATTATATTGCTTGCTGAAGTATTCCATACCCCGGTGGTCCTGTGTAATCTATACGCTCCAAATAACTCGAGTATGGCATTCTTTCAAACTGTCCACGATAAATTGGTACCCTTCATGGATCAAAACATTATAGTGGGGGGCGATTTTAACACTGTTAAAGATCCTCAGCTAGATAGGGGTGGAGCAACGGGACTAGGTAGAGGTGTTATGGGTAAACATATTACCCTCCTTGAGCGTGAGTTAGATTTAGTAGATGCATGGCGTCTTTTGAATCCTACGGCAAAGGATTTTACGTACCTCTCACGCTACATACTCCCGCCTTGATTACATTCTACTTAGCATTGGTCTGTTTTCTAAGCTCGTGGATGCAGGAATCGATGCTATTATACTCTCTGACCATGCACCTGTGTGGGTGGAATTAACCTGGTCTACGGGGACCCCAGCCATGCCGAACTGGCGATATCCTTATTACTTGGATGGGGATGTGGGCTTTCGTGAGCACCTCCAAGCTAAATGGAAGGAGTTTGCTTCCCATAATGAGCAACATGTGGGAGACCCAGTGCTTTACTGGTACACATCTAAGGTTGTCATGAGGGGGGAGATTATTTCTTACATGGCACATAGGAAGAAAATGTTAGACAAACGAATTCTAGCCTTAAGCTCTCAGCTCCAACGTGCCAAGCAGAAATTACTATATGATAATTCGCCTGCCCAGCGGGATCTTTACCTTTCTGTTCAAAATGCCATCAATTCCCTATTACACCAGAGGGCAAAGAAAAGTTTGTTATATTACCAGCATAAATTGTTTCAAATGGGGAATAAATCTGGCAAGATTTTGGCCAATATAATCAGAGCAAGGCGGGCGTCCCACTTTGTGGCCGCCCTGAAATCCCCCACGGGACGCTTAGTCACAGATACCCCTTCCATTTTCAAAACTTTTCGGGATTACTATGCGCATTTGTATACTACAGAGCGATGGGACTTAGAGCGATGCCACCGTTTTTGCGATAACATTGAGCTCCCTCAAATTACCATTGAGCAACAAGCCCAATTGAATCAGCCGATTTTAGAAGCGGAGACTAGACGTGCTATTTGGCGGGCGAAGCGGTATAAAGCACCGGGCCCAGATGGCTTTACAACCGAATATTTTAAGACTCTGATGCGTTGGTCAAACCACTCACAGACTCCTTTAATGCACTGATTGATAGGGGCTCCTATCCGAGCCAAAGTAATGAGGCCCATATTACGTTAATTCCAAAGCCTGGGAAGGATCCACAATCTCCTACCTCCTTCAGACCTATATCCATACTCAATGTGGATCAGAAGTTGTTGGCCAAGATTTTGGCTGATAGGTTGGCCCCGATTTTGCCTTCCCTGATTAAGCCGGATCAAGTCTGTTTTGTGCAAAAAAGATATGCACTCCAGAACATCCGCCGAGTATTGACGGCCATGGCATTGTGCACGCAGTTTAAGGAACCATACCTGGCCATAAGTTTCGATGCGGAAAAAGCCTTCGATCGGGTGGAGTGGCAATATCTGTTTCATGTATTGGAGCAGATGAATATAACAGACCGCTTCCAAGAGGCGATACATCTCCTCTATCAAGACCCTGTAGCAAAAGTTGTGGCCAACCTGTCTCGCTCTGAGAGTTTTCCTATTTGCCGGGGGACTAGGCAGGGCTGCCCCCTATCTCCGATGCTGTTCATCCTACAGCTCGAACCCCTTCTTCTGGCGATCCAGGCGGCCAGGCAGGTTAAAGGTGTTAGCCTTCAGGATCACACGTTCAAATATGCAGCATTTGCTGATGATATATTGGTCTTCTTAACTCAACCGGGGTCCTCTCTGCCCCACTTAATGTCACTCTTTACTGAATTTGGTTCCTTCTCTGGCTTTAGATTAAACCCTGATAAGTCGGAGGCGCTAGCATTCCCGGATGCGCTGCTAGACAGATGGGAAGGTCCGTTTCCCTTAACTTGGGCGCAGGCACACATATGTTATTTAGGTGTATTTCTGACCACGGAGGTGTCCAAATTATACCATTTAAATATACCACCCTTACTGACTTTCACTTTGGAAAGGGTTCAGCGCTGGCAATCCCTCCCACTATCCCTAGGGGGGTCGCATAAACCTTTTCAAGATGATCGTTTTGCCTAAATGGCTTTATGTTTTTCAAAACTTAGTACTCTCGTTAAAAGTTAAAGATATCAAACAGTTGGAACAAGGAATGCGGCGATTTTTCTGGAGGGGGAAGAAATCTAGGATAGCCCTTTATAGATTACAGGACAAATGGGAGATGGGGGATTTTAGTGTCCCCAATTTCTGTTTGTATATTTTGGCGAGTAATTTAAGGGTGGTGCGGGACTGGTTGGTGGGGGAAAGTTTTTATACTAACCTTCCAGCTGAGCGCACGCTCCTTGGTTCTCTAGATTTGCGTTTTGCCTTACAGACCATGAGGGACAAGCTGAATATATCTGAACCCATAAGCTAGTCTGGTGTCCCCGATTCGTCATGCGTGGTCCCATCTTATGGGATTGCTGCGGCTGCCAAAGGTGTGTGCCTACTTTTTACCTCTGCAGGGCAACTTAGACTTCTTGCCGGTTTCTACTTCCCTAGTTTTTAAAGGCTGGGCAACACGGGGGATTACTTTATTGGGTCACATCTTTGATGACGCTGGGCAGATATTTACCTTGCAGACGATGTCTGAGGTTTATGGCCTGAGAAATTTGTGTGTGTTTTCTTACCTACAACTCTAACATTATGCCAAATCAGTACCAAAGGCCAGCTTGTTGACATCTGGAGTTCATGCTATTGAGGCGTGTTTCTTGTTGGGGATGGAAAAAGCACCTTCCCTCTCGCATTACTATAAACAGTTGAGGGCGGCGGCCTACAAGAATCCATGCTCAGTCTTAGCAAACCGCTGGAATAGTGAAGGAGTGTTCCGGATAACGGAAGCGCAATTAGGTGCCTGTTTCCGACGTATAGCGAAGCTTTCCTCAAATTCATATTACCGAGAAATGCAGTATAAATTCCTGTGGAGAGCGTATGTCTCCTCGCAGCTGGCCTTCCGTTCTGCCTTGGTACCGGTCGATACATGTGGGAAGTGTAACCGGGAAGTTGGGACACTCATTTGTTCTGGGGCTGTGTAGCCATCCAGCGATTTTGGAAGCGTATTGTTTGCTATGTGGCTAGCTTGCTGGGTATCTCTCTGCCAGTGTCTCCTCTCTTGATACTCTTTGATTGCATTCCACCCTTGCGCATTCGGGAAGCAGGACCCCGTATGTTATTTATGAAAGCCTGTTTTGTGGGGAAAAAATTAATACTTATTCATTGGAAGGAATCGACGGCACCCTCCTTTTGGCCTGGCGAAACCATTGGCACCGTTTGATGCAGATGGAACAGCTGACGGCGTGAGCTTCATCACGATTACGTCGTGCATTTCTACAGATTTGGGATCCCTATCTTCAAGCCCTGCCACATCGAGCCCGCAGTTGGATTTTGAATGACTGACCTCATTGACTTCTCATTGATTTCTAAACTGGTAGTAGTGATTCCGGATACCACGTCACAGCATGTCTTAGCTCGATCTCTTGTTGGGTGGAGGGTGGTAAACAGTTGGGGGTTTGATACATTGATCTATTACCGTGTATTGCTTCTTGTTGTGGGATGCTGAAGAAACACTGTCTCGCAAATTGTACTGTAATTAGTGTTATTGGAAAAAGCAATAAAAATTGTTAAACATAAAAAACAAGCACCATTCTTTTCCCACATATACACACAAAAGCACCATTCTCCCCCCTCTCCCACACACACAGAAGCACCATTCTTTTCTCACATACATGCACACAGAAGATTGGTGCAGCCGGTCTAGCTGATCACGTGGCTGAAGAAAGGAAGATCGGCGCAGCCAGAGACCAAGCGCTGAGACTTAGGGGGCGCCGCGGCAGGCAGCCAGCCCCTGACTTGCCCTGCCTCCCCCCCAGTGCCACCCTACTGATGCCCCCCTGGTGGTCCCAGTGGAGGGCCCGGGAGCAATCTGCCGCTCCCGGAGCCTCGGCTGCCACTATCCAAAATGGCGCCGATGACCTTTAGCCCCTACCATGTGGCAGGGGCCAACCAATGGCACCTGTAGCCTCTGTCACATGGTAGGGGCTGAAGGCCACCAGCACCATTTTGCTTAGTGGCAGCCAAGGCCCCAGGAGCGGCAGATCGCTCCCGGGCCCTCCGCTGGACCACAAGGGGGGGGGGGGGGGGAGGTGCTGGCAGAAGTTTGAAAGGGCACATTTTGCTGCCTAGCTCGCCTAGTGGTTCCTCCGGCCCTGTGAACAATGGAAATTGCACTTGAGTTCTGCCAACAAAAAGTCTGCCAAGCACCCCTATGAATCTGTATTAATCTGTTGTAAACTGTTGTAAGGCAATCCATGAGAAATCAAATCAAGTAACAGTTCAACTGAGATTTTTGAAAGGACATCTGTCCAACCAATTGGTATTTCTGCTTAGCCTTTGTAAAGAGGCAACTATCACTATGACTACCGAACAGTCCTCCAAGCATTACTATTCTCCAAACTAGACTATTGCAATGCCCTCCTTCTTGGCCTCCCAACAACCTTCCTCAGACCCTTGCAACTGCTACAAAACACAGTGACAAGATCACAAACAGCAAAAAATCTGATCATATCTCACCGATTCTCAAAAACCTACACTGGCTACCCATCCATTCAGAATACAATATAAAGTACTAACCCTCATCCACAAAGCACTCTACAATGATAAGTTTAACTGGCTAAATGCGGCCCTCCATTTTTACAACCCCCAAAGGAACTTCCGCTCCACTAACATCGGGTTCATTCCAATACCCTCACCAAAAGTGACACACACCTGACCACAACACGAGAATGCGCTCTATCTGTAGCAAGACCCTCGCTCTGGAACAACTTACCAACCCTACTAAGATTGGATCCCACTACTCAATCCTTCAAAAAAAAAACAAACAAAACAAAAAAAAAAAAAAAATGAACTCAAAACACCGCTCTTCCAAAAAGCCTTCCCGACAACTACCTAATGCCCATCTACCAACTGCCTTAGAAGAACATCTTCCCCCCATCTGACCATCTGGTTATTCCTCCATACCTACCCCCCACCCCCCCCCAACTATCCCCACCAGCAGCGCCATATCCCCTCGCTAATTCCAGGACCCCTTGACTCCCTATTAATATAAATATGTACATAGAAATAACCAATCCCATCTCCACTTGAATGTCCTCAATGTTGTCTCTTGATCTTATTTAAACTTTATAATTTATTCTATGCCAAACTGTAAACACTATGTTACTCTAAGCTAGACAGTTAAAATTTATATAGTGTAAGAAATATGAAGTTACAATGTAAAATAAGAAGCCTTTGTCTTCTTAGAACCCCCAGTTGCACTGTAAACAGATGTGATATTTCAGATTGAACACCGATATATGAAAACAAATAAGCTATCAGTCATGAAATACATATTTATCACTTCTAAAGTTTCCAAACAGGATCCTTTGTGTAGAGTGTGCAATTTCACAAGTATCAAAGATTAATTTTATTCCTACCCAATAATTTTGATCCCTTGAATCCAGCCACACCAGTCCACACAGCAAATGGAGACAGAACGGGTTTGTTGGTCCTACACTGCACTCAGCTTGCCAGTATTCTATGTAAACAAGCTAATAAATTTAACAAAATAAATTACACCCTCAACATTACGTACTTACACCATCCTTCCTAACCAGAGGGCTTCCAAGTGAGAATGACTCTTACAACCAGCTGTGAACAAAGGTAACCCAAAAAATACTAGGCAAATCATGGCCCTTCAACACAGTACAGAATTTGTATTGGGTACCTTGTCTGCTCTAAACACCTAAATCATATACTTGGGCACCACTGGTCCTGTACTTGCTAGATTCAAGGAACACAATTTATAGATGCTGATTGTAAGGCCTTTGCTTATTATCGTTGCTTTGTGATTTAGCCCTTGTATCTGTTTCAAGCATTTTGCTTGTATATGTATATTCATGAAAATATAAATAAAGAGTTTAAAAAAAAAAAAAAAAAAAAAAAAAAGAAGGGCTTCCTGCATGACAAAGGCTGTAATTCTGAAATTTGCCTACCCAAACAAATGGCTACCAGAAACAGTCTTCAAAAGTAAGGTCCTTAAGGGAAGCTTTCCTAAACAGCTCAAAAGGCAGGCAACTTAAGCAGTTCAAGACCACATTCAAGTCCCATGATGAAACCAACTCCCTCCCTGGGAGGCTGAATATGCTCGACACCCTCAAGGAATCTCAACACAATGTGAGAAGGTAACAGACTACCCATAATTAGGCTTCTATAACAGGCAATAGCCACAACCTGCACCTTCAGAGTTTTAAGGCAAGTCCTTTCTCCAAGTCTTGTTGTAAAGAGGCCAAAATAGTCACCAGCAAAGCCTTCCTTGCTGCCAATCCTTGGTCTGCACACCACATTTCAAACACCTTCCAAACCATTACATACATCAGAAATGTGGACACCTTCCTAGCTTTCCAAGCGAGTAGACACTATGCCTTCTGAACAACCCTTCTTAGTCAGATGTGAACTTTCAAGGGCCATGCCCATAGGACAAAATTGAGCTAGAACTTCATGAATCACAGGACTCTGGTACAGTTCTCCACTGTGCCAGAGAAGGATTGACCTCCAGAATGAGGTAACATCAAAGGCTCCCTGTCCAACAAACTTATCAGATCTGTATACCAAGGGCACCTGAGCCAATCAAGAACCACTGAAATTACCTGACCATGATGCCTTCTATCCTTTGAATGACTCTACCCAACAAGGGCCAAGGGGAAAACACATACATAAGACTCTGAAGTTGCCATTCCTGAACTAGGGCATCCAAGCTGTTGGACCCTTGGTGCTTTCCTGAGACTGAAGTTGCTTCTTCTGGGCATTTATGCTGGTTGCCATAAAGTTCATTTTCTCTGCTCCTCAATCAATCTTCATCATGGTTAAAATTACAGCTGTTATGCAAGTATGTCCTTTCAAAGGCCAAGCCAAAAGAAAGAATGAAGCCAGGTCCTCCTTTAGGACCAGTCCTTGCCATAGGAGGTGCTGCTTCTTGGGAAAGTATGGAGTCCTGCGATGGCACTCTCACTGACTCGACGCACTTAGGCACTATCTTGAGCAGTTCAGATGGCTTCGCTGAGGAGATTTTTGGTGCTTTAGCAAACAAGGACCCCAAGGAGTCCTTGCCAGGGTAGTGGACTTACTCTGGACCAGTCTGGGGGAGTCTAAAAGATAGTCCTTCCGAGGCCATTCTCTTATCCTGGTCCTGATGATGGTTTTTAGGCCCGGGCGAAGAACACATTGACAAACAGACTGAGCACAACTACCATTTCTGGCTTCCTGCCCTCGGAGTGCTGCTATCTTCGACACTCTCGGTCTCTGCGCCCTCGGTGACATGTGACCACAGTCATGGCACAATTCTTAGTTGTGGTCTGGGACCAAGCAGAGGTAACAATAATTGTGACCATCAGTGACTGACATAATATGTCCACACTGACAGTACTTAAAGCCCGGCTTCTTCGACAGACATGGCAAATAGCATGTGCAAAGCGTGGAAAAAAAAAAAAAAGACTGAGGAGGAAGGTACCTAACACGTTAATGCATGAACCGCCTCGCATGCGCAGCAGAACAAAGCTCTGATTTACTGAAAGTGTGCTCTACATGGTACACTGGAGGAAATTACCACGACAGCATGGCTACTTCAGCCTTGCTTATCGACAGAAAAAAGTACTCTTATTCCCTTGTGTCATTCTTAACAATAAAGCAGAGTTGCTTACCTGTAACAGGTGTTCTCCCAGGACAGCAGGATGTAGTCCTCACATATGGATGACATCATTAGGTGAAGCCTTATTACGGAACTTTGACTGGCACACTGAGCATGCCCAGCATGCCATGATCCCTGTGTCCACAGGAGTCTCCCTTCAGTCTCGTTTGTAGCAAAAAAGTGCAAGCGAAAAATAAAATAAAAAACGTAAGCGGACCCAAGTCCGGATGGGGTGGCGTGTGGGTTTCGTGAGGACTACATCCTGCTGTCCTGGTAGAATATCTGTTACAGGTAATCAACTCTGCTTTCTCCCAGGACAAGCAGGATGGTAATCCTCACATATGGGTGATTAGCAAGCTACAGGCTAACTCATATTACACAGGCCAATAGCAGACAACTCGTGTAACAGGCACAATAATTTGGGTGCTATTGGAAATGATGAGGCAGCCTGAAATCAAAGCAGGTGGTTGTGGAAGGAGTTCGGCATTATACTGGAAAAAATTTTCTCAAGACAGTCCAAAGGCAGAGTCTTGACGGCCTTCCTTATGTCCATGTCGCAGCCTAGCAGATGTCGGCAATTGGTACTAAACGATAGTTTATTTGTTTTTGTTTAAGGCTTTTCTTTACCAACATTTGTCAGAGACATCATGCTGGTTTACAATGCAAAAACAGGGAGAAATCAGTTACAAAAATTATGGATCCACAGAATGGGAGAAGTGAGCGTGCAAAGGATAGAGAGAGAGTGCTAGATGCATAGAGAGGCAGGGATAGATGCATACGTAGGAAATCATAAATAACTAAAACTAAGACAGCATTTTACAACAGCGGTAGAGTATAACAGTATAATCAATATAACAATATAATAGTAGATAACTATTTACAAGTTATGTGTCAACGTCTTGATTGGCTTAAGGGAGAGGCGGGTGAAAAGTTGGCTAGGGTGTTCAAAACATTATGTATAAATAGAAACATAGAAACATAGAAATGACGGCAGAAGAAGACCAAATGGCCCATCTAGTCTGCCCAGCAAGCTTCACACATTTTTTTCTCTCATACTTATCATTTTCTCTTAACTCTTGGTTCTATTTCCCTTCCACCCCCACCATTGATGTAGAGAGCAGTGATGGAGCTGCATCCAAGTGAAATACCTAGCTTGATTAGTTAGGGGTAGTAGGGGTAGTAACTGCTGCAATAAGCAAGCTACACCCATGTTTATTCCCTTTACCCAGACTATGTCATACAGCCCCTATTGGTTGTTTTTCTTCTCTCCTGCCGTTGAAGCGGAGAGCCATGCTGGTTATGCATTGAAAGTGAAGTATCAGGCCCTTTTGGTTTAGGGTAGTAACCGCCGTAACAAGCCAGCTACTCCCTGCTCTGTGAGTGCGAATCTTTTTTTTTTTTTTTTCTTCTCCCCTGCAGTTGAAGCTATTCTGGATATGCGTGAAGCCTCAGCTTTTCTTATTCCCCTGCTGTTGAAGCAGAGAGCTATGCTGGAAATGCTTGATGTATCAGCCTCTCCCATGCCATGAAGCAGAGAGCCATGCTGGATATGCATCGAAAGCGAAGTATCAGGCACATTTGGTTTGGGGTAGTAACCGCCGTAATAAGCCAGCTACTCCCCGCTTTGTGAGTGCGAACCCTCTTTTCTTCTCCCCTGCCGTTGAAGCAGAGAACTATGCTGTATATGCTTGGAAAGTGAAGTATTAGGCTTATTTGGTTTGGGGTAGTAACCGCCGTAACAAGCCAGCTACTCCCCGCTTTGTGATATCAAATCCTTTTTTCCACATTTCCTCTTGCCGTTGAAGCTTAGAGCGATGTTGGAGTCACAGTAAGCATCTGTATGTTTATTTAATAAGGGTATTGTCACCGGGCAGTAGCCATCGTTCTGGTGAGCCACCCACTCTACATTGGCGGTCTCTTGACTTTATGGATCCACAGTGTTTATCCCACGTCCCTTTGAAGTCCCTCACGGTTCTGGTCTTCACCACTTCCTCCGGAAGGGCATTCCAGGCATCCACCACCCTCTCCGTGAAGAAATACTTCCTGACATTGGTTCTGAATCTTCCTCCCTGGAGCTTCAAATCGTGACCCCTGGTTCTGCTGATTTTCTTCCTACGGAAAAGGTTTGTCGTTGTCTTTGGATCATTAAAACCTTTCAAGTATCTGAAAGTCTGTATCATATCACCTCTGCTCCTCCTCTCCTCCAGGGTGTACATATTTAGATTCTTCAATCTCTCCTCGTAAGTCATCCGATGAAGATCCTCCACCTTCCTGGTCGCCCTTCTCTGTACCGCTTCCATCTTGTCTTTGTCTTTTTGAAGATATGGTCTCCAGAACTGAACACAGTACTCCAGGTGAGACCTCACCAAGGACCTGTACAGGGGAATAATCACTTCCCTTTTCTTACTCGATATTCCTCTCTCTATGCAGCCCAGCATTCTTCTGGCTTTTGCTATCGCCTTGTCGCATTGTTTCGCAGACTTCATATCATTAGACACTATCACCCCAAGGTCCCTCTCCTGCTCCGTGCACATCAGCCTTCCCCCCCCATCGAATACATTTCATTCGGATTTCCACTCCCCATATGCATGACTTTGCATTTCTTTGCATTGAATCTCAGCTGCCATGTCTTCGACCACTCTTCCAGTTTCCTTAGATCCCGTCTCATTCTCTCCACTCCTTCCGGCGTGTCCACTCTGTTGCAGATCTTAGTGTCATCCGCAAAAAGACAAACCTTACCTTCAATCCCGTCCGCAATGTCGCTCACAAAGATATTGAACAGGACCGGTCCCAACACCGATCCTTGCGGTACACCACTTAAAACTGCTCTCTCTTCAGAGAAGGTTCCATTTACCATCAATAGATTGTAACGGGCAGGAAACATCCAGGGTGGGCAGGTGAGGTTGTGTAGAGATGATCCAATGGAAATTAAGATGCGTGTGGTTTAAGAACATAAGAAAATGCCATACTGGGTCAGACCAAGGGGCCATCAAGCCCAGCATCCTGTTTCCAACAGTGGCCAATCCAGGCCATAAGAACCTGGCAAAAACCCAAAAACTAAGTCTATTCCATGTTACCATTGCTAACGGCAGTGGCTATTCTCTAAGTGAACTTAATAGCAGGTAATGGACTTTTCCTCCAAGAACTTATCCAATCCTTTTTTAAACACAGCTATACTAACTGCACTAACCACATCCTCTGGCAACAAATTCCAGAGTTTAATTGTGCGTTGAGTAAAAAAGAACTTTCTCCGATTAGTTTTAAAATGTGCCCCCTAGTCTTTCTACTATCCGAAAGAGTAAATAACAGATTCACATCTACCCGTTCTAGACCTCTCATGATTTTAAACACCTCTATCATATCCTACCTCAGTCGTCTCTTCTCCAAGCTGAAAAGTCCTAACCTCTTTAGTCTTTCCTCATAGGGGAGTTGTTCCATTCCCCTTATTTTGGTAGCCCTTCTCTGTACCTTCTCCATCGCAATTATATCTTTTTTGAGATGCGGCGACCAGAATTGTACACAGTATTCAAGGTGCGGTCTTCACCATGAAGCAATACAGAGGTATTATGACATTTTCCGTTTTATTCACCATTCCCTTTCTAATAATTACCAACATTCTGTTTGCTTTTTTGACTGCCGCAGCACACTGAGCCGACGATTTCAATGTGTTATCCACTATGACACCTAGATCTCTTTCTTGGGTTGTAGCACCTAATATGGAACCCAACATTGTGTAATTATAGAATGGGTTATTTTTCCCTATATGCATCACCTTGCACTTATCCACATTAAATTTCATCTGCCATTTGGATGCCCAATTTTCCAGTCTCACAAGGTCTTCCTGCAATTTATCACAATCTGCTTGTGATTTAACTACTCTGAACACTTTTAGGGTTTAGGGGTATGCTTCTTCGAAAACCATGTTTTAACTTTTTTTTTTTTTTTTTAATTTCTGTGCGCATTGCTCCAGTCTGAGTTCGGGTGGCATGGAGTTCCAGACATAAGGACCAGCAATGGATATGGCCCGCTCTTTGGTTGACTTGAGATGCAAAGGTTTCAGAGAAGGAGTGTGAAGAGTACCTTTATATAATGATCTGGTAGGTCTATTGGAAGTGGATAGTATCTTTCAGCCACTGCATGTTCTGGTTGTGGAATGTTTTATGTATGATGGTGAATGTTTTATATGTTATGCAGTGGTGGATAGGGAGCCAATTCAGATCTTTGAGATCGGGGTTGATATGGTCCAATTTGCGTGAGTTTGTGAGTATTCTGGCAGCGGCATCCTGAGTGTTGAGTTTAAAGTAACAGTCTTTCATGGTCGCACTGATGAATTTTTGGAGGTTGAGGTGATTATCGATTGTGACGCCTAAATCTCATGCATGTTGTGAAAAAGAGATTGGGGGGGGGGGGAATATTAATGTTGTGATGAGGCGATGCAAAAGTTAATAGTTCCGTTTGAGAAGAGTTTAGGGCAAGTTTAAGGTGGGTGAGGAGGCTATTTAGAGATGAAAGTGTGTTTTCCCATCTTTTAAGGGTGCAGGTAAGGGAGTCTGTAATGGGGACGAGTATCTGAATGTCATCGGCATATAGGAAGTGGGGGAGGTCAAGATCGTAGAAGAGCTGGCAGAGGGGAAGTAGGTATATATTAAAGAGAGTCGAGGACAGTGAGGAACCTTGGGGTACGCCTTGGTGGAGATGAATGGGTTTGGATCCGTATTCATCTATTTTAACTTTATACACTCTATTGGTAAGGAATGATTTGAACCATTGGAGGGGGGTGTCGGAGATGCCAATTTCCTTGAGGCGTGTTAGGAGTATGCTGTGGTTTACTGTGTCGAAAGCCGCAGACATGTCAAGTACTGCCAGCAGGTATGAGTGACCTTTATCAAAAGCCTTGTAGAATGGTGTCAGTGAGGGAGAGCAGGAGAGTTTCTGTGTTGATTAGTTTACGGAAACCGAATTGAGAAGGGAAGAGGATGTTATGAGTTTCAAGGTGGTCAGAGAGCTGTGTGTTTACTACTTTTTCGAGTATTTTGTATAGAAAAGGGAGGTTGGAAATGGGTCGGATGTTGGAGGGGTCATTATGGGCAAGATTAGGTTTCGACCAACGCTTGCTTAAGGAGGTCAGGTACAATTCCCAAGATGTCAGCAATAGGTTTTGCAATGGTACTAAGGATGGATAGTAAAGCTTTGGGTATAGTGTCTGAGGGGTGTCTGGCTAGTTTCATTTTTTGGAGTATCCTTTCTATTTCAGTGGAGGAGGTCAGTTCAAAATTGTTAAGGGGAGTTTGTGCAGAAGTAGTGAGTGGTGTGGGAGGCGAGGATGTGGTGGGGGAAGCATTGAATGAGTTTATCAATTTTTTCACTGAAGTAGAGGGCAAGTTTATCACATTTTGATTGTGTGTCTGAGCTTGTCGGGTTGGGACTGGGGGCTTTGGTGAACTCAGTTACATAGGAGAAGAGAGCTTTCACATTAAATTGCAGGTCATGTGTTCTGATCACAAAGAAGTCTTTTTTAGTTTTAAGTATGGCAGTACGGTATCTGTGTAGGGCAATCTTGTAGTTGGACAAGAGGGGTGGGGTAGGGTCTTGGCACCATTTCTTTTCCAGGAATCTCAGGGCCTGTTTAAGTTCCTTGAGTTCGGGAACGTACCAGGGATTTTTAGTGTTGCTAGATGTGTTTAGGGTTTTAGTGGTGAGGGGGCATATCGAGTTGGCAATGTTGGTTGTGATCTCGTTCCAGGATGAAATGGCAGATTCAGTGTCAGTGAGGTCAAGTTAACTAAGTTGTTGAAGAGGGTGGTGATGAGGTTGTCTCTATTGCATGGTTTCCTGAAATATGATGGTTTTGTTGGAATGGGCATCAGGGCGGTTGTAGATTAAGGAGAGTTGGGTTGTTAGGAGAGAATGGTCAGACCAAGGTATAGGGGTGCAGGAGGGGGCTGCGTTGGATTGAATTTGGGAGTTAATTAATATTAAATCCAGGGTGTGGCCAGCTTTGTGGATGGAGTGTTGACTATTTGAGTGAACTCCATGGCTTTGAGTGAGGAGAGGAAGAAGAGGGTGTGCAGGGAGGTAGCGTCAACGTGGAGGTTGAAGTCTCCGAGAATAATGGCAGGGCTGTCCAGATCGATGTTTTTTGTGATAAATTCTGTAAGTGGTAAAGGGTTGTTATCAAGGAGGCCAGGTGGGGTGTATATAAGGCAGATTTGTAAACAATTTGCTTTAAAGAGGTCAATTTCTAGTTTGGATATAGAGTTTGCAGTGAGCAATGTGAGTCTGAGCTCTTTTTTAGCCACTAGGACAAGCCCTCCTCCTCTTCTTTTTGGTCGAGGTATTGAGAATATATCATAGCTGTGTATGGGTAGTTGGTTAATGAGTACGATGTCTGTTTCATTAAGCCAAGTTGCAGTTAAAGTGAGTATGTCAGGATTAGAGTCTAGGAGGAACATAAGAAACATAAGAACATGGAGAGAGACACCGGGTGAGAAACCCTTTTCCTCCATTTACCTGCGATTTCTCCCTGAACCGGGGGTTACAAGGAGATTCCAGAGCCACGACGGAGGTAGAGCCTGACAGCCCGGCCGCCCCGAACCGGAACTGGAGGCGGGACTATAAAATCTTGCTGACGGTGGCGCGCCTGGCGTCAGCCCCTGGCGCGCGCCCCTTAGGTTCTGACTGGCTTAGCCTGGCTTTGCCTGAGTAGCCTGGAAACTTCGGAAATGTAAGTTATATTTTTTCTTGATAATTTGTTAAGGATCTCAGCCCGTGTCTCTCTTCAAGAGATTCGCCTTAAAGATAATATACTCCTAGTTTCCATCTACGGCCAGAAGAGTCCAGGTTATAATTTTCTACAAATAATTATGCCTCATACAAAGAGAAAGGCAAGATTACGCCTTGTCTCTACTAATACCGCATTACCTGGACAAAGACTGGTAGCAGATTGGTTGGAATCCTCTCAAATGACCCCGGAAGTACAAGCCGCTGTGTGGGAGGGTTTAGAGCCAAACCTCCCACACCAGGCCTCAGAAATATCTTTAAGCCCGGGGGCACCTGAAATACCATCTCCCCCTGGCTATAAGGGGATTCTTCCCCTAACAGAGCCTGAGGATAACCGGATAGAGGGAATTGGAATTGGAACTGTATCAGACCTGCAAGAAGATGAATCCAAAAAGAGTGGTAATTTGGAGGAATCACCTCAGATGGAAAAAGATCTGGAAATTGCTGGGGGAAAAAAGATCCCAAATAGAACCTAGAGACTCTAGTACACCTAAGATGTCTAGTGGAGATGTGGTTGATTCGGTAGATTGTTAAAATTAAAGTAATGAAACCTAGTACTGTAACATTAGATTCCCTTTGGAATTATATGGTTAAGATCGATACTCTTATTGTAAACCTAACAGGTGAAGTTAGACAGAGGAATATATCTGTGAAGGAGAATAGAAAAAAGATCCAAGAACAACAGGAAAAAATAGGTAAAATAGATAATTGGTTGAAACAGGTAGAAAAGGTTCAGGAGATTCAAATGAAAAATGAAATTTTATATCAAAGAAAAATAGAATTGCTGGAGAATACTGTCAGGGCATTGAATTTAAGGATCATAAATTTTCCTGTTTCTGATTACTTAAACCCAATTGAATTGTTTAAAACATGTGTCATCAAAATCCTTAACATACCTGAACAAGCTATTCCTGTAGTAGTTAGAGCCTTCTATGTTGGGTTTAAAAAGAGAAAAGAGCAGGTAGAAAGAGTAGATAATGAGAAAGAACAAATTGTGGAGTCATCTATGAATATATCAGACTTATTACAAAAGTCTCATGAACTAGATATTAAAGACAGATGTACTCTATTAGTTCAATTTGCATTCACTACGGATAAGGATAATGTGTTAAAATTCTTTCGAAACAGATCAAAAAATGTTTTTGATCAAAAAATTTGGATCTATCCCGATTTGGAAAAAAATACCCAACTGCGTAGGAAAATGTTTTTGGGATTAAAAAAAAGAAGTAGAGGAGAAAGGAGGTCTTTTCCTCCTAAAATATCCTTGCAGATGTGTAATTAAATTAGGGGGAAAGGATTATTCCTTTCTAGACCCAGAACAGCTAAAAAACCTCCTCGGTAAATAGAGTCAGGTGAATAAGGAATAATAGAGGTTTATGTACTAGGATAAATAGTATTTAATTTCTTTGCAAGAAGGCTCCTTTTCTTTTCTTTAAGTAACGGATCTCAAAAATTTCTTGTAGTTAGTAGGGCCATTTACTGAGGACAATTGTTAAATGATTATTTTGCAATTTTAAAATGTATATGGGATGTAAATGACCTGTATTTCATTTGACAAGATATTTGTTAAAATTCTTGTATTGGATTGAAAATTCATAAATAAAAAAAAAAAAAAAAGAAACATAAGAACATAAGAAAATGCCATACTGGGTTCAGACCAAGGGTCCATCAAGCCCAGCATCCTGTTTCCAACCGTGGCCAATCCAGGCCATAAGAACCTGGCAAGTACCCAAGAACTAAGTCTATTCCATGTAACCATTGCTAATGGCAGTGGCTATTCTCTAAGTGAACTTAATAGCAGGTAATGGACTTCTCCTCCAAGAACTTATCCAATCCTTCTTTAAACATAACTATATTAACTGCACTAACCACATCCTCTGGCAACAAATTCCAGAGTTTAATTGTGCGTTGAGTAAAAAAGAACTTTCTCCGATTAGTTTTAAATGTGCCACATGCTAACTTCATGGAGTGCCCCCTAGTCTTTTTATTATCTGAAAGAGTAAACAACCGATTCACATCTACCCGTTCTAGACCTTTCATGATTTTAAACACCTCTATCATATCCCCCCTCAGCCGTCTCTTCTCCAAGCTGAAAAGTCCTAACCTCTTAAGTCTTTCCTCATAGGGGAGCTGTGCCATTCCCCTTATTTTGGTAGCCCTTCTCTGTACCTTCTCCATCGCAATTATATCTTTTTTGAGATGCGGCGACCAGAATTATACACAGTATTCAAGGTGCGGTCTCACCATGGAGCGATACAGAAGCATTATGACATTTTCCGTTTTATTCACCAATCCCTTTCTAATAATTCACAACATTCTGTTTGCTTTTTTGACTGCCGCAGCACACTGAAACGACGATTTCAATGTGTTATCCACTATGACATCTAGATCTCTTTCTTGGGTTGTAGCACCTAACAAGGAACCCAACATTGTGTAATAATAGCATGGGTTATTTTTCCCTATATGCATCACCTTGCACCTATCCACATTAAATTTCGTCTGCCATGGGAGAATTAGAATGCATAGCAGTGAATGACAGACTTAATTGGCATCTCAGAGACATGGTGGAGAGAGGATAACCAATGGGACAGTGCTATACCGGGGTACAAATTGTATCGCAATGACAGAGAGGAGCACCCGGGAGGAGGTGTGGTGCTTTATGTCCGGGATGGCATAGAGTCCAACAGGATAAACATCCTGCATAAGACTAAATACAAAATTGAATCTTTATGGGTAGAAATCCCTTGTGTGTCAGGGAAGACTATAGTGATAGGGGTATACTACCGTCCACCTGGTCAAGATGATGAGACAGACAGTGAAATGCTAAGAGAAATTAGGGAAGCTAACCAAATTGGTAGTGCAGTAATAATGGGTGCCTTCAATTACCCAAATATTGACAGCGTAAATGTATCAACGGGACACGCTAGAGAGATAACTTTCCTGGATGGAATAAATGATAGCTTTATGGAGCAATTGGTTCAGGAACAGACGAGGGAGCAATTTTAGATCTAATTCTCAGTGGAGCACAGGACTTCGTGAGAGAAGTAACGGTGGAAGAGCCGCTTGGCAATAGTGATCATAATATGATCAAATTTGATTTAATGACTGGAAGAGGAACAGTGTGCAAATCCAAGGCTCTCGTGCTAAACTTTCAAAAGGGAAACTTTGATAAAATGAGAAAAATTGTTAGAAAAAAACTGAAAAGAGCAGCTACAAAAGTAAAAAATGTCCAAGAGGCGTGGTCATTGTCATCTACCGGTTCACCTTTATCCACATGTTTATTAACTCCTTCAAAAAAGTGAAGCAGATTTGTGAGGCAAGACTTCCCCTGGGTAAAGCCATGCTGACTTTGTTCCATTAAACCATGTCTTTCTATATGTTCTGTGATTTTGATGTTTAGAACACTTTCCACTATTTTTCCTGGCATTGAAGTCAGTGTAACCGGTCTGTAGTTTCCCGGATCGCCCCTGGAGCCTTTTTTAAATATTGGGGTTACATTTGCTATCCTCCAGTCTTCAGGTACAATGGATGATTTTAATGATAGGTTACAAATTTTTACTAATAGGTCTGAAATTTCATTTTTTAGTTCCTTCAAAACTCTGGGGTATATACCATCCGGTCCAGGTGATTTACTACTCTTCAGTTTGTCAATCAGGCCTACCACATCTTCTAGGTTCACCGTGATTTGATTCAGTTCATCTGAATCATTACCCATGAAAACCTTCTCCATTACGGGTACCTCCCCAACATTCTCTTCAGTAAATACAGAAGCAAAGAAATCATTTAATCTTTCTTCAATGGCCTTATCTTCTCTAAGTGTCCCTTTAACCCCTCGATCATCTAACGGTCCCAACTGACTCCCTCACAGGCTTTCTGCTTCGGATATATTTAAAAAAATACTGTGAGTTTTTGTCTCTACAGCCAACTTCTTTTCAAATTCTCTTAGCCTGTCTTATCAAAGTCTTACATTTAACTTGCCAATGTTTATGCTTCATCCTATTTTCTTCTGTTGGATCCTTCTTCCAGTTTATGAATGAAGATCTTTTGGCTAAAATAGCTTCTTTCACCTCCCCTTTTAACCATGCCAATAATCATTTTGCCTTCTTTCCACCTTTCTTAATGTGTGGAATACATCTGGACTGTGCTTCTAGAATGGTATTTTTTAACAATGACCACGCCGCTTGGACTTTTTTTTTTTTTACTTTTGTAGCTGCTCCTTTCAGTTTTTTTCTAACAATTTTTCTCATTTTATCAAAGTTTACCTTTTGAAAGTTTAGCACGAGAGCCTTGGATTTGCACATTGTTCCTCTTCCAGTCATTAAATAAAATTTGATCATATTATGATCAATATTGCCAAGCGGCTCCTCCACAGTTAACTCTCTCACGAAGTCCTGTGCTCCACTGAGAATTAGATCTAAAATTGCTCCCTCTCTCGTCGGTTCCTGAACCAATTGCTCCATAAAGCTATCATTTATTCCATCCAGGAACGTTTATCTCTCAAGCGTGTCCCGATGATACATTTACCCAGTCAATATTGGGGTAATTGAAGTCTAAACACACCAAAGCAAGGTGCTGCACTACAAGACAATTAAAGAACACAAAAGTGCAGAGCATAGAACTTTTAGTCCTGATCAAATGAGATTCCAATCATTTTATAAGTTCTGAATTTTATTATTACTCCCATTATTACTGCACTACCAATTTGGTTAGCTTCCCTAATTTCTCTTAGCATTTCACTGTCCGTCTCACCATCTTGACCAGGTGGACGGTAGTATACTCCTATCACTATAGTCTTCCCCGACACACAAGGGATATCTACCCATAAAAATTCTATTTTGTATTTAGTCTCACGCAGGATGTTTATCCTGTTGGACTCTATGCCATCCCGGACATAAAGCACCACACCTCCTCCCGGGTGCTCCTCTCTGTCATTGCGATATTATTTGTACCCAGTTATAGCACTGTCCCATTATTTATCCTCTTTCCACCATGACTCCTGAGATAATTAAGTCTATGTCATCATTCACTGCTATACATTCTAATTCTCCCATCTTACTTCTTAGACTTCTGGCATTAGCATACAAACATTTCAAAGTTTGTTTTTTGTTTGTATTTTCATTCTGCTTTTTAATTGATAGGGATAAGTTAGAATATTTTAGCTCAGGTGAGTTTTTAGTTACAGGCACTTGGACTATTTTTCTAATTATTGGAACCTTACTGTCGGGATGCCCTAATTCTAATGCATCATTAGTATCCTTTGAAGATACCTCCAAACCATGTGCTGCTAAGCGACTGTTGGCTTTCCCCTTTGTTCTAGTTCAAAAGCTGCTCTACCTCCTTTTTAAAGGTTAGTGCCAGCAGTCTGGTTCCACTCTGGTTAAGGTGGAGCCCATCCCTTCGGAAGAGACTCCCCCTTCCCCAAAAGGTTCCCCAGTTCCTAACAAAACTGAATCCCTCTTCCTTGCACCATCGTCTCATCCATGCATTGAGACTCCGGAGCTCTGCCTGCCTCTGGTGACCTGCACGTGGAACAGGGAGCATGTCAGAGAATGCTACCCTGGAGGTTCTGGATTTAAGCTTTCTACCTAAGAGCCTAAATTTGGTTTCCAAAACCTCCCTCCCACATTTTCCTATGTCGTTGGTGCCCACATGTACCACGACAGCCGGCTCCTCCCCAGCACTGTCTAAAATCCTATCTAGATGACGCGTGAGGTCCGCCACCTTCGCACCAGGTAGGCATGTTACCAGGCAATCCTCCTGTCCACCAGCCACCCAGCTATCTGCATTACTAATAATCGAATCACCAACTACTAACCCTTCCCGCCTGGGCAGTAGGCCTTGGGGAGATATCCTCCGTGTGAAAGCACAATACATCACCTGGAGAGCAGGTCCTTGCTACAGGATCCTTTCCTGCTGCACCTGGTTGGTACTCTCCCATCATGAGATCTTCTTCCTCCAAGGTAGCACCAGGGCTGCCAGTCTGAAGTTGGGACTTGGGCTTCTATGGCCCTGAAGGTCTCATCTATATACCTCTCTGTCTGCCTCAGCTCCTCCAGCTCTGCCACTATAGCCTCCAGAGATCGAACTCGTTCGCTGAGAGCCAGGAGCTCTTTGCATCGCATGCACAACTTCTCACCGGTGGGTAAAAAATCATACATGTGACACTCGATGCAAAAGACTGGGAAGCTCCCCACTTGCTGCTGGACTGCTGCCTTCCATCTCAGTTTTGATCAGTTCCTAGTTACGTTTTAGGTTGCTATGGGAGTAGGAATGTGTCTAACGTCCTTTAAATGTATTAGTGAATTCACCATGTGTCTGGTAGTGGCCTACCGGGGTCTGATCGAATTCTCAGTAAAGTTTTTGTTGATGTTTGGTGTTTTTTTTTTTTTGTGAAAGTGGCACCTGCCTATAAATTAAGGGATGAGCTAGGGGTGGGTAGGCGAGGGGTGGGAGGGTTGGTAAATACCTATCCTCAACGACTATTTTTTTTTTTTTTTTTTTAGATGGACTGAGTTGCAGAGTAGGAGTGTGAAGGTAGTAAGGCCTAGAAATTGTGTAAGCGGGGAGAGTATGATGGGAAGTGACGTGTGTACTTTAGTGGGTGGCTTCCTAGGGTTAAGGGACCATTGGTTGATGATAGAGATTGGGAAAGTCTGCATGATGGCTACTGCAGGCAGGCTAGTGACAGATATGGAATTGAAGGGAGTCGAGGAAAACAGTAGAGGTGGTTACTGGAAGTGATGAGAGTGTGATAAGCGCTGTGTGAGGATGGGACAGTTGTGGAAGAGAACTGAAGTGGTGAGGGGGGCCTGGAGTGAAAAGGGAGCGAGCACAGGGGCTGGCAGTGGGGGAGGGGTAATGGGTAGGTGAGAGTGTGGAGTAGGAGGAGCTGTAAAAGGTGGGGTAAGGGCATGGTGGATAGCAAAAGATGGGTATAGAGAGGCTGAAGGGGAGGGGCAAGGGGTGTGCTGGGGGGTTTAGAACGATCTATCCCTCGTTGTTCAACGCGTTTTCTCTGAAGTCACTCGGGAGGGCAGAGCCCATGAGAAGGCCCCAAGGCGTCCGGGATCGACTGTGTCCAAGGTGGAGACACCGGAGGCGGTAGCAGTGTCGGGCGATCAGGGCGAAGGTGCGATGGCCACCTCGGGTAGGCTCACGGCGTTCTAAGCGTTCAAGCGGACTGGGGAAGATCCGGTTTTTGTCACGGGCTGTTATGATCGTGTGCGATTCTCTGTTCTGTGGAGCCGGTGCAAAGTGGCAAGGGCCTCTTGGCAGCCCACGGGGGGGGGGGGGGGCTCCACGTAGGAGTTTGGAGTGACACCATGCACAGGTGGAAGTCCAGAAACTAAGTCGCTGGTGTGGTTGAAAAGTATGGGGTGAGGTTAAAAAGTGAGACTCAAAAGGGCAACTCAAAGGGGCGCTCTAAGGGGCAGGCCCCTTTGTCGTGCTCCTTTGGCGCGTGACGCCAGGCGCGGGGCACCCAGGACTTGCCTTTTAAAGGCCTGGGAGCTCCGGTCACTGGAGTGACATGGAGCTGGGAGTCTCCCTCGCTGTTACAGACACGCTGTATGATGCAGGCGTCTGGTGGGTTGGCAGAGGTGAGTTGCTCGGGACCCCGGTGGGTCTGCGCCAGTAGTGCGGGGTAGAGGGCATCGGCGGAAGATGTCCGGCTGGGTGCAGGCCCGGTCGCGGGTAGGCCGGTGTCGTGGGGCGGTCAGTCGAAGAGGATTGATGGCTAAGAAGTGACTTATCTTTAGTCTGCAAAACAGACTTGCTCTATCATCCGAATAAGCCCAATAAGGATCCCCCAATGCTTTGTGCAGTCGTATCTGAATGGAACTACCATGTCTGCTTTCATGTAGCAACCCAACATAACCTTCCGTCAAAGCGGGAAAGCACAGAACATAACGGAGTACAAAGGCGGCTATTTTCAAGATAAAAATCCACCAACACGGTTCCAGGAGTCTCCGGATGACAAAATGTACATCGGGAAGCGAAAAGGAACTTGAGGAAGTTTCACCGCCGCCTCCAGAAAGTGCAGAGGGCGACAGCGGCTGGAAGCCCACGCAGGGGCAGCCCGGGGCCTGGAGCAGCGGCAATGATGTAAAGGCGGTTCTCACTCGCAGTAATTTCAGAACCAGAGTTGGCCAGGATGCAATGGTGGCAAAGGAGCTGGGCGACAGCGGGATTTGGCCTCATGCATGTAGCAGCGGCAGCTACTCGCGCAGTGGGGTTATGTTGAGTGCTCAGTCAGTCCATGCCCAAAGTTGCAGCTCCCGGATAGCGGTGCTCAGAGGGACTGGGGGCATTTCCATTCTTCTGTACAGGAAATAGCATGTGAGCCCAAGCCTGGCTGAGACTTTAAAAGAGAGAAGAGAGGAGGAGAGGGGAGAGAAAAAAAAAAAAAAAAAAGAGAGGTGTGCTACCTACTTTGCCATGGCCCTTACAAAATGTGCCTTCACTCACCCCTGGAGAGGAAGGTCTGCTTCCTCATAGCAGAATTCGATACAGTCTGCTAGCCAGTTGGAGAGTTTGTTTGCCCACTGCAACTCCCAGCTTGTTTTTGTCAAAAGAAAGAGTTGGATGGATTTCCTATGGACTGCAGTGTGGTCTAGATAGAATGCAAGTGCATGCTTACAGTCCAAGGTGTGCAAAAACCTTTCACCCTGGTGAGAGTGAGGCCTTGGGAAAAGAGTGGGCAGACTATATACTGAATAAGGGAAGAGACTGGCCACCTTAGGAAGAAATTTAGGGCGAGTACGGAGGACCACTCGGACACGGAGGAACCTAGTGTAGGGTGAGTATGCAAGAAGGGCTTGTAACTCACTGACCCTTTTAGAAGATGTAATGGCTACAAGGAAAAGAATTTCCCATGTTAGAATTTTTAATGTCATAGGAATGCAAAGGCTCAAACAGGGAATGCATGAGCCTTGTGAGATCTACATTTAGGTCCCATTCCGTAACCAGTGATCATAGAGGAGGCTTAAGTTGTAGAAAGTCCATGATAAGCAGACTCATGAAGGGTTGAGCCGTTATCAGGTCATCCCCTACTCCTTGGTGGTACGCTGAAATGGCACTGAGGTGTACCTGTGCAGAGGATGTCGGGAGACCAGAATCCAAAAGGTACCCTATATAGCAGAGCTTTCCAAACTTTTCATGTTGGTGACACTTTTTAGACAAACAATTTCGGGACACAGTAATTCAGTCTACTAGCAAACCAGAGGTTAAAGGTTAAACGAACAAAATGTATTTCGACAATTTATGTATGTTTCCTTAAATATATACATAATAAAATGTTTCACGACACAACCTATCTTGTGAAAACCTTTCATTTATATTAAAAATATATAATATTCCAAGATTAATGTTATTGTTATAATTTATGAGTAACAATAATAAAACAGTTATTCTGTTGTTCAATTTACCTCTTTAATGAGATATATGAGCTTGATGGGATGAACACAGCTTTTGAATATTTGGTGTTAATAAGAAAATCCAAAGGGTCTTCTGCGTAATTTTAAAAAGCTGGCCAGTTTCGCACTATATAATTATTTGATAGCCTCATTCAACTAATTCTATATGGCTATGAGAGTGAAGTCTGGAATTTATAGGAAGGGACAGAATGTCAATATAAATCCTGCACCTCCAGTTCTGTAACTCTGTGCATCCACTGAAATTCCCCCAAACAATGGAGCTTGAATGTTTCCCTTACAGCTCATCATACTAAAAGATATTTTCAAATTCTGGTGTCACCTCACAGTAACAGCAGCACAAACACCTTCCACTGCCAGGCACATTGTGAACGAAAATAAAACCTCGCAAAAAAAAAAAAAAAAAAAAAAAAAGACACAAAATCTATACTGCAATCCCATTGTAACAACAGTAATAACACCAAGGACTCAAACAACAATAACCCTACCTGTGAAAAAGCAAGGGTAAATATTATACTAGGTCCTAGAATACCAATACACCACCTACTGAGGAAACAAAACAAACCCGATTGCTATAGATCCCTATGCTAGCGAATTTCTCATCATGGTCACACACACAGAGCAGAGACAGACCCTCACCAAATACAGAATACAAAATAAAGGCGCACAAATTAGACAAAAACTGAAATGGAAACCCCAAGAAGCCAGACTCTGTGTATTAATAATGGAAAAACAGAACCACCATTCCTCATAAAACAAATAAAATCAAGAAACAAAGCATCAGTTTAATAGTAAAACCATACTAATAAAAGAATATTTTAAAACTACTGATAAATAGAATTTCTATTCATTAAAATCATATACATTTTTTACAATTTTCCAAACACCAATAAAATATTTCAAAACAGCAAATATATCAAACAACACCCAATAATTAAAACTAATAAGGATTTTAAAAAGCCCCTGCTGTCCATACGTGGGAGCTCTTGATTTCCAGTCACCCTGATATTGTCAAGGATTAGGAGGTTATCCTCTCTCTCTCACACACATACTCACATGTCCATTCTCTCTCATACATACACTGTCACATACATACACATTCATGCTCTTATACCCACCATAACCTCTCGCTCTTACAGTCACTGACACTCTCAAGCTCTAAGACACTCTCTCCCCCTCCACACACACCCCCCACACAAACTCTTACTCCCCTGGATTTTCTCATACACACTCTCTCTGGCTCCCTCACATATACACCCAGGCAAGCTCCCAGTCACTCTCACACACACAGACCCCCAGGCAGGCACCAATTCATTCTCACACACACACACACACACACACACCACACACAGGCCGGCACCTATTCTCACACATACAAACCCCAGGAAAACACCCATACATTCTCATATACAGACACACCCTCAGGCAGGCACACACTAAAGGCAAACCCCCTCTCTTTCTTTTGCCAGCAACCTCAGAGCCTCTCTCATTCCTCTGCTGCCACTGACACTGATGCCGCATGGCTATTGGGGAGGCGCTGATTGCTGCTATTGGCACTGAAGCCCATTCTGCTGCCTCCTCTGTGCAGGTCCCGTGGGTTTCCACTTCCCCCATGTTGATCTCGTACATTGTGAAATCAGCATAGAGAAAGTGCTACTCTTGCACATTACCAAAGATTACATGTGCCAATCAGTAAAAAATAATTTATTTCTTTTTTTACCTTTGCTGTCTGATCTTAGTTTTCTAATTGGTTGGTCACAGGCTTTTTTGTTCCACCTCCCCTTTCTTATTTTTTTGCCAGTTTTATTTATTTATTTATTTAAGGTCTCTTTTATACCGACATCCGTTGACACATCGCATCGGTTTACAAAAAACAAAAACATTTGGGCGGAGCCCTTACATATAACAGCGGAACAAGATTAACTTTTGGGCGGGGCCCTTACATATAACCAATAGAGTACATTAAACAGGGGGGTGAAAACTAGATATAAATATAAATCAATATGAGTAAACCAACTATATAAACAGATAGGAGAGTTCAAAGTACAAAAAACAGCAGGCAAATTCTTAGTCTTAAATCGAAGGCATTCATAGTCATAGCTCGAAGAGTATATATTATAGAGGAATTCTCTAAAGGGGAAATTCTAAGTGGTGGGGGGGGATATGGAGTAGGCTTGCTGGAAAAGCCAGGTTTTCAGTTTTTTTTTGAATTTGGGTGTATGTGTCTCTAGGCGTATATCATGGGGTAGGGAGTTCCATAAGGTGGGGCTGGCGAGGGAGAAAGCTCTGCTAATAGTAGAGGAGAGTTTGAAAGTTTTGATGGGTTGGGCACGAAGGGTCCCTTGAAGGGCTGTGCGGGTGGGTCTGTTGGAGGTGCGGGGGAGGAGGGGGGGGGTTGATCCAGTTGAGGTTGGAGTTTAACAGACTTTTATGAATGATGGAGAGTGCTTTATAAAGAATTCGTGATTTTATTGGGAGCCAATGTAGTTCTATGAGTGTGGGGGTAATATGGTCTCTTTTTCTTGTGTTTGACAGAATCCTAGCGGCGGCGTTTTGCAAAAGTTGTAAAGGCTTGGTATGTATTGCAGGGATGCCGAGGAAGAGAGCGTTACAATAGTCTATTTTAGACAAAATGATAGACTGGAGAACTGTGCGGAAGTCGGAGAAATGAAGCAGGGGTCTGAGTTTTTTTATCGTTTGGAGCTTAAAGTAGCATTCCTTTAGGATGGATTTAATGAATGGTTTAAAGGTGAGATGATTGTCAATAAGGACACCTAGGTTGCGAGTGTGCGGGGGGAAAGTGGTAGATGAGTATGCAAAAGGAATGTCTGGGAGCGGATGCCTGTTAGATATGATTAATAGTTCAGTTTTGTTGGGATTTAGAGCTAGCTGCATGTCATTGAGGAGTTGGTTGATAGAGGAGAGACAGGATTCCCAGTTCTGTAGCGCAGTTTGTAGAGAGTCAGAGAATGGGAAGATGAGTTTCACATCGTCAGCATATATGAAATGCTTGATGTGAAGGTTAGTGAGAAGCGTGGTAAGGGGAAGCATGTATATATTAAAGAGGGTAGAAGAGAGAGAGGATCCTTGGGGCACACCTTGAGGGAGACTGATGGGGTCAGATTCATTGTTGTCCACTAAAACAGTAAAGAAGCAATTTTGGAGGTACGATTGAATCCAGGTGAGGGCATTGCCAGTAATCCCGATACTCTTCAAGATATTGAGGAGGACATCGTGATTGACTGTATCAAATGCAGCAGAAATGTCAAGCATTGCAATCAGGTAAGAGGATCCTGAGTCGATTCCTCTGATGAGGGTATCATGTAGGGAGAGCAGTAGGGTTTCAGTACTTAAATGCTTCCTGAAACCGTGTTGGGTGGATGGGAGAATATTGTTCTGTTCTAGGTGATCAGATAGGCGTGAATTAACTAGTTTTTCCAGGACTTTAGCTAGGAGGGGTAGATTGGAGACGGGTCTGTAATTAGATAGGGTGGCAGGGTCAAGATTGGGTTTTTTGAGTAGCGGTTTCACTACTGCTTGCTTGAGAAAATTAGGGACTGTGCCATGCTCTAAGGAACAGTTAAGAATATTCGATAAAGGTTTGGCGATCACTTTGGGTATAGATAGTAAGAGTTTAGAAGGAATAGTTTCAGAGGAATGTGAAGAGGGTTTCATTTTTTTTAGGATGTTCTCAACTTCCAGGGAGGAAGAGGAATCAAAAGTGGAAAGGGAGATTGGTGAGTTTATAGAGGGGAGACAGATTTTGAAGCTGTTGCGAGAGAATTGTGCTGTGATGGAGGATACCTTGTTTTTAAAAAATTGTGCAAGCTCATTGCACCGATTTTTTGAGGAAATTGCAGGTTGTTGTGTGAGGGAGGGCGAGGTTAGATCGGCAACCATGGAGAAGAGTTCCTTTCATATTGTCTTTTTTTCTATTTCTTTTCTCTCCATTTATCTTCTTCCCTCAAACATTCAGTCAGGTTCTCATTCTCACATGCTTTCTCTCTCTCACACACACACAGGCTCTCACTCTCAGGCTCTCTCTCATACAATCATTCATACAGTGTCTCTCTTGCACATGCTGTCTGACTCACACACCCAGGCTCTCTCTCACTCCCACATGCTATCTTGCTCAAGCACAGGCTCTCACTGTCACATGTTCTCTCTCATACAATCATTCATACACACAGGCTCTCACTGTCACATGCTGTCTCACACACACAAGGCTCTCTCACATGCTGTCTCTGCAAACATTCAGGTCCTCACTCCCACACACAATCGCTCAACTAACCTCATACACGCACTCTACGGGCCCTCAGCCTCTCTCTTACCTCTGGGCCTCCTCTTCACGGGTCGCTGCAGGATGGGCTCTGCAGCAGCCCTGATCTTCTCGGGCCGATCCGCGATGGGGACCCTGCTATCTGGCCTCCTCCTCTTCTCGCCCGCTGCAACAACGCTGCTGCTCCTCTCCCTTTCTGCCTGTGCGGCTCCGGCAACATTTTTCTTCCGGGACCGCACGGGCAGGAAGGAGGAGGAGCACCTGCACGTTTCGACGTGACCTTTTTCTTCTTTAGGCCGTGGTGAGGTGAGCTCCACCACGGCCATGCCGATCTTCCTGCTGTGTGTCTCCGGCACACAGCACAGCGATATTTCACTACTCAGCCGCCAGTGGGACGAGCTCCACCGGCGGCTGCATTGGCTCCCACTTGCTGGTGTGCCACGTGCACCGGGCTTGCGTGACACACCGGCAAACTGCAGGCGACACACTAAAGTGTCGCGACACACACTTTGGAAAGCTCTGCCCTAAAGGAAGAGAGATTTCCTGGTTCCAGCGTTTTACTTAAACAAACCTAATGCAGTAACCACAAATTCTGGGAGAAAAAGACTCCACCTGAGAAAAGCAAGTTTGCTTACCGTAAACGGTGTTTCCGTAGATAGCAGGCTGAATTAGCCATACTGTCATGGGGAACTGTCCGTCAGGCCCGGACGGTGGAGCTTCACTAGTGATGTCAGAGCTTTGCTCTGAGGCTGCGCGTGGTTTCCCGCGCTGGAAAATGACTCTCCTCAGTCTGTGATAAAGCAAACATGGTTGTGTAGACAGAAAGTTGACTGGACAGGGAGGTAGGTGGGTCAGCATGGCTAATTCATCCTATCTACGGAAACACCGTTTACGGTAAGCAAACTTGCTTTTTCCCCGTCGATAGCAGGGTTGAATTAGCCATGCTGTCATGGGAGTCCTAAGCTCCCCATCACACTGTATTGGTATGCCAGTCTCTGAGGTAAGTGAAGCGTGATGTAGTTAAGTGTCCATCGACTTAGAAGTATCTGCGGCAAATGCCTGTAGAAGGGAATGCCCAAGTTTGGCATCGTTCGTTGTTTGTTGATCTAAGCAGTAATGGGCTGTAAATGTATGAAGGGAGGCCCAAGTGGCCACTTTACAGATGTCCAACGGTGGAACATGCTTGAGGTGAGCTAGAGAGGCAGCCACCGCTCGTGTTTGATGCGCCATGGGGCGTGTAGACTACTCTCGTTGCTTATCGCAAAAAAACTGTATGCATTGAGTGATCCAACTAGATATGGTTTGTTTTGCCACCAGAAGGCCCGGCGCATTCGGGTTAAAGGAAACAAAGAGTTGAGACTGTCTTGTAGCTGAGTTTGCTGCTTATAATATGCCAATGCTCGTTTGCAGTCCAATGTGTGCAGGAGCTTTTCTCTTTCTGTGGCATGAGGTTTTGGGTAGAACGTTGGTAGTTCGAGGGATTGATTCAGGTGGAATGAAGAGACCACTTTTGGAAGAAAAGAAGGATGTGGTCGCAACAGCACCTTGTGGTGATAGAATTGGACTTCCGGGCTATAGTGTACCAGTGCCTGTAGTTCACTGACTAGACGAGCTGACGTAAATGGCAGTTAAGACTACGTTCCATGTGAGGTACTTGACATGAGCAGACTAAGGGTTCAAACGGTGATTTCATTAGTTGCTCCAGAACCAAGTTAAGGTTCCAAGGAACTGGAGGTTTAGAAGTTGGAAGGCTAAGATGTGCAAGGCCCCGTAGGAAACGTGACACCATTGGGTATAGGGAAATAGGCTGTCCATCCTGTAGCCTGTGGAAGGCAGCAATCGCACTCAGATGGACTCGAACGGAGGCCGAGGCCAGTCCTGACTGGTATAAGGTCGGAAGATAGTCAAGGAGACGTGTCAGACGACATGACAGTGGGTCAAGTTGTTCGGAAGCACACCAGGTCACGTACCGTTTCCATTTGAACTGATAGTTACGGCGTGTAGACTGTTTCCGCGATGCCAAGATCACCTCCTGAACTGTGAGGGAGAGTCCCTGTTCTGAGAGCAGGATCCATTCAACCTCCAAGCTGTGAAGTGCAGGGAGGAGTGGAGTAGGTGAAATAGGGCGCTGTGTTCTTGTGAAAGAAGATCTGCACAAAGTAGCAATTGAAACGGTGGTTCCGTGGACAACTGGAGGAGATGTGTACCACAGCTGAAGAGGCCACGCAGATGCTATTAATATGATCTGCGTTGCGTCTAATAGTGAGATTACTTACCTGATAATCTCGTTTTCCTTAGTGTAGACAGATGGACTCAGAACAAGTGGGTATAGTGTGCTCGTGCTAGCAGTTGGAGACGGATCTGACGTCAGCACGGGTACATATACCCCCACAGGAAGTGAAGCTCTTCAGTAATCTTCCTTGCAAAAGCTGTTATGGATATATGTGTACTGACGATCAATGAAATAGTGAAAACAGGATCCCCCTGACCGATTGATAGTAGCTGGAGACCGCCAGCATTCCCAACCGGAAGGCGTCGACACCTGGCAGAGTGGACGCACTCATGTAAGAAGTGATAAGGCTTACCTTGCATCGGTGAAACCAATGACTACAGGCAGCTGGGCGGGATGCTGAGTCCATCTGTCTACACTAAGGAAAACGAGATTATCAGGTAAGTAACCTCACCATTTCCTGTCGTGTAGCCAGATGGACTCAGAACAAGTGGGATGTACCAAAGCTTTACTCCCGGACTGGGCGGGAGGCTGCCTGAGGACCGTGTAACACTGTCCTCACAAATGCTGTGTCCTCCCTGGCCTGGACATCCAGCCGGTAGAACCTGGAGAAGGTATGGAGGGAGGACCACGTCGCTGCTTTACATATTTCTGCAGGCGACAGCATCCTAGATTCGGCCCAAGATGCCGCTTAGGCTCTGGTAGAATGAGCCTTGACTTGAAGAGGCGGTGACTTCCCGGCCTCTACGTAGGCCGCTCTGATAACTTCTTTAATCCAGCGGGCGATGGTGGGCCGAGAGGCCGCTTCACCTTGTTTCTTCCCGCTGTGAAGGACGAACAGATGGTCAGTCTTTCCTACTGTTTCTGTCATTTCCAGGTATCTGGGCAGCAATCTGCCTATGTCGAGATGGCGGAGCAAACGCCCTTCTTCAGATTTCTTCAAACCTGCCGTGGTTGGCAAGGATATGGTCTGGTTGAGGTGAAATTGTGAGACTACCTTAGGCAAGAAGGATGGAACCGTGCGAAGATGGATAGCCTCAGTAGTGATTCTGAGAAAAGGATCACAGCAAGACAGTGCTTGTAGCTCTGAGATGCGGCGTGCTGAACATACAGCCAGCAAGAACACCATCTTCAAAGTGAGAGAACGGAGAGACAGGCCCCGAAGGGGTCTGAAGGTGGATCCCGCGAGGAAATCCAAAACAATGTTGAGGTTCCACAAAGGCACTGGCCACTTCAGTGGCGGACGAATGTGCTTAACTTCTTTCAGGAAGCGAGAAACATCTGGATGCGTGGCAATGGTCTTGTCATCCCTCCTGGGACCATAGCAAGACAGCGCAGCCACCTGAACCTTGATGGAGCTGAGGGAGAGACCCTTCTGAAGTCCATCCTGCAGGAAATCCAGAACAATAGGGATAGAAGTCGCCTGTGGATTGGTGCCATGAGTGTCGCACCAGGCTTCAAACACTCTCCAAATCCTGACGTAGGTGAGGGATGTGGAGAACTTGCGAGCTCGGAGGAGTGTATCTATCACTGGCTCCGAGTAACCTCTTTTCTTCAGTCTAGCCCTCTCAATGGCCAGACCGTAAAAGAGAATTGAGCCGGATCCTCGTGAAGGATGGGACCTTGACGTAGCAGGTCCCATAGCGGAGGCAGGGGAAGAGGCTCCCCTGCCAGTAGTCTTCTCATGTCCGCGTACCAGGGTCTTCTTGGCCAGTCTGGTGCCACTAGAAGAACTAGGCCCCGGTACTTCCGAATCTTGTGGATAAGGGTGCCCAGCAGGGGCCAAGAAGGAAAGGTGTATAGCAGAGCCCCTGGGGGCCATGGCTGAACCAGGGCGTCGACCCCTTGAGAGAACAGATCTCGCTTGCGGCTGAAGTATCTGGGTACTTGAGCATTGGACCTGTCCGCTAGTAGGTCCATGTCCGGACGGCGGAGATGTCCTGAAGATTCGCCTCTGCCCAAGCCATCAGCGGGGCTCTCTCGAGGGACACCTGTTGGCTTCTGGTTCCGCCCTGTCGGTTGATGTATGCCACCGTGGTGGCGTTGTCCGACATCACTCTGACTGCTCTGTTCCTCAGTCTGTGAGCAAATTGCAGGCAGGCTAACCGGACTGCCTGTGCCTCTAGTTGGTTGATGTTCCACCCCGACTCTTCCCTGCTCCACCGTCCTTGGGCGGTGAGTTCTTCGCAATGTGCTCCCCATCCGCTCAGGCTGGCATCTGTGGTGAGCAGAGTCCACGTGGGGGAGGACATCTTCGACCCCCTGCTCGTGTGGTTGGACTGCAACCACCACCGTAGCTGAGTCCGCACTCTGGCTGGTAGAGGTAGATACATGGAGTAATTCCGGAAGCAGGGGCTCCATCGAGAGAGCAGGGAGCGTTGTAGAGGCCCAGGGTACCACTTCCAGGGTGGATGCCATGAGACCGAGAACCTGCAGGTAATCCCAAGCTGTGGGCCGACTGGCTCCCATCAAGGACCGAAGACGCGTCTGAAGTTTTAATCTTCTCTTGGTGGTGAGACTGACTGTGTCTGTCTGGGTGTCAAACTGGACTCCCAGATATTCCAGAGATTGGGAAGGCTGTAGGCAACTCTTGTTTAGGTTGACTACCCATCCCAGGCTTTCCAGAAGGGCGATCACTCTGTTGGTTGCCCGATGGCTCTCCTCTCGCGATTTCACCCTGATCAGCCAATCATCTAGATAGGGATGGACAAAGATTCCTTCCCGTTTGAGCGCCGCTGCTACCACTACGATCACCTTGGTGAAGGTCCGCGGTGACGTGGCCAGCCCGAAGGGCAAAGCCCGGAACTGGAAGTGGCGTCCCAGCACCTTGAAGCGTAGGTAGCGCTGATGATCCTGGTGAATCGGGATATGCAGGTAGGCTTCTGATAAATCTAAGGCCGTGAGGAATTCTCTAGGCTGTACTGCGTTCTTGACTGAGCGCAGAGTTTCCATGCGAAACCTCGGGTCCCGTAAGTATCGATTGACTGACTTGAGGTCTAATACGGGCCGAAAAGTGCCCTCTTTCTTGGGTACCATGAAATAAATGGAATAATGCCCAGAATTAATTTCCCGTGCAGGTACCGGGATTATGGCTTTCCAGGACAGGAGCCTCGCCAAGGTAGCTTCCAATGCTGCCTTCTTGTGGATCGGACACGAAGATTCTACAAACCTGTCTGGAGGTAGATGATGGAAGTCCAGAAAATAACCCTCTCGGATGATGGCGAGGACCCACTGGTCTGACGTAATCTCGACCCATCTGGGGTAGAAGAGGGTTAACCTGCCCCCTATGGCCCCGTCCCCCAGATGGATCGGATGAATCTCATTGGGAGGCACGGCCGGGGCCTGCACCCGAGCCGGCTCCCCTCTTCTGTTGCTTGAGCCGAAAGGACTGGTTCCTGGCCTGAGGACAAGGTGCCTGGTAGCGACCCCTATAGGGAATGAAGCGTTGAGAACTTCTGCCTCTGGAAGGCCTTGGAAGGGTGCGCTGGTTCCTTTTGAACCTGTCTTCCGGCAGTCGAGGTATTGGAGAGGCACCCCATGTGCTGGCCAGTTTATCAAGGTCGCTGCCGAACAGGAAAGAACCCCTAAAGGGCATTCTGGTGAGGCGTGTCTTCGAAGGAGCATCCGCTGACCAATTCCGTATCCAGAGCTGCCTCTTGGCAGCCACAGAAGATGAGATCCCCTTGGCTGTCGTATGGACTAGGTCGGATGCAGCATCCGTGAGGAACGAGAGAGCGGACTCCATGTCTGCCGCCGGAGCATTGTTCCTGACCTGTGACAAACAGGAACGCGTCACCACTGTGCAGCAGGTTGCGATTCGCAAAGACAGAGCTGCCACCTCAATGTCTGTTTCAGGATGGCGTCCAGTTGCCGGTCGTGAGGGCCGCCCCCCCCCCCTCAACTGGAATGGTAGTGCGCTTGACCACCTCGCTAACCAAGGCGTCCACCTGAGGGCACGCCAGCATCTCCTTGATTGCCGGATCCAGGGGGTACATGCCTATCAGGCCCTGACCCCCTTTGAATGAGGCCGCTGGTGCAGCCCATTCCAAATCTATCAGTTGCTGTGCGGCTTGCAAGAAGGGAAAATGGCGGGCTGTAGGACGAAGACCTCCCAGCAGAGGGTTCTGTGGAGATGGCACCGTAGTGCTGGGGCCTGTAATATCCAACTCTGCCAGGCACTGAGAAACTAGGCCGGAGAGATCTTCCTTGGGAAAGAACCGCCTCATGGTTCGATATGGCTCCATCCCCGAGGGACATTCCCCCTCCTCGGAGGGTTCTGATTCAGTCTCCGAGACATCAGGGTCCGCCTGAACCAGACTGCCCGAGGCGGGTGTGCTTGCCCACGATAAGGGCGCGAAGGTCCAGGGGCAGGATCCACTGGAGCAGCAACAGGAGCAGCAGCAACCGCAACAGCAGGGCCTGGACGGGAAGCTGATTGCATCTGTACAAAGGCATGGATTCCCTTAAAGAGATCCACCCAGGAAATGGAGGTGGTCTCAAGTCGTCGGGGTACCAGGTCCCCCGGGATCCCAGGTTGTTCGAGACTGCCTGCGAGATCCAGGGTGGCCCATGGGGAACTGTCAACAAACCTCGGTTGAGACTGGTCCTGGCCCGAGGCTCCCACTGCCTCCTCACATTGGGCACAAAAGGAGTCTGGCTCCTCGCTGTGCGTGGCTCTGAGCTGGCATCCTGAGCAGAGGCAGAGAGCTTTCACGCCGGAATCAGAAGGAGGCGCCGCCGCCGGGGACACCGGGGCATTCGATTGTTCCATTGCGCGCTGAAGAATATGCGCTGAATAATATGCAGCAGCAATAAGCGCTCAACAATAAGCGACAGCTATATACGCTTAATACAATATGCGCTCGATAGTAAGCAGCAGCTATATACGCTTAATACAATATACGCTCAATACAATATGCGGACAGCAATATACGCTAAATACAATATGCGGACAGCAATATACGCTCAATACCATATATGCTCAATATGCAATATACGCTCAAATAAGAAGCGCTTAATACGATACAGGCGCCTATCATGGGCGCTCAATACCTGAACAGGGCCGTCAAAATGGCAACCTTCGCGGCGTGCCGCATACAGGCAACGCCGCCGATCCTCGAACTTCGGAGACCAAAAGTAAAAGTTGTGCGCCCTACCTGATCCTCTGCGCTTCCCGGCTGAAACCCGGGCGGTCTCCGGCTGCGGGGGGAGAGGGAAAATACCTTCACCGCCGCGCTTGAGGAATGCACCCGCTGCCTCCCAAGTCCATGCCGGGACAGAGGCGCCTCTTAGCGAGCGTGCAGGCTCTCCAAACTGCTTTGGAGACGGAAATTACTGAAGAGCTTCACTTCCTGCGGGGGTATATGTACCCGTGCTGACGTCAGATCCGTCTCCAACTGCTAGCACGAGCACACTATACCCACTTGTTCTGAGCCCATCTGGCTACACGACAGGAAACATGCATTTTTGTAACATGCGTGTGATCAGCGGAATGGGAGGGAAGGCGTACATCAACGGTTCTGTCCATGGTATGAGGAACACATCCTGAGCTTGACGTAGTGGGCTGGGCCACACGGAGCAAAAACGGGTCACCTTCCTGTTGTGCTCGATGGCAAACAGGTCGATTGTCTGTTGTCACCATCTGCTGAATATGATTTCCGCCACTTCTGGGTGAAGAGCCCACTCGTGTGGGTGGAATACACGACTCAATCTGTCCACTCGGGTGTTGGCAATCCCTGGGATATATGTGGCCTCCAAGTTAATGGAGTGGCTGCATGCCCACGTCCAGATGAGGGCTTCTCTGCTAAGGGTCCAGGATCCCGAGCCCCCTTGTTTGTTGATGTAGAACATGGCCACCTGGTTGTCTGTGTAGACCATGACTCTGTGACCTTGAATGTAGGGGAGAAAGGTGCGTAATGCGTAACGTATCGCCCGTAGCTCTAGGAGATTGATTTGGAAGCATTGTTTGTGCTGAGCCCATAGCCCTTGTGTCTGAAAATGATAGAGGTGAGCCCCCCATCCCTTGCAGGAGGCGTCCGTGGTGAGTACTGCATTGTGAGGGAGGAGGGTGAAAGGTGCTCCTCTCGTCAAGGTTCGTCCTCTTAGCCACCAGTCGAGTTCTGAGGTTATGGCTTTTGTTAGCGAGACCTTCCAATTGAGTGGTTGTGTGTGTTTCCACCGATGCTTGAGGTTCCACTGTAGCGTTCACATGTGTAGGAGCTTGTGGACGACTGTATGGATGGAGGCCGCCATGTGTCCTAGAGCAATCAGAACTTGTCGGGCTGAGGGAACACAGGTTGCCTGTAAGCGGCGGAAAATGTGGCGCAAGTTTGTCTTCTGTCCTGTGGAAGGAAGACTGTTTCGTCGTGTCCAGTAGGGCTCCAATGATTGGAGCACTTGCGTGGGTTGCAGGTGGAATTTTTGGTAGTTGACGATCAGACCCAGGCAATTGAGACAATGGATCATGTCGTAGAGGTGTTGCCGAAGTGTATTGGGGTTGGACGCTACTAGTAATCAATTGTCCAGGTAGGGAAAAAGGATGATCCCCCGCTGCCGGAGGGATGCCACCACCACTGCCATGAACTTGGTGAACACTCTGGGTGCTGTTGACAGTCCAAAGGGAAGTACTTTGTATTGAAAGTGCCGGCCATTGACTTGAAAAGAAAGGTATTGGCAAGAAGAAGGGTGCATTGGAATATGAGTATAGGCATCCTTGAGGTCTATGGAGCACATCCATGCATTGTGCTGGATTAGGGGCAAGATGGATTTGAGGGATATCATCTTGAACTTTCCCTTGATTATACATTTATTGAGTTCCAGGATTGGTCGGAGGTCCCCAGATTTCTTTGGAATTAGGAAATATGGGGAGTAAAAACCCTTGTTCTGTAAGGATAGTGGAAGGAGGTGGATCGCTTTCAGATGTAATAAGGCGGTCACTTCCTCCTCCAGCCGGGTTGGATTGGATCAGGTTCCCTTGATTGGTAGGTGAGGGAGGGGTGGGGGGGTTTTGGAATGGAATTCGGTACCCCCGACATACCACTTCCAGGACCCATTGGTCTGATGTGATGGATTCCCATTGTTGGAGGTGGGATGTAATGCCTCCTGCAAATACCTTTGGCGATGGTGGCATAGGTAGCTCTAAGAAGACCATTTGTTAGAGGATGGCTATTTGTTTTGCGGACTCTGTGGGCGAGGTCGCCCACGCCTGTTTTGGTTTTGATTGGGTTGTTGGTGTGGAGGCAGCTGGTATGGTTGTGGACGGTAGAATGCATAGGGGCGGAATGCCCGCCGTTGGAAAGGTTGTCATCGATACGGAGCATAGAACCTCCGCGAAGAAGCATAAGAATGGGGTGAGGTGACCGATTGTACCGCTACCGACTGTTCCTTGAGCTAAGCCACAGTTTCCTGTAATTTGGAGCCAAACAAATTGTCTCCCCGGCAGAGAAGATTGGCCAATTTATCATTGACATCATCCCTTATGGAGCTGGCTCTGAGCCACGCCATTCTACGTGCCGCAATTGCACTGGCTGAGACCCTAGAGGAAGTTTCGAATCCTTCATAGATGGTACGGAGTAAATGTCTGATGGCCTCTTCCATGTCCTATAGTGGGTTGGAGTCATGGAGGGACTGTGGATCGTCCCTGATGCATTGCATGCATTCGAACAGGTATTGTACCAAATAGAATTGGTGATGGTTAATATGTGCACAGAGCATGGATGCTTGGTAGGCTCGCTTGGCGAACTCGTCCAAAGTGCGAAGATCATTCCCTGGGGGTGAAGCGGAATGCAGTTTTGTCTTCTTCGCTTTCCCCATTGCGGACTCCACAACCAAGGACGCATGTGGCAGTTGAGGGTTTGTGTAGTACTGTAGTACTGCTGGTAGTGTGAATGTAGTACTGCTGGTAGTGTGAATGGGGTATCCCAAGATTTCTTGAGGACTGAGTCCAAAACTGTATGTGGTGGCAAGGCTGTTGGCTCGGCCGGAAGGTCGAAGATCTTTAGGAAATCCAGCATGTCCGATCTAGGGTCTGGGACTTTCCCTATCTTCTCCAAGAATTTTGGATATGTAAGGTCTTCCGGCGGAGAGTAGGGCTCTGCTGGGCACCCCATGGATGAATCAGGGAAGTATCCTGAAACTCTTGAAGAACAGTGCGAGGTGGGTCCTCCTTCAGAGGTGACACCGGAGTAGGATCTGATGGTAGAGTCCTAGGTGACGGCGACCGTGGTTGTGTTGGTGATGAATATACCGATGGTTGCGGGGAAGCTGCTCCACTGGGAGGATTGGAGGTCGGCATGTGGAAGGACGCCTGCATGACTTTAAAAAAAAAAATCCAGAGAGCGCCAGGGAGAGGTTAACAAACGCATCCTTAGTCTGCGGCGGCATGGCCGGTTTTTGGCCTGTGGGTGGAGATCTTACCGGAACTGCCGCTAAGAGGATATCCGCATCCGGTCTTCTATCCGGAGAACGAGGAGTACGGGTCTCATCTGGAAACCGTCGTTTTTTGGACAGAGGTTCTTGCAAGGAACTGGTGTCTGATCTCCGATGCGAGGCTAGTGATAAATCTGAAGAGACTCTGCCTGAGGAGGAAGAGGATGATGGAGACTGTGATGACAGTGTCTGAGCCCCTTCTCCTTCAGAAGCTGAAAAAGCCGAAGTGAACAGTGGCCCCATCGCCCCCGATGCATGTCTACGTTTGTGGGGGCGGGGACTGCTTCTTGTCCACATTTCATTGTCCTGGTAGTTGAGCTGGCCGTGGGTATGGCACCTCGTGGGGGTCAAGGTCGGCTCCGGTGATGTTGCCCAACCGATATGCACCGATTTATGGAGGGAGGATCCGTAGGTGGGTGGTCTGTTCCCTTGCTTAATTGCACCATTTTCGACGCATGCGCCTTGTGGTGTTTCTTAGGTTCAATCACCCGCCTTCTTTTCTTCGGCACAGAGTCTTGCGCCGTCCCTGGCGAGACACTCCTTTGCGCCATGTTGCCTCTACAGACTGAGGAGAGTCGTTTTCCAGCACGGGAAACCACACGCAACCTAAGAGCAAAGCTTTGACATCACTAGTGAAGCTCTGCCTCCCGGGCCTGACGGACAGTTCCCCATGACAGCATGGCTAATCCAGCCCTGCTATCGACGGGAAAAAATAGCTCTCATGTACTCTAAAGCCTATTCCAATTTCTTCTTGTAGAAATGAGTCCTCCTCTGCAGGGACAGGACCAGCGTTTCTACCTTCCACAGCACTACCTGGAGTTTCTATGAATGGTCTCCTCCAATCGTTTCACCTGCTCCCCCCACTGGAAAAACCATTCTCAGGAGCAGATTTTAACATTTTTTCCTCCACCTGTCAGCAGTTCTTCGGAACGACAATCCCCCCCCCCCCAGTGCAATCTCAACGGTAAAATGCTACTGCAACAGCTCCTAAAAGTGGGACATTTTTTCCCACGTTCTGTGGCAGCCACATTGAGCACACCTTGTGATTCAGAAACAGGCCCCCACAGTTCCTTACAAACTCTTAATCCATATCCCCTAACTCTCCTGTACCACGGGACAGTCAGGCTCCAGCTGCTGATCTCCTAGCCAAGGAGCTGCTGCTACTGCAGCTCCTATCACTTTTTTGTTTTTGTATTAGTTTTATTCAGCTAGATAGAAAGCAACCCACAATTCAACAAAAGGAGAGAACTTTGCTGATCATAGGTATATCTTCCATTCAGAGGTCCCAGACTGGGAAACACCCGGGGGGGAGAAGGAGAGAGAGGGAACCAGCACTACTGATTTTGCAGTCCGTCCGTCCCCCAGTAACAGCATCCAGTCATTTAAGGGTCACCAAGCCCCCTGCTCACCCTTGCTCAACCAGTGGGGGTGAGGCAGGAACAACCACAAAACCTGGGCATCCATCCACCAACTACAGGTTTGACACCTTTACCATCTGCTGGATAGGAAAATTAGTTCTTACCTGTTAATTTTCGTTCCTGGATCAGTCCAGACTGTGGGTTGAGCCTCCTTTCCAGCAGGTGGAGACAGACTAAAACTGAAAGGATATCCTATATGAGGACAGAGCCTATCCTGTAACCCTTCAGTATAACCAGTGTCAAAGCAGAAAACAATAAAACCAGAATAGGATCAAGCAAGTAACCATAAAGCTCAATGGAGCAACTGTAGAACATTGTAATAAACATTGTATAGCTATACGCTCTTGCATATACTTGGTGTTTAAACGTCCAAGGCTTCCGGTGTAATTGCTCAGTATTCTTGCAAACAAATGCAGTATTAGAATCTGCAAGAAACAAACTTCGAGAGGACAGAAAGAGAGAGACAGGGAAGGCGCCTGGACTGATCCATGGTACTACAGGAATGAAAATTAACAGGTAAGAACTAATTTTCCTTTCCCTGTATGTACCCGGAGCAGTCCAGACTGTGGGATGTATCAAAGCTTCCCTAAACCGGGTGGGACCGAGACAGTCCCGCTCAAAGTACTTGCCGCCCAAAGGAACCAAAAACCGGAGCTTGCACATCCAGACGGTAGTGTCGAGCAAAAGTATGCAAGGATGTCCATGTGGCGGCCCTGCAAATCTCCTGCGGAGAGACAGATTGGCTCTCCGCCCAGGAAGTAGTTTGAGAACGTAGCAAATGAGCCTTTAGGCCCTTGGGAACCGCCCGACCTTAGCAAAGATAGGCAGAGGAGATCGCTTCTTTCAACCACCTCGTGATAGTGGTCTTAGAAGCCTGCTTACCCAGATTAGGCCCACTCCAGAGGACAAAAAGATGGTCCGAGACCCGAAAGTCATTGGTAACCTGGGGATAGCGAAGTAGAACCCGTTTGACATCCAGCTTACAGAGATCGCCCCCAGTCGTACCCACAATCTCTTCTGGGGAAAAACGCAGGGAGTTCTACCGACTGGTTGACATGGAAGTTGGAAACAACATTTTGGCAAAAAAAGAAGGGACCATCTTGAGGGATACCCCCGAATCTGAGAAATGCAAAAAAGGTTCCCGACAGGACAATGCTTGAATCTCTGAGATCCGTCGAGCGGGAGAGACAGCGACCAGAAAAACAGTCTTAAGCGTAAAATTTTTCAGCGTAGCGCGACGGAGAGGTTCGAACGGAACACAGAGGGCCCAAAGGACCAGGTTTAGACTCCACGACGGGCAAGTGGTACAGGAGGGCGGGTGTTGATCAAGTCCAGGTGGCCCGCCAAGGGATAACCGTCTACCCGACCCAGAAGAGAACCGACAGCAGAGACTTGCACGCGCAGAGAACTGAAGGAAAGGCCCTTAGAAAGACCCTTCTGAAGGAAAGAACCAATGAAACCGGGGCGGAATGCACTGCGACACTCAACTCCGCACAAACGGATAATAGGAAGACTAGGGGGCACATTTAAAACTAATCGGAGAAAATTCTTTTTCACTCAACGCACAATAAAGCTCTGGAATTTGTTGCCAGAGGATGTGGTTAGTGCAGTTAGTGTACCTGGGTTCAAAAAAGGTTTGGATAAGTTCTTGGAGGAGAAGTCCATTAATGGCTATTAATCAAGTTTACATAGGGAATAGCCACTGCTATTAATTACATCAGTAGCATGGGATCTTCTTAGTGTTTGGGTAATTACCAGGTTCTTGTGGCCTGATTTTGGCCTCTGTTGGAAACAGGATGCTGGGCTTGATGGACCCTTGGTCTGACCCAGCATGGCAATTTCTTATGTTCTTAAAAACCTTCCAGATACACACGTAAGCCAGAGAAGTCGACTGCTTTCGGACGCGCAGTAAGGTGGAGATGACCTCCTCCTTGTAGCCCTTACGCCTCAGGCATCGCCGTTCAAAAGCCAGGCCGCTAGACAGAAGCGATCGGCCTGGTCGAAAAATACAGGCCCCTCCCGAAGTAGGCGAGGGAGATGACCTAGCCGAAGAGGGCCCTCTGTCGCCAGGTTGATGAGATCCGCGAACCACGGCCTTTGTGGCCACTCGGGTGCCACCAGAATCACGGGTCCCCTGTGGAGCTCTATTCTTCTGAGAACTTTTCCCACCAGGGGCCACGGAGGAAACACATACAGAAGAATGTCTTCCAACCAAGGGAGAGCCAGAGTGTCTACGCCCTCCGAGCTGTGCTCCTTCCAACGGCTGAAGAACCGATTTGCCTTGGCATTGCACAAGGTCGCCATGAGGTCCAGGTGGGGGGGGGCCCCACCTGTCGAGAATCAGAATCATGGCTGTGTCTGAGAGTTCCCACTCCCCCGGATCCAGCGATTGACGACTGAGGAAATCGGCCTGAACATTCTCCTTGCCCGCGATGTAGGAGGCCGCTAGGCATTGTAGATACCGTTCCGCCCATGCAAAGAGACGGCTGGCTTCTAGGGCCACCAGGGGCTTGCGGGTGCCTCCCTGGCGATTGATGTAAGCCATGGTGGTGGAATTGTTGGACAGTATCCTGACCGTTTTGCCTCTTATCAAGGGAAGAAACTCATGAAGAGCCAAGTGTAACGCCCGAGTCTCCAACAGATTGATGTGCCAGTGAGACTGAATCGGTGACCAGATCTCCTGGGTGGACTGGGAGAAACAAACCGCACCCCAGCCCAAAAAGCTGGCGTCCGTGGTTACTATTGTCCACTGTGGAGCTTGGAGAGGCATTCCCTGAAGCAGATGAGGAAGCGAAAGCCACCACTGCAAGTCAGCGACTGTAGAGTCCAAGAACAGGAGGACTGTGTGAAACTGTTCCGATACCGGCTGCCAGTGAGATAGCAACGCTTTCTGTAATGGTCGCTTATGAGCAAAGGCCCAGGGGACTAGGTCGCTAGTGGAAGCCATGGATCCCAGGACCTGCAGATAGTCCGCGCACGAGGCAAGAAGACCTTGCCCACTCGGGTGTCGAAGTGGGCTCCCAGGAACTAACTCCTGGGAGGGCTGAAGATTGCTCTTGAAGAAATTGACTATCCACCCGAGCGATGAGAGAAGGGCTAAGACGCGATACACCGCTTGACGGCAGAGAGCCACCGACTTGGCCCTGATGAGCCAGTCGTCCAGGTAGGGGTAAACCAGAATTACTTCCCGGCAAAGAGCTGCCACCACCACCACCATGACCTTAAGAACCTAAGAACCTAAGAACATGCCATACTGGGTCAGACCAAGGTTCCATCAAGCCCAGCATCCTGTTTCCAACAGTGGCCAATCCAGGCCATAAGAACCTGGCAAGTACCCAAAAACTAAGTCTGTTCCCATGTTACCGTTGCTAGTAATAGCGGTGGTTATTATCCAAGTCTTAATTAATAGCAGGTAAATGGACTTCTTGTCCAAGAACTTAACCAATCCTTTAAAACACAGCTATACTAACTGCACTAACCACATCCTCTGGCAAAAAACTCCAGAGTTTAATTGTGCGTTGAGTGAAAAAAATTTCTCCGATTAGTTTTAAATGTGCCACATGCTAACTTCATGGAGTGTCCCCTAGTCCTATTATCTGAAAGAGTAAAAAAACGATTCACATCTACCCGTTCTAGACCTCTCATGATTTTAAAAACACCTCTATCATATCCCCCCCTTAGCTGTCTCTTCTCCAAGCTGAAAAATCCTAACCTCTTTAGTCTTTCCTCATAGAGGAGCTGTTCCACTCCCCTTATTTTGGTCACCCTTCTCTGTACCTTCTCCATCGCAATTATATCTTTTTTGAGATGCGGCGACCAGAATTGTACACATTATTCAAGATGTGGGTCTCAACCATTGAGCGATACAGAGGAATTATGACGTTTTCTGTTTTATTCACCATTCCCTTTCTAATAATTCCTAACATTCTGTTTGCTTTGACTGCCGCAGCACACTGAACCGATGATTTCAATGTGTTATCCACTATGACGCCTAGATCTCTTTCTTGGGTAGTAGCACCTAATATGGAACCTAACATTGTGTAACTATAGCATGGGTTATTTTTCCCTATATGCATCACCTTGCACTTGTCCATATTAAATTTCATCTGCCATTTAGATGCGGAGTTTTCCAGCCTCAAGGTCTTCCTGCAATTTATCACAATCTGCTTGTGATTTAACTACTCTGAACAATTTTTATCTGCAAATTTGATTACCTCACTCGTCGTATTTCTTTCCAGATCATTTATAAATATATTGAAAAGTAAGGGTCCCAGTACAGATCCCTAAGGCACTCCCACTGCCCACTCCCTTCCACTGAGAAAATTGTCCATTTAATCCTACTCAGTTACCATGACTTTTTACTTTTCCTAAAAGCCTCTCATGAGGAACTTTGCCAAATGCCTTCTGAAAATCCAAGTACACTACATCTACCGGTTCACCTTTATCCACATGTTTATTAACTCCTTCAAAAAAGTGAAGTGGATTTGTGAGGCAAGACTTGCCTTGGGTAAAGCCATGCTGACCTTTTTCCATTAAACCATGTCTTTCTATATGTTCTGTGATTTTGATGTTTAGAACACTTTCCACTATTTTTCCTGGCACTGAAGTCAGGCTAACCGATCTGTAATTTCTCGGATCTCCCCTGGAGCCCTTTTTAAATTCTCTCATGTTTGTTATCACAGTTCCATGCAACTAGCATTACATGTAATTAGCATTTAGCATTCTATGTTATCAGCATTTTATGTTCTATGTAATTAGCATGCTCTCATGCTTGTTTTCAGTTTCAATGTAAACCGAGACGATATGCAATATCTTGTATGAATCCCGGTATATAAAAATATTAAATAAATAAATATGGGGGTTACATTAGCTATCCTCCAGTCTTCAGGTACAATGGATGATTTTAATGATAGGTTACAAATTTTTACTAATAGGTCTGAAATTTTATTTTTTAGTTCCTTCAGAACTCTGGTGTGTATACCATCTAGTCCAGGTGATTTACTACTCTTCAGTATGTCAATCATGTCTACCACATCTTCTGGTTCAGTCCATCTGAATCATTACCCATGAAAATCTTCTCCAGTACGAGTACCTCCCCAACATCCTCTTCAGTAAACACAGAAGGAAAAGAAATCATTTAATCTTTCCGCGATGGCCTTATCTTCTCTAAGTGCCCCTTTAACCCCTTGATCATCTAACGGTCCAACTGACTCCCTCTCAGGCTTTCTGCTTCAGATATATTTTTTAAAGTTTTTACTGTGAGTTTTTGCCTCTATGGCCAACTTCTTTTCAAATTCTCTCTTAGCTTGTCTTATCAGTGTCTTACATTTAACTTGCCAACGTTTATGCATTATCCTATTTTCTTCTGTTGGATCCTTCTTCCAATTTTTGAATGAAGATCTTTTGGCTAAAATAGCTTCTTTCACCTCCCCTTTTAACCATGCCGGTAATTGTTTTGCCTGCTTTCCACCTTTCTTAATGTGTGGAATACATCTGAATTGTGCTTCTAGAATGGTTTTTTTTTTTTTTTAAAACAATGACCACGCCTCTTGCACACTTTTTACTTTTGTAGCTGCTCCTTTCAGTTTTTTTCTAACTATTTTTCTCATTTTATCAAAGTTTCTCTTTTGAAAGTTTAGCATGAGAGTAGTGGATTTGCTTACTGTCCCCCCCTTCCAGTCATTAAATCAAATATGATCATATTATGATCACTATTGCCAAGCGGCCCCACCACCATTACCTCTCTCACCAAATCCTGTGATCCATTGATAATTAGATCTAAAATTGCTCCCTCTCTCGTCTGTTCCTGAACCAATTGCTCCATAAAGCTAATCATTTATTCCATCCAGGTGAAGGTGTGAGGCACGGTCGCGAGGCGAAGGGAAGCACCCGAAACTGGAAATCCTGGCTGAGTACATGGAAGTGAAGATACTTCTGGTAGTCGCAGTGAATCGGAATATGGAAGTACACCTCTGCAAGATAGAGTGAAGCGAGAACTCTCCGGGGCGAATTGCTGCGATAACTGCTCGCAGTGTTTCCATGCGGAAGTGTGGAATTTTGAGAGCCCGGTTGACCCTCTTGAAGTCCAAGATCAGGCGATAAGAGCCGTCCTTCTTGAGAACAATGAAGTAAATAGAATACTGGCCGGTGCCAAGCTCCCTCTCCGGGACCACCGCACCCAGACGCAGGAGCCTGGCGAGGGTTTGTTCCACCATGTCCCTGTTGGACCGCCCGCATGAGGAGAAGAGAAAAAGATCTGGAAGGTCGCGAACAATCTCGAAGGTGTACCCGGTCTCTGATAATGTCGAGGACCCACTGGTCCGACGTGATTTTGACCCAATCCTCGAAAAACAAGGAGAGGCGGTCGCCTATGGGGGGGGACAGAGGAATGAGTCAACTGAACTTCATTGTGTGGCAGGCTTAGGGGTGGAGCGTGCGGGCTGGCCCTCGCGAAAGGGCCTCCGCCCACGAAAGGGCTGAGACCAAGACTGAGACCAGGAAGAATAACCCCTCGAGGAGCCACCCCATCCGCGTGGGGTATATCGTCTCTAACCCCAGAAGAGAGGAGAGGATGTGAAGGAACGGGATGGTTTAGGACGGTTCTCCGGAAGCTTATGGACCCTATTTTCTCCTAAAGAATCCATAAGCTTCTCAAGGTCCTCACCAAAGAGCAGCTTTACCTTTGAAAGGCAACGTGCCTAACCGGGCTTTGGAGGACAGATCGGCCAACCATTTGCGTAGCCAGAGAAGACGTCTGGCGGACACCGCCGAAGCCATTGCCTTCACCTGAAAGGAAAATTAGTTTCTTACCTGATAATTTTCGTTCCTGTAGTACCAAGGATCAGTCCAGGACACCTGGGTTGTGACTCCGCACCAGTAGATGGAGACAGACTAAAACTTGTGGGCGGAGCCATATATGCTCCTGTGCCAGTCACAGCCCCTCAGTCATACGTAATGTCAAAGTAGAACACAACCAGAGAACTAAACTATCTATAAACCGCTAATAGAACGGGGAAAGAAACACCCCTCCTGGAAACAGACTCTCCAACCGAGAGAGCTAAACAAGCGGAACAGAATAATTCAGAACAAGAGCGGACTCTCCATTACTTCAGCGCAGCACTGCGGGCGGGATCCTGGACTGATCCTTGGTACTACAGGAACGAAAATTATCAGGTAAGAAACTAATTTTCCTTTCCCTGTACGTACCAGGATCAGTCCAGGACACCTGGGATGTACCAGAGCAAACCTACCGAGGGTGGGAAGCAGAGAGTCCCGCTCGGAGTACCTACTCTCCAAAACCCTCCGGAATCGGTAGCCCGGACATCCAACCGGTAATGCCGGATAAAGGTATGCAACAACTTCCAGGTAGCCGCCCTGCAAATCTCTTGAGGCGACACCTGCGAAGCTGCCGCCCAAGACGCCGCTTGAGGACGAGTCGAGTGAGCCCTAAGGCCCGCAGGAAGTGGTTTTCCCCCGTACCAAGTACGCCGACCCAATGTCCTCCTTGAGCCAACGGGCGATCGTTGTGCGTGACGCTGCGGCCCCTTTCTTTGGACCAGAGAACAGGACAAACAGATGATCTGTGACCCGAAACGGATTAGTGACCTCGAGATATCGAAGGAGGGATCTCCGCACGTCAAGCTTCCGTAAATCCCTTTCTTCTGGATCGGAGGACTCCCTTCCCGCGAAAGCGGGCAACTCCACCGATTGATTCACGTGAAAAAACGACACAACTTTCGGAAGAAAGGAGGGAACCGTCCGCAAAGAAACTCCGGAATCCGAACAACGCAAGAAAGGTTCCCTACAGGACAGGGCCTGTAACTCGGAAACACGCCGTGCCGAGGCAATCGCTACCAAGAACGCCGTTTTTAAAGTGAGATCCTTAAGAGTTGCGCGTTTCAAGGGCTCAAACGGCGCCGTGCAGAGAGCGGAGAGAATCCAATTGAGGTTCCAAGCCGGACAAGGGAGACGCAATGGAGGGCGAAGGTGCTTAGCACCCCAAAGGAAACGAGAAATATCCGGATGAAGCGCCAGGGACGTACCACGGACCTTACCTCGTAAACAACCAAGCGCCGCTACTTGGACACGTAGAGAACTGCACGCCAGACCTTTGGCCAGACCTGCCTGGAGGAACGCCAGAATGTCGGAGACTGACGCCGAAATGGGGTCCACCCCACGCTGCACGCACCATTCCTCAAAGACCACCCAGACTCGGACATAAGCCAGAGACGTCGACTGTTTCCGGGAACGCAGCAACGTAGCCACCACCGCATCTGAGAAACCTTTTCTCTTCAGCCGCGTCCTCTCAAAAGCCATGCCGCGAGACAGAAGCGATCCGCATCCTCCAAACAGACAGGGCCCTGACGGAGTAGGCCCGCCATTCCTTGGAGCCGAAGGGGAGCCGCTACCGCCAGCTGGACGAGGTCCGCGAACCACGGCCGGCGCGGCCACTCCGGTGCCACCAAGATCACATTGGCCGGGTGCAACTCTATGCGCCGTAGAATCTTGCCGATCATCGGCCACGGGGGAAACACGTAAAGCAGCACATCCGGCCAGGGAAGCACCAACGCGTCGACGCCTTCTGCCCCCCGTTCTCGACGTCGACTGTAAAATCGCGGGGCCTTCGCGTTGTGCCACGTGGCCATCAGATCCATGTGGGGCACACCCCACGTTTCGCAAATGAGAAGGAACGCTGCGTCCCCCAGCTCCCACTCTCCGGGATCTAGGCGCTGACGGCTGAGAAAATCCGCCTGCACGTTGTCGACTCCCGCAATGTGAGACGCTGCTATGTTGCTGAGATGCAGCTCCGACCAGGCCATCAAGCGCTGAGCCTCCTCCGCTACCTGGAGGCTCCTTGTCCCGCCCTGGCGGTTGAAGTATGCCACGGTGGTCGCATTGTCCGACAACACTCGGACTGCCCTTCCCCGCAGCAACGGCAGAAAAGCTTGCAGGGCCAGACGGACCGCTCTGGTCTCCGGGCGATTGATAGACCACTGGGCTTGTGACACTGACCATAGGCCTTGGACCGAGCTCCCTAGGCAGACCGCTCCCCAACCGGAGAGGCTTGCATCCGTGGTAACCACTATCCAATCGGGCACTAGAAGGGAGACTCCAGAAGACAGATGACTGGGATCCCGCCACCAGAGCAGGCTGGACCTCTCCTCCAAGACCGGCTTCCAGCAGGACAGTAAGGACGACTGTAATGGTCGCAGATGAGCGAACGCCCAGGGCACCAGTGCTAGCGTTGAAGCCATCGACCCTAGGACCGTAAGGTAGTCGCAGACGCGCAGTTGGCGGAGAGACAATAAGCGCCTCACTTGAGATTGCAGTTTGCATACCCGGTTGTGCGACAGGAACACCTTGCCCTGTTTCGTGTCGAACACCGCTCCCAGATATTCCAAGGTCTGCGTGGGGGCCAGATGACTCTTTCTGAAGTTGACCACCCATCCTAGGGAATGCAGAAGATGGAGGACCCTGGCCACCGCCATCCGACACTGATCCTCGGACTTCGCCCGAATCAACCAATCGTCCAGATAAGGATGGACCAGGAGACCTTCCCGGCGCAACTGCGCTGCCACCACCACCATCACCTTTGTGAATGTACGGGGGGCCGTCGCGAGCCCAAACGGGAGCGCACGAAACTGGTAATGCCGTCCCAGAATGCAGAACCTGAGGAAGCGCTGGAACGATGGCTGAATGCCTATGTGAAGATACGCCTCTGTGAGATCCAGGGAGGCCAGGAACTCGCCGGGCAGAACCGCAGCTATGACGGAGCGAATCGTCTCCAGTTTGAAGTGAGGAACGCGAAGGCATCGGTTTACCCCTTTGAGATCCAGAATTGGTCTGGACGTGCCGTCTTTCTTTGGGACGATGAAGTAGATGGAATAACGGCCCTTGCCGTGTTGGCTGACCGGGACGGGGGAAATAGCCCCTAAGCCTTCCAAGCGTCGGATGGTGTCTAGCACCGCCACCTTCTTCTCGGGGGCCTTGCAGGGCGAGACGAGGAACTTGTCCCCTGGAGTGCGAGCAAAATCTAACGCGTAGCCGTGTCTTATCACGTTGAGGACCCACAGGTCCGACGTTACACCGGCCCATCTCTCGAAAAAAAGACATCAACCGCGCCCCGACGTTGGGAACGGAGTGCTGGGGCTGCGGCGGGAGATGGGCTGACCACCTTTCATTGTGAAGACTTGGCCCCTGTGATCGCCAGGGGTCCGCCTTGCCGTCCGAAGCGCTTCCCCCGAAAGGAATGCTGTTGCCACTGCGGGGTACGGGAGGAAAAAGACCTGGATCTAGCCTCGGGCAGCCTGAAAACCCTGTTTTCCCCCAGGGACATCATTAAATCGTCTAATTCCTTGCCAAACAGCAACTTACCTTTGAATGGTAGCGCCCCGAGGTGAGCCTTGGAAAAGCCGTCCGCCGCCCAGTTGCGTAGCCACCGGAGGCGACGCGCCGAAACAGCAGCCACCATAGATCTCGCCGAGGTGCGCTGCAGATCGTGGAGCGCATCTGCGCCATAAGCTATCGCCGCTTCCAACTTATCCGCCTGCGCTGCCTCGCCTGCAGAAAGATCCGCATTGGCTTGAAGAACCTGAGCCCAGCGCAAGCTAGCTCGCATCGCGAAAGTCGTGCAGATGGCGGCTCGTACTCCGAGCGCGGAGACCTCGAAAATATTCTTAAGCTGAACTTCCAGCTTCCTGTCCTGAAGATCCCTGAGGGCTGTCGCTCCCGTGACTGGGATGGTGGATCTCTTCGTTACCGCAGAAACCGCTGAATCCACCTTGGGCAGTTTGAGAAGGTCCAGCGCATCCTCCGGGAGCGGGTGAAGCTTGTCCATGGCTTTGCTGACCTTCAGACCCAATTCTGGAGTGTCCCATTCGCGAAACAGGATGTCCGTGAAGAAAAATGAAACGGAAAAGCAACTGCCGGGCCCATGAGGCCTATCAGGACCGGATCCATGTTCGCCTCCTGCCGAACCACTACCGGAGGGGCCTCTATTCCCCGCTCTTGGAGAATGGCTGGAATTAGGGGCGGCAGTTCCTCCCTGCGGAAGAGCCGGACCACCTTGGGATCGTCTCCCTCCACTGCCTGTGATCCTTTTCCTGCGCCGGACGGAGCGGATCCGTCCGCTGCCACCTCGTCGGCCCCCTTTTGGGGCTCTTCAGTGGAATCAGTGTCCGAACCAGTGGAGGAATCTGAGTCTGCCTCCTGTGGGACGCCACGCGGAGGCCGTTTTGCCTTCGAAGCGCTCGGGGGCACCTCCGCAACCCCCGATGGCCTCTTGGACTTCTTCAGCCGTGGAGCCTTGCGGGATTCCCTCCGGCCGCGCTTGCTCTTCTTATATTTCAGGACTTTGCGCAGCAAGAGCGCAAAGTCCTCTGAAAACGAACCGGAACCGGAAGAAACTTCAGCGGGACTCCCCGGGGACCCCGGGTCCCCCGAGGGACCCCTCTCCGTCGCAATTCGCTGAGGAGAAAACGCGGGGGGCAGGGCTGCAGGCCCTGCCGTTTCCCGCGCCATTTCGTGGCCCGTGGCCAAAATGGCCGCCGCACCCGCCCTGAGCGGGAAAAGCTCCTGGGGCTTCTCTATCGCGCCCTCCCCGCTCAGCGGCGCTCGCGCGGGTCGCGACCGAGCCCCCCTCATCGCCCGGGATGCAGGCCGCGCAAAGGCCGTCGCGTGAGAGACGCGCGCGCGCCGAGCCGCAGGCCCGGCAAATCGAACCGCGAGGCATGCCGGCGAAAACGGCGCGAAGACGGGGAGCAACGGCAGGTAAGCAAAATAAAATTAGTGCGAACGGCCTCCCCCCTGTCAGCGGCGCCCCCCCCCCCCCGAGAGCGGCGACGCAAAGAAACAAGAGAGCCGGCTCACAATAAAAAAAACACTTTTTTTTTTTTTACACAAAAAAGCCTGTCGCTGACCAAGGTCCTGGAGCCCTAATCCAGCAGGGGTGAGAAACCGGGCTCCCCGGTGTCACCCCTGACGCTGCTACTTGGAATAGCCGGGTCCTCGACCCTAGCAGCGGCCTCAACCGGGGGAGGGTAGTCCCCTCAGGACCTCTCAACCCCCCTGGGAGGCAGGGCGGACGGGACGTCAGGGACAATTTAGTAAAAGAACCCAAATAAAACGCCTTATCCTAAACTGGCCTAAAATCAAGAAAAATATAACCAACCCTGAAGGAATACCAGAACCAGGGCAGGAAGGAGCTGTGACCGCACCTGCACCATCTACTGGAGACAGAGTAAGACTGAGGGGCTGTGACTGGCACAGGAGCATATATGGCTCCGCCCACAAGTTTTAGTCTGTCTCCATCTACTGGTGCGGAGTCACAACCCAGGTGTCCTGGACTGATCCTGGTACGTACAGGGAATGCGGATTAGATCGTAGAGAGCATCTGCCCCATAAGCGACGACGGCTTCCAGACGTTCAGCCTGCTCTGCCTCTGCCGACGGGAGGTCCTGGGTGCCGAGTAACTGCTGAACCCACCTGAGGGCTGCCCGCAGCATGAGACTGCTGCAGAAAGTCGCCCGGACTCGGAGAGCCAGGACTTTGAAGATACGTTTCATGTGAGCCTCGAGCTTGCAGTCCTGCCCGTCCTTCAGTGCTGTGGATCCCTCCACCGGGATCGTAGTATGCTTGGTGACCGCAGAGACTGAGGAATCCACGGAGGGATTTTTCAGTATTTCCAAGCATTCCTCCGGGAGGGGGTAGAGCTTGTCCATGGCACGCCCCACCCGGAGTGCCGCCTCAGGAGCCTCCCATTCCTTCAGGAGCAACAGCTTGTGCATGGGATGAAAAGGGAAGGCACTTGCCGGAGCCCTAAGTCCTGCCAGGACTGGGTCCATATCCTTGGGCAACGAGTCCATAAGGGTATCCGCGGGGGGGCCCCTCCAACCCCAATTCCTGGAGGACAAAGGGGATGAGGGGCTCCAACTCCTCCCTGCGGAACATGTGGAGGACTCTGGGATCGTCCCCCTCCAGGGGGAGAGTAACCTCTGTATCCGGGATAGCGGTGGGATCTGGGGGTACCAGGTCCACTGGGGGGTCAGGGGGGACACCCCCGGGACCACCCGCACACTAAGCGACCCCGGGACTCCACAGCCGGGCCAACCATCCATGGCGCGGAGCGAGGAATTTTTGCCGAGGGGGGGGGGGGGGGCCAGTCCTCCTCCTCCTGCACAAATCCTTTTTAGCTAGCCTGCAGGAGGACAAATTCCGGGGAGAAACAGGTCCTGGATTTCCCGGGGAGGGGGGGGGGGGGGCTCAAATCGGGGGGTGTCTCCGAAAGAAAATCAGCCCCGAAAACGGAGCCGCTGAAAAATCTAAGATGGCCGCCGTTCCCGGGCTTTGCTGACCCGGGAACGGCCTGGCCATGCTTTGGGGACTCGATCCCCGGTCTAAATTTGCCTGTCCTGCCGAGGAGGGGGCCTTCCCCACCCGGCAGGCAGGCTGAGAGGAGGCCCCCTCGTGAAAATCGCAAGGAGGGCTTGCCACAGGAGAGGCAGGCTGCCTGCCGCGGCATCGGAGCCGCACTGAGAGAAAATAAGTTGAAAAAAAGCTTTTGATTTGACAGCCGGCAGGCCCGGAGTGAAGCAGGGGGGAAACCTGCTGACTCCTGCCTTTCTGGCTGCCAGTTCGAGTCCCTGAAGAAGAAGAAAAAAAAAAAAAAAAAAAAGGTAAAGCAAACTTTAAACACTTTTTTTTTTTTAAACTGAGCATAGCTGTGGGGTTCTAAGCCCCTCAGGCAGCCAGAGGAAGGGAAGACGAGAACTGGACCACCAGCCTCTGTCCCCACACCAGGAAGTGCCCATGGACTCAGGCTATGCTCTGCACAAGGGGTGAAGCCCCCCTGAGTCCGGCAAGAGCCAGGAAACGACTAGCAGCTCCTGCAGAAAAAGAGACAAAGTACTTAAGGAAAAATCCTCTTTTTTTTTTTTTTTGGAAAGAAGAAATACTTGCTTGATCCCCGAAAGAGAAAGAGACAGCTAACTAGCCGAGATCAGGAGACCGAAGGGTGAGCTGATGCACCTGCTGGAGATAGACAAATACTGAAGGGTTACATGATAGGCTCTGTCCTCATATAGGATATCCTTTCAGTTTTAGTCTGTCTCCACCTGCTAGAAAGGAGGCTCAACCCACAGAGTCTGGACTGATCCGGGTACGTACAGGGAAACAGAGAAATACTGAAAGGCTGCAAGTGGCACAGTTCTTTATGTAGATTGCTTCCAGTATAGTTTATTACTGTCTCCATCTGCTGGTAGGGGAGAAAAAAATCCATACATCTGGATTGGTCTGGTCAGGACAGGACAATGAGGAAGTATGACTTTGGCAATGGACATGAGAAAACCACCACAAAATGTGGGCTTCTGAAGTAGCAAGACCATAGGAGGAGTTTCAAAGAACAGCAAAAGGTGGGGGGGGGGGGGGGGGGGGGGGGAAAGCTTAGAAACAAGGTCTAGAGATTTTCTTCTTAAAGGCAGCTCATCTGCAACACAGTAGATCATCCACCCTCTCCTAATATTAACTTTATGGAATCTACAGCAAACATGGGCTCAATTTTCAGATCTGGAATCTGCAGATTCCATGTGGAATTTGTGTGTGTATCTACTCAAGTAGATACATTAAATAAATCTTCCCAAAGTGGCCAATTTGCTCCTAGGCAGAATGGGTGAGCTATTTATTTTTTATTCATTATATTATGCTCCTCAGACAAGCTGAGCATGCTATAGTAACAGTTTTCACTGCCAACAGAAGAAGGGAATCCTAAGCAACCACTATTATCTAATGGTGAAAAAGAGGGTGCAAACATACTAGGCTCCAAAAAGAGCCCAGCCTGTGGCACCCTACTAATGAATGTTATTGCAATGGCAGAATACAAAAAGGAGGGCAAGATTTACCTGGGGAAAACCTCTTCGTTCACAAATGAATGCTCACTGTGGCTTACCTTTTTACCTCCACTGCTGTAAGTGTCAGTGCTGTTAGAGCACCCTCTTACTGAACTGGAAGCATAGTTATGGAGGAAGGCAAACCAAACAAAAATAATCTGTCATGGAGTACTAACCTTGTGTACAGGTGTTGAAGCAGATGAATGGCTAACACTGTTTCTGTTCTGAACAAACTGCACATCTGGTGAGCTATCGGAAACGGAGGGAGAGTTTGATGAGGACTGAACAGAGTCATCTTCTGGAGAGGAATCCACTTCCTCTGGCACCTTAATCTCAGACACCATACTACCCTTAATAGATGCCATTTGTGCATGTTTCATTGTCATTATGTCCTCCAGAACTACCACAGGAAACTTCATATGAAAGATAACATCTTTTACACTGTGGTCAGTCTTGCTCTTTTCTACAATTTCATTTTCAGGTCTTGCTTCCTGTATGCTTGTTAAAGAAGGGTAAGGCTTAGTCGTATTAGTATCATCTTCATACTTAATAGCTGTTGTATGCTCTGGGACTTCAGTTTCCATAGGAACATCTGACTGGTCATCTTGACCAGCTCCTAAAGAGCCTGACTGACTTTTGGCATTTTGTAATGACCCATTTATAATCTGTGAAGATGCTGCTGCATTAAATGTTCTGCAGGCCTCATCAGAGAGTCCACTATTTGAGTCTGCTGTCAAGTCAACAGTGACTAGCGGTACACAGATGCTGATTTTTCCAGTTTTCTTTATGAAGTGATCTAGTGGCCCTTTTCTTTTAACAGTCTGTAGAACAGTGGGAGCAATTTCAGCATGCATCTGGCAGTCATTTTCGACATCATCTGCAGATGTGTTGAGGTTGGGGAGTTTATTATGGATAACTGCAGTCTCCGAGCAGGTTTTTGCTTTCTTGATATCTGAGCCTTCATCTGTTTTCTTAGGTACAGGATTCAGACGCTTGAATGGCAACCGAGCTAAAACACAAACAAACATTCTTACACAGTATGCACAGCCAATGGAGAGAAAGGAACCTCATTTCAATGCATAACTTAAATCCAACTTAAAAACCTAGCTTTTGAGGTTGCTCTTAAACCCTAGATCTTCCTGATCACAGCCTTAACAATTTTAACCATATTTACTAAGGTTTAAGGTTTATTTGTGCTTATATACCGTTGTCTCGGCGTAGCCTTCACAGCGGTTAACATAGCAATAAAATACAATAAAAGAAAATTACAAACAATAATAATAATAGAAGGTAAAATTTAACAAGTAGGAATAAAAGATGTCTTAATAAAATAATGTGTGAAGCCATAAATATTAAACCAATAAATACTAAAAACATAAAACATGCTTTAAGTATTGAGGTTAATAAAAGTCAGAGCCACCTGTGATTGTGCAGTTACACTGATGCCTATTTCTTATCTTCATTATATGCTGCATAGAATAGCCAAGTTTTAAGTTCTGCTTTAAACTTATTTTTTTCTTGCTGCATTCTCCTATTCATAGACATCAGAACAGGATGAGCTGCAGGGATCATGGCCCTACCAGCTTTTGGCTGGGGAGCTCTATTTCTAATCCATGCATTCTATTTCTAGTTCGAGCCATCACAACATCTTCGTGCTTCCCCAATCCCCTACACAATTTCCAAGTGCTTGGGTTCTCCTTCCCTTTATGTGAAGCTTACTCACAGCAGAAATTATATCTTAAAGATTTAAATTAAAACAGAGCAAACTTAAAGAACAGCAGCACATGTGGGCCCTCCACCACCGACCCCCTTCTTCCTTTGCCACAAATGAGAATGTCCTTCTCCTGCCCCAGGCTGCAGGACTGCCTTTATAAAGCTGGGGAGAGAATATGGAGAGAAGAGGAGCTGAAGAGAGAAGGACAGGAGAGAAAGGCAGGATGCTGGAGGAGGGAAAGGAGAGGGCTAGGAACAGGGGCGATAGAGAGGATGGGACCTCCCATGCCCCCTTCCCCTCCTCTCCCCCCATATTCTCCTTCCCCATTCCCTCTTCCTCTATCCCAACCTCCTCTTGCTCCTAATACATGCCTTGCCCTCTCCCATCGCTTTTTTCTTCCCTTGCTCATACCCTTCAGCCCAACTATTGCTCTTTTCCCTTCCCCCACCCCTCCCACCTTCTCTTGCTCTTTCCTTCTTATCCCCACCCTTATCTAACCCCCAAAGGGGAAAAAAAAAAAAAGGACAGAAGCTCGGCCGCCCCAACACAATACCCGTATTATGTTGGCGCTGCCGAGTCTATGATTTTTTTCTTGGGGGGCCTATTATGTTAGGGCTGCTGAGTCTGTTTTTCTTGCGAGGTGCAAGTCTCTCCCCTCAGCCACCTCCTCTTTCTTCATGACCCAGTCCATCCTTCTCTTTCACCTGCCCCTTTCTCCTTCTCACAGTCCTTTCCTCAGCCCCCTTCAGAACCCCATCTCTCTCCTAATCCCCCTCTTTACCTTTCCTCCTCTTGCCCATCATTTCCACCCCCCTGCTTTCGCTGCATGCCCTGTCCTGTTCCCCTCAACCTTATTTCCCCACTCTTGATCTTTCTCCCACCTCACTTCTTCATTATTCTATTCAATCATACTTCATATGATTTACACAAAGAATGAGTTATAAACAGGGGGCAGAATTGGGAGCAGTTTGCATGCACCCCCCAAACCAAATACACATTTTTGCTGCCCTTGTCTTATCTGTGCATTCTGACTAGAATTTAAGCTCAGTGAAAGCGGCTGACTCATGTTTATCTATACAATGATGAATATATCTAATAGTATTACAAGTGGTGGTGGTAGTAGTAGCAATAGTAGTAAAGGAACATGTTAGATACCAAGGATAAATTTTATATTTGTTCCCTATGGCCCATAAGAATACTTGAAATGTCTCCCATGAGTTTATCATTAACAATAAGGTTTCTTAACAAAATTTCAATCACAGTACACCAAATTGCACTAATGACCAGCCAATTAGCTAACGTAATGTACTAAAATAAGACCTTGATAAGAACTTATACTGTATATGAGTTATAGCCCTATCTGTGCTTTGATATGTACAATATATCACTAGTTTGAGCCTCACTTCTTACAAGGACTTTGACACACTTCCTCCTGAACAATGGACACTGGCATTTCCTGGTTAAAGCATATGCTCTAACCCGTTAAATTATTCGTATCATGTTATATTTATTCTACCTGCCTCTATCTTCCTTCCAGCTTGTCTTTAAGCCTCCAAGTTTTCCATACCTTGTTGATTGTAACTTTGACTTATTCCTTTTCCTTTGTTATCTATTATTTACCAGAATTGTTACCTCAGTTTTACCCTTTGTTAAAATGTAAACCGATCCGATATGGTTATCTACTATGAAGGTCGGTATAAAAAACTGCTAAATAAAATAAATAAAATACAATATCTTTTACTTGCTGTATGTTATGCCTTTAAAATAAAAATTTGAAGGGTCAGCCTAGTGGTTCAGTTGCTGACATACAGGAAATCCAAGTTCATTCCTATATCCAAACTACACTCTTGCTCCTCATAGTGTTCATAGCCCCTGGGACAGAGGAAACACAGTGATTACTCAAGAATGCATTTTTGCCAGGTTCTGGAGAGAACCAAGGTCCATGCTTCTCAGCCAGAGGACTATTACTGCATTAGTAGAGCACAGAGGGAGCCTTCTAGATAATTGTCAATAGAGGTTTGCCAGGGGCTCCAAATGAACTGGACATTGAAAGGAGCAGGAGGAAGCTGCCAGGCAAAAAAAACAAATTCTTAACAAGAAACAGAAACATTGGATTATGTATGCCATATTTGGTAAATATTTTACTAGTGCTGTTATAGCAATTGTTGAGGTACATCAGATTTGGGCCTGAAAAGCTTAGATATACACAGGAAGAAAAATCTCAAGCCCTTCCATCTTCATCACCATTTTTGCCCTCTTTAAATAATTACCTTGGACTAGCTTCTTTGCAGGAGTAGCCGATTTGTCTTTGCAACGTATGACTGTGGAAAGAAAAGCAAACAGGTAACATCTATCTCCAGACAAGTTCATTCCAGAGACTTCAGAAAAGATGAACAAAAACACAGACACCAAATCAAACAAAAAATACACCCAGACTCGAACCCTTGTTTGATTCTATTCCAATACAGAAGATGAACAGTAGGAAAAGCTTTAATGTAGAAATTACTTACCTGATAATTTTGTTTTCCTTAGTGCAGACAGATGGGTTCAGGACCAATGGGAATAGTGTGCTCCTGATAGCAGCTGGAGACTGAGTCAGATTTCAATCTGACGTCAGCACTACATATACCCGTGTACGAGGCTTTGCTCTCCAGTTTTCTCCTCGAAAAGCAATTATGGATATATGTGTTTGGATAATTTTTTTGATTAACTTGGATAAATTGAATTGGTTGACGTAGTTTCTGGCTGGAGACCGCCAGGACACTCAACCGAGAAGTGCCGACACCTGGTAATATGGGTGTCTGAACTACACATAAGGGTTGGCTTACCCGTGCTTGTGTGTTGCAATCGGAGGAGGTTCCCCCGAGGATTCTTGATTGCGAGGCAGCCATGGGTGGGGTGCCGATTCCATCTGTCTACACTAAGGAAAATGAAATCATCAACTAAGTCATTTCTACATTTCCTAGCGTATAGCAGATGGACTCAGGACCAATGGAATGTACAAAAGCTATTTCCAAACCAGGTGGGGGGCTGCCAGGTGGGGGCTGCCCTTGGCCCATTTAGTGGCCCCTTGCGAATGCTATGTCCTCCTTGGCCTGAACATCCAGGCGATAGAATCTCAAGAAGGTGTGGATGGAGGACCACGTTGCCGCCCGACAGATCTCTGCAGGTGACAGCATCTTGGTTTCTGCCCAGGACACTGCCTGGGCCCTTGTGGAATGGGCCTTGACTTGTAGAGGTGGAGGCTTGCCTGCCTCTACTTAAGCTGCCTTGATTACTTCTTTGATCCAGCGGGCTATGGTTGCCTGTGAGGCCGCTGCTCCTTGCTTCTTCCCGCTGTGAAGAACGAACAGGTGGTCCATCTCTCGTACAGGTTCCAATCTTTCCAGGTATCGGACTAGGAGTCTGCCGACATTCAGGTGGTGAAGAAGGTGTAAGTCCTCAGAGTCCTTATGCTCATCTGGAGATGGCAGCGAGATAGTTTGGTTTAGATGGAAGTGAGAAACCACCTTTGGCAGGAAGGAGGGTACTGTACGCAGCTGTACTGGATCCCAGTGTGAATCTGAGGAACGGCTCCCGGCATGAAAGGGCTTGAAGTTCGGAGATTCGACAGGCTGAGCAGATTGCCACGAGGAACGCTGTCTTCAAGGTCAGGAGCTGTAGGGACAGGACCGCGAGTTGGTCCGAATGAGACTCCCACTAGGAAGTCTAACACTAGATTGAGATTCCATAAGGGTATTGGCCACTTTAGGGATGGCCCGAATGTGCTGGACCCCTTTTAAAGAAGTGGGAGAGGTCTGCGTGGGCCGCTAGGCTGGTGCCATCCACCCTGGGTCCTGAAGCTGGCCAGAAGCAGCCAGTTGCACCTTGATGGAGTTGAGGGACAACCCTTGGTCCACGCCGTCCTGCAGAAATTCCAGGATCATGGGGATTTGACTGTCCTTGGAAGGATATCGCGGTCCTACATCAGGCCTTCGAATATTCTCCATACTCGTATATATGTTAAGGAGGTGGAGAACTTGCGTGCTCGAAGCAGTGTGTCAATCACTGGTCCTGAGTATCCACTCTTTTCAGGCGAGACCTCTCAAAGGCCAAACCAAAAGCAAGAATCTCCTTGGGTCTTCATGGAGGATCGGTCCTTGCTGGAGTAGGTCCCTGTGTGGAGGTAGACTTAGAGGGTTTCCCGCCAGGAGTCTTCGCATGTCTGCGTACCACGGCCTTCTTGGCCAGTCTGGGGCCATTATAAGTACCAGCCCTCTATGGTGTTCTATCTTGCGGATGATTCTGCCCAGTAGTGGCCATGGAGAGAAGGCATACAGTAGGTCCTCCTATGGCCAGGTCTGGACAAGGGCGTCGATTCCCTGGGACAGTGGTTCCCGTCTTCAGCTGAAGAACTTGGGAACCCCGATGTTGGACCTGGTTGCCAGAAGATCCATGGCTGGGTTTCCCCAATGGTTTACTATCCACTGGAAGGCTGCTGTAGATAGTGTCCATTCCCCTGAATCCAGACTCTCTCTGCTGAAGTAGTCTGCAGTGACGCTGACTTTTCCCGTGATGTGGGCAGCTGATATCCCCTGTAGGTTTGATTCTGCCCACGTCATTAGGGGCTCTATTCCAGGGACACCTGCTGGCTTCTGCTTCCCCCCTGGTGGTTGATGTAGGCCACTGTTTGTGGCATTGTCAGACATGACTGACTGATTTGCCCCGGAGTCTGTGGCCTGAACCATAAGCAGGCTAGTCCTGACTGCTCGGGCTTCCAGTCGTTTATGTTCCATGCAGACTCTTTGCCCATTGCCCTTGAGCCGTTAGCTCCTGGCAGTGGGCTCCCCAACCCACAGGCTCGCATATGGGGGTGAGTAAGGTCCATTCCGGTGGGGATAGGCTTGTTCCCCTCGCTCAGATGGTCTTCGTGTAGCTACCATTGTAGTAGGTTCCGAACCTTCGCAGGTAAGCCGGAGGGGGGCGGAGTAGTTTCGAGACATCGGTTCC